>NC_082684.1:26987869-27627676 GCF_949987515.2 Delphinus delphis | reverse complement strand
CAACCAACTGTCAGCTGGGATTTGTAATGAGTAATCCTAAGGTCTCCAGCGCTAGTAAGAGATGACAGACCAGTTTCATTTGTGTGGTTATCCTGGTAATTGTAGGATATCTCTGGTGCCTTGGAGCAGGAAGGATTTTGAGTCTGTATCCCAGGTTAGCAGGAGAGTTGAGATCAGTTGAGAAGCTTTGTTCATGAAAAGGCTAAAAGTAGAGGGGGTGGTGGGCAGACAGCAATATTAGCCGAGAGCTGTGATGTTGACAAGTCAGACCTGGCCTTGAGGGTGGAACTGGAATGAAAGTACAGTAACAGGGCCAAATCTGGAGCTGGAACTTCCGGTACTTAGATGGGGGTAGGACAGGTGCTTGCCTGGGGCTGGCTCCTGAAGGAGTCTCACATTCGTTTAAAATAAGAAAAAGATTTACAGGTTCCAGGGTAGATCTTTAATGCCATATGTAACAAACATCATGAGTGTAAATTATGCCTGAAATTAAGTTGTTGCTATGAGAAATAAGGTATTTACAATTGGAGGAAAACTGAGTAATGGAGGAAACGAAGCTCAGCAAAGATATTAACTTCCTGGGCCTTCTTAGAAAGAGACACTGTTGTTCTTGGTTTTCTGGGAAGGCCTGGGAGAGAAGCCTGTTCATGGTCCTTTTTCATTCCGTCAGTTTTTTTCTCTCTCTGGGAGACCATGCCATAAGATTTATTGGCATAGAGAAATCACAGGTAAAATAAAATAAAATAAAACAAAACAAAAAGCTAGAAAGTATGTTTTAGCTAGTTCCACCCTAAAGAAGTTCAGTGTAAAATCAGTGAACTTTCTGTGGAAAAGAGCCATTTCTCTTGGGCCTCTATTGCTATGAACTTCTTTTTATTAAAAACATATTAATTGTATTAGGTTAAGTAACTTGTCTGAGGTCATACATCTTGTAACTAGGTCTGTCTGACCGAAGAGCCCATCTTCCTAACCACTAGGCAACACAGCCTCTTCCTTTGGACTCGCATGAAGATGTATTCATCTTCCCTAACTGATCCTCCTTGAATCTCTTCCTGAATTTTTTTCTCTTGTTCTTTTAGAAACATCCTCCAAAGTTGACACTTTTCCTCCTCCATCATTAGGCCTAGTCGAGAAATTAACGACGTCTCTAAGCAATAGATTGATATAGCCATTGAGACCATTTTTAAATAAAGCTGTGTAGCGATAACTATTAACATCTTGCTCTTTGGTGCAGCAATTCCACTTACAGGAATTTGATGCACAAAGATGCTCAATTCATCATTATTTGTGAACAGTAAACACTTTATCAATACTATAAAACTGGACATATACCCAACTACTGGAGATTAAGTATATTACAACACATTCATATGCTAGAATTTTATGCTGGCAATAAAAATGACTAAGTGGATCTGTATTTATCAACACAGAAAGATGTCAATTACATAGCACTGAGAGAAAAAGCAAGTGACAAAGAGTATGCAGAGTATAACTCCGTTGATGTAAAATTTGTGGTTTGGAGGGCATGTTTGCATGCATAAAGAGATGTCTGGAAGAATATTCTCCAAAATGATAATAATGGTTATTTCTGAGTGGTTGAATTTTGAATAGCTCACCTTATTCCTGGTACTGTTCTGTAATTCTTTTTATTATGATGAATGTATACCATTTAAAAAATCAGAATAAAAAATTAGACTATTCTCATTTGGGAAGGAAAAACACACTAAGGAATTCACCAGCCCTAACTGCTTGTCCTACTGACAATGGGTCAGTATGGTTATGGACGGGAGGCATGTTTGAAAGGAGGCCAGCTTCTCACCAGTCTTGGCATTATAAGGAATTTCTGTCTAATGGGATTACATGTCCCAGGTCAGAAATTGACGACACCCATTCAGGTGAAGTCTTCATGAAGCTGTTCTCAGCAGCTACCAGACTACTTTCTCTTGGAAAGGATGAGGGAGTCTCTCTAAACCCCAAGCTGCTCTGGGGTTTTCCTTAGTCTCCTCTGTAGGACTAGGTTGGCCCTCTGAGTCCTAAGGGGTTCCATAGATTGATTCCACAGGACAAAGTCCCCTTCAGATTGTGGGGTATCTGTAGAGGATCCTGCCATGGGTTCACATGGTAGCTTGTGGAGGGAATAACAAAAACTATAGTCATACAGCATTCTTGATGGAATCACAGAATTAAAAGGAAACTCAGAGATACTCTAGGTCACCCTGCTGTGTTACCAGTGAGGACACTGATGTCTTCCTTAAGGACACCCAAGAACCCAAACCTCTTGCCTTCCCACCTCTTGCTTTTGTTTTTGTGCCACTTTGCTGAACAGGACTTTGCTCGGCAGATGGTGTTGCCCTCATATGTCCTTTTGCAAAGGGTGAGCCAAGAAGTAGGCCATTAACTAGGACACGTAAACGGCCTAGGCACTCTTCAGCAACAAAACCCAAGCACACAGCAAGAGACGAAAAAGGCAGAGAGTCCCAGGCTGAGAGGGGCTAAGTTTAAATGTTCCTTTATTTAAAAAAGGTCTTAAAGTTGTAATCCAAAATCAAAAGGACAATGACATATTGGGGGAAATATTTGTGTCAAATTAAATAATTTCAGATTTAATATTTTCTTTTTTAAAGAATTTTTTTCGATGTGGACCATTTATAAAGTCTTTATTGAATTTGTTACAGTATTGCTTCTGTTTTATGTTTTGGTTTTTTGGCCGTGAGGCATGTGGGATCTTAGCTCCCCGACCAGGGATTGAACCTGCTCCCCCTTGCACTGGAAGTCGAAGTCTTAACCACTGGACCTCCAGGGAAGTCCCCTTGATTTAATATTTATACTATAGAAAGAACATTCTTTTTAAGAAAAACATCAAGACTCCAATAGATAAGTGGGCAAAGGCTATGAACCGAAAGCTTACGTAACATTTTTTCCTACCAAAATGAAAATAACCCAATTTTCTATTCTGATTGTGCAAACAATATACACTATGGATTTCTCAACCTCAGCAATATTGACACTCTGAGTTGGACAACTCTTTGTTGTGTATGTGGGAGGGGGTTGGCCCCCTGCACTGTAAAATGTAAAATCTACCCACTAGATGCCAGTAGCACGACCTCACCCCTCTAGTTGTGAAAATCAAAAATATTTCTAAATCTTCCCAAATGTTCCCTTGGGGGGCAAAATTGTCCTTGGTTGAGAATGCTGTGCTAGCGAATAGACCTGCAGAAATCTTATTCTTGGTAATTGATAACTTGTAACATTAAAATGAAATTAAGAAACCTTCAAAAAGTTAGTTGGCAAAATAAATTATTTAAAATTATAACACCTAAATCCCAATGAAGTTGTAGTAAAATTAATGTATACATTCACTGCCGATGACATTGTATATATTACATAACCCTTTTACAGCAATACTTACATGAACTGGAAGATGTTCACTGCAGCATTATTTATAATAGCAACCAAAATGTCCAACATTAGAAAGCCATGTTAAGTAAACTGTGGATCATCTATTTGTTGATGTCACCATTAAAAGAATAATTATGGTGATTTTTTAAGTATGACAAAATTATGACAAAAAGGAAAATACAAATTGTATATGTACTCTGAGATTTTATAAAAATAAGTATCCATGTTCGTTAAAAAGGACAAGATGGCAACATATACAAATGAAAAGAGTCACGTTTAGAGGACTGTGATCATGGGTGGGTATACTTTTTAAAAAATGTCTTTAGTTATACTGTATACTTTTTATTTAAAGACATAAAAAAAGATCAAATAGAGCGCTGAGTGAATTCGGGTAGAAATCGAGGATGAGAACAGAGAGGGTATCATTGAGTTAGAATTTGGGGGGCAGGCTTTGGTAGGAGATCTTATCATTTATCATCCAAATAGGAACACTTTTGAGTGAAAAGAGGCACTAGTAAAAATTACACTAGGAGGGTAGCTATGAACTGGGACTGTCCCTGTAGACATCTGGTCACGCTGGACTTAGGGGAACCAAGGAAGGTGACCTAAAGCTCTTAGGAAAATTCAAGAGTAGTAATAAATTTCAGAGCCAAGCAGAGGGGGCTAGATTCCTGGTACCAAAATGCAATTTCCTGCACTAGATAACTCTGTAACTAACATATTTTCCAGGTATTCAGCTGGCACAAGACTATGCCTTATTGCTAAGGGTTTGGGGAGGTCCAGAAAATGACAAAAGCAAAGGCCATACTCCTAGTACTAGAGCTCACGTCAGCAGAAATAATTCATTCTGCTGTACAAGTATATGTGAAATGCCTCCTACGGGCATTTTTTCTAGGTGCTGAGAATTCAGCTGGGACAAGACAGACTAAGTCCCTGATTTCAGGGACCTTACGTTCAACCAGAAGTCAGACTGGAAAATCAACTGACCAATCGTTATTTATTGTTTCACTAATCACACAAAGGGAAGAGGGCTTTGAAGAAAACCAAATAGTGCAATATTGACAGTGACTTAGGGACAGGGATGGGGACAGTGATCAAGGAAGGTCTTTCTGAGGCCCTGACATTTGAGATCAAATACGAGTCAAGAGAAGGAGCCTGGGAAGATCTGGGGAAAGGATGTTCTCTTGCAGAGACTTCAGGTCAAACCGTGAGGGGCCTGTCAGGGTCAGAAAGATGCCTTGTGGGGCCTGGGACTGTGGAACATGAGGAGGAACTCAGGAACAAAGGCCACTGTGCTGCAGGGAGCAGGAACCAGATTGGGGGTGGGGGTGGGGGGAGGGTCAACAGAATGAATTCAGATTCAGTGGGGACAGAGTGGGGGCAGATATATCTGAAGCTAAATTCTGATCTACAAAATGGGAAGCAATTACACCTCACTGGGCTGTTTGAGAGTTTGTTCTCTGAAGAAATGTAAAAACAAAGCAATAGTGCATTTTTTGTCTGTTTTGCATTGGAGAGAAGACTTTATTTGCTTAATGCAGAGAGGCTGGCATTTTCCTATAAATCAATCAGGTAAAGATATCAGATGTATTATCATATATGAAAACATATGCCCTACTTTCCAGTTGTTTATATGAACTTTAAGAACACAAAGGGACTTCCCTGGCTGTCCAGTGGTTAGCGCTCCGTGCTTCCACCGCAGGGGACACAGGTTCAATCCCCGGTCGGGGAACTAAGATCCTACATGCCAAAAAAAAAAAAGAACGCTAACGGTTTCACTGGCTGGGCTTTTCACCACCACTGGTCAAGTCTCCTTTGCTTGGTATGGTTCAGACAGGTCAAGTTCAAGCCAGGGAAACTGTATGCAGGGTTCTCACAGTGGTGTGATTCTGCTGTCCCCACTCCATAGCTTCAGTTTGGGGAACAAAAGCAGGGGTTTGACTGGGCCTTTTTTAAGAAAATGAATATCTTACACTCACTTGTAACTATCCTAGAGTTAAAAGTAGAAGCTATAAAAGTACTTAAATGCTTGGTTAAGCACTCCCTGGGGAATTTCATGGACATCACAAACAGCAGACCCTTCAAATGCAGGTCTCAGATTTTAGTAAATTATTATGGACTCCAAGTAGGCAATCAAGCAACATGATTTTACTGAACACTTACTATGTGCCAGGCACAGTCCCAGTCACTGAGGACAAAACAGTGAAGACAAGGATAGCTCCCGTCCTCATGGAGCTCAACAATCTAAAGGACAACTAATTTGATAAAGTTATCATTAATGAGATTCCAATAAGTGCCTTACCTCTCACCTTTCTGTAAGAATGAACTATCCTGGGCTACTTGAAATTTTCACCAAATATGATTCTTTGCCTTGAACAGTCATTAATTTTTTTTTTTTTTTTTTTTTTTTTTTGCGGTACGCGGGCCTCTCACTGCTGTGGCCTCTCCCGTTGCGGAGCACAGGCTCCGGACGCGCAGGCTCAGCGGCCACGGCTCACGGGCCCAGCCGCTCCGTGGCACGTGGGATCTTCCCACACCGGGGCACGAACCCGTGTCCCCTGCATCGGCAGGTGGACTCTCAACCACTGTGCCA
This sequence comes from Delphinus delphis, assembly GCF_949987515.2. Lineage (NCBI taxonomy): Eukaryota > Metazoa > Chordata > Mammalia > Artiodactyla > Delphinidae > Delphinus > Delphinus delphis. The sequence goes on along the minus strand of NC_082684.1, from coordinate 27,621,684 downwards.
CCAGGGAAACCCAGTCATTTACTTTTAGAAAAAATTTTTGACTTAGAAATGTCCTCCTCCTTCTTTAAAGTTCTTTATATTATAGTTATATTATTCATACTATGTTATACAATAAAATAAAAATATATAAATATATAACATATGATATAATAAATTTAACAAAATCAAACATTGTATATATTTATATTGTTATATTATTTTAAAGAGGAATCCACTATGGACATAATTGTCAAGCTAGTTCCTCATTAAGCTCACCTGGGAAGTGTTTTTTTAATCTTGATGCTTGAGACCCAGTCTGGAACAATTAAATTGGAACCTGTCAGGGGTGAAATCGAGGAATTAAGATTTTTTTTTTTTTTTTTTTTTTTTTTTTTTGCGTTACGCGGGCCTCTCACTGTTGTGACCTCTCCCGTTGCGGAGCACAGGCTCCGGACGCGCAGGCTCAGCGGCCACGGCTCACAGGCCCAGCTGCTCCGCGGCACGTGGGATCTTCCCGGACCGGGGCACGAACCCGTATCCCCTGCATCGGCAGACGGACTCTCAACCACTGCGCCACCAGGGAAGCTCCAGGAATTAAGATTTTTTTATAGCTCTTCAGGCAACTGCAGTGTACAGCCAGGGTTGAGAATCAGGGAGCAGTGACATTTGAAGCCTGTCAGGTGCGTGTGGTGGAATGTGTGCAGTGAATTTGGGGCAATTTTGTGGGTATATACCCAGACAGTCTGTCTCAGAGGCCCGGCAGCTTAAAACAAAACAAACAATTCAAACCTTGATGTTGATGGCAATGATTAGTTGTTTGTTTTTCAAAATTGGACTTGCTAGTGATAACCTTTCTAACTTGAGGTATCAGTCAGGATTGCATTCTGCTATGAGTTATAGAAAAACTATCAAACAGAGGCATCAACAAGTCACCATTTGTATTTTATATTTTTCTCATATACTAAGAAGTTCAGAAGTAGACAGTCCAGGGATAGTGCAAGGATGTTGTCAAAGAACCAAGCTCCTTCTTTCTCTCTGCACAGCCATCCTCAGTATGTGGATGAGTTTTCATCCTCAGGGCTGCAAAATGGCTGCTGAACCTCCAGGCATCAATCCGTGTCCAGGGAGGGTAGCCTTTGTCTGGTGAAGCTCTGCCTTTTTCCCTGAGGAGAGAAGCTCGTCCCCTCCCTTCCTACCCCCTACCCCCCCCCCCATTTCTGCTTATGTCTTATTGGTCAGACTCTGTCGCATGGTCATACTTACCTGCAGGGGAAGCTGGGTAATTGAGGAATTCTTTTCCCAGCCTCTCTAGAGGAAAGCAGGGGGAAGGAGTTTGGAACAGATATTGAGTGAGCCAACCTATAGTGTTTCTCACACACGAGGTCAATGAAATCATAGCCCTGAAAGCCAAAGAACAGGAGAGAGGAACCCAGGCAGGGGCCTGAGGGGCATGGCTGACGTGGCTAAACATCAGTGGATGATGAGGTGCTGGCGGCCCTGGAGCTTCAGCTTTAAGGTATGAAAGTGAAGATTTCTCCAGAATTGTTCAGTGCAAAGACCTGTGGTTTAGTGATTCCTCTTCTCTTCTCATCCGGTGAGGAACAGGAGTTGGAGTTAATTTCCCCAGGATTCAGGGGAAAGGTAGGCATAGATCCCACTATGGCTTGGGATGTGTCCTACCTCTCAGTTCACAGACTCCTCCAGGAAACCTGGGCTCCACCCTATGTCTGCATGGGGGACAGGGGTCCGAAACTGCTGGAGACTGAACAAGTAACTGGGTATGAGGGACATGAGCTTGACACACTACTCTCGCATTGAAGTGTGGGTGGGAGCTGAAAGGTCACCTTGCCAATAAATGACTGCATGTTCTGTTGAGGAGGAAACACACAGGGACTATTTTCACCCTTCTGGAAAGTGTGATTAGAAAATTCAAGGAGAAGGTCAAGGCACAAACCAGAACTGGCAGGAAGGAGGACCAAGCCCTGCTCAGAAGGCCTGGAGAGGCCCTGCCAGAGCCTTGGGTCAGGGCCTGTCCTCAGCCTTGGTCCCAACTGGCTTCCCTGTGGGTAAGGGACCCACCTGGGGATTCCCCATCATTCAAGCGCTCTACAGTGACCCGTTACTTGGCCCCTCCACTAGGGAATTTCCCAGAATGTTCCCACACCCCCAGAAGCCTCCTCCTTAGCCACCCCCAAGCTGCTTGTGGTTCCTGGTAGGGGTGGCATCAAGTAACCTCACAGGTGAGTGTGAACTGTGAACATTAGCAACTCAATTTGCACGAGGCGGGAAAAGAGGGAAGATGAAATCGGAAAGTCAACCAGGCTGAGGCCTCACAGGAGATAATTACCAGGTATCATAAGATTTAAACAGACTTCAAAGGCAAGAGAGCATGGTGGGCACAGACTCTGAAGCCAGACTGTCTCAGTTCAAGCACTGGTGCTGCAACTGACAAGCTGTGTGATCTTGAACAAGTTACTCAACTTCTCTGTACCTTAGGTTTTCCTCTTCTGTAAAATGTGGCTAATAATATTATCTACCACGTAGGATTGTTGCAAAGATTAAATACAATGATAATTGTAATTATGTAATCGGGCACATGGTAGCACCCAATAAATGTTAGTTATTATTAAATCAAACTGGATTATTCTTTTAAAATTTTGGTTTCTACTAATCTTTCTCATATAAATTGAGTCTATGTACCTCTGCTCCCAACACACCTACTCCTTCCCAACAGTTAGAGAAGCTCTGGTTGGCTAATATACACAGGTAGTCAATTTAAAATCTGAAATATTTGAGCTGCAGAGGGCTTGGAGATCTTCTGATCCTGTGGTTTTCAACATTCACTGCACATTAGAATCCCCTGGGGAGCCCTTAACAGCCCAATGCCCAGGTGCACCCAGACGGATTAAATCAGAATCAGGCATCAATACTGTTAAAACTTTCCAGGGATCCCACTGACCCCAGCGTGTGACCAAGGCTGAGAATCATTGTGTTCGTCCAGTCTTCCTGTTTTAAAGTGAGGCAACTGGGGCTCAGAGTGGGAAAGGGAGTCACCGAGCCAGGACCCAGGACCAGGACCCCTGTCCACAGTTAACTGATGGAGCCCACCATTGTCACATATTTCGGACCTCACTGTGCATCTGGGGAAGGTCTGGCCCCGAGTTAACCCTCTCACAGAGTAGCTGGACAGGAGATTCCCTCCCAACTCAGGTCAGGAGGCGATGATCAGCTCTGTGATTGGAAGAGTGTAACCAACTCAGGGTTCTTGTACTGTGTTTAAGGATCACCCAAAGCAAGACCCAGTTTTCTCTTGGAAGGCTACTGATCTTAGTGACCTTCAGAGACCGCAAGTCACGAAGTCTCTCAGGAGAAGCCATGGGTGTGTTAAGAGGAGCATAGGGCTGAGGATGGGGAAGCCCTGAGCCCAGCCCTGCTCTGCACCTACATGGTTATGGGGCTTTGGATGAATCACTCAAAGTTTCTGGCCCTCTGAGAAAGTAGGTGTCTTGAGGTGAATCTCTAGCCCTTTGCCCTAGCAGCTGCTGCCACCAGCCTGTAATAATTTTGGGGGGTGTGCGCAATAGGTTTGTCCCAGGGTCTCAGTTGGCCTCATCTGTAAAGTAGGGATAATAGCAGCTGGCCTTGCATAGCCACCTCAGAGGGTTACTGTGAGGAGCCTGAAGTGCCTAAATGAATTCCAAAAAGTAAAAAGCAGGTTACTTGGAAGCCCAAGGGCAGGCTCACCCCTCCCCCATCACAGGAGAAGACATGCATGTTAGAAGCCAAAATTTACTTTCTAAACATTACTTTCCTTTTCCCCTTGAGTTCTTGGTTTCCAGCCCCCACTGGGAATTCAGGGGGAAATTAGAGGGGTGTGATCATGGTACCTCTGGGTCAAGACCTGCTCCCATGGCCACCTTTGCCATCTGTCCCCGTGTGAGAGCCCCTTCCACAGCATGACGGCCCCAGGGAGGGTCAGAGTGGACCAAGCAGTGGCAGGTGGGGATGTGGAGGGATGAAAACCCCAGATCAGCCACTTCCTTCTGCGAGCGAAGTCAAACTCTTCCTCTGCTAAGTGTCTGGCTGGCGGCAGGTCCCCTGGGCTGGCAGTACTGCTTTCTCTGGGGCCCTGGCGGGAAGCAGTCTTGCTTCCCAAGGTAAAGACGAGTTTCTTGTCACAGTTGGTTATTTTCTACTTAGAGGCGGTGGCGGTTATGAATGCTCTCCTCGCGCTCTGGGATCTCCCAGGAGGGCGGGGAGAGGGAGAGGAGAAAGCCAGAGCTCAGCAGGGCTCGCTGAGGGAGGAAGAGCCCGCTGTCACTTCCCGAAAGCTGGGCCGGCCTCTAGGCGGAGAGAAGGTCAGAGCGATTGGTCCCTGCGGCCCGCCTACCCCACCCCTCCCTTCTGCCTCGGGGTTTGCCCAGGCTCTTTGGAGCACAGAACTTACAGTAAACGTTGTCACCAGTGGAAACTCTCAGAGGGGGTGAGGAAAAGGGCTAGAGGAAGGGGCCAGGACTCCCGGCCCCCAGTTCCCGTCTTACCAACACCCCCCGGTCTCATGTGTTGCTTTATCTTACCTTTTGGTAAAGAGGGGATGCCCTCTCTCTGGGATGTGCCCGGAAACAACCAAATGGTAAGATGAATGAGCCGGTCACACCCCGCAGAAGCGGCAGCCCACGCCCCTGACTCTATCATCATGGCTGTTGGTATCCCAACTCCCCCACCCCATTTTAGAGATGGGGGTTTTCTCTGTACCGACCTAGGCACATTTTCTAGCTCAGTGCCACATACAGGAAATGCCAGGGTGAGGCTGAGCACGCTCACACTTGTTCTGTACAAACGGATGGAATCTGGCTTGATGGATAAGGCCACATTCTCCTCTACCACTTAAAAAGAACCCCCAGGTGCATGGGTTAGGGCAATTGGCAGTGTAACTAGCTCTCATTAACCGGTAGCTTATGCTCCTGATGGATTATCTAAGGCAAATTTTAAATGTCAAGTTATCTCACATCTGCTCACTCCCCACTGTAATTCTGAGTCAACTTCTGGTCCAGCTGTTGATGTCATCAGGCAGCCAATCAACAAACACTTGAGTTCATACTCTAGGCCAGGCACTTAATAAGTGCTTGAATAATTAAAATAAATTTATTACCATATTTAACATTAATATCTATTGTTTTCAAACTTGCCTGATCATCAGAATAATCTGGGGCACTTGTTAAAACTTCAGATTCCCAGAATTCACAGAAAATCCCAAACCCACTGAGTTCAAATCTTTAGATTTGAGGAAGGGCCTGGAACTATATTTTTATCAGGCCCTCAGATTAATTCTAATGATACAGCAAGTTTGGAAAATACTAACCTAAGTGAAACAGAACTAGAAAAATAAGATCTGGACTCCAAATATTAGGTCGCTTTTTGAACTGAAATGTAATTTATTTGCATCTCCAGTGCTATTTTTCCTTCCTCTGTGGGTACCAATGATTAGCCCAGAAGGTCTATTTGAGTCAAGGAATGTGAACCTTAAAATCACATTGGAAATGAAATTCCCCTGGGTTTTCTGAAGGTGGGATTGTCTTCCAGTAAATGCTAATTACCAGGGTGTCATTGTTGATTAATTAATGATGTGATCAGTAATTAGCACTCTTTACCCTGAGTTTTTCTGATTAGCATGTTATCTGATGGTTCCCTTAAGCAACAGGGGAAAGGTGTTTCTGGAAAAAAGGAAGCACAGGTGCTTGGGACACACCCAGAGTACTACAGAACAAGCTGCTGGAAGAGCAGAATGGCGTGGAATCGAACGCTGTGCTGGAGTTTGACTATTTACTATTTAGAAATACCCTAAACATTCTAGAATCTGGGTGAAGTAGACAATTAACCGTGGACTCCATTTTTAAGACTAAATGCAAATGGTAACGTTAGGAGAAGACACCGTATAACATAGAGAGGAAAAGACTGAAATTAGTTTAAGACGGTCTCACAAACTCTTTTTGATTTTTGCTGGGCTCTAGCCTCCCAGCCGGTTTCCCTCGACATATACTTGCCGCTCTCAACCCTCGTACACACTCACAGAGATCTATGCATGTACACCTGCGCACAAAGGAGCACACATGCAAATTCACGCATGCCTTCACACACACGTCTCTCTTAGTTGGGACCATATGAAACCGCCATTCTTATAGGTCAAAACAGACAAGTAGCAATTTCATATGGTTCAAGCTAAAAGCTATGCACATACATGCACAAATATACGTGTGCTCTAGATGCACCCATCCACACACAGGACACATACAAATATATATGCACACGTGCACACTCGCATGTGCAGAAAAAATCACCGATGCCCGTCTCCATGGCTGTGCTAGTGAAAATCTAACGCAGACTCCCGCTTCACAACGCCCCCCCCCCCCCCCGCCCCGCCCCCGCAATCTTGCAGAGCGCTGACATTAACCTGCAACGCCCATCCTTTCCGCTCGCAGGAGAGTGAAGACCTGGAGAAACAGAATGCAGCGCTGCGGAAGGAGATCAAACAGCTCACGGAGGAGGTGAAGTACTTCACGTCGGTGCTGAGCAGCCACGAGCCCCTGTGCTCCGTGCTGGCCCCCGGCGCGCCCTCGCCCCCCGAGGTGGTGTACAGCGCCCACGCCTTCCACCAGCCTCACGTCAGCTCCCCGCGCTTCCAGCCCTGAGCTCCCCGAGGGCGGGAGAGAGCGGAGCCCCCAGCCCCGGCTGCTCCCAGGCCTCGGGAGGGGCACGCAGACTGTGGCCAGCGGCCCTCGTCCCTCAGCGCCCTCTCTCGACCCGGAGACCCGGAGGTGGAGGCCTGGACCGGGATGGAACACAGGACGCAGCTGCTGGACGTGTGAACGGCCTCCCGAAGCGTGGCCAACCGCCCGGCAGCGTGGGCTGGACCTTCACGTGGGTGGGAGGCCGGATCCAGAGCTATGTCAAGCATAACGCCCAAGTCCCATGGCACAGAGGGGGGAGGGGTAGGGAAGGGTTATTTTTCTAAATAAATGTCTTAAAAGAAACCAGTCTGGCCAGGGCTTGAAACCTTAAGTTCTGTGGGGTTGGGGTCGTTATTGGTTCTTGGCCTCAGGAGCCCTTAAAGCTCCGGAGATTCAGCTAATATTGCTTCTTTTCCATGGCTTGTTAATCTACTTGGGAAGCTGGGTTTTCTCAAAGAATCTTCAATTCTCCTTCTAGGCATCTTCTTGATTTTCCTCCCCAAATCATCTCACTGTGACCTCTCACTTTCCATTCCTCATTGCATCATGCTTTCTAGATTGTCTAGACGTTTCTAGGGTCCTTCTTTAGACAAGAGAAGGACCAGCGCCAGATGCTGTGGAGTGGGATGGTCATTCGAGTTGGTACTCTCATCTCCCACGACTACACTGACTCAGCCCCAGCCAGACGGCCAGCGCTGGAGGATGCTGCGTGCCAGGCCCCACGCAAGGAACTCCAGCAGCACAAGGAGCACCTCACGTGAAGGCGAGGCTTTCCTCATGCTCTCGTGGGGCAACATGTGGTTCAGAGACACAGGCGCTGCGTGTCCTGCTGAGGACTCCACCTCCCCTGGGAAGCTGGGATAAAGCACACACGACTTCGCCGTCTCCACAGTCTGCCATTCTGAGCACGGTCTGAGGGCAGCAGTGGCTCAGATAACACAGGGCTATCTTCAGGGCTTCAAATCCACAAGTGCTGGCAGAGCTGAAACCAGTGTGCTCTGCTTCCCCTGCTCTGATGTCCAACTGCTCCTCAGAAATCCCCAGGCTAAGTGCCCGCTGGCCTTACCCACACCACTCCCCATGAGCCGTGGCAGGGCCTTCCCACACACGTGGCCCCTGCCCAGCCAGCTGGGGCCCAAAGCGACAGGGATCGCCACGGAAGGTGTCGGATGCAGCCCCTTCAGCAGCCTTCAGTGGGACTACCACTGCCTGCGGACCCCCTGCTGGTGGCCGTCTTGGTGAGCACAGGAGAAAGAGAGGAACAGGCCGGCTCCGCTGTGCCGGCACCTCCTCAGCCTGCCCACCAACAGCTCTGGTTGGCTTGAGGCAAGGTTTCAGCTCTAGACCTCCCCTGCCCAAGTGTCTCCTAACCCCTGGGATTATGCCGATGTTGTGCTAGTGTGATTACTAAACTCTGCAGAGGCCTGGAAAAGCTGTGTCCTAGCACGTGGGCATCTGACTTCCTTGCAGCCTAACTATGGGAGGAGTCCAGCCCACGAGCCTCTGAAGGCACACTGCCATCGTTGGGCTGCCCACCCCTGAAGCCAGTGCCTGTGGATGCCCAGAGTACGGGAAGTGGGCTCAGAGCCCTGTGGGAGACAGGCCAGAAGACCTTCCCCAAGGATCAGCATCGCTTCCAGTGCAGAATCCTGCATTTTAACCTTTCGTCTCCCAACAAAACTTGGTAAATGAGGCTCCCCTTCCAGTGCACGGACTCGGTGCAGACTTGGGTGTGTGATGAGGGGCTACAGCAAGGAGGTTCTCTCTCATCAGTTTCCTTAGGGCTTGGTTCCTGGTAGCTGATGCCCAGGGTAGCTCCTTCCCACCCCTGTTGTGACAGGCAAAGCAAAGAAGCCTATGGTCACTTCAGATGTGGCCTGCGTTGAATAGAATTCATTTTCCTTTCTTAGTTTTAGGAAGCGGAACTTTCCAGCTAGTTCTACCTGCACCAGGCCTCTCATGGGCCTCCTTCCAATCAGAGATGTTTCTCCCCCCACCCTGCTCTAGTGCTGTGATTTCCCCCCAGAAACCCCCGCAGAAGGCACATGACCAGTACTGAGCATCTTCAGATGACATTCAGAGCCAGAACCAGAAATGCAGAGCTCACATGTGCGGCTCGCATCTCTCGGAAGGACTTCTCTTCCCCTTTCATTCTCTACTTTCTAATGACCTGGGGCAGTTCCACTTCTCCTTTCTGATCAGTCTGACAGAGGCTATAGAAGTCTAGGGTGAGCGCCAAAGCTGACTTCGTTGCCACACAGGGAAATTGGAGGGGCAGCTGCAGATAGGTGTGAACTTCCAGAACCTTGACCACGGATGTCGCACCATCCAGGTTCTGTCCCAGCCTCCTACCCATGACAGGGATAGTTCCCTCAGGCTGGTGGACCAGTGACACACAAATGCCTCCAGGGCCCAGGCAGGGACTATAAATACATGAAACTCACCGGGAGCAGGACAGTTGGGAGTGGCAGGGAGTGTGGCAAACTGAGGAGTGAGTGCTTACCTGCCTAAAGCAGACAGCCGCCCCTCGGTTCTATCCCCTGCTGCCGTGGGCAGCACAGGAAGCACAGGGAGAAACAGCCCCCAGACTGCAGCCTATTCTCTTCTCGTCTCTCCCCCGGCTTCTCCTCAGCGGCCTCACGTGCATGTTGGTGGACATACCAGCTTACAAAACTGGTCCATCCACACTCCTCCCCCACAGCACCATCCCTGGGCCACCCCGTCAGGCCCAGGGGTGCCCCTACCAGTGTCTGATCTACTCTGGCAAAGAGTTATCCAGGGAAGAGGACTACAGCTGCTGGAAGCCAGCTCAGGGGCACGGACAGGGGATTCCGATCTGCTGGGTATATGGAGCTTGGTCTAAAGAGAACAGAGGGCTCTGGGTAGGCATGTCCCCTTGGTCCTCAGGACTACTGGCCCCATGAGAAGGGTGTCGCAGGGGGAGGGGAGTCCCTGTAATGTGGGGAGTCCAGAGCAGGGGTCTCTTTTGCTCGGGTCTGAGGGTGGCCCTGCAGAGGTCTGCCAGTTTGTCACTCTGATCTAGGTTAACGATGTCTCCGTGGAAAGCCCAGGTGAGGGGAAGGCTCTGTGCAGCAAGAAATGGGCACATCGCTATCTATCAGTTTGACGTGGGGGTTCCTGGGGAATGTTTGTTTCCCCACCTGCCGTCTCACTGTTTATCTCCTACTCGCAGTGTTCTTCCCCAAGTTAGTGTCAAAACAAATGACAGGAAAGCCAGAATTTTTGTCTGCAGGTTGAGAAGTATGGGTGGGGAGAGAAAGGGAGGCAAATTCAACTCGAAGGTCATGGGGTTGCCATCTGCTGGACCCAGACTTCCCAGCAGTGTTTATTCACACCGCCAGCCAATGTCCCAGCTGCAGCTGTGGCTTCACAGTGAAGGAGCAGAGCCAGCTGGGGACCCCACTTCTCTTCAGGACAGACAGGCCGGCTCAATGTGCTGCCCTGGCCTCCTTCTCCCTCACAGGATTCAGTGCCCCCAAGCTGCTCAGGAATTCCAAGGGGGGCAAAGGATAGTCAGGTGAACTAAGACCAACACTAAGGTGAGAAAGACTGAATCATCTTTGTCTCTGGCAGAGGGGATTGGCATTTTATGAGGTACCCAGGGAGAGTCATGCCTGGCCCAAAGGAACGATGCCTAATGGGGCATTTTAGTCTTAGCAGCCAGTGTGTATGTAATGGAATTCTTGCCATGTGGATGACAGGCTACCGCACTGGCCTTGTGTGGGTACCAGGCGACTGGGGGCTGGGGGCTGGAGAGGAATATAGACGTATCCCTCCTGAAAATCTTGTTTCTCAACTGCTTGATGTGTGATTTGACTTAATCTACTTCCAGGAAGATGGAATAAAAACTTGATCCTGGTTTAAACAATCTACCAGCAGGCAGAGATAAAGAGCCCCCTCTTAGAGGAGAAATTTACAGAGGCAAATTTCATTGCTGCTTAGGAAGTTTGTCTGCCTCCTTCTGGAAGATTCCTGGTGAGAGGTCAAGGTTAGGAGCAGTGGCAGAGACCGACAGTTGACCTCTCAATGCCATTCTCCCCTTTTCCCTTACTGCAGAACCCTCATTTTGTCTAGGAAGGCAGTGTGCCCAGCTAACAAGATTACATTTCCCAGACTCTCTTGCAACTAGGGATGGCCATGTGATGCAGGCCAATGAGATATAAGCAGAAATTGTTGGGTAGGGCTTATGGGAAAGCTCTTTAAAAGGTGGGGCCATCTCGGGACTTCCCTGGTGGTCCAGTGGCTAAAACTCCATGCAGGGGGCCCAGGTTTGATCCCTGATCAGGGAACTAGATCCCACATGCATGCTGCAGCTAAGAGTTCCCAAGCTGCAACAAAGATCCTGCATGTCGCAACTAAGACCTGGCACAGCCTAAATAAATAAATAAATATTAAATAAAAGAAAAAGGTGGGGCCATCTCGGGACTTCCCTGGTGGTCCAGTGGCTAAAACTCCATGCTCCCAATGCAGGGGATCCAGGTTTGATCCCTGATCAGGGAACTAGATCCCACATGCATGCCGCAGCTAAGAGTTCCCAAACTGCAACAAAGATCCTGCATGTCGCAACTAAGACCTGGCACAGCCTAAATAAATAAATAAATATTAAGTAAAAAAAGAAGGTGGGGCCATCTCAATTGGCACATGCCTTTCTCCTTTCTGGAAGGCGGGTGCAATGTAGGAGGTGGAGCAACCATTTTAGGACCATGAGACAAGCATGTATACAAAGGAGGAAAAGAGATTCCAGATCCCTGGTAATACTGAAGAAATGTGATGATACAAACTCTGGAAGGCCTGTCTCTGGGTTTCTTTTAATTGAAAGTGGATAAGAGTTTATTTGGTTAAGCCACTATGCATAGCAGTATTAAATGCCGCTTACCTTAGTCTGTCTAATGCAGGAGCCAAGAGAAGCAAACAACCAAACAAGGAATTTAAACCATTACCCCAAGTCAGTGGTGCTCAACTCAGGGTGATTTTGTCCCTCGAGGGATATTGGGCAATGTCTGGAGACAGTTTTTGTTGTTACATCTTGGGAGACAAGTGTTACTGGCATCTAGTAGGTAGAGGACAGGGATACTGCTAAACATTCTACAATGCACAGGACAGATGCCACAACAAAGACTTATCCAGTCCCAAGTGTCAGTAGAGCCAAGGTTGAGAAACCCCACAGCTAGGGAATTCCCCGGCGGTCTAGTGCTTTGGACTCGGCACTTTCACTGCCGAGAGCACGGGTTCAATCCCTGGTCGGGGAACTAAGATCCCACAAGCCTCACAGCGTGGCCAAAAAAAAAAAAAAAAAAAAGAGAGAAACCCTGCAGCTAGCACTGTGCTTCCAGAGCACTAGACCTTAGCCTACTAACCTGCCCTGGCACCCTTGTCCATCCCTCTTCTCTTGGAAGCAAACCCTGTATACTGGCCAGGCTGAAAAATTCATGTCCCTGACCGTATCTTGCATTTTCCTTTCGCTAAGCCTTTGCTCATGTGCTGTTTCCTTTGCCTAGAATCCCTCTATCATCTCTTCAGTCAGTCTTTAAGTGAGTCTTCATTTTTAACAAGATTCCCTGTTGTTTCCCATATAAGTAGCATGAGGTGAATCTGATCGAAATGGCATGAGATGCATGACTTTACTGTGCCACCTTAGTTTTTTGAAATTCTACCTGTTTTTCAAAGTTCAACTCGATCACCACAGGGCCTGCCGGGAATGCAAGATGATTTTAAATGATACTCGGATAAAACTTATTTACTTTAGTCAGTATATATATTTTTTCCAATAAGGTTAGAGGTTTTCCATTTCTTATAATGATATACATCTTCCTTTACAAATAAATTTACTTTCATAATAAAGTGAAATGATTTAAAGAAACATGCTAAAAACTACAGTCGATTAGGAAACATCACTTGTTAATGTACACAGAATGTAAATATTTGCTCTGTTTTCTATGTTGTTGCTTCTTAATGTGCATTGAAGACAAGGACGAAAGGGGTAAAAGAGAGATGAATAAAACTTCCATGTTGACCAAAACCAACTCTCGCTCTCTTTCTCTCTAGATATCCATATCTATATATGGATATATATAGATTAGATAGATAGATTTAGATTTTTAAAGCCGGGAAATATAAGGTATAAATACTGAAGTTTGGAAGCCCAGCAGCATCTCTGAAATTTTCCCTTTCTGTTTTCTCTAGAGAAACATACAAGTCTGAAAAGTGAAAAACAACATATCTCATTTCCCCATCTGGAGGCATTTCCAGATGATCTTGCTACGGTGCAGTCATAGATCAGCTGTGGAGATTGGCTCTTCATAGCTGTGCATTGGAGCAGTGAAATTAGGTTAAGAGTCTCATCCGTATCAAGTCCCGCCCCATCCCTATTAGTGCATCTTCTCTGAGTGAAGTCAGCATTATTCATATCAAATGCTTATCAACTGCCCATTGGCACAGGGCATGTTTGGGGTGTAATAGTTACTCCAGGTGACTATTAAGGTGAAGACCCAAATCCTTGATGGGACCCTGGACATCTTACATCCTCTACCCTCCAGCTCATCTCACACCACCCTCATCTCCTCTGTACTGGCCTCTGTCCCTTTCCCCAGTTCTCTGTCCTCCCTCCAACTTCAGAGTCTTACTCATGCTGTTCAGTGTCAACTGACCGCTCTTCATCCTGTACTCCCCCTTCATCTAGTTACCTCCTACCTTTTCTTCAAATATCGGTTTAGGGAAGTTTTGCCTGATTCCTCAGCTAGATCTGATTCCAGCTATCACATGGTTTCATAGCACCACACACACTTCCTTCATAGCCATTAACAGATTGAAATTTCACACATATCTGTGTGGTTATTTGGCTAACATTTGTCTCCATTCCTAGACCATGAGGTTCTATGAGGGCAGAACCTTGCAAAAGTTTTGCTCACCTTTGTATTCTCAGCCCCATGCACAGTAGCAAAGAGCCTGCCACACAGTAGCAACTCAATAAATATTTGTTGGCTGAATGAGTGAGAGAATGGATGGATGGATGGATGGATGGATGGGTGGATGGATGAAGCACAGTGCCTGCCTTTTAGGAATGTATAATCCAAGACAATTCTTATTCTGACAGTGGAATACAAGCAACAAAATTACCATTCGACCAACAACATATGGAGAGTAAGCAACATTCAGATCTTTTAAGAGCAGGAATCAAGGGAAGGGACTCATTCCTGCAGAGATGGTAGAAACTGGGGACAGGAGCCCTAGATGGGGCCACAGGAGACATAGGTGAGCTGTGTCTCTTGAGTCACACTGTCGTCTAGCTTTTAGTCTTGTTTCTAGATGTCACCAATCAGAGGTAAGGATCAAGATCAAAGTAAAAGCAAGTCAGAGTCCTAAACAGGACCCTAAAAGGACGTTTGTGTCTGTCTACCCTCATCAGTCTCTGTTCTATTCCTCAAAGTCCTGTTTCCATGATAATGTACAATGGAAGTTCACCTGCCTCCCTGTCCAGCTGGCTCTCCATGCCCTCACCCCCTATACACGCGTGTGTGTGTGCGCGCGCGTGTATACTTCACACACACACTTCCTCTCTATAAACCAGTCCTCTGACCCAGAAAGAAAGAAGACACATTCTTAAGCAACCTCTTCAATTGGAGCCTCAAATATGACTGCAAATACGTTGGTTTCTCCTGAGAGATAATGATAAAGACAAGACATCCACCCATATCATGGACAAAGCCACCAGTGGCGACTAATGGTGGACAGTCAAATGGCTGTCTAAATAGGCCATTCATAACCCATGAGCAAAGGCAGAGACTGTCTCTGTCTTGGTTACTTCTATATCCCTAGTGCCCAGCAAAGGAGACACAATATTTGTTTGTTCGATAAATGAAGGAAGGGAAGAAAGAAGGACTTCTTATAGTCTTTTTTTAAAAAAATTAGTTAATTAATTTATTTATTTATGGCTGCGTTGGGTCTTCTTTGCTGTGCACGGGCTTTCTCTAGTTGCAGTGAGCAAGCGCTACTCTTCGTTGTGATGCGCAGGTTTCTCACTGTGGTGGCTTCTCTTCTTGCAGAGCATGGGCTCTAGGCACGTGGGCTCAGTAGTTGTGGCTCGCAGGCTCTAGAGTGCAGGCTCAGTAGTTGTGTGCATGATGGAATCTTCCCGGACCAGGGCTTGAACTCGTGTCCCCTGCATTGACAGGAGGATTCTTAACCACTGCGCCACCAGGGAAGTCCACATCTTACAGTCTTAAGGCTTGTCTACTTCAGGTTAAAGTTACGTATAGCCCCCTCAGATGCTGTCCCATTGTTTATCCCCAGGGGTAAGAAGAACAAAGCTGTAGGAACCGGAAACCCTGAGGATCCAGGCTGACTGGGCTGATCCGGTGGCCTCCAGGAAGTTTATTAGGATGGGGATCTAGTTCTGTCTGGGTCTAACACCTGGGGGCTGAAGACAAGGTGTCATTTGAGCTGTGACCTAGAACTGAGATGCAGGTGCTTAGAAGGGTCATTTTTCACCACCCAGAATCCATGCCTCCTTCTTTTGGTAAAGCACCCTAATTTCCTTTTCAAGAGCTGCCTCTTTCCCATGTGTAGAGCTGTCAGTCAGGTGCCTTGCCTCATCTGTCCAAGGTGTAATCATGTGACCCAGGCTGGTCCAATCAGACTCTGTCTTTGGAATGACTCTTGAGCAGAGCAAAGGCAAGACCCAAAAGAGGGAGGGAGCCTTCCACTCCCATTGTGAACCCTGACTAGAGAATTCTATGGTAGAGAACTATCCTGAGCCCTGCCTTATTTTGAGCCTTTTCTTCAGCATTCCTTTGGATTCTGTGAGCCACACCATCTCCTTCCAACAAATTCACTTCCTCCTTAAATCAGCCAGAGTCACTTTCTATTAAGAAACCCCAAACTCAGGAATGATGACTCATACCTGGGTTTCCCAGGAAGGCAGGGGGCATTGGATCCTAATTCTCAGGGGCCAACAGGAGTAGACTGTATTCTGAGAGGATTCTGGGATGCCCTGTGCCCCAAGAGACGTGGGCGTTCAGCCATCCCTGCACCATCCCTCCATCCCTGGAGTGCCTGACCTGAATAAGACCCATCAATGCCTCTGGCAAGAACCAAAGGCTCTAATTTGAAAACCATCCCTGAGATGGACTTTGCAACTCAGCCTCCAGGCTGCACTCTCCATCCCCCTTAGTTGATTCTGTGTGGAGTCCAGCCAACATGCTCAGGGGCAATATTCAAAATTCAGGCCAAGCACTGGCCAATCAGATTGGATGTTGATGCTAGAGCAGAGTGGCGCGTGCTCTGCACTGCAGCAGGGAGCAGCACGAGGGCAGGGGTTATTAACCAGTGAGAATGTAAATATGTTAACGCTTTAACAACCGGTTCAGCTGCACTGGGCGCACACCACCTGGGTATCAGCTCGGCGCCTACAGGACCGGGAACACCTCTGAGGGAGGACTCTCTCCAGTGTGTATAATTCTGCTCTCCCCTGGGAGTCCCCTGGTGGTCCAATGGTTAGGACCGGGTGCTTCCACTGCAGGGAGCCCGGGTTCGATCCCTCATCAGGGAACTTAGATCCCACAAGCCCCGTGTCAGGGCCAGAAAAAAAGAAAAAATTCTGCTCTTCACTCCGTTTGCACACCCCACCTCTGACCTGTCCCTACCTAGTCCAGGGCTTTGCATTTGCCAGAGCAGGGGGTTAGCATACATTTGTAAATAAAAAATAAAAATCCCAGGGTAGAAGAAAGAAAATGACAAGAAAGAAAAGGGGTAGAAGGAGGGAAGGAAGGGGAAAAGTTGAGTCTGTTCTAGGAAAATCACACTGGACCTTCCCCCTGCCTCCCACTCCCTCAACCCAAAATGTTTATCTATGTGCTTATTTGAAATAAGCATCAGGGGTGCTCTTGAAAAAGGAAAAGAGGCACAAAATAAGAGTGATAAAAGAGTAAGGGGACTATGCTGTTTAATTTTCTTACTGGGGGCAGGGATGATAGTTGCTGCCACTTAGCAAACATTTACCTTATTATCTGTTCACTATTATTTTAGGAACTATTATTATCCCCATTTTACAGATAAAGAAACAGACTCAAAAGAGGTTAAGTGGTTTGCCCAAGGTTACACAGCTATGTGTACATATGGGACTCAAACTTGCCCCTGTTGCCTCCAAAGCTGGAGCTATATACCAAGCTTGAGCGCACGTGAGGGAATTTCTCAAGTCCCAGGTTACAGGCAGGGTTATGGGGAGAGCAGCCTTGAGTTGGTGCTGCCACCTAGTGAAAAGGCAGAGAACTGTGGAGACAAACCCCCTCCTTCCTTCTCTTTCCTGGATCCATCCTCACTTTCCAGCTTGAGAGAGACCTGGAGAGTTTGCATTCTACCTCTAGCAGCCAGCCATTTCTGTGTTTCTGGGATACAGAGAAGTGACCTCTAGATGCAAGCGGGTGCCTCATCAGGCTTCAGCATAGCGCCGTAGAAACGTCTTTTGAATAAATGAATGGCCAGGGATGCAAATCTCTACAGGTCTGGGGATCAACCTGGTCTCCATAGAAAACATCTGAAGACACTTTACTGTGAAGATCTGGGTTGATCACATCCTGGTCTAGGGGCAAGACTTCTGCCTCATTGTGAGTCCTGCACGATCCGTCTCTTCGAGCACCTTCTACTCCTCGGGCCCGTGTTCATGCAGCATGTTTTGCGTTATCTACTTTCATCCGACACTCAAAGAGATCAACGTGGCAGGCCCAAGTTCACAGGGCAGGGACTGGAACCCAGATCCTGGGACTCCAAGTGCAGTGTTTTTCCTGCTCCACCACTCTGCCCTGCCACCCAGCTTCCCACCAATCCGACTCACCCCCCGAAACCTTGTTTTTGTCAGCCTAGTCATCCAGACGTGATGACTCAAGAGTTGTGGGGCACACCGCCAGGGCGAGGAGGCCTGTGTCAGCACAGCGGCTTTCCTGACCTTTAAGGTAGCAGGGAGTTACCTCAACCTGAAACGTGGGGCTGACAAGCGATTTCGGTCTCGACCGTCATAGGACATCATAGCTGGGCAGATAAGCAGAAGCAATTCCCACTCCCTGTGCTTCCCACGGCTCTTTCTGGGTCTTCACCCAAACCCAAAGTCACCTGAAACATGAAAGCCAGATGCTAAGTTTTCCTTTGAGACCCGGTTCTTGGAATCTTGTTGGAAATGGAGAGAGAATAAAGGGTCACCTTCTAGAAGGCAGGAATGGTTTCACGAAACGTGCTTCACTCTGCCCAAAATTAATCCAGTCACTTCTCTGTTTAGTCCTCAAAGGTTGCCTCCAAAGTGCATCATTTGTGTCAGCAAATCCACTTAACATTTGGGCTATATAAACTGGTTGCCCGTAGTGATGAAATAAATGTAACGGAAGAGTCAGCACCTAACGCTGTGTATCTAGTGAGGGCAGATATTAGGTGGAATACTCCAAAGTAGACTTTTTTTTTACCTGAAATATCTGATTACCCATCAAAACCAGTGATTTTGATCTCAGAGAGACAGCAGTGAGCGGTCCTGAAGAGAGATCTCAGTTCCCTGCCCAGGAATTGAACGTGGGTAGCCTGGATGAAAACCAGGAATCCTAGCCACTAGACCACCAGGCACTAGAGGCTAGAAGCAAAATTCCCCTGGCTCTTACCCCCACTGAAAGCAAGAATGTTTCAAGGAAGCAGAAACTCTACAAACAGGTACAAAGTTTATTATTAAAGACACAGAATAACATGTGGGAGAGCACACAAAGAAGCAGTTTATTTAAGACAGAAGCAAAGCAGAAATACACACCTGGAGAGAAAGGGTATGGGCGTCCTCTCTAATGAGGAGTAGCACAGTAAAGAGGTGTTTTAGGGCTTCCCTGGTGGCACAGTGGTTGAGAGTCTGCCTGCTGATGCAGGGGACATGGGTTCGTGTCCCGGTCCGGGAAGATCCCACATGCTGAGGAGAGGCTGGGCCCGTGAGCCATGGCCGCTGAGCCTGTGCTCTACAACCGGAGAGGCCACAACGGTGAGAGGCCCGCGTACCGCAAAAAAAAAAAAAAAAAAAAAAAAAAGTGGTGATTTAAATCACTTACATAGGACGGTTCTTCTGGGCCTTTGTTTACCTTTGGCGAATCATCTTGCTGCTTTTCTCACACCTGACCTGCCCTAGGACCCTCCCCAACGTGCATGTGCAACTTTTTGTTAGATGGATCCCACTGCACAGGCCCGTGGGTGCATGTCCACACCTACTATGGGGTGGCGCCCCTCCCTTTCTGACCCCCAAGGAGCCTTCTTGTGCCTGTGCAGACAGGGGCGTTTTCCTTGACCTCAGGAGTGGTCATCTTATCTCTTTACTCCAACAGAGCTCAGCTTCTGCCACTAGCTTTGTCCTTGGAGTGTCTGGGGGAGAACAGAGCTTCAATTTTACTCCACTTGACAAACACCAGCTGTCCAGCCCAGGGGCCCATCTATCTCCTACCTCAATGTCTTACATTTGGGGGCCATCGGACTGCTTTGAAGAGCTGATGAAAACTAGGCATTCCCCCTTCCCTTTACCAAATATATAGGTACTCACCAAATCTGTATTATACGATTTCAGGGGTTGATAGACTCTTGAAATCTATTTGTAGACCCACCGGCCAAGATAAAAACAATTCATCAGTTGACATAGCAAGCACCTAAGATTCAAGAAACTCAGCTGCTGGTAGACAGTGTGGTCCAGGGCAGGGAGTGTTCAATTGGCAATCAAAAGTTCTCATCTGTTGTCACTCTTTAGTGAGCCAGGACAGCCTCATACTTGCGAGAAGTAAACTTACTTGACATGAAGCAGAATGTTTGACTCAAGGGCCATTTGGATCTGGCAACTCTAATACAATGTGTCATAAATGGTGAGAAGGAAGGAGTTGGGGTGAGGATGGAATGAGGTTCAGGGATGGAAGGAAGACGTATGTTAAGTATTTTGCTTGATAATTTTATAATGATTGGAAACTTAATAGTTTTTAAAATAGTATATAAACGTGTCCCTTTGACACGATGCTCTCGTGCGAAAACAGCCATGTCAAGTGCCTTCCAAGTACAGTGGATGAAAGATTAGGACAGCCTTTGAGAGACAGGTGGCGTTCATAGAGTCCAATTACAAGGGCAGAAGAACCCCAGACTTTGCTCCTGTGGCTTAAGGTATTTATTACATCCAAAGTACAAATTCTCCCAGTAAGAGTAATACTTTGGGGCTTCCCTGGTGGCACAGTGGTTGAGAGTCTGCCTGCTAATGCAGGGGACGAAGGTTCGAGCCCTGGTCTGGGAGGATCCCACATGCCGCGGAGCGGCTGAGCCCATGAGCCACAACTGCTGAGCCTGCACGTCTGGAGCCTGTGCTCCGCAACAGGAGAGGCCACGATGGTGAGAGGCCTGCGCACCGCGATGAAGAGCGGCCCCCGCTTGCCACAACTAGAGAAAGCCCTCGCACAGAAACAAAGACCCAACACAGCAAAAATAAATTAATGAATGAATAAACTCCTTCCCCCAACGTCTTCTAAAAAAAAAAAAAAAGAGTAATACTTTGTCTTATCAGCCATTTACACTGTAGACAGGATTTTTGCCTCTTCCTTCACTGAAGGTCTTTTGTTTTTTGAATTACAGGAGGTTAGAGAGGGCATGAGAATGCTAGAGATTGGAGGCAGTGGTATAGGAGGGCGCTAAAGGCATTGAAACCGAATTGAACATGTCATGATTTCTATCAGGATTGATCCTGATTTCAATTGAGACTCATTTGACTGAGTTGATTGAATCGCTTGCCTCAAGGACAAATTCTGGCCATCTAAATATTAGTCCCAGTTCTTACTCCAACTTCAGTAAGTGTCCTGATTCGAGATTTTATGTAATCAACATATCTTTATGCTTCACAGCGAGAGACACTGCTGTTACTGCTCTGTGTGTATATGTGTGTGTGTGTGTGTGTGCGCGCGTGTGGCTTGAGACACCCAAATAACTGGAGACGTGGCTCAATCTCTTCGGTGCTGAGTTACATTTCCACAGAGGGATCCCCCATTTTTGACAGTTGGTGACATGACCCACCCAGCCCACCTGTCGATGCCTCTTACCCCAGAGCAGACACTTCTGCCCCCTCCTTCCTCCCTTGCCAGGGTCCCCCCGCTGCCCCTCTGCTTCTACCTTTGCTCCCCTGTCTACTCCCCATATGGCAGCCAGAGTGATCCTTTTTCAGTGCAAGTTGACCACCTCAGTCATCTACTTAAAACCCTCTCCTAGCTTCTTACCTCAGCCAAAGCCCAAGTCCTCCCCAGAGCCCACAAAACCCCATGCAAAGTGGCCCCCACTTACCTAACTGACCATCTGTCCTCCACTCTCGCTTTCAGTCTCTCTGCTCCAGCCACACCCAAGGGGAGACTGAGTCCGGGCTCCTGTGCCAGGGAGGCTGCAGGGGATGGAAACAGGGTTTGTGAGTAGTTTCATGTTGTGGTTACCTGATTCACAGAAAGAGGGGCTGTGCCAACAGTGAAATGACGTGACACAGCTATTGTCACTGTATGAGTCTGGTGGCTGTTTTCCATCTGAGTTTATACCCATTCCTCTAACTCGGTATTTCCCACACTGTAGTCACCCACACACCAGCACCACCATTTCTGCAGCATCCATGAACTCTCTTCACTGTGACTTCATTTTTTTTAAAATTGAAGTATAGTTGATTTACCATGTTGCGTTAATTTCTGCTGTACAGCAAAGTGATTCAGTTATACATATATATACATTCTTTTTTTAATATTCTTTTCCATTATGGTTTATCATAGGATATTAAATACAGTTCTCTGTGCTATACAGTAGGACCTTGTTGTTTATCCATTCTATATATAATAGCTTACATCTGCTGACCCCAACCTCCCACTCCATCCCTCCCCCAACCCCCTTCCCCTTGGCAACCACAAGTCTGTTCTATGTCCCTGAGTCTCTTTCTGTTTTGTAGATTGGTTCATTTGTATCATATTTTAGGTTTCACATATAAGTGATATCATATGGTATTTGTCTTTCTCCTCCTGACTTACTTCACTTAGTATAATATCTAGTGCATCCATGTTGCTGCAACTGGCATTATTTCTTTCTTTTTTGTGGCTGAGTAGTATTCTATTACATAATATATATGTACCATGTCTTCTTTATCCATTCATCTGTTGCTTCCATGTCTTGGTTATTGTAAATAGTGCTGCTATGAACATAGGGGTGCATGTATCTTTTTGAATTAGAGTTTTGTCTGGATATATGCCCAGGATGGGATTGCAGGATCATACAGTAACTCTATTTTTAGTTTTCTGAGGAACCTCCACACTGTTTTCCACAGTGGCTGCACCAATTTACATTCCCACCAACAGTGTAAGAGGGTTCCCTCTTCTCCACATCCTCTCCAGCATTTGTTATTTGCAGACTTTTTAACGATGGCCATTCTGGTGTGAAGTGGTACCTCATCGTAGTTTTGATTTGCATTTCTCTAATAATTAGTGATATTGAGCATCTTTTCATGTGCCTATTGGCCATTTGTATTTCTTCTTTGGAGAAATGTCTATTTAGGTCTTCTGCCCATTTTTTGATTGGGTTGTTTGTTTTTTTGTTGTTGAGTTGTATGAGCTGTTGGTATGTTTGGGAAATTAAGCTCTTGCTGGTCGGGTCGTTTGCAAATATTTTCTCCCATTCTGTAGGTTGTCTTTTCATTCTGTTTATGGTTTCCTTTACTGTGCAAAAGCTTGTAAGTTTATTTAGATCCCATTTGTTTATTTTTGTTTTTATTGGGAGACTGACCTAAGAAAACATTGGTACGATTTATGTCAGAATGTTTCGCCTATGATCTCTTTTAGGAGATTTATGGTGTCGTGTCTTATGTTTAAGTCTTTAAGCCATTTTGAGTTTATTTTTGTGTATGGTGAGAGGGTGTGTTCTAATTTCACTGATTTACATGTGGCTGTCCAGCTTTCCCAACACTATTTCCTGAAGAGACTGTGTGACTTCATTTTTTAAATCACCTTACTTTCATTACTTGAATATGGATTTGAAAAGGGAGCTAGCAGATAAGGGAGAACAACAAGAAATGTGACAGCAGCCTGAAGAAGGAGGAGCTGCCTGCGGTGCAGGCGGAGAGGGGCTGGGAGGGGGAGGCAGGTCCCAGGGGCTGAGCAGAGGGGAGGAGGAAGGGGCAGGGGAGAGGCCACAGGACCCTGGGAGGAGGGCAGGAGGAGGGTGCAGCGTGGGACTGAGAGCTGGGCTTGGGAGGCTGTGGAGGAGAAGCTGAGGGACCCTGAGGTGGGGACGGATTTTGGGGTACTGCTGTGGGGGATCGGGGAGCTGCACTGGGGGTGAGACAGGGCGGAGGCCACGGGGGGCCTGAGGAGGGCGTGGAGGAGAGGAGGGGGCTGCAGGGGGAGCTGGCAGGGGAGGGGGTGAGACAAAAGCAGGCTGAGGAAGGGTCTGCTGGAAGTGGGGCACAACGAAGGTGGCCCTGAAGAGTTAAGGGAGGAAGGCTGGGGGACGCGGAGGAGAAAGCGGAGGTTGAGGGATCACACTGGGGTGAGCCAGAAACGGGCTTGGAAGAAGGGCAGTGATGGGGAGAGACGGCGCTGGGTGTCCCCCTTCCCGGATGGGCCTGGCAGTCCTCCTGGGACTGGACAGTGAGTGTGTTGGGCTCGGCTGGGCGGCAGCCGTTTTGTTGCTCACGTCTGAAATGGGCTCACAAACCCCTGGTATGGGGACCCCTACTCTAAAGGGGTCCATCAGGGAGCTTGTGGGCCAGAAACCCATTTGTGCTCTCCTGCTGGGCAGATAAAGGAGGTCTTGGGAGCACCGGGGACTAAAGCATGTTAAGGAATGAGAAAGAAGTGGGGGAGGACCAGAAAGATAACGTTGTCACAGGGAAGTGAAATTCCAACAGCAAAGACACGAAGCTGTGTTTGGATTCTAGAGTCATCATTATTGTGCATGAGAAATTGACACAGGCAGCCTCAGGTGTGGCTGTGATCTTGAGTCGTTACTCTGGAGAGTGTGATGGTGTTTATTAGGAGATGCTTCCAAGCACCAAGAAGAGGGGAACTAGCTACCTCACCTCTAAAGGCCCCTGATTCTCAATTCATATGAGTTAACGGCCATGGAAGGCACTGCTGGTTTTATCTCCTGGTTTCATCCCCTCTCTTTATGGGAACTGTCCTCCTCGACTCCATTGTGGCCCCCGTGGAGCTGGCTCCCTTGCCCGCATGGTTATGGTTGATGGGTCTTGGGATGGGCATCTGGGAGTTCGTGTTTAGGACAGAAAATCAGGACAGCCTTTCTCAGGCAGCTGAAGATGTCAAGAGGTGGAACTCCAGCTAGAAAAACCTAGTCTTCAGGAAGAGAGACAAAGAAAGCTGACATGCAGGATGCTATGAACTGTTTGTGTCCCCAAAATTTATATACTGAAACCTAACCCCCCAAATGTGATGGTGTTAGGTGGTGTGGCCTTCCGAGGTGACTGGATCATGAGGGTGTGCCCCCACGAATGGGATCAGTGCCCTTATAAAAAAAAGTCCCCGGAGAGCTCCCTCACCCCTTCTCCAGGCAGGAACATGGTAAGAGAAGCCTCCTAGGAAAAGGAAGGGGGCCTCACCAGACATGGAATCTGCCGGCACCTAGAACCTGGGACGTCCCAGCCTGTACAACTGTGAGAAATAAATTTCTGTCATGTAGAAGGTATTTTGCTTACAGCAGCTCAGGGGGACTGAGACACAGGGAGACTCAGAGAAGGAAAGAGTCCTGAGCGCCGTCCAGCCCTTGGTTGGGGAGTTCCCAGAGCGTCAGCCGTGCTCTGCCCCTTCTGCCACTTGACTGGTCACATCCTCCTTGAAGTCTGTGAGCTCCCCCAGCGCCCTCGAAACACACTCTCTTTGCACCTAAGCTGGTTCAAGTTGGGCATCTGTCCTTTGCAGTCAATGCAACGATAAAAGGAAAGGGTGACTGAAAAAAGTGGGGTGCAGTCAGCATTCTTGGTCTCCCCATTTGAGACACCAGGAAGTACTTTCAAGGCTGCTCAGAGCTCAGGGCAGCTGACGGCATCAACCGCAGGGACCTCACCCAGCTATTGACTTGGGAGAACTTAAGGGAATCCATAAATCCTTGGGTTTCATTTTGGACTTGCTTGTTTCTTTCTCATTAATCTATTTATTCACAGAATTAAGGTGAACCTGAGCCAAGTGTCCCGCCCTGAAGTCTCAAGGGGGTGTGAAGCCAAAAAGTGAAAGATGAAAGGATTTACTTTCCGTACGATTTGATTATTGGATTTTCATGGGAATCACGCTCTGAATTTAGAGCAACTTCTGTGGCTTCTGGACCTTGCAGTGGCTGCAGCAGCTGCAGGAAGGGGTGGAAGGCACAATAAGGAAGCAGGAGAGAGAAACAACTCAGGGCAGGGTGGCGGTGGGCAGGGGGTGATAATACAGGGCACTTTTCGTTTATAACTTGTCTCTCTGCGAGATTTCCAGGAGGAGGCTGTTCCTCTCCCTCCAAGGGCATCATCCTGAGTCCTCCCTCTGCCTCTCCTTCCCCATCCAATCCCATCCAGCCCTCGCTCTCAATGCCCACTGCTCCTCATCCTCTCGTCATTACCCGTGTTCAGTTCACAAACTCCATTCTTACCTGGGTGACCACAGCAGCCTCCTGAGAGGTCCCTCTGTCCCCTCACTCACCCCCACCCCTGACCCCAACTGGGTTCTCCAGGAAGTCACCAGAGCAACCTCTCCCAGTCTGACGATGTCCCTCATCTGCTCGAAATCTCTCAGTGGCTCCCCTTTGCTCTCAGGATAAAGTGAAAAGCCCTTGATGGTTCCTGCCCCACTAGCTGCTGCCTCTCTCTCCAACCTTGTCCTCACCCTCACTCTGCTCCACACATGTGAACTTTGTTTAACTCCTTGAAGGGCTGTGCTCCCTCCTGCCTCAGGGTCTTTGCATGTACTGTTCCCTCTGTCTGGAATGCCTTTCCCCGTCTTTCACTTACTACGTTCTCACTCTTTCTTAAGATCTGCTTTAAGATCTAGCTCACCTGTTCTTTATAAATTCTTGCAAATAACCCTCATGGCACTTATCCCAATTTTACTTATAGGCGTGACTGTTGGATTGATGGCTGTCCTCCCAGCTAGACTGCAAGCCCTGTGCAGGGAGGGAGGGAACATATCTGTTTTGCTCACCACCGGACCCTAACTCTGCCACAGGCCCTGGCCGAGTCTTACCTGCCCCTCAAGATTCTGTTGGAACATCTCTCTGAGGAGCCCCTGTGGCTCCTGCTCTGTCAACCGTGAACCAGCATGGATCTCTACCACGTGTTCATGGCACCGTCCTGCAATGATGTGCTCACACATCTGTCTCACCTCTAATCTGCGGGTTTCCTGAGTGCAAGAACCGTGGTCTTTGTTGTGTTGGTTTCCCTGACACCCAGCACTGCACTGGGCGTGTGGGAGATGACTGTGAGAATGAAGGAATGATTGTGAAGACAGCTCCCCAAGCCTGAGAATATCACTATACAGCGAGAGGCCGGACCAGAAGTTTCTGTCTCTTCTATACACTGCGGTTCCAACACCACATAACTCTGCCTGGTCAGCACCCCTCTGCTTTATCACCCTGTGTGCTTTTAACTGTTGCCCAGGCAATCAACAAATCTCGCTGCTAATGCGGGTCCTCTATATCATTATGCAAAGAAAGCTTCGCACCTCTGGGCTTTCTATAGATTATGCAAAAAAAGTCATTTTAATATTTCCTTCTTCTTTGACTCAGGTTTTTTAGTTAGGGCTTCCTCGTGTTTGTGAGCAACTTTTTTGGTTTTCTAATTATTAAGAAGTACTCAAAACGTATAAAAAGGTATGAAGAACAACTTAGTGGACACCCAAGAACATACACAAGGAAATAAAATGGGACCCAGGTACATGGCCTTCAGGGTTGATACCATTTGCGGCCTCTTTAGATGCAGCCATGTATTTCCAAGGAACTCAAACCGTGCGCCCAGGGCAGAGCCTGGCATCTCCACGTCCAGGAAGGAGACTCTCATCCTGTCCTCTCTTCTAAGGAGAAGGGGTCTCCCTCCTGCCTTAGGCCTCAGCAGGCCTTGCCCTACATCCCCTTCAAGATGGAGACTCTCTGAACTGAGAGGACCCGAGAGAGGAAGAAATCCAGAGTGCCCCCAATCATCCTGACCACGGGCTCCATGAGATGGGGGGGCGCAACTCCCATGGGGGAGGCGCCTCAGGAAACAAAAGGGCAAAAAAAATAGAGGAGACGTGAGCATTCAGGACAGCTGGACCTGCTTTCGTTCATGTTGAGGCCTCTGGAGAGGGGACTCATTAGGAATTGCATCTCAAAAGTCACTTCAATCACATCTTCATGTCCCCTCTGGGGGCCAGACAGCCAGCTAGAGGTTGGGGATTGAATATGAATGGAAATGATTCATAACTCGAGGGAATCACAGTAAATGGATGACTTACTCAAGAAAATCAACATTCATGCTACACTGAGACAGAGGGTACCATAAAGGTGGACAGGCAGGGTGTGAGGGAAGCCTCTGAGTCACACTTAGGACACTGGGGAAGGCTTCCTGGAGGAGGTGATGCTTGTCCTGAAGTGAAGCATGGCACATGCTAGGTCTGATGTGTTCATAATGCTGGCAGGGAGCTGCAGGTGTGTCCACCCTCCTGGAGAGGAAGGTGGGAGTGGGCAGTGGTGGGAGAGGTGGCCAGAGCGACATCACAAAGACCTGTGTGCTAAGTCGAGGAGTGAGAACCTTCTGCAAGCTAGGGGCGGCCCCTGGAGGACACAAGGCAGGGGAGAGGCCCAGAGAGAAGCGGAGAGCCCTGTGGAACTGCATCATGGGGAACAGGAGGAGTAAGAACAATGAGGAGGGGGCTTCCCTGGTGGCGCAGTGGTTGAGAGTCCGTCTGCTGATGCAGGGGACGCGGGTTCATGCCCCGGTCCGGGAAGATCCCGCATGCCGCGGAGCGGCTGGGCCCGTGAGCCATGGCCGCTGAGCCTGCGCGTCCGGAGCCTGTGCTCTGCAACGGGAGAGGCCACAGCAGTGAGAGGCCCGCGTACTGCAAAAAAAAAAAAAAAAAAAGAACAATGAGGAGGGCGTCGCAGAATCAAGGTGAGATGCCATGAGGATCTGAACTAAAATGGTGAGGAGGTCAGCACCCAGTGGACAGAGTGATGGGTGGTTCTCAAGGTTTGGGTTTGGCTTGACTGGGAGCTGACACAAAGGATTCCAGGGGAGAAGCAGACCTGGGCATGGCCTTTGGGTGCTGGGGCAGAAGTTGAGTCATAAATAGAAGGAATTAGACCCCCACAGAGTTTGCAAGCCTGAAAGTCACTAGAAGCTGACAGAAGGTCAGAGAAGGGTCAAGACTTGGGTGTGGGTAACAGGGCCTCTGACCACACACCCACTTTTCTAAGGTGACACCCCAGCACAACGTTGGAGGACACAGCTCGACTGAAAAGGCATCCCTGAGGCTCCAGAGTTGGAGTCTTGGGTGTTCATTTCAGCACCAACATTATAAAGTCCAGGATGGAATTGACCTCACCCCTGGACGTCACCTGTGGGCCTCAGTGAAGCAGCTCAGTCTCCATTCAATTTGATTCCATCTTTAAATTTTAGAATTTTTTTTAATGAAAGTTATATATAGTTTAAAAAATCAAATAGTCATGTAACAAAAAGATCATTGCTTACCCTGCTTTCCTGGTTCTCTGAGGCAACTACTTTCAGCCATGAGTAGATGATGTTTTGGTATTTACCTCCATAGCTCTGAGTAACATGGGCATATTGATGCTGTCTGATTTTGTCCATGTTAGGCATCATCCACTGACTTTCCAGTACGGCAGATGAGGATTAGCTCTGCTCACCCCACCCTCATCTCCACCATGTACATATGCCCACTTCCCATTCCCCCATCCTCCAAATATAGTTATGTCGTATTTGATTATATCAATTTTCAGTCTTTACATTATTATGGTTGTGTTCATGCTGTTCACAACTGAGTCACTTAAAGTAACCATGACTTTGTTCCCCTTTCCTCCATAGCTTTTTATATTTCACTAGAGTTCAAAACTGCCTCCTCCTCCCTATTTATTTAGTTATATTTGTGGTACTTATCACTAGTCCAACCCTAATTCTCTCCCAACTCTGTAAACCCCTCTCAATATTTTCAAACACAATCCACTCAGTGTCATCTTTTTGATAAATCTCTCCTGTAGTCTTTGATCAGCTTCAATCTGAACAGGCTGCTTCTGTGCCTGGCTGTCCACTTGGGATGCTCCTTTACTGCCATCTTGGTGATTCCCATCACCTGCCCTCATGTCCCAGTTTCCTGGATCTTACATCTTACTCTCTCTAGGTTTCCTCCCTTGTTTTGGTAGAGCACATCCTTTAGCAGCTTCCTGAGAGAGGATATGCCACTACCTTTTTTTTTTTAAATAAATTTATTTATTTTTGGCTGTATTGGGTCTTCGTTGCTGCACGCGGGCTTCTCATTGCGGTGGCTCCTCTTCTTGCGGAGCACGGGCTCTAGGCGCATGGGCTTCAGTAGTTGTGGCACACGGGCTCAGTAGTTGTGGCTCATAGGCTCTAGAACGCAGGCTCAGTAGTCATGGAGCATGGGCTTGGTTGCTCCGCGGCATGTGGGATCTTCCCGGACCAGGGCTCAAACCCATGTCCCCTGCATTGGCAGGCGGATTCTTAACTACTGCACCACCAGGGAAGTCCACCACTACCTTTTAAAAAAACTATTCATGTGTGAAAATGTTTGATTCTTTTCCAATAATTTTTTTTGGTAGTTTGGGTGTAGGATTCTAGGCAGGAAATGATTCTCCCTCAGAAGGTATTGTTCGACTGACCTCCAGGTTCCTGGCTTGATGATGACATTCTGTACCTGTTTTCTTGAAAATGTTTTATGAAACCCGTTCTTATATCTCTGAAAACTCATTGGATCTCTTCTTTGTCCCAGTTTTCTGAAATTCGTGGTGATGTGGAATTCAGCTTAACTCTGTGGATAGGTATTGAGACAGGCATGTGTCGTGGAGCTTCCCTCACTCAGGGTTCCAGGCTGTACAGAGACGTGCACAAGAGCTTAGAGCTGGAATATACGGGAAGTGCGGGAGGTGAGGCAGACAGGGTGTGGGTGAGTGTGCAGTATTACACATGTAAATTACACATACAAGATGTGTAAGGGCAGCATTTTTTTTTTTTTTTTCGGTACGTGGGCCTCTCACTGCTGTGGCCTCTCCCATTGCGGAGCACAGGCTCTGGACGCGCAGGCTCAGCGGCCATGGCTCACGGGCCCAGCCACTCCGCGGCATGTGGGATCTTCCAGGACCGGGGTACGAACCCATGTCCCCTGCATCAGCAGGCGGACTCTCAACCACTGTGCCACCAGGGAAGCCCAGGGAAACATTTTTACAAATTCCAAGTGTCAGTATTTTTTAACGGGGCCTCATCCAGGGTCTCAACCTGATTCATTAGCCATTTAGCCTTCCCATGCCCTCCCCATGCTCCATGTTCCCACATCTACAGCTCCTGTGGAGGTGCTGGTAAGCTGTCAAAAACGGTGCCACAGTTTGACTTCAATCCAGGAGTAGTTGGCCTCTAGGGAGCAGACTTTGCTACCTTTCTGTAGACAGCCAGGAATGCTTGAGTTCAAGGCCAGCTCCCTGGGGAGTAGGTTGAAATAGAACCAGGAATGAGGGCCTCTTTTTAGGAAGCAATCCCTGAAATGTGCTTCTCCTTCTCCCTGCAGGTGTGCCCATCAATACCGATAGATAGACATACTGAAAAATAGATGTAACATATAGTAAGCTGCTCAATAAATGTTTCTTCAATGGATGAATACAGAATATTTCTCTCAATGTAAAATCAACCTGACATTTGTATACCTGTCCTGCCCCTGGTGGGAATCAGGCAAGAGACAGCACCACCCAGGTAGGTAGCTGCCAGAGTATCATTACCGAAGCAATGGGCACACGTTATATTAATTCATTCTCACAACAACCCTATGAGGCAAGTAGTTTTTAATCCTCAATTTACAGATTCAGAAACTGAAAGCCAGAGAGCTAAAGTAACTTGTCCAAGATCCCAAAGCTCATAAGGGAAGAACAGAGCTTCAAATCCTGAGTAGACCGAATCCAGAGCTCACAAGAGATCAAACTCGCTCCACCCCAAAGGCAACCCCAAATATCACTTGAATCTCAGGTTAGACCCCTTGGGAATTGTCACCAAACTGAAGCATTGCCCCCGAGGAGCACATGGGAGAGATGTGTGGAAGGGAACACAGGAAACCTGTCTCACTGTTGCTTGTTCTGACGCTAATTAGCTGTGGGACTCTGATAACGCACTCTGACTCTGGACCTCAGTTTCCAGATCTGTAAAATGGAGTTAAGAATGTATGTGCAGAGTTTTAGGACCGTGATAACCGAGGGAAAGAAACAGTGAGAGGTCTCAGAAGGCTTTCCGAGAGAATGGAGGTTCTGTGTTCCCTGGAGAAAAAGGGAAACACTGTTGGAATTACAGAATAGGAGATGTGAAATTAATGTAGAAATTTTTAGATGGGTATGAGTTCCCTCTTCAAACATCTCATTATAATCCAAGGCCCCATAATTTCTACCAAAAACTGGGTGCCTCCAAGCAATGTTCCCTCTCCTGGGAACCAGCGATTCTAACACCACAGGGGTGCTCACTCTTGGCTGCAAATTAAGATCACCTGGGCAGCCTTAAACATGCAGATGATGGGGTCCACCCTCAGATATCCTGATCTCGCATGTGGCAGAGGCATTGGGAATGTGAAGAGTTCCCCGTGTGATTTTAATGTGAAACCCAAGTTGAGAATCACAGCCCCAGAGCTTTAAATTCTTCATTTTGGGTGTGAAGATTTAAAAAGAAAACAAGAAAACACACGCACCCAGTGGCTCTTTAATGTTCAAACAAATCACCTAGAGGTCTTTTAAAATGCAGCATCGAATTCAGTAGGTCCAGGGTGAGCCTGGGCTTCTGCCTTCGTGACAAGCTCCCAGGGGATGCCCACACTGCTGTCCCCAGACTGCGCCTGAGTAGCTAGGCTGTAGCTTGAATGATTATGAGAGTGAGAATTATGGCTCTTCAGGTCAGCGGAGACTTTAAGAAGTAACTGCGCTTCCATGAGTGTCAGTTTTCTGATCTATAAAATGCAGACAACAGTAACTCTTACACCACAGAATTCTTGTGATGCTTAAATGAGGTAATAAAGTAAACACAATATAAATGTTCAATTTTTAATTGTTAGGATATCTGACACTCCTGAAATGCTTACTATCTGCCAGGAATTTTCCAAGTGCTTTCAAGCCTGAACTCATTCAAGCCTCAAAACAGCATTGTGAGGTGTGTACTATTATTTCAT
This sequence comes from Delphinus delphis, assembly GCF_949987515.2. NCBI lineage: Eukaryota > Metazoa > Chordata > Mammalia > Artiodactyla > Delphinidae > Delphinus > Delphinus delphis. The sequence goes on along the minus strand of NC_082684.1, from coordinate 27,589,559 downwards.
CATCAGATTTTCCAAGAAACTGAGGCACAGACAGGTGGTGTATCTCAATTTACATAACACACCAAGAGCAGCTTAGCCAGTGTTTGAACCCAGGGAAGATATGGGCTCTTATCCCTCCCCGGGGCTGATCAATCAGTGAAGGCCTGACCTTCTAGAGGCCCTGACTTGGGGTCTTACCTTCTGGAATGGGCTGTGGACCAGCAGGTGGCAGCCTAGGGCTACGTGGGTGCGGAGACCATTTACAGCCTAAGCCCAGAGCCAGCGCTCTGCTGGGCATTTCACCACAAAACAGGGTCTTCAGCGTCTCCGAACTCGTCTCTTCCCTCCACCCTCAGTTCCTCGCCTGGAGGTCGCCCGGGGATCCATCAGGAAAGAAGAGTCCTAACGAACAGGTTCAGATCTGAGTTCCCCAACCAGGTTCGCAGGGAAATCGAGGAGCGAAGCGAGTTTTCCGCAGCTCGCCTTTACTCCCGGCCCCAGCCAGCCCGGGAAATCTACAAATGTCTTTTTATACCGAAAGTCCAGCAAGGGTTGGGGAGCCCAGCCAAGTGCAAAAAGTCGGGAATCCCTCTTGGATACCACAGAGCAGTTTGGGGGCGCCTGGCATCCGTGTGGGCGCTCAGGGCATGCGGACCGGCAAGGAGGAGACTCTATTTAGAGGATCACCTCGGAAGGACAGAGGGTCTTTTCTTGCGGAGTCCCCTGGGAGGGGACAAATGAATTTGAGGGGCAGTGCCCGGGTGCGGGTTAACCCGGCGGTTTCCATGGTGCCCGGGGCGTGGGGGAGGAATGCACCCGCAAGCGGTGGCGAAACCACTGTATGGCCGGGCCAGCGGCCGGCGAAGGCGGGAGGGGCAGGGGGCGGGGGCGGGCGGGTGGGTCGTGGGTGGGGAAGCCGCGCGGGGCGGGGGCGGGGCGGTCACGTGCGCTGGAGGGGGCGAGGCCGCTAGTCCGACCGGGAGCGACCGGAGTCCCGCGGAGTGGCTGCGCCCGGAGAGAACTGTTTCCAGGACGGAGGAGTGAACGTCGACAGGCGCTTCGGGAGGACTCAAGGTACCGAGAGCCAGGACCAGGCTGAGGCGTCTGAAGCTGGGGGACAGCAGTCAGGGACAGAGGACGCCAAGGAAAAGTGAGAGCAGAAGCTTGGGGGTGAGCAAAAGAGCCCCACTCGCGGCTTTTACGCAGGCTGGGGACTCCATTTATTCCTTCCGGGCGGGCCGGGTAAGTGTTACGTCAGCTTTAGGTGACCAGACGACGCCACTAGAGTCCTCAGCACCTGTCTAGGGCTCCAGGAGAGGCTGTGGTCATGGTGAATGAAGAGCCTAACCAGCAAGAGCGCGATGGTACCCCTTCGCAGACTTCCGCCCTCGGGGAGAACCCCAGCCTCTTGGCCCATCCCAGCGTCTCAGCCCATCCCAGCGTCTCCATCCACCCCAGTGTCTCTGCGCACCCCAGTAGTTCGGTCCAGCCCAGTAGCTTGGATCTACCCAGTGGTTTGGCCCACCCCAGTAGCTCGGGCCCTGAGGACCTTAGCGTGATCAAGGTGAGCAAGCGCCGATGGGCTGTGGTCCTGGTGTTTAGCTGCTACTCCATGTGCAACGCCTTCCAGTGGATCCAGTACGGCTCCATCAATAACATCTTCATGAACTTCTATGGGGTCAGTGCCTTTGCCATCGACTGGCTGTCCATGTGCTACATGCTGACCTACATTCCTCTGCTCCTGCCGGTGGCCTGGCTCCTGGAGAAGTTCGGCCTGCGCACCATTGCCCTCACTGGCTCTGCTCTCAACTGCCTGGGGGCCTGGGTGAAGCTGGGCAGCCTGAAGCCACATCTCTTCCCAGTCACTGTGCTGGGCCAGGTCATCTGCTCCGTGGCCCAGGTCTTCATCCTGGGCATGCCCTCCCGCATTGCTTCTGTCTGGTTCGGGGCTAATGAGGTGTCAACAGCCTGCTCCGTAGCTGTCTTTGGCAATCAGGTGGGTAGAGAGTGGGTAGTGTTCCCTGTGGGACTGAGTGTGTTGATTGTACCGCACGCCTCCCTGTGTGGAGACCGTAGTTTTCTGACTTCAGTGTGTTTGTGACTCTGGGTGACTGTGGCTGGGTGTGACTGATAGGGTGAGTGAGTGATTGTGACTGGGTGACTGTGTAAGAGAAGTGGGGAAACAAAAGGAGGGACCTTTGCTGTCACTCACAGTTTCTCCTCCACCAGCAGAAAGGGTGCTTCTGGAACACATGCTGTTTTTATGATCTCATTCCTGAACTTACTTCACCAGCTTGGACAGGAAAGCTGTTCTTTCCCGGGGAGCAGCCCCTGGGCGTCAGACTATTCTGTGTCATCAGAGGTTGGCAGGTGCTTTTTTCCTGTCCAGCCAGCTTTTCCTAGAGCACAGTATCTCCTGCACCACATGGAAAGGCAGAGCGGGGCCCTGGTGGCATTGGCGCTGCTCTCACCTTCTTTATACACAGCTGAAGCCAGGACAGTGGGAACAATGCTTTGTGCCAACCTCCTTCCCTGGGGTTTAGAGCCAAGGGCAGCAGGATGGAGTCGAATTCTTGCTCTGAATTTTCAAGGCCTAGAAACCTTGGAAAGACCTGGAAAGCTCATATCTTACTCCTTTGTCTTTCCTTCTTTTGGGAAGGAGAATTTCAAATTCTTTGCATCTCAATGTGGATATGACCCAGAAAGGTGCGCATGTCGTGAGTCTGATTGCTGTCTCTGAAAGGTTGAAGCAACTACTTTCGGGGCCCTTCTTTATCTGGACCACTGCCTGGCGTGTCACTTCTTCCCAAGCACATGCATTTGTGGCTATGCATTTAACAAATGACCAGTAACCCTTAGTTCTTGTAGGCTTGTTTTCTCTCACCTGTTCATTGCATTTAGAATATTTAAGCTTTCATCTAGGAAGTTCTTATTTGAGTCAGAAATTTCCAAACTTCCCTAAAGGTAAATTTCCATTCTGTTCATCTTTGCCACCAAAAAGGTAACTTGAGCTAAATTTTTTCAGGCCAGTAAGGCCTGCCACTTGGGTAATAGTTTAAGCAATCAATGAAATCAACAGACAGGGCTTCTTCAGCACAAACAAGCAACATAAAATCCTTTACCCAGTTTTCTTTAAGCTGTGGGTTTGAATGTTCAGAAGATTGAATGGATTTGAAGTCTGGGGATGAAACAGGTTGGATCTTTTTGTTCAAGGCAATTAAAAAAATAGGTATTAAGGGTGACATGTACCAACCCCCTCCTGAAGGTGATGTGACTGTGAATTTGAACATCTCCTTGCAGCTTTGCTGGCAGGTTTGACATTATTGGATGTTTTCTTCATAGGAGGGTAAAGCTGGGGAGCGATGCGCAGGACTTCTCAAGCTTCCAGAGGGTTAAGTCTCACTATTCGCAGCCCCAACGGGATTCAGACAGGGTCACTGCAATCCCAAACCCATTGTTTGGGGAGGGCAGAAGAGTTAACTGGGCCCTCAGGTGGCCTGGTGAGATAAGAGAACCCAACACTTTTTTTTGTTCACCATGGAGCAAAACCGAATTGGTTTTCAGACCCCTCTGCACACAGCTGTAAAGGAACTTAAAACCAAATATATCTTTAAAATTGAGTAAGAATAGTTACTCATTGCCCACGCCTACTCCCCACTTAGGTCAGAAAATGCTAAGAATTTTACATTTAAAAACACCCTGACAGCATATATTTGTATCACAGAGCCATCAGTTTAGTGTGTTCTTTTAGGCTTAACCCACTTTGCTAAGTTAAAAAAAAAAAAAAGAAATATGAAAAGCTGACTTGTTTATGCTTCCTCACGTAGAGGTGACTGCGTTTGGTTCTTGGCATATGTTTTAACCTTTCTCTCTGAGGAGAGCATGGCCGAATGGAGAAGAGATATTAACAGAACACCTTGCGCTTTGAAGTTTAAAAAAAAAAAAAAAGGCTCCACAAAGCTGTCTAAACAGATTGGAAGCATCTTTCCAGAGAATAACTCTTTGTGGCCGCAGACATCACACTGATCAGCCAAACCCCTGTTTCATGGTAATTCTGACCCCTCTCTTCTAGGGCTTCGCTAATAGGCTCCACGAGGCGCCAGTCCCTGCTGGCCTAAATCCAACACTCATTCCTTCTCTCAACTAGCACCTGCCTTGCCAGACGCTGTGCTAGGGCTGCAAAGAGAATCCCTGCTTCGCACAGTTCTCCTGCCACCCTCTTAAATTGTATCAGGCACCAACATTCAGATTTAAAAAAGCACACATACAGGAAGCAACCAGATGAGAGTATAGAGGATTTGTTTTCAGTTCGCCATGAGGTTTTTAAGTATCTTCTTCGTGGCATTGCTATGGGAAGATTGAAGGGGAAGGAAGCTAATATCTATCAGACACCTATTATGTGCAAGGCACTTCTTCATGCATTATTTAATTTTTTTAACCTTTGAGGTGGGTGGGGTTGTCCCTGTTGGTATAGGCGAGGAACTTGAGACCAGATAAACGGAGCAACCTTATCCAGGGTCCTACTGGTGCTGTGTGATAGAAAGGAGGTTTGAAGCTAGCTCCACCCCCAGAGCCCCTGTCAGTGGGCCATTATTGAGTCTTCAGGTGGACAAAGCGTATATTAAACAACAACCAAAAAAGGCAGGATTCTGAGTTTCAAGTTTTGGCCCTGTGTCTCTAGGGTTGTGGGTTGTCGGTGGTGATAAAGTGTCCAGCAGTTTCTCTAGAATTTGAGAGCTAGCACCTGCCTTCTGTTTTGAAGTTCCAGGCATTCGCAGTGCCTCCCCACGTGCTGGTCGCTGAGGGGCTGGTTCTCCCTCTCTCAGCCTCAGGAAGGTGGGGCTCCAGGCTCTGGGGAGAAGAAACCAGTGGATCCTGAGCTGGCGTGAGGGAGGACAGGGAGTCTTGGACTGCAGCTGGGGCACTTCCCTGTGACCATCACACAGGTGGTAAGCAGCCCGGCAGTGTTAACAACACTGGTTCCATTGTTTCCAGGGAAAACCATCTGGGGTTTTGAGTGATGTGGACACATGGTTATTGAGCAAGGCTGGGAAGAGAGCCTCATGTGAGAGTCTGGGGACGGCTTGGTGGCACAGGGCGAGGGAGATGTGGGAGTGAGAAGAGCTCTTCAAGGCAGCCCCAGCCCCGATGAAGAGCTTCCAGCCCTGAGACCAGAAGGGAGTTCCTCCGGGACCCTTGGGCAGGTCATAGCACAGCGCCACCCAGAAAAAGTCTAGAGAGAATCAGTTTGCTTTTCGAGGAAAAGAAAATACAGTCACCTGGGAATTCCCTGGTGGTCCAGTGGTTGGGACTCTGAGCTTTCACTGCCGTGGCCTGGGTTCAGTCCCTGGCTGGGGAACTAAGATCCCTCAAGCTGCACAGCATGGCCAAAAAAAAATTACGGTGACCTTACAAAATCAGTTCTGTAGTAGCCACGGTCTATCTGTCTGATAGACATATAATGAAAGCCACAAATGCAAACCACATATATGACTAAATTTTCTAGTAGCCGCATGAAAAGCAGGTAAAATGAAAAAAAAAAAACCAGGTAAAATGTAAATTTTTTACCAAAGTAAAACAAACAAGTGAAATTAGTTTTAGGACTATATTCGGTTTAACTCAAGATATCCAGAATAGTATTTCAACAGGTAATCAATATAATAAAATTACTAACAAGCTGGTTCACATTCTTTTCCTATGGCGAGTCTTCGGAAGTTGGCATGTATTTTACACTTACAGACTAGCAACATTTCCCACCATGTCTGGAAAAATGATGCTAATTGTAGGGGAGGAAGAGGTTTTCCTTGACTGTCTTAGAGTCCCCAGCTAAAAATTAAATTGATGAAGTCAGATTAATACGAGAAAATCATCCATAATTATTTCATATAAGTATTAGGTGACACGGGAGTCTTTGTAAGGAAATGAAGGAAAAGTTAGACTTGTGCACTTCTGTGCCAGATTTGCTGGAGAGCAGACAGTGGTGGAGAAATGTGGCAGGTTAAGGAGTCTGAGGTCTGTAGAACCGGGGGGCCACTGAGCAAGGCCTGTTTGTCAGGATTCTTGGAGGAAGTGCCTCTTTATCTCCAGAGACAAGGGTCTTGAGAGACAAGGATGCTCCCTTCGTCTGTGACCAGGAGGGCACCTCCCACAGGAGGGTTTTATTTATTTATTTATTTATTTTTTTGCGGTACGCGGGCCTCTCACCATTGTGGCCTCTCCCGCTGCAGAGCACAGGCTCCGGACGCGCAGGCTCAGCGGCCATGGCTCACGGGCCCAGCCGCTCCGCGGCATATGGGATCTTCCCAGACCGGAGCACGAACCTGTGTCCCCTGCATCAGCAGGCGGACTCTCAACCACTGCACCACCAGGGAAGCTCCACAGGAGGGTTTTAAAGCTTGTTTCGGGGGAGGGGGTCAGAGTGACCTTCCTGCTTTTCAATTCTCTCAAATTGCTTCAGCTTAAAATATTCACTATGCCAAGGTACCAAATTTGGGGGTATTGTGTCCTGAACCCCATCGTATTTCAAGCATTTGGAAATCAGGTTCTAGCAGACAAAGATGGACTCTAGGAAAGTGAGTCCAGTCTGGAGGAGGTTGTGTTTACTGGACTGGCTGATCACCTGTCACCCAGCGAGGCTGGGTGGTCCAGAGGCTGACTCAGGAGTCCAGGTCATGAGGTGAATGGTCAGCCTCATCTTGTTCCAGACTCCTGGGCACTTGGGTGTGTTAAAGTCCAGGCTTATCAATCTGGCTGTTGCAATGTCAGAGAAACCTTCAAGCTCTGAGTGACATCTGGGGAGGTGAAGGCAAGCTCTTCTGTGCTTTCATTTGTTGTCATTGTCAAGGCACATGAAGCACCTGCCCATGTGGCTGACCACTTGCTGGTCTCCCCTTCGGACTGGAAGAGAGGACCAGGCAGGGGCTGGGAGAGCAGAGCAAGGCTAGTGGAGACTGAAATGAGAAGGGGTGGAACCAGGACCAACCCTCAAATGCTCATAGGGGCATCCAGGTCGTAGAAAGTGTGACAAAGGAAAAGTGACATTGGAGTGTGGAGGGGTCACAGCACCGTAAGAGCACGTGTCCCAGCTGAAGGTGGCAGCTGCTTGAGCCTCTGCCAGCTGTTCCCATACACAGCGTGACCAGTGCTGTCAGATCGTCTCATTTGTTTTTTCTTTACAGAGAAACCAGAAATCCAGATTTTTATGTGAAATGTTTTTTTAACTGCGGTAAAATAGACATATTTATAATTTTGACCATTCATAAGTGTACAATTCAATGGCATTAAATAGTTTCACAATGTTGTGTAAGAATTAGCAGTGTCTATACCCAAAATACTTTTATCACCCCCAACAACTCTGTGCCCCATTACACAGTAAGTCCTCCTCTGTAACCTCTATTCTACTTTCTATGTCTATTAATTTGCCTATTCTAGGTACCGCATATAACCAAAATCATGCAATATTTGTCTTCGTGTCTGGCTGATGAAATCTGTTTTTTAAAATGCTGATAAAACTCAAATTTTTCTTTTTTTCTTTTTCTTTTTTTTTTTTTTTTGCTGTACGCGGGCCTCTCACTGCTGTGGCCTCTCCTGCTGCGGAGCACAGGCTCCGGACGTGCAGGCTCAGCGGCCATGGCTCACGGGCCCAGCCGCTCCGCGGCATGTGGGATCCTCCCTGACCGGGGCACGAACCCGCGTCCCCTGCATTGGCAGGCGGACTCTCAACCACTGCGCCACCAGGGAAGCCCCAAAATTTTATTTTATTATTATTATTTTCCATGTTTCAAAATTGTGGGTCAGATAAAACTTCTAGTTTGAAACTTCTGGGGAAGGTAAAGTGGAACCGAATTCCAGTTCTGGTTTCTCCTTCATCACAGAGCCCTCACCAAAGATGCCGGCCTGCAGGTGGATGAGCTTACAGTCTGGCGACTCTGGGAAGGAAGCTAGACCAGTGCTCTCCCAGATGGTGACCATTTGCCTCACCTCTGGGGCCAGGACCAAATACAGATGCCTGGGTCTTCACCTGGACTTCCTAATCAGCCTCTCCAGGGGAGGGCCCCAGGCTCCTGTGTTTTTACCTGGCTTCCCAGGTGAGGCTCACTATTAGACTTGTGATCTCTAGGAGAGAGGAGCAGCGTGCTGTGGGAAGGCGCCCTCCTGCTTGGAGCCAGGCTCTTGTCAGGGCTGGTGTGTTTTGTGCTGCTGTGTGATGGGTCCAGTTCCCAGGCAGATGCAGCTGGGAGCTCAGCCACTCACTCTCCAGACTGAGGGGAGAGGATGGGCTTGGGGTGGGGCTCGTAATTCTGATTCACTTAAGGTTCTGAAATTAGAACCTTAAGAAAATAGAACCTTAAGGGCAGCCCTGAAGGCCTGTGAGGTGGAACCACAGCAGAAGCTCCTAATCCTTCTGTTTCTTTGACCTTCAGCTCAGTGCGCTACATGAGAAGAGGCTGTGGCTGGCCTGGCCTGACTTCTGTCTTGGCCGTGTTGCATTGGCAGACATTCTTCAGGGCCTGACAGTTCCGTGGAATCGAGTCTGAGTGTTCAGTTTAGCATCCAGGACCCTTCCTCCCTCGTCCTTCACATCCAGCCTGTCTCTTGTTCCCTCCCAGCCTTGTCTCTGCTCTGACCAGTCTGGCTTCTTGATTCTCTCCTTGAAGATACACTGCTTGGAGGTTAAGCCTAAAGCCTCGGAGAGTGACATCAGTAGATGGTGGACCAGGAAGCTCCAGACCCTTGTTCCCCCACAGAAACATTAAATAAACTAGAAACTTGCTAAAATATCTTCCCTATGGGAGTTTTGGAAATCAGTCAAAGATCTACAGCAACCAAGTAAACGCCCAACCAAGAAAAAACCACGTTCAGAATGGTAGAAAGTTTCATGGCCATTTTGCTCACCCTTGCCCTGACCCCACCCAACTGCTGTGCCTCCCAGTACCCAGTTCCTTTCTGCAAACCTGAGAACGCAAGGCAGACCAAATTTGCAACGTTTTAACCAACTGTGTTTTTTTTTTTTTTACATCTTTATTGGAGTATAATTGCTAAACCAACTGTGTTTTTATACACTAACAATGAAAAATCCACAAAGGAAATTAAGGAAACAATTCCATTTACAGTAGCATCCAAAAAAATACCTAGGAATCAGTTTAACCAAGGAGGTGAAAGACTTGTATGCTGAAAACTATAAAATGTTACTGAAAGAAATTAAAGAAGTCACAGACAAATGGTAAAACATCTGTGTTCGGATTGGAAGACCTAATATTGCTAAGATGTCAATACTAGGCAAAGCAGTCTATAAATTCAGTGCAATCACTATCAAAATCCTGATGATGTTTTTCACAGATGAAGAAAAATGCATCCTAAAATTCATGTGGAAGTTTAAGGGATGCTGAATAGCCAAAACAATTTTGGAAAAGAATCACAAAGTTGGAGGTCTGACACTTCTTGATATCAAAACTAATAACAAAGCTACAGTAATCACGATAGTGTGGTATCAGCATAAAGACAAACAGAGAGACCAAAGGAATAGAGAGTCCAGAAATAAACCCTCACATATATATGGTCAAATGGTTTTTAACGAGGGTGTCAAGACCATTCCAAGAGGAAAAGGACAGCCTTTTTAAAAAAATACACTTTACTTTTTAGAGCAGTTTTAGGTTCACAGCAAAATTAAGAGGAAGGTAAAGAGATTTCTTACATACTCCCTACACCCCCTTCTGGTGTAGTCTCCCCCATTTTCAACACCCCCACCAGAGTGGTGCGTTGGTTACAATTGATGAACCTACATGGACACATAATTATCACCAGTCTCTTCAACAGATGGTATTGGGAAAAACTACAAAACTCTTGGAAGAAAACATAAGGAAAAAGCTTCATGATAATAGATTTGGCAGTGATGGCAGTGATTTCTTGGATGTGATACTAAAAGTGTCAGCAACAACAGCAAATAATTGGACTACATCTAAATTAAAAGCTTTTGTGCATCAGAGGACACTATCGATAGCGTGAAAAGGCTGTCCATGGAATGGGAGAAAATATTTGCAAATTGTATATCTGATACGGGGTTAATAGCCAGACTATATAATGAATTCCTGCAGCTGAACAACAACAGAAACACAACCCAATTGAAACATGAGCCAAGGACTTGAATAGGTATTTCTCCCCCCAAAAAAGATACATAGACGGTCAATAGGCACATGAAAAGAAGCTCAACATTAGGGAAATGCAAATCAAAACTACGATGAGGTGCTACTTCATACCTCTTAAGACAGTTATCAGTAAGAAAAAAGAAAAAGAAAAAAGTAAGAAGTGTCGGCAAGAATGTGGAGAAATTGGAACCCTGGTGCATTGCCGATGGGAACGTAAAATGGTGCAGTCACATGGAAGACAGTATGGCATTTCCTCAAAAAATTAAAAATAGAATTACCATATATTTAGCATTTCTACTTCTGGGTAGTTACCCAAGAGAATCGAAAGCAGGAACTTGAACAGATACTTGTACACCCATGTTTATAGCATCGTTCTTCACAATAGCTGAAAGGTGGGAGGATCCCAAGTGTTCATCTATGGGTGATTGCTAAAATATGGAATATACATATGATAGAATATTATTCATTCTTGAAAGGGAATTCTGACACGTGCTACACGTGGCTGGACCTTGAAGACGTCATGCTGAGTCACATAAGGTAGTCACAAAAAACAGATACTCTGTGATTCTACCTGCCTTTGGGCTGTCTTTTTTTCTGACACCAGTCAATTCTTCACTTTTCTAACAGCAGCTGGCTGTCCTACAATTCAATTCAGTTCAACTCTGACACTAATGACTTAGTGCAGACCCCACAAGTTAAGAGCTCAGTCCCGTAAGACTGTCTCCATCTGCAAGTCCTGGGGGCCACCCAGACTTCTGACTGACTAGCTGTAAGTTGGGGGTTCCCACGAGCCCTACTCAGATTCTGTAATTTGCTAGAATGGCTCAGGGAACTCAAGTAAGCACTGTTTTTCTTGGTTTATTATAAAGTCTACAAGTCAGGAACAGCCAAATGGAGGAGATAGATGCCAGAGCCTCTGTGGGCCACCCTCCCAGCACTTTGATATGATGGGTTCACCAGCCTGTAAGCTCACCGAATTTCCTTGTTCAAGAGTTTTTCTAGAGCTCAATTTCCAGTTCCCTTTTGCTTCTCAGGGGTGGGGGGAGGGTGGGGCTGAAAGTTCCCAAACTTTATCACTTGGTCTTCTGGAAACCACCTCCATCCTGAGGCTCTAGAGGGGTCCCACTCTAAGTCACCTCATAGCCTAACCTCAGGTGTGACGGAAACAGGATCCTTATGAATAACAAAGGACAGTCCTTGGAAACAGGATCCTTATGTGTAACAAAGGACAGTCCTATCACTCAGGATATGCCCAGGGTTTAGAGCTCTGTGCCAGGAACCAGAAATGAAGACCAAATATATTTTTATTATACCACAGGTAATCTCGAGTAATCAAATTCATAGAGACAAGATGTCTAATGGTGGTTGGGGGGCTGGGGGAGGAGGGAATGAGGAGTTAGTGTTTACTGGGTACAGAGTTTCAGTTTGGGAAGATGCATGGAGGTGGTGGTTGCACGATGATGTGATGTACTTAATGCCACTGAAGTGTACAGCTAGAAATGATTAAAGCAGTAAATGTCATGCTATGTGTATATTTTACCACTGGCACCAAAAACAGAAAGATACACTGCTTGGGAGGTGTTCCCTCTGACTGGGTACCTGGATAACTGCTCACCCCTGCCGTCATCTCCTCAGTCTGTGCGCTGGAGGAAAGCAGTCCTTGCCCTTCTGTGTGCTTCCTGAGTTTCTGTGGATACTGGCCTTTTTTTTTTCTAGGGTTTGTGTCTCCCCCTCTTCCTCCACCTCCTCTTCCTACTAAATGGGAAACTTGTCAAAGGACTGGAACCTTGACTAATACATCTCTCCCATATGTCAAGGCTCTGGGCATAACAGGTGCTTAAAAATGGATGGACAAATTAATAAACAGGTATTCCTTTCCTGAAAGGAATTAAGGTGACCACTCAGTTAGCTGAGAGCTCAGGTGGTTGCAGGAAGGGACTCTCATGCCTGGATTGTCTTTCTGACGTGACTCGATCTTACTCCTTCAGTGGAAAAAGCTATTCATTCCTTACGGGGTGCCTTGAACTCTGCTGGACCCAGGGTGGTTGAGAACACATCTTTAGCTCTGCTGTGTACCCTTGGACAAGACCCTTAACTTTTCTAACTTTCGGCTTCTTCTTTTGTAAGATGGAGATAATATTGGCTCCTGCAGTAGTGGAGGAGAGGAGTAAATGAGACAGTAAGTGGAGGGCACTTAGCCAGCAGAGTTTGTCTGCTAAATGAAGAACAGATGCTGTCCCTACTATATCATCAATAAAGGTAATTGGCCACTGATCTAGAAGGAGAGGCCAACACTTAACTGCTCCCAGTACCACCGTGTGGCAGGCTTAAGGGTACATGTGCACAGGACATTCAGGGGTCACAGCGTGTGGGAGGGAGGACACACCCCAGAGTGAGTGTAGCGGGGAGCCAGCGGGACTGCTTCCCTGAGGAGGTGATGGTTATGAGCCGATTCTCAACAAGCGAAGTGACCAGGAGTTGGGTGAATAGGGGAAGCTGGGCCTTTCTGGAAGTTTCCAGGCAGTATCTTGATGGAGACTTGTTCCTCTTGAGAGCTGCTCAAACTAAGAGCTGTGCTGGTGCCGGAAGACGGTGTTATCTTCCCAGTATGTGGTTGATGAGACCGGTTGTCTGTGGTGAAGATTTTGGGGTCTTAGGGATGACATAGGTACTGGGCCAGTTCCCGTCCCTGCACATCAGACCTTAGTCTTACAAACCTAAGACTCTACTGAAGGAAGTGGGGTGCCCAGGCTTATCAGGTGGACACAGCTGTTTTCCACTGCCTGATTCTTGATCTTTATCCAACAACGCTGTTAACAGGATGTCCTTCCCTTGCCTTCACCTCCCCCAACCCCCAACATCAAACAGCCCCATGCGAATTGGTTAGCTCCCCATCGGGGATGACGAAGAACTATAGGGCTAAGGCGAAAGCGGGTGTTTCCTCTTCTTTCTTCTCTGTCTCCTGACTTCCATCTAGCACCATCCCAAACTTAACCCAAGGGAGCATCTCCTTTCTCTCTGTTCTTCAGGACGGAGGCCTTTGTCTTTGCTGAGTCATTCAGAGGTCGGAGGTCTCCTGCAGGTTCTGGAAGCCCATCCTGGCTCTTCTGCCTCCCCACCTTATTCCAGGCATCTCTCCTTTAGTAGGCTTTGCAAAAACTGTAGCTTGGCCTCTGAGCCCCACACAGTTCAAGATGAGGTCTTGCCCCAGCGGAAGGGCAGAGAGCACCAGCACCATGTGTGTTTGCGGGACGGGGATGGGAGGTAGGGCTGGCCCTCACTTGCTTACCAACTTCTCGGGATTAGACAGTGTGCCTCGCAACCACAAGTGGAGCGGTGTTTGCTTTGGCTCCCATCCGATTCTTTCTCTAGAGAGGAGATGAACACAAGCTCTTTACAGTTCCAGGAGATCCCTTTTGACTAGACAACCCTGCCGGCTCCAGAAGGGAGGGGGCACGGAAGCTGGAGCAAGGTTGCAGGTTATTTTTCTTCCTTTTTGTTTTTTTTTCCTTTTCCTCTCCCCTGGAAGTTCCTGATTTCTGCTCCATGTTGCGGTGTTGGCATGGCCGGGACTCCCATGCTGGCCCTGGAAGCTGCTGTCTGCGCTCAGGGCCATTTGCTGTGCCCATCAACTCAGAAATATAGGAAGTGAGCCTCCATGAGTCATGGCGTTAAAGCAGGGTCCGTCGCAATGGGCTGTTTGTTTGGGGTGGTGGCTGCCCTTTGAGCAATCCTCGCCTCCTCAGACCTTTGTCCCGAGCTTCCTGTTTGGGGCTGGACATGTTTGTGGAGCCACTCGATGAACTCAGGGGCCGGTTGCTTCTCTACCGAGGAGCTAGGCAGGAGCACACACTGGTCCCACCATCTGTCCCTGCCTGGGATGCCGAGGGAAGCCAGCAGCTGAGAATTAGCTCTTGATTTCTGTCCTTGGGGCAGTGGAGGTCAGTTGTCTCTAAGTGTGCTCCATGAACTACCAGCACCACCTGGGGTGTTTGTTAGAAATGCAGATGCCTGGGCACCGGGGCAGATTCAAGGAATTAGCCTCTCCAGGGTGGAGCTCAGGAATCTGTGGTTTTGATTATCTGCCAGGGATTGTAATGCGCCCTGAAGTTGGAGAACTCCTGGTGTGGGAGCCATGAGACCCTGACCCGGCTCTGTTGACCCCCGTATTTGGGGCCTCTGGCTAGACACCTGCTCTCTTTGGGCATCAGCTTACCTATTCTGTAATAAGGAAGCCGGCCTCACAGGATGGACACTAAAGTCAAAGGGGTTGCGAAAGTTCCTGAACCAGATGAGTCTCCGCAGACATTCCCTGAAGGCACATCCGTCTTCTCCCTCCCCGCCAGACTCCAGAATCTCTGGATTCTGGGCCTTTCTTTCATCCCAGCTGCTGTCCTGGGAATATTTGCTGACAGATCCTCTTCCCTGACACCATAGGTCAGGAACTTAAGCAGACTTGCCTGTCCAGTCTCTGCTGATGAGTTAGGTTGGGGCTGACATCACCACCCTTCTAGAAATAGGTCACCCCCCTAAAGACCTTGCTCATAGAACACAGGCCGGAAGAGGCCACATGCCTGGCACGTGGTGGGGACTGAGAACATGTGAATGGAAAGATGGACGACTGGTGTCCTGGTTTTATGCTTTGGGGAATGGTCTTCTCATTGCTGACGGAAGATTCCAGAGCATGTTCTGTGATTGTCATCAAGTAACATGTCAGCTGTGGCCTCGGGAGGATGGTGGTGGTGGGTGGGGGAAGAGTGCAGCTTGACCCAACCCTCTTACTAATCTTTTTCACCTTTTATGTGTAAGTGGGCCTCCTGAGAAAATCCCCTCCACCTGCTTCCTCAACTCTATGGCCTTGGAAGCAGGTCCTCAGGAGGAGCTGCAGGTGGTAGAGCTCCTCCCTCTTTCGGGCTGGCTGACTTGAGGGGGTAAGGCCTGGGAAGACCGGGCCACCAAGAGACATTCTCGGCCTCTGGCCTTGGGACAGGCATCTTGACAATGGTTTGCTTTATTTGTGGAGCAAGGAGAGTCCTCCTTGGGAATGTTTGGTTCTCTCAAGGCTACTGTGGGGGGTAGGAAGTTGTGTCTGCAGGGCCCAGCTCACCAGTGTAAGTTTGTTGAGAGACTCCCAGGGACATTGATGTTCTCTCCACTCATTGCACTGCCTCTGACTCACTGTCCAGAAAGAACTCTGGTAAGAGGTACAGAGTAACTGTTAGCCATTTTATGATGACCCAGATGCATCTCTCAGTTACATAACAAACCCCATTGCAAAGGACCCCATCAGACCCTGGTTCATCTTGGGTCTCAGACCACGTCTTCTTGGGCTGCGTGGCTGCTTGGTGGCTCGTCGTGGCTCAGCAAAGCTCTGTGGGAAGAGAGCAGGGCTGCGAATGGGACCATCAGAAGTCCCGATGTTACCTCGCTGCTGATCTACTCTGTAACTTCAGCAAGTTGAGCCAACTCAGTTACAAGATGGAGAAAAGGCCGGTCCCCTCCCAGGCTCTGTGCGTCTCCTGTGCTGTGGGCATCCGGCTCGTCATCACTGGATGGTTTTGAGACTCAGTTTATATGCTGGGCGTGCAGGTGCCTTGAAAACTGAAATTTTGTGCAAATGTGGGCTTTTACGTGCCCGTAAAAAAAAAGAAAAAAGGACTCTGGACTTGCCTCGTGACACTCAGAGAGTGCGAGGGCTTCCTGTACATAAATCAGGTCCTGTCCATCTGGTAAAGAGCCACCTTGGATTCGGGGGCCATGCCCTCGGTTTACAGGGTTCAGCATTCTTGGCTTTAGAGTCAGCTCTTCATTTCAGAAAATGTTCTGGTCGTTCTGGCTGTAGGAACCTCTCCCAGAGCTCCTGGTTTCTGGAGCATCCCTGCTGATGTGGTCCTTTTGACTTGAGCCGTGATGCAGCTCCTAAGGTCCTGGGGACCATTCTAATTCCTTTTGATGCCAAGAAGGGCCTTTTGCCAGAGATAGGCACAAAGCAGCTTTTTAATCTCTGTGTGCCTTGGATGGCTCCTCTCTTCACTGTGGGAAGTGGCAGTGGTGGCAGAGCACAGAACTGACTTAGCCCCTACCGTCAGGAGATGGGTCCCGGGAGCAAGAAGTCTTCTCTTAAGGGCCTGGTGTCCTGATGTTACCACATTTTCTCCCAGGCCCCTTACATTTAGCAAGTGGCACCGACCCATGGTAACAAGTGGGGACTGGTGGGGCTCAGACAGCCCTTGTGACTGTGATAATTGACTTTCCTCTCTCTGGAATTCTTCTCTCTCTCCTTAGGGAAGAGGGGATCCCATTATTTGCCCAAGAACGCTGGCCCTGTATTCTCATGCTACTCCACAAAAATCCAAGTCCTTTACGAGGGTGCCCCCACTGTGGGCCAGATCTCTGTCGCTTGCGAGTAAACCACACAGGCCCCTGGCCATCCAGTCTCTGTTTCTCTTTGAATGCTGCTTGTCCTGGATTGCATCCACTCTGGCCAGCCTCCAGGTGTCTCCCCAGTTGACAGCAGGTAATGGGACAAATGAGAGTCAGTGAATGAAGGCTCTCATCCCCTTGGCTGTCTATCTCATGAGGTACAACCTCAGATTAAGGGCTATACTCTCCATTTACAGGGCCAAGCACTCTGACCTTTATGTCAATTCTTGGGAGCTGTGGTTTCTTTGAGACAGTGCACCACAGCCTTTATTTATTGTTTGAAAAATTTTTATTGAATATCTACTCTGTGCCAACCCACGTTCTGAGCTCTGAGGTTACAGTAGTGAATAGAAAAGTTCCTGAGTTCACACTTAAGAGGAGAGGGATTAGACCGTAAGGCATTACTTATGGAGTGACTAGTGGTGGAAATGTCAGGCCAAGTAGGAGGGGCGATGACCTCATGTATGTAGGTCCTGATTAACTCCCTAAATCCCAGGGCGAGAGCTGATGGCGTTGCGTTCTTGGGGTGGTGGTAGGTATGGGTGATTAATAGTTTTCCTGGTGCAAGGTTTAGATTTCTTTTTCTCTGCAGATCTCTCTGGGATAATGAGGCAGGGGTAGTTGCCTTATGAAGTTGGCTCTTTGGAAAAATCTACTTAGAGCCCAGCCTGTTTCTGGATGTGCACCCTGAAGTGGGTCTGGCTTGTGGTAGCACTTTAAGAAATCACTCTTCCAGGGCCTGCCTGTGAGTAAACCCCCTGGTCTCAGTTTCACCTCTGAAAGTTGGAAGGGGAGAGCTGTCACCAAGAAAGCCCAACCAGACTCAGAAGAAAACTTGGGAGAATTAGAAACATGTTTTGTCACATGAATTACTTTTAGGAATGACAGCTCGTGACATATCAGACAAAGGAAACAGTTCTTCTGGTTTCACCACCTGTCACCAGGCAGGGAGTGGTAAGGTTGAGCGCAGCAACACCACACAAGACATTTGGGTTCATCTGTTGGCTGCTGCGAGCTGGCATCTGGTTGGGAGTTGGTGGAAGTGCCAAAGCATCTGCCTGGAGCTCTTCACTTTCTCCAAAAGTTGGAGAAAGTATGGTCTGCATCTGCCTCTCTGCTGGCCTGGTGATTGGAAAGATGCCCCTCATCTTTCCTCTTCCCCGGCTGAGTCACTGGGGAAGTTCTAGGAGCCTATGGTCGTTGACTGTCAGCTCTGTCGTGAGAGGGACCTTTGGGTGGAGAAGCCGGCAGTGAGGTGGGCGCTTGGGGAAAGGGGAGCAGAGGAGCCTTGGCATATGGTCTCACCTAGACCAGGACTGAGCCTTTGCAGATGTTGTCACAAGGACAATTTCAGGAGGAACACCTACCCTTAAAAGGAGGCATGTGTGCACCAGGAGCCTCTTGAGTTGATGACTGAAAGCAGCAAATTGCTAGTGTGCCCAACTTCTTTGCTGTAGAAGAAACTGGAAATTCTTGAGTTACTTTTGAGCTGCACAGTTCTAAAAGGCTTCTCTTTATTCAGAAGATACTTCCTGATCCCCATCTCTGTTCTTAGCATTGTACTGGGCGCGGGGGGAGGGGGTCACACAAGGAAATGTTAGTCAATGTCTCTGTCCTCACGGTGCTAAAATCTAGCTGGGGAGACAACAAACACCCTACGTGGAAAACAACCAAAAGTCAGCATCGCATGAGAACAAGGAACCCCATAGGGTGTAACTAAGTGGTCAACAAAACAGACTATAGCCGGACACACCTCTCATGGTCACTTCCTCCAATAGCTAGACAAACGGGGGACACTTGAATGATAGAATCGAGTGTGTAAGACTGGAGATGTTGTCAGGTCCCTGAGGCATTTACTTCCGTGAAATTCACCTGTTTCGTCAAGGGGTTTGGAGTCAGATTGCCATGGGCTTGAATCTCAGTTCTGCTATTAGAAGCTGGGTGAACTTGGGCAAGTTACAGTTTTCTCATCTGTAAAAACCAAACCAGAGATAATCCTGACAACTTTAGGGAGTTGTTGGAAGGGATTAAATGAAATAACGTGAAAAATCATTTAGCAACTGCCTAGCACAGTAGGTGCTCATTATGTGTTAGTTTCCTTCCTTCTAGTTTGAATAACAGCCAAGACCTGAACATTCAGCCAAATGGTGAATGGGTCAAACTCTAGTACCCGTGGCCTGAACTTGAAGCCCAGCATAGAACACTTGCTGTTCTATGACCCTGGGCAAGCTACCTAAAGGCTAGTTTTCTCCATTTAAAAATAGGGATTAAAAGAGTGTGTGTATGTGTGTAGCACTTAATAGTGCCTAGGCCAGTAACTGTGGCGTGGCGAGCACAATGGGTCAGCCGTGGTCACTATTCTTACCTTCCCTGGGAAGCAGTGATTACAGGCTGTCCTGATTTCACTAGTGCTCTTCTTGCCTTTCCCTAACCTCTTTACCCCAAAGGACTGAGGAAATCCAAGCTGAGGTTATATAAGCCACGAGCACAATCACAGGTTTGAAGACAAACCCTGTGATTGGGGAGGGACTCTAAGAAAGTCTATATTCAACCAGCTGTGACCCTGCTTCCCAAGTTCTTAGGGACCTAAGCCTAGCCTTTGAAATCCATAAAGCTCTTTCATGGGCGATTTGCCCCCAGGTCAGTGGGATTGTTTTTGTTCCTGAAGGTCTGCTGCCTCCTTAATCCTCAGTTGGCCTTTTTAGAAGAAGCCAAGGGGTTGGATTTGGGAATTTCAAAAATACGATCATGTGAGCAGGCTTTGCGTGCACGTGATTGCCGACTGCGGTGTGTTCCTAGACGCTGCCTGGTGGTCCTGGGTGGCTGGGAGCTTGTCCTCATGATTAAGCTGTAGTTCAAGTTCAGTGTTTCCGTGCCCAGCAGCCACCTCGCTCTCCTTGCTTCTTTCTGGGGCATCCAAGCCTCAGTCCCAGGACTGCCCTCTGAGCCTCCTCCACATCCAAAGTTGGCTTTCCTGCCATGTACCTTCACTCTAACGGAGACCCACATTGGGGATCCTGGAACCTTTGTTTGTGCATCATTTTACCCAAATTAGTTATTCTTCAGTCACTGAGGTGTAGTGTTTTCACTGAGGTGTA
This sequence comes from Delphinus delphis, assembly GCF_949987515.2. NCBI lineage: Eukaryota > Metazoa > Chordata > Mammalia > Artiodactyla > Delphinidae > Delphinus > Delphinus delphis. The sequence continues at coordinate 27,569,914 of NC_082684.1, read as the reverse complement.
AACACACGTCTAAGTTTACCTGGCGCTGGCCAATAGGAGCAGAACTATGTAGCGAGTGTGCACCACTTGCCTAGCAGCACCACTTCGTGGTGTTTAAATGCGCACAGCAGGGTGTAGGGATGGGCCGTGAGTGTTGAAGTCACTTCCGAGCGCTGTGTATAATTCCCACGTGGACGTGGGCCTGGGAGACAGGTTGTAGTGGTGGCCTCCCTGCTGGTGGCCCCGATGGCCACGCCTGAGGTACCAGTGTCCAGACACGCAGCCCCAGGAGAGGGTGGGCGCGTTTTGTATGGGATGGAAATTAGACATACTATAATTGTAGCACATTTTAGTGCCCATAAATTCTGCATGGACTTAAGTGACCCTTTATATAGTCACATTTTCATACATTTGCCTATGTAGCTAAGTTTTCCTCAACTGTTGTAGTCTGTGACACTTAGCGTCTGATTAATCTTTAGATCATTAAGATCCTTGCTAGTGTACATAGACATGTATAGATACACACCTGTATGTGGTCACCCATCACATAGAAACACCCTTGTGAGGGTGGCATCCTGCCGTGTGCTTAACGTTGCTCATAGGGGTTGGTCAGCTTTGAGCAAACATGGTGTGTGGAAATCTAGGTTGAACCCAAATTTATCTTTCATGTGGTGCTGATTTTAAAACAACCCCCAATGATGTTTTTTTAAATAGCATACTTTCTCTGAGAGTCTTGTCTAGATTTAAATTTCCAACGACATCTTTCCCCAGATCTGGGCTCATGGCTAATCTGGAAGGGTAGTGACGTTTTCCTGACATGCCAGTTAACTGCAGCCCATTCATTCGGTACCCATTTATCGAGTAAACTCCTTTTGTGTTTACCAGGCACCAGACTAGTGTCACAAATAAGGTTGAAAACCAAAGGATTAGAGGAGTTAGGGCAAGGAGATCAAGCCTCACTAGCATGACCAAGGAAAACTCAGTGAAGGAACTGAGGGTGAGATGGGCTCTAAAAGACTCAAGGAGAGAGACCTTTGCAAGCAATGAGTCTGCTGGGATAAAGGTTGAGACCAGTCGATGAAAGGTTGGACTTGTGAATCATCCAGTCCGGGGACATCCAGGGAAGCAGATGGAGGTGGGACGGGATGTGAAGAAAGCTAAGAACAGCAGGCTGAGGGGTGTGGATGTGGTCCTCCCTGGGAGAGGGCTGGCTCCTTGAGGGTCCTTGAGCAGGACCGCGTGGTCAGAGCAGCGCCGAGGAAGGTGCCCCTGAACACGCTATGCAGGCTGGTGGGAGAGAGGTCACATCATCTGAAAGGGGGCGGGGAGCTGATGCAATGTGGACGTCCAAGGACGGCGGGGGAGGGTCGGACAGCGTGGTTGTGAGAGGGCAGAGGCCAGGGGGCTGAGAGATGAGAAAGGGCAGAGAGAATGAGCAGAGAAGGATGAGGAGAGCCAGGGCAGGTGTCTGTGGGGCTGCCATCGGTCAACCAAGCACATCTTGTTTGTCCCAGTGGCCTCTCCTCCCCTGCCTGTCGCCATTGCTGGGGGAGAGCGTGCGGGGTGGGAGAGGCAGGCTTGCAGAAGAGGAGTGAGCCCTCCTGGTGTAAAGCGTTCTGCAGAGTAGTCCACTACTAGTCCTACTCAGTAGTCCTAGTGAGTAGGGCTCACTAGGCGTCAGAGCACCCCCCTGAGCTAGAGGGTGTGAAGTAGGCAGTACCTTCCTTTGTGAATTAGGAAATAGGCACAAAGAGGGGAATTAACGTGCCCATGCCAGACATCTCCTAACTGGCAGAGCTGGTGTGTGAACGCACACCTTTCTGAACTTGGAGCCCTAGGCCTTAACCACTGTGTAGACTGACGACATGTCTGAGGGATGTTGGGGTGGAAAGGAGGAAGGGGGAGGGGTTCACTTCAAAATGAACAATGTTCACTGTTAAAATGAACCACATGGGTGTGAGCTCCTTGAGGAGCATGGTGACCCTCCGATTAGGTCATAAGGAGACCAACTTTGAAGCAAGCCTTCAAGCCCAGGAGCTTTGCTGCAGGGAAAGCTGCTGGCCCAGTAAGGGGACATTTTTGACCCTTGACGCCAGAAAGCCAGCTGTTGGGAGTCCTGAAATGCAAGAGACATGCCACCCTGATCGGGTGACTGTGCCCAGGGGGAAGGAATGAGGCAATGGGGACCCAGCCATGGGGCTGAGAGTGGGCGCATCTTTCTCTGATCAGCAGGCATGCCTGGGGCAGGAATGGACCGAGGAGGAATGAGGTTGGGCGGGTGAGAACCTGCTTGCTGATGTGGTTGCCTCCTACCAAGATGAGCAGGATCCTGCTGGCCAATACCTGGGTCTGGAGGATGAGGTGCCTGGGACCCTGGAAGAGGGTTCAGATGGGGACCAGTGGTCTGTCCTTGTTCCAGTGGACTAAGCGCTCACCATGGTGTTGACGCAGAGCTCCCTGCCTTTTGTGAAAGCCCCAGGGTCTTCCTTTGATGGTCTGGGCATGTTCATGACCAGGCAGCACTGGGAGGGCAGCTTTTTGCATGGATTCAGTTGTGACTTGGGGCTTTGCAGGGGTGCGCCACATGGATGGTGTTGGGGACAGTAGTTCTGTGGATCTCAGAGCCAACATAACACGTGTTGTGTTGTGTTGTTGGTCAAGTGTGGGCATCTTACCCCAGATGCAGCCTAGTGGTTTCTGGGTTTATTTTGGCTCTGCCGAGTGCGTGAGCTGGAGTGACAAGTGATGCATGACACAGAGTACGGCTTCTTCCTGTCACCCGAAGCCCTCAGGCTGCACAGGCATGTTTTTAACTGTGACATTTGCTCTGGAAGTGCTCGTGACCGCTGCTATTGCAACAGTGTTTAAATATCACCCTTGAGTTTGCAGAAAGGGCAAAAATCAAATCGAAAACAAAAATTGAGTATCCCAGTCTGCCTCTCCATCCTTTATTCACCCCATTTTGGTAAAACATCTTCTTTTGGGGTGAAGTGAACCATTGTGATTAGGCTCATAGGCTCTGAAGAGCGGAGACTGTCTGTGTATTGTGTATTTTGCTCCTGACTGTATTTTGTTGAGGAGGATAAAACTACAGAACAAATGCTGGGGCATAAGGCAAGTCAAAACCAGTTAATGGTGATTTTCAATCCCTTACATTCATAGTCTGGGTCTTTGTTTTTTTGTGAGTGTGAGAAAGGTACGGATCCCACCCTTGGGAGCAGCATTCCATCAACTCTTTAAATGATTCTTGTCCAGACTTGGGCTGTGGGTCTCTGGTTTTTACCCTGGTGGTGTTTTATCAAATGCGAGACAGAACTCAAAGGAGTGAAAATACAGGCTTCCGTGTTGACTAGTGTCACACCAGTAGCATTTCCTGGTAGGCAGGAGGTGAGCTGGAGCCTGGAGTCAGACAGAACTTGTTTAGGAGACCAGCTCTTCTGCTACCCGCCTGTGTGCACATAGGCTGGCTGGGTGCCCACCCCCAGTTTTTCTCATTTTTGTCTTTGTTGCAAAAGTTCATGGGCTGAATGAAAAAGATAAACTCTATTAGATACCCAGTGCCTAGTAGATGCACAAAAACCAGTCAGCCATTCTGCCCTCTTCCCAGTCCCCCATGTACCCATTTTCTGCCCTTACCAATGAGAGGACAATGTGGTTTGTAGAAAGAATGTGGTCCTTAGTGGGCAGACCCGTGTATTTCTGCCAGCTTTGCGTAGACAAGACCTTCCACCAACGTCCATCTGTCTGTCTGTCCAGCCAGCCAACATCACTGAGTTCCTGCTAAGGGACAGACTCAGGAACTAGGAGCTGGGTATAGAGCTGTGCACGATCACTGAACACAGCTCTCAAGAAGTAGGAAAAAATATGCTCTGAAAAAAACAGAAGAGGCAGCAGCTTACAGTCCAATCCCTATGTTTTGGTTTCCACACTGGGCATGAAAGTACTGCCAAAGCCGATTTCCTCCTGGAGAAAAGTCACCGTGGGATGGCGTCGATATATTTGAAGTGATGAGAGGGAAGAACCTACAACCAAGAGTACTCTACCCAGCAAGGATCTCATTCAGATTTGATGGAGAAATCAAAAGCTTTATAGACAAGCAAAAGCTAAGAGAATTCACCACCAAACCAGCTCTACAACAAATGGTAAAGGAACTTCTCTAACTGGGAAACACAAGAGAAGAAAAGGACCTACAAAAACAAACCCAAAACAATTAAGAAAAAGGTAACAGGAACAAACATATCGATAATTACGTTAAATGTGAATGGATTAAATGCTCCAGCCAAAAGACACAGATTCATTGAATGGATACAAAAACAAGATCCATAAATATGCTGTCTACAAGAGACCCACTTCCGACCTAGGGACACATACAGACTGAAAGTGAGGGGATGCAAAAAGATATTCCATGCAAATGGAAATCAAAAGAAAGCTGGAGTAGCAATACTCATATCAGTTAAAATAGACTTTAAGTTAAAGAATGTTACAAGAGACAAGGAAGGACACTACACAGGATCAATCCAAGGAGAAGATATAACAATTATAAATATATATGCACCCAACATAGGAGCACCTCAATACATAAGGCAAATGCTAACAGCTATAAGAGAGGAAATCGACAGTAACACAATAATAGTGGGGGACTTTAACACCTCACTTACACCAATGGACAGATAATCCAGACAGAAAATTAATAAGGAAACACAAGCTTTAAATGACACAATAGACCAGATAGATTTAATTGATATTTATAGGGGATTCCATCCCAAAACAGCAGATTACACTTTCTTCTCAAGTGCACATGGAACATTCTCCAGGATAGATCACATCTTGGGTCACAAATCAAGCCTCGGTAAATTTAAGAAAATTGAAATCATATCAAGCATCTTTTCTGAGCAATATGCTATGAGATTAGAAAACAGTTGCAGGGAAAAAAGCGTAAAAAACACAAACACATGGAGGCTAAATAATATGTTACTAAATAACCAAGAGATCACTGAAGAAATCAAGGAGGAAATCAAAAATACCTAGAGACAAATTACAATGAAAACACGACAATTCAAAACCTATGGGATGCAGCAAAAGCAGTTCTAAGAGTGAAGTTTATAGCAATACAAGCCTACCTCAAGAAACAAGAAAAAAGCTTCCCTGGTCGTGCAGTGGTTAAGAACCTGCCTGCCAATGCAGGGGACACAGGTTGAAGCCTTGGGCCAGAAAGATCCCACATGCCATGGAGCAAATAAGCCCGTGCGCCACAACTACTGAGCTTGTGCTCTAGAGTCCGTGAGCCACAACTACTGAGCTTGTGTGCCACAACTACTGAAGCCTGCTCACCTAGAGCCCGTGCTCCACAACAAGAGAAGCCACCACAATGAGAAGCCCTTGCACTGCAAGGAAGAGTAGCCCTCGCTTGCTGCAACTAGAGAAAGCCTGTGCACAGCAGCAGACCCAATGCAACCAAAAATAAATAATTAAAAAAAAAAAACAAGAAAAATCTCAAACAATCTAACCTTATATCTAAAGGAACTAGAGAAAGGAGAAAAACAAAACCCAAAGTTAGTAGAAGGAAAGAAATCATAAAGATCAGAGCAGAAATAAATGAAATAGAAACAAGGAAAACAATTTAAAAGAAAAAAAGATCTTGCTGTGATTCATGTCAAAGAGTGTTCTTCCTGTGTTTTCCCCTAAAAGGTTTTTTTTTTTTTTGTGATACGCGGGCCTCTCACTCTTGTGGCCTCTCCCGTTGCAGAGCACAGGCTCTGGATGTGCAGGCTCAGCAGCCATGGCTCACGGGCCTAGCCGCTCCGTGGCATGTGGAATCTTCCCGGACTGGGGCACGAACCCGTGTCCCCTGCATCGGCAGGCGGACTCTCAACTACTACGCCACCAGGGAAGCCCCTCCTAAGAGTTTTATAGTGTCTGGTGTTACATTTAGTTCTTTAATCCATTTTGAGTTTATTTTTGTGTATGGTGTTAGGGAGTGTTCCGTGTAGCTGTCCAGTTTTTGCAGCACCAATTATTGAAGAGACTGTCTTTTCTCCATTGTATATCCTTGCCTCCTTTGTCATAAATTAGTTGACCATAGGTGTATGGGTTTATCTCTGGGCTTTCTATCCTGTTCCGTGGATCTATATTTCTGTTTTTGTGCCAGTAGCATATTGTCTTGATTACTGTAGCTTTGTAGTATAGTCTGAAGTCAGGGAGTCTGATTCCTCCAGATCCTTTTTTTTTCCCCTCAAGATTACTTTGTCTATGTGGGGTCTTTTGTGTCTTCATATAAATTTTAAGATTTTTTGTTCTAGTTCTGTAAAAAATGCCATTGGTAATTTGATAGGGATTGCATTGAATCTGTAGATTGCTTTGGGTAGTAGAGTCATTTTCACAATATTGATTCTTCCAATCCAAGAACATGGTATATCTCTCCATCTGTTTGTACCATATTTAATTTCTTTCATCAGTGTCTTATAGTTTTCTGCATACAGGTATTTTGTCTCCTTAGGAAGGTTTAATCCTAAGTATTTTATTCTTTTTGTTGCAGTGGTAAATGGGAGTGTTTCCTTAATTTCTCTTCCAGATTTTTCATCATTAGTGTATAGGAATACAAGAGATTTCTGAGCATTAATTTTGTATCCTGCTACTTTACCAAATTCATTAATTAGCTCTAGTTTTCTGGTGGCATCTTTAGGATTCTCTATGTATAATATCATGTCATCTGCAAACAGTGACAGCTTTACTTCTTCTCCAACTTGGATTCCTTTAATTTCTTTTTCTTCTCTGATTGCTATGGCTAAAACTTCCAAAACTATGTTGAATAATAGTGGTGAGAGTGGACAACCTTGTCTTGTTCCTGATCTTAGAGGAAATGGTTTCAGTTTTTCACCATTGAGAATGATTTTGGCTGTGGGTTTGTCATATATGGCCTTTATTATGTTGAGGTAAGTTCCCTCTGTCCCTGCTTTCTGGAGGGTTTTTATCATAAATGGGTGTTGAATTTTGTCAAAAGCTTTCTTGCATCTATTGAGAAAATTACATGGTTTTTCTCCTTCAATTTGTTAATATGGTTTATCACATTGATTGATTTGCGTATATTGAAGAATCCTTGCATTCCTGGAATAAACCCCACTTGATCATGGTGTATGATCCTTTTAATGTGCTGTTGGATTCTGTTTGCTAGTATTTTGTTGAGGATTTTTGCATCTGTGTTCATTAGTGATATTGGCCTGTAGTTTTCTTTGTGACATCTTTGTCTGGTTTTGGTGTCAGGGTGATGGTGGCCTCATCCAATGAGTTTGGGAGTGTTCCTCCCTCTGCTATATTTTGGAAAAGTTTGAGACGGATAGGTGTTAGCTCTTCCCTAAATGTTTGATAGAATTCGCCTCTGAAGCCATCTGGTCCTGGGCTTTTTTTGTTGGAAGATTTTTATTCACAGTTTCAATTTCAGTGCTTGTGACTGGTCTGTTCATATTTTCTATTTCTTCCTGGTTCAGTCTCAGAAGGTTGTGCATTTCTAGGAATTTGTTCATTTCTTCCAGGTTGTCCATTTTATTGCCATAGAGTTGCTTGTAGTAGTCTCTTAGGATGCTTTGTATTTCTGCGGTGTCTGTTGTAACTTCTCCTTTTTCATTTCTAATTTTATTGATTTGAGTCCTCTCTCTCATTTTCTTGATGAGTCTGGCTGAAGGTTTATCAATTTTGTTTATCTTCTCAAAGAACCAGCTTTTAGTTTTATTGATCTTTGCTATTGTTTTCTTTGTCTCTATTCCATTTATCTCTGCTCTGATCTTCATGATTTCTTTCCTTCTACTAACTTTGGGTTTTGTTTGTTCTTCTTTCTCTAGTTCCTTTAGGTGTAGGTTAGATTGTTTATTTGAGATATTTTCTTATTTCTTGAGGTAGGCTTATATTGTTATAAACTTCCCTCTTAGAACTGCTGTTTGCTGCATCCCATAGGTTTTGAATTGTCGTGTTTTCATTGTAATTTGTCTCTAGGTATTTTTGATTTCCTCTTTGATTTCTTCAGTGATCTCTTGGTTATTTAGTAACATATTATTTAGCCTCCATGTGTTTGTGTTTTTTACGCTTTTTTCCCTGCAATTGTTTTCTAATCTCATAGCGTTTTGTTCAGAAAAGATGCTTGATATGATTTCAATTTTCTTAAATTTACCGAGGCTTGATTTGTGACCCAAGATGTGATCTATCCTGGAGAATGTTCCATGTGCACTTGAGAAGAAAGTGTAATCTGCTGTTTTGGGATGGAATCCCCTATAAATATCAGTTAAATCTATCTGGTCTATTGTGTTTAAAGCTTGTGTTTCCTTATTAATTTTCTGTCTGGATTATCTGTCCATTGGTGTAAGTGAGGTGTTAAAGTCCCCCACTATTATTGTGTTACTGTCGATTTCCTCTTTTATAGCTGTTAGCATTTGCCTTATGTATTGAGGTGCTCCTATGTTGGGTGCATATATATTTATAATTGTTATATCTTCTTCTTGGATTGATCCCTTGATCATTGTGTAGTGTCCTTCCTTGTCTCTTGTAACATTCTTTAACTTAAAGTCTATTTTAACTGATATGAGTATTGCTACTCCAGCTTTCTTTTGATTTCCATTTGCATGGAATATCTTTTTGCATCCCCTCACTTTCAGTCTGTATGTGTCCCTAGGTTGGAAGTGGGTCTCTTGTAGACAGTGTGTGTATGGGTCTTGTTTTGTATCCATTCAGTGAATCTGTGTCTTTTGGCTGGAGCATTTAATCCATTCACATTTAACGTAATTATCGATGTGTTTGTTCCTGTTACCTTTTTCTTAATAGTTTTGGGTTTGTTTTTGTAGGTCCGCTTTCTTCTCGTGTGTTTTCTAGTTAGAGAAGTTCCTTTAGCATTTGTTGTAGAGCTGATTTGGTGGTGCTGAATTCTCTTAGCTTTTGCTTGTCTATAAAGCTTTTGATTTCTCCTTGGAATCTGAATGAGATCCTTGCTGGTAGAGTAATCTTGTTTGTAGGTCTTCCATTTCATTGCTTTAAATATATGGTGCCACTCCCTTCTGGCTTGTAGAGTTTCTGGTGAGAAATCCGCTGTTAACCCTATGGGAGTTCCCTTGTATGTTGTCATTTTTCCCTTGTTGCTTTTAATAATTTTTCTTTGTCTTTAATTTTTGTCAATTTGATTACTATGTGTTTCGGCATGTTTCTCCTTGAGTTTATCTGGCCTGGGACTCTCTGCGCTTCCTGGACTTGGGTGACTATTTCCTTTCCCACGTTAGGGAAGTTTTTGACTATAATCTCTTCAAATATTTTCTCGGTTCCTTTCTCTCTCTCTTCTCTTTCTGGTATCTCTCTAATGCGAATGTTGGTGTGTTTAATGTTGTCCCAGAGGTCTCTTAGGCTGTCTTCATTTCTTTTTTTCTTTTTTTTTTTTAACATCTTTATTGGGGTATAATTACTTTACAATGGTGTGTTAGTTTCTGCTTTATAACAAAGTGAATCAGTTATACATATACATATGTTCCCATATCTCTTCCCTCTTGCGTCTGTCTTCATTTCTTTTCACTCTTTTTTTAAAATTCTGTTCTGTGGCAGTGAATTCCACCATTCTGTCTTCCAGGTCACTTATCTGTTCTTCTGCCTCAATTATTCTGCTATGGATTCCTTCTAGTGTATTCTTCATTTCAGTTATAGTATTATCATCTCTGTTTGTTTGTTTTTTAATTCCTCTAGGTGTTTGTGAAACATTTCTTGCATCTTCTTGATCTTTGCCTCCATTCTTTTTCTGAGGTCCTGGATCATCTTCACTATCATTATTTTGAATTCTTTTTTCTGGAAGGTTGCCTGTCTCCACTTCATTTAGTTGTTTTTCTGGGGTTTTATCTTGTTCCTTCATCTGGTACATAGTCCTCTCTGCCTTTTTATTTTGTGTATCTTTCTGTGAATGTGGTTTTTGTTCTACAGGCTGCAGGATTGTAGTTTTTCTTGCTTCTGCTGTCTGCCCTCTGGTGGATTAGGCTATCTAAGAGGCTTGTACATGCTTCCTGATGGGAGGGACTGGTGGTGCTTAGAGCTGGGTGTTGCTCTGGTGGGCAGGGCTCAGTAATAGTTTAATCTGCTTGTCTGCTGATGAGTGGGGCTGAGTTCCCTCCCTGTTGGTTGTTTGGCCTGAGGCGACCCAGCCCTGGAGCCTCCAGGCTCTTTGGTGGGGTGAATGAGGGACTCCGGGATGGCTCATGCCAAGGGGTACTTCCCAGAATTTCTGTTGCCAGTGTCCTTGTCCCTGTGGTGAGCCACAGCTGCCCCCCCGCCTCTGCAGGAGACCCTCCAACACTAGCAGATAGGTCTGTTTCAGTCTCCTGTGGGGTCACTGCTCCTTTCCCCTGGGTCCTTATGCGCACACGACTTAGTGTGTACCCTCCAGGAGTGGAGTCTCTGTTTCCGCCAGTCCTGTCGAAGTCCTGCAATCAAATCCCACTAGCCTTTAAAGTCTGATTCCGGAAATCCTCCTCCCATTGCCAGACCACCATGTTGGGAAGCCTGACGTGGGGCTCAGAACCTTCACTCCAGTGGGTGGACTTCTGTGGTATGAGTGTTCTCCAGTTTTTGAGTTGCCCACCCAGCGGTTATGGGATTTAATTTTATTGTGATTGTGCCCCTCCTACCGTTTCACTGTAACTTCTCCTTTGTCTTTGGATGTGGGGTATCTTTTCTCGTGAGTTCCATTGTCTTCCTGTTGATGATTGTTCAGCAGTTAGTTGTGATTTCTGTGCTCTCGCAAGAGGGAGTGAGCACACGTCCTTCTACTCGGCCATCTTGAACCAATCTCCTCAAATAGTAGATGCTTTAAAGATCAGTTTGATTTGTTGATTGTATACAGTGTACATTGGAACAACCCTGCACCGAGCCTATTGATGATGACTTTTGAGAGTATTTCAGAGCTGAGAATCGCTGGTGACCACTCTGAGTGGCTATAATTGACAGGCTGGAAAACCAATAACGATGATCAGCACATTGGCAGCTGGTGAATGGTGTTGGCCTGAAAGCAAATTGCTTCTCTACCTGCGGTTGCTTTCAGGTTCAATAAAGGAAACATGGGACCTTAACACAAAAGACTTACTCAGTTTCTCTCACTCTTACAATTTGGACCTGGGTATTTCGTGTGTTCTCACACTATTTTCAAATTTCCACCTTGGTATTTTGTGTGGCAGAAGGGTTTGGGGAGTTCTATCACAGCTAGTCACTCCTGAATCAAGGCATTTCTGCCCTCAGAAACACCCAAGGCATGTTATCTCAGGTCACTGGAGTTTGAACTGCAACGCAGATATAAGATGTTTCAGTTTGTTGGGTTGTGTTTGTATATGTATTTATAGCCACTTTGCATGTGCCCATGTCCTGTGTGTATAAATTTATGCAGTTGTGTGACTTCACACCACAGATGCTTTATAAATTACAAAGTTAACTTACACAATGAACTTAAGCTTCTGTGTTCGTAAATGTGGTAGCGACGTTAGGCTTCTGTCTCTCACTGAATGCAAGTTCTTGGGGTTGTAGGGTGTAGAATTTTTCCCTCAGCTGGTCTCTCAGCTCCAGGTGAACAGATACAGTGAAATCAAGAATTTAAATGGCACAAAAAGCAAAACCAGCATTGTTTTACTCTACCATAGAGATGGGAGTATAGGGACCATTCTTCATTAGTTTGTAGCTAGAGAAAAGCCTGTCAGCGTTGAGAACCCCAGCTATAATCGTTTTCACAGACTGTGGTAGTGAGGGTGGTCAAGGGTGTGTGAGTTGAGCTGTCAATCAAAAGAAAGATCTCTGATGTCTTGAGGGGGGAAGCAATCCCTGTTTGAGGTTTAAGAAGGGCTGGAAGTTGGGGATTATGTTTCTAATTAGGAGGATCTTAAATGTGTGCTGTCACCTCTGGGCCATTGATACAACGATTGATTGTCTCTGTCTTCTATAGCTTGGAATTGCCATTGGGTTCTTGGTCCCTCCTGTCTTGGTACCCAACATCAAAGACCAGGACAAGCTTGCCTACCACATCAGCATCATGTTCTACATAATAGCAGGTGTGGCCACTCTGCTTTTCATCCTTGTCATCATCGGTAAGGTCATTAATAGGCTCATGGGGGTCGGGGAGGCAGGGAGGTCCTGCTGACTTGGGTGAGGACCTTGTGACTGTGGCCCTAGAGCAGCATTCTAGGTCCCATGTAATCTATAAAACATATCTATAGAAACTGGAAGCCAGGCTTCCAATGGTCTTCAAACGTTTTAGCCTGAGTAGTTGCTGCCGATTCAGTGCTAGCTGGTCCTGTGTACTTTGTTAGCTGTTCAGTAAAGGTTAGTTGTAATTAACCAGTTCCCCAGTATGACCTCATTAGAATGAATGGGCAGCCTGCTGATCCCCTTGATGAAGCCCTGGTGAGCACTTACGATGTCACAGGCCCTGTGCTGAGTGTGCCTGATCTCACTGACTCCTCAATGGCCCTATAGGGGAGGTACCAGCCCTATAGGGGAGGTACCAGCATCAGTCTCACTTAACCAAGAGGAAACAGTGACTTACGAGGAGATAAGGGAATTATTCAAGATTAGACAGTGAGTGGCAGAGGCTGGATTCCAGCCTAAGGTTGTCTAACTCCATACCCTAAATTTCTGGAACACAAGAAAACAAAATAGGACTGACCCACAAACACTAATGCTCTCATACATTCACCTGGGAATGCCTGGGGCCCACATTTTAAAATGCTTTTTTAAAATGTGTATAAGGTACGCTCATTATGGAAAAAATCTAGAGAATACAAAAAAGCATAAAGAAAAGAATGACCATTAACTTAGCCTTGTACCTGTCAATCCCAGCCACCAGCCCCAGAGAATTAATGATTATTAATATTATTAATATTCTATGTATGTATATGTATGTATATTTAATCATTGAGGTATTTGGTTCATTTATATCCTTTTTTCTCTTCTGAGTGCTATCACATGGGCTGTGATAAATTCAGTAGAGGTTTTCATTTTCAGTGAGTCATTTGTCTTTAAAAGTTAACCAGCTGTCTTCCTAATATCCGAAAGTTCCACCTCACGCGTTAAAGGTGTCATTCCTTCCTGCTGGCCTCAACTCCAGAGTCAAACAGTTTTATAATCATGTATGTCATCCAGCTATTCTCACTGTGTCATTTCCTCCCCGGGGTCCAAGCTGAGGAAGGGCTGCCTGATGGCTTTTCAAAGCTCACAGGATCTCTTGGACGGAGAACTTGGTGTTCCTGGGAAGGTGAGAAGCCTTGAAGCTGTGGTTGAGAACACGAAAGAACCATCTCGACCAGACTTGAAGTTTCAAATTGTAATGTGCTCAGCTCCAAATTCTTGTGTTTGTAGCAGATGAGGGCCTGGTTCTTTGCAGAGATCCTGGAGGTAGGCCATTTCTACACTTTGCGTTTTACTAGTAAGCACAGACGGTTGCTCATTGAATAAAGAACTGAAAAATCTTATCCAAACTGTGATTTGTGGTTGCCAAATCCTTGAGCAAACAGCTGCTGTTGCCGAGATTAAAAAAAACCTCTTGCCTTGATTTCTTTCCCCTGATAGAAGGGGAGGTGAACAGGCAGGACAATGGTTGAGAAGTACCCAGTGGTGGGAAGTTACCCAGGACTGTTTCCGGAGAAGGAAGGAGCAGGGCTGTGAAGTCAGGGCTGGAGGGTTATCTGGATGGAGGGGGGAGACCTTTGATCTTCAAGAGACTAAACCTCATTTCCAGAGCTTCCTCCAGCTGGAGGCAGTTTCCTGACCTTTCAGAGGTGTTCTCATGGGGGCTGGGGACACACCAAGGTGCTTCTTTACTTGGACCCAATTGGGGGACCAATTTAGCCAAACAGCTGGTTAAACTGATTTGGCCCCCAGAGAACTGAACCGCCATCAATGCAGTCAAATGGATTGTACCAGTTGTACTGAAAATAGAACATAAAGCAAATGGTTTTCCCACTGTCCCTCCCCAGTCCTTCCTATCAGAGTGGTCACACCTACAGGAGCATGTGTTAATCCTCTGGTTTCTCGTGGGGCAGATGTCTGATTCAGACTTCGAGAAGCTAGGGATGGACTCCGGGTCTTTCCAATAGAAGAAGATCCTTTCCCTTATTCGGGGAATGTTTATTGGCAGCATGTGCCAGGCTCTGTGCTCAGCATGGGCATCACAGTCCCTTCCCCCCTGGGGGGAGCTCTGGTGCTGAGTCCTTAACTGGACTCACTAATCCCAGAGCCTCAGCTCTCACTTCCCTCCTATCTCCGTGTTACTACTGAATTTCTTCAGTGCTCTGCCGTATGTTATTCCCCGGTTGTTACTCGGCTCCTTGATCCTTGAATACTGCCTGGGAAGCCCAGTGATTGCAGCCGTCCAAAGGCCATTAAGAAAAAATAATCGAAGGCACAGTCACGGAGCCACAGACAGTGAGATGCAGCTTCAAGAGAGGAGACTATAAAGGATTTAATTGAAGAATTAATATTTCCTTTTGGAGTCTTCGTTCCTTCTCAGATGAGGGAGTCAGCTGTCGTCCATGTATCAGCTCTGCAGGGTGGGACCATAGGGATTTGCAGTGATCTCTCTGTTTCTTTCCTTTCAGTATTCAAGGAGAAGCCTAAACATCCCCCCAGCAGGGCCCAATCCCTAAGCTATGCCTTGGCGTCCCCTGATGCTTCATACTTAAGTTCCATCGTCCGACTCTTCAAAAACCTCAACTTTGTGCTGCTTATCATCACCTATGGTAAGATATAGATGTGTCCAGGAGTGTAATGGAACTGGGAGTGTGAGACAAGAGGCCTGATGTGTCTGTGCATCTTACTGTTTCCAAATCCCAAATGTATATGTGAAGTCGTCGTTTAGGGTCAACCAGAAGAGACAGCTCTGTCTCAGGGCCTTCGATGTTGGGTTACCTAGACAACCATTCCTTCCCATATCAAGTTGTCTGGCAAAACGCCTGCCGATCCTCCGAGTCTCATCTCAGTATGACTGCTGTAAAGCAGTATTAGGCGACCTTTCCTCTTTTATTGTGCTGTTCCTGGTACATCTTAACACTTAGCATTAAAAAAAAAAAAAAAGATCATTTCCAGGTCTGTTTTCCCACTAAACTGGGAACTCCCTGGGAGTAGGAATTTATGTCTTTTTATCTTTATAACTCCTCAGCAGTGGCCAACCTGGAGTATACTCCAAGAGTTATTAAATGAGTGATTGAGTGAGCGGGTGGGTGGATATTTATATGAGTCTTGTGACATGATCACTCCCCAGCCAATCCTTCATCTTGGAACATTGCTCCTTCTTTACCTGAATGCAAGACAACATCCCTCTTTCATTTCGCTTTCTTGGCTTTGGTAAGATAAATTTCAACATTTATGCTGGTGTATTGGCTTGCCTTTCCAGCAAGGTGTTTGCTGCATCTTCATTCTAACGTTTAATGAGAATGTTGTCCTAGACAGGGGCAAGGACGGAACCTCAGGGCATCCCATTAAAGGTGTCTTTACAGATCCACCCAGCTCTGCTGCTATCCAGCTTACCCCTGACCATTTAACCCTCCAGTTTGTTTGATTAAAATCAAGCGTGTATATCACGCTCAGTAACCAGAAGAAGAAAAGAAGTGAGATTGGTTGACGTGACTTATTCTCAGTGAAACCCCAGTTGGCTATAACCTCAGGTTTTCTCTAGGCTCACAAACTGTATCTTACAACAATACTAGCATTTACTACGTGCCAAGGCTTTTTATATATTATTTTATTTAACTCTCACCACACCGGTGAGAGGTAAATAGTATAATTTTCCCCATTTAACAGATGAGGAAACAAACTCAGAGAGATTAGGTAATAGCTCAAGAACACACAGTTTTCAAAGGGCAGAGCCAGGATTCAAGTACAGATTTGTCAGACTCCAAAGCCTACACTCCCGATCCGTGACTGCCTATGCTCCTTCCTTGACTTGTACCAGGGCTTCACTTTAGGCTTATCAATGCCCTTCACCTGAATTAAAGTGTTTATCTGCGGAGGCATTAGATAAGAGGTGGTATCATCCACAGTAGAGAGGCACACCTGGTTTTCAGGCATAGGCACAGATTAGGTGACCTCTCATCTGGAATAGCCCCAGGTACCCACGTTAGTCTCCAAGGCCTCTGGTCTCCATTCCTCCCTCTCTCAGAACAGCTTCTCAGTTCTGAGTATGTCTCTGCACTCATTCACAAAACAAAGAAAGTTTCCAATACTTAGGATGGCCAGCTAAAGATACTATGGGTTGCTCATCACTGAGAGGTATTCAAGTGTAGGTGGAGCCAACCACTTAGTGGGGATATTGTAGGGAATATCAGGCTATAGCTGGATAGTGAAACCTGATGATCTTTGGGTTCCCTTCCAGACTCAGCATTCCATGCCTCTAAGAACTTTCACTTTTCCCTAGAGTTAAACATCTCGAGTACATCAACCTTTGACCACCATAAACCTTATGGCACCTGACAACAGGGCATTTGAGGCTTACCTTGGAATTCTAGGGCAGATGAGTGCTTAATAAACATCTTCTGTGAACGAGAGTGGTGATGGTGGCAATAACGGGGCAATGGCCTTATTCCAGAGGTCGCGGTCTTCGGTTCTGGACGCTGTTTATGGCAGGGTCAGGTCACTGACCCATGATAGCAAGAAATAAGAACAAAATGTACCAGGAACAGTGTTGCTCCTGGTCGCTGTGGCTCAGCTCCGGGCCATGCTTTAGGGGCAAAGCAACTCCTTTTCCTTCCATCTTGTACGGCTGGTTGCTTATATGGTCTTCAGTCTGGCAGGGTGGTGTTAATCCTTTGGTTCTGGACACTCTTCCTTAATCTATTTGGTTAAGTGATAACACAGGGAATAAATGGGTTAGCACTTCTGGAATGGTGGAGTGAGGACCTTGCATCATCTGTTCCTCCATGAAAACAAGAACACCACCGGCAGACGTTATCAAAATCAGTTGTTTCAGGGTTCTTAACCAAAGGCTTGAAACAATCCAGTGAGCATCTATTCAAGACAAATATCTGAATAACAGTAAAGTCGCAAGCTTTGTGTTTTAACTTGTCCTATTCCGATCCCCTCTTCCAGGCTCTGTGGTAGCCTTGAAAACCAGCAGCCTCACAGCCACTGGAGGGGGCCAAACAAGTTTGGAGCTCCCCCAGAAGTCCCATCCCTAGGTCACTATTTGACTTCTGTGGCAGTTCCCTGAAAAGGCCCCATTCAGAGGATTTGCCTATATTTGACCTGACTCAGAGCTTTCTCAGTGGGAAAGCGCTATTTCCAGGGCATTTGTTGAAAGCGATCACTGTTTAACATCACAGCTGCCTGAGGTGGCAGTACCGGTTGGGGTAAGCAAGAGGCTGACCAAAGGTCTTGAAAGGAAAATCTGGAGAATGAGATGTCCAGGGGGCTTTGGAAAGCTCTGACATATTCTTAGGAATCTAGAAATCCACATGCACATGCAGAGCTGTGCACATGCCCAGGAAAGACCTGAGAAAGCCCTGAAGTCTCACCTCTGGCTGAACTGGAGGCTCTGTGTAAGCAGAAGGTGAAGGCTAAGGCAGAGTTGTCACCACCCTGCTGGAGCATCACAGGCGAGTCCCAACGCACACATAGAGGTCCTCAGCAAAGGTGGGACACTTGTGGGCTTAAAGTATTTAAGGAAATCTGTCTAATCCTTAGTTCAAAACTAAGCTAGTGGAGCAGAAACCTCAGTGGCTGCACATGACAAAGAGCACAGACTTTACAAAATGAGTCCAGGAAAGTCAGTGAACAAGCAGCAGCCACAGTAACAAATCCTGGGGAAGGAGGAGAATCTCATTTCTAGAGTTGACGTTATATTTAAAATGTCCAGTTTCAACAACAAAAAAAATGAGACATGCAAAGAAACAGGAAAGCAGGGCCCATACACAGTTAGAAAACTGTTCCTGAGGAAGCCCAGAGGTTGGATGTAACAGAAAAAGAAAGTAGCTCAGCTGTTATAAATATATTCAAGAACTAAAGGAAACCAGTGTGTAAAGAATGAAAGAAAAGTAGAGAATGATGTCTCACCAAATAGAGAATATCAAGAAAGACAAATCAAAAAGAACCAAATATAAATTCTAGAGTTGAAAATACAATAACTGAAATGAAAAACTCACTAGAAGGCTCAACACTAGATTTGAGCTGGCAGAAAAAAGAATCAGTTAACTTGAAGATAGGTCAAATGCAATTATCCTGTCTGGGGAACAGAAAGAAAAAAGAAAGAAGAAAAATGAGCAGATCCTCGTAGACCTGTGGGCAACCAGCAAGCACACCAACACATGCCTAACAGGAGTCCCAGAAGCAGAGGAGAGAGAAACAGGTGGAAGTAAATTGCCCTCAGAAAAACAGTCCACTTCTGCGCCTCTGGAAGCATTTGACTATGTTGTGTGTAGATAGAATTTATTAACATTCTTCTCAAAGGCCTGAGGTGATCCCAGTGAGGAGTTAAACTAATCTGGTTGTTTGTACACACTTCATTATAGTCAGAGAACCACAAGCCTTATTTTTGTGGTAGGGAGTTGGACTTGGTGACAGGGATCTTTGCCTACAAGGAAATGATTCTTAGGCTGAATCACAGATTTGGGAAAACGTGTTATTGAGCCTTTACTGTGTGTCAGGCACCATGTGAAGTGCATGCATTATCTCATTTAATCTTCAAAAGAAACCCATGAATTAGGTGTTCAACTGCTCCATTTTATACCTAAAAAAACTGAGGCTCTGATTGAGCTCCTCGTCTGTAATTAGACAGCTAGCAAGCAATAGAGCTTAGATATAAACTTCTGTCTGTCTGAGATCAAAGCCTGTCTTCCTAACCACCACACCATTTTGCCTTCCTGTGCAGAAAGGAGCCTCTTGGAGACAGAGCCAGGGGTCTGTTTTCAACCTCACTCAACTGAGTAGCCTCTGGGTCTGTCTAGCAGGGGTGGAAGTGGTGTATGTCCTTCCTCAGATTCAGTCCTCAGACCAATGGCCTTTCTTCTGAGATGAGGGTCTGTAGTTCTGGGGTTTAGAAGCAGGACCTACCTACACTGACCGGCCATCTTTGGGACTTGGGGATGGTGAGGTTTCATCCGTAGTGCATCTCTCTGAGGGTTACAGGTCATGTAAAGGCACTCAGTCCACCTGAGAATCCCTGCTTTCTTCTCCCACTATCTTTGCTCCAGATTAAAAATGCACACACAATCAAAAAAACCCTCTATAAATTCAACTAAGTCCTTTGAGACCTCCCAGAATGCCTCCCACCTTCCATGCAGTTTCAGGTTGAGCTTTGAAGAGGGAAATGGTTCACAGTTTATATATACACACATATAACCATATAGTGCATATGTACATTACATAGTACATATGATGTTCCTATTTTCCTCTGAATTATAAACACTTAAGAGCATGTAGTTGGGAATCAAGCAGTTGATAGTGTTTCATGGATGTATTTTCTGGATTTGGGTGGACATGTTTTGGAGTAAGAGCCTTGGCTGGGGGACCAGTGAGTTCAGAGTTGGTATGTAAGGAATATAAGGTCTAAGTTTTAGTGTCAGCTCTGCTAATTACTGAGTGTACCACCTTCACCCATCCTGTGCTCATCGTGTGTCTCTCTAAGAACCACCCCTCAGAAAAGAGTAATAACATTTGCTTCCCACTGGAGTTCCCTGGATGGAAATGAAAGCTTTTAAAGTAATTGTGAATCAAAACACTGCGTGCAGCCATAATGCTGTTGTGTTGGGAAACTTGACCATTTCCTACAGTCTTTTTGTTTTTTGAATGAGGTAGATTTCGACACGTAGGGAGTAGCTCTCGTGCAGCCGGTGGGTTGTCCAGTATTGTACTGGTAGTGACTTTCCAAGTGCTTCTCCAAGCTGCTGAGTCAGTTGCCCCGAGCTAAGGTGCGGTGGTACAGTAAAGGCTTTGGAGGAATTCCAGTGCGGCTGCCTTTTCCCCACGGGCTTCTGGCCACACTCTTAGAGGTAGGTTTCAGACAAAAATTAAGGGCCATCCGGCTAAGTTGGAATTTCAGATCCACAACAAATTCTTTTTTAGTATAAACATGTCCCACAACTATTTGAAGCATTCTTACGCTGAAATTCAAATTTAATTGGGTGTGCTGTTTTTGCTTTTTACTAAATCTAGCAGCCCAGTTTAGAGAGAAGGAGGTGCAGAGGCTGGGTTTGTGCTTGATGTTGCTGAAATATCACAGGAATGAGAAACTACCACCTCCTCTAGCAAAATACCCTCCCTGTCACCGCAGGAAGACACAGGGCTGGAAGCAGATTCCCCATGGGTCCACCAGAGCCTGGGGCTGGGCAGGTCTTGTGGTGAGCGTCAGCCGTGGGCGTGGGGTGGGGTGAAGTAAGAACCTTTCTTTGGCTCCCCCTCGGATCTCCAGGCCTTGCTTTCACATGGCTTCCCTAACGTCTTTGCATTGATGGCTCACGACTGCCCTGGCAAACAGACTGGTGAAAGGCTCCTCTTCTGGACAGTGTCCTCCAAGGGATTGCTCTTCCCTGTCATCCCCCAGCCTTGCCTCCAGCTCTGCTTCTGAAGAATCTGTGCAGTGTTGGGCGTCTGAATTCAGAGCCTCAACATGTGTCCTGAGGACACCTTTCCTTGGGGCTCTCAAGGGCTTTACACCGCCCGACCTGGGCCTGGGCAGGGGCTTTGTTCCCCTTCAAGATGCTGGCTTCAGGGTGGGTGTAAGGTCCTTCTGGGATTCCCTGGAGCTTTTGCCGAGGTCAGGCTGGCCCTTTAAAAAGAGGGTTTTCTACAAGTTCAGGAAGGACAAAAGGGAAATGAACACAGAGTAACCAGAACCCAGAGATGGGATCTGGGATCAGCGTTTCCCACGCTGGCCTGATGATAGAGTCCCCTGGGGTGCTGGGTGGTGTGTGCCTCGATTCCTGCCTCTCTTCTGGAAAGTCAAATTCAGATAGTCTGGTCCGGGCCTGGGAATCTGCTTTTCACAAGCATTCCTGGAGATTCTGGTTCGCAGCAGGGTTGAGAACCTCTAGAGTAGGTGTGCTATGGGTGATTCTCCTGAAGCCCCTTCCCATCCCAGCTGCCTCCATGTTAACCCCAGCCTCTGAGGGCCTGGGCCTGGTCTGTGATCTTCCTATGCCCAAGGCCATTTATCCCCAAGTTTAAGAAATGCCAAGGGCTTTTGTTGTGTTGTTGTTAGAATGCGGATTCCTAGCCCCAATCCAGGGGAATCAGATTGAGTTGGTCCAGGGTGCGGCCCAGGAATCTGCATTTTTAGACTCTGAGGCTTTCTAATGCCAGTGGTTTCTAAATACCACCACCCTTTGAAAAAACTTAGTCTTGACACAGGAGAGAAACTCAGAGTGATGACAAGTCAGTCCCTTGTGCCTTCCTAAAGCTCACCCCCTCAGTGACCTGCACTTCTCCCAGGTGGCTGATATCAGGGGTGACCAGGCCTTTCAGGGGCCATCACATTTCCTCACCTGGCAGGCTTCCCTTGTTGGGGATAATCACACCCGAATATAACACAGTCACCTGCATTCCTGTAAGAGGTACTTATGCACAGGGCAGAGCACACATGTCATTCCTGCCCTTCAGTGTGGACACTGGACCCTTTGGTTTGGGCAGTGGAGTGGACTTGTGCCATTTAACTGTGTCTGGCAACCTTTGGCAATATGGGAGGGACATCTAGATTCAAGAGAGAGAGTCAGAATTTCTAATTCCTTTAAGGTTGGACTGTAGAAAGAATTGGAAAGAATGGTAGCCTTCCAGGATGAACCCCTGCCCCCTCCACATCCTCCCTACCTTAGCCCTGATTCTGTCTCCTGTCTGGCTGGGAGCAGGGGATGGTGATTGGTAAACCAAACTAGTCTAGCAGAGCCAGTAGGTCTCAAACTTTGAGCCTTATCAGAATTACCTGGAGGGCTTGTTCAAACACATTGCCTGAGGAGCCCCACTCCCAGTGTCTACAGCAGGAGGTCTGGGTGGGGTCAGGATTTGCATTTCTAACAAGCTGCCAGGGAGGCTGATCTGGAAGTGATTTCTCTAAACCTTTAAGCCTCAGAGCTGCTCAGCCTCAATAGCCTGGGTTAGCCTGATCAGGACTGTTTCTCTCCACATTTTTCAGGGTCAGGAAAGTGCTGGTGTTTGACGTGGGGTGTTTTTTCGCCCAGTCCTCCTGGATAATTTCGCAGTTTCCTGAGGATTCTGCCCTCCTTGTTCATTCCAGGTGGGCACAAGCTGAGCTTGGCCTCGTGTATGCCCTGGCCCCTGGCCCTGTTGGGCTGAGGGGCAGGAAGGGGGCTGAGTTCATCCTCCTCCCTGCACGCTTCTTCCCCACACCCGCCCGCAGTTCAGGAATGTGACTCCTTGTGGGCTCTCTTGACCCAGGAATGGAATTTCCAAGTGGCTGGATGTGTGGTATGAAGGTGCGGCCGGTATGCTTGTTGGGTGAGAAGTTGCCGAGAGTCTCAGAGTCCTCCTGACCATGAGTGTGGCAGTTGCAGTCACATCTGGTCACACTTCTGGGTTTGCCGACTGACTGTTGGCCCTGTGCCCCTCAGCAGGTGGCATTGAGCTCAACCTTGTTGCATCCCTGAGGTGACCTGCTGGGAGAGGCTGGGGCACGAAATTGCCAGTAACCTGAGCTGGGGAAATCACTGAGGATCAAATCTGTAAGGATATGAAATCAACGGTTTAAGATGGAGGACCTGGAGTCCATAGTCTGGGTTTGAATCGAACCCTGCCTCTTACTACCCGTGTGATGGTGGGAAGGGCAAACCAAACTCCCTTCCCCATTTTGCAGGAGAATTTGACCTTCACTTAACTTTGTATCTCATTCCGCTGGGAGCCTGACAAAGGGAGTAAGTCAACTGCATTTAGGCAACATTGCTTCTGATAAGAAAGACCTATTGTGATATAAATGACTGCAGGTGGACTGGGTGATCTTCTTACCCCTGTTGGGAAACCATTCTTTGTGCTTCTCTGAGCACAGTGACCCTTTCCACTGGCCTGTCCTTTATGGAGATCCTGGTAGCTATGCCTGTGGATGAGTCAGCAATAGTGGCTCCTGGGAGGGGTTAAGCCAGGGTTGGGTGCCATGCCCACCTTTCTCTGCACTGAACTGTCACCTCGGGGGCAAAAGAGAATAGCTTCTGAATGGCTCTATGGACTGGGGTTCTGTGGACTGGCTCCAGTGAAGAGGAGCTCCTGCGGCTGCCCTGTCTATGAACTGTGTCCTCTCTTACATGCTGCTAAGTGGACCTAAT
This sequence comes from Delphinus delphis, assembly GCF_949987515.2. Lineage (NCBI taxonomy): Eukaryota > Metazoa > Chordata > Mammalia > Artiodactyla > Delphinidae > Delphinus > Delphinus delphis. The sequence continues at coordinate 27,546,683 of NC_082684.1, read as the reverse complement.
GCCAGGTGTGCCAGTGGTAGTTGTGTGAGCCTCAAAATTAGTTAAAATTAAAAAGACTCCTGGTGGGCCTTCCAGAGTGACCTCTGTATTTGTTTTTAAAATCTGTGTGCATTTTTCTTGGGGCTTCCCTGGTGGCGCAGTAGTTGAGAGTCCGCCTGCCGAGGCAGGGGACACGGGTTCGTGCCCTGGTCCGGGAAGATCCCACATGCCGCGGAGCGGCTGAGCCCGTGAGCCATGGCCGCTGAGCCTGTGCGTCCGGAGCCTGTACTCCGCAACGGGAGAGGCCACAACAGTGAGAGGCCCGCGTACCGGGGGGGGGGAAAAAAAAAAAAAAAAAAAAAAATCTGTGTGCATTTTTCTTACCTGCAAAATGGGAATGAGAATATTAGGTACTTCCTAGGATTGTTATGAGGATCGTAAGGTGTTTAGATTGTAAGGTGCCTAGTGCATGAGTGTATGCTACTGCCGTCACCACCACCACCACCACTACCAGCATCACTACCATCATCACCACCATCACCACTACCACCATCACCATCATCACCACTACCACCATCACTACCATCATCACCACCATCACCACTACCACCATCACCATCATCACCACTACCAGCATCACTACCATCATCACCACCATCACCACTACCACCATCACCATCATCACCACTACCACCATCACTACCATCATCACCACCATCACCACTACCACCATCACCATCATCACCACTACCACCATCACTACCATCATCACCACCATCACCACTACCACCAGCACCATCACCACCACCATCACCACTACCACCATCACTACCACCATCACCACTACCACCATCACTACCATCATCACCACCATCACCACTACCACCATCACCATCATCACCACTACCACCATCACTACCATCATCACCACCATCACCACTACCACCATCACCATCATCACCACCATCACCACTACCACCAGCACCATCACCACCACCATCACCACTACCACCATCACTACCACCATCACCACTACCACCATCACCACCATCACCATCATCACCACCATCACCACTACCACCAGCACCATCACCACCACCAGCACCACTACCACCATCACTACCATCATCACCACCATCACCACTACCACCAGCACCATCACCACCACCACCACCACCACCACCATCACTACCATCATCACCACCATCACCACTACCACCATCACCATCATCACCACTACCACCATCACTACCATCATCACCACCATCACCACTACCACCATCACCATCATCACCACCATCACCACTACCACCAGCACCATCACCACCACCATCACCACTACCACCAGCACCATCACCACCACCAGCACCACTACCACCATCACTACCATCATCACCACCATCACCACTACCATCACCACTACCACCAGCACCATCACCACCACCACCATCACTACCATCATCACCACCATCACCACTACCACCATCACCATCACCACCACCACCACCATCACTACCATCATCACCACCATCACCACTACCACCATCACCATCATCACCACTACCACCATCACTACCATCATCACCACCATCACCACTACCACCATCACCATCATCACCACCATCACCACTACCACCAGCACCATCATCACCACCATCACCACTACCACCAGCACCATCACCACCACCAGCACCACTACCACCATCACTACCATCATCACCACCATCACCACTACCACCAGCACCATCACCACCACCACCACCACCACCACCATCACTACCATCATCACCACCATCACCACTACCACCATCACCATCATCACCACTACCACCATCACTACCATCATCACCACCATCACCACTACCACCATCACCATCATCACCACCATCACCACTACCACCAGCACCATCACCACCACCATCACCACTACCACCATCACCATCATCACCACTACCACCATCACTACCATCATCACCACCATCACCACTACCACCATCACCATCATCACCACTACCACCATCACTACCATCATCACCACCATCACCACTACCACCATCACCATCATCACCACCATCACCACTACCACCAGCACCATCACCACCACCATCACCACTACCACCATCACTACCACCATCACCACTACCACCATCACTACCATCATCACCACCATCACCATCATCACCACCATCACCACTACCACCATCACCATCATCACCACCATCACCACTACCACCAGCACCATCATCACCACCAGCACCACTACCACCAGCACCATCACCACCACCACCAGCACCACTACCACCAGCACCATCACCACCAACATCGCCACCATCACCACCATCATTATGAAGGGAAGGCAGAAGGCCCTTCTCCTCTGGATCAGTTTCAGTCTCATCTTAGTCACTAAGTCACTGTACGGCTTTTGACAAACAACCTCATCTTCTAAGGACACAGATTCTTACAGTATATGCTAGGTGCTCCATTTGTTTCTTGGATGAATCGATAAATTAGGAGAGTCAACTAAATGCTCTTTAGGGTCTTTTATGGTTTTGAATATAAGATTTTGTGTGATGTTGAATCTGAGAAAAAAGTTGGAGGGATGTGGAAAGAGGTGAGAATCTACCTGCAGAGGGAGTGTTGTCAGGGGTCAGAGGTCTGGAGCATGCTGGTGAGGGGGGACAGGTCATCAGGAGGAGGTGGAAGGGGTCCAGTACTTCTGCTGGCCCCTTAGGTCAGGTCAGCGCTTAAGAGGAATGTAGATGGCTCTGACCTGGGAGTAATACTTTCTGGAGCCTGTGTTTCCAGGACAGGGATAAAGGGATGAGAGGGCAGTGGTGTGTGGCTAAGAAGAGGTTCAAATGGTTAGCTTTGGTTGTTTTGGAGTATTTCTTCTTTGAAACATTACCTCCAGTGGCAACAAGGATGAGGATTTCTGACCTCCCTCACCACTGTGGGGAGAAGCCAGCAATGACCCCAACAGGAGAATGACCCTAATGCTGTGTTTCTCCCTCCCTCCTTCAGGTCTGAATGCTGGTGCTTTTTATGCCTTGTCCACTCTGCTGAATCGCATGGTGATCTTGCACTACCCGGTAAGGGTGTTCCCTCAGCTTGCTGGGCCCTGAGAGAAGGAGGTTTCTAGTCTGTCTGGGCAGGAGCTGGGGTGGCAGCGTGGTACGGTGTGTGCTCCTGAGATTTGGAGGGAGGCAGCCCTGGGTCTCAGCCCCAGCTCCGGTGGCCCTCAGCTGTGTAATAAGCTGGTTAGTGTCTTTGAGCTCTCATTCTCTTTTCTGTAAAGGAAGCCTAATTACTTACTGAAAGATTGATTTTAGGGTTAGAAAGTAAATAATAAGGTTTATATATGTAAAACGCATAGCATGGTGCCTGGCAACACAGTAGGTAAACATATATACAGTAGAATCACATATGAAATAAATTAAGTTGTGAAATGTGGGCAAGGTTTAATTTTAACGTTTTATTTACCCAGCAGAAAGCATGTTTTAAATGTTTCCAGAACCAGCGAGGGCTGGATACTGGGAATGGAACATTGAGTAACCAGGAGTCGGGATCCCGGGTCCAGCCCTCTTTTGAAAGGTTAAGGCTCTCACGCTTGTGGGAGGGGTGAGCCACTGTGGCTGAGCGTTCCAGTGTTGGAGGTTGACAGGTCTGAGTTCAAATCCTGCCTCTGCTCTTAATAAAGGCCTCATGACCTTGGGCTAGTAGGTTATTTTCACTGTGCCTCAGTGTCTTCATCTGTAAAATGGAGAATATTGATTAACCTTCTGGTGGGGAATTAGGAGAATTAAATGAGATGATGATATAAAATCATCAGCATGGTGTCTGGCTTTGAATAAACGCTCAAAAATATATAATTATTATCTTCCTATCTCTTCAACAGTGATAACTGAAAAAACCTAAGTATGGAATGTTTCGATATACATAATTCAGTTTTTCCATCTATGAAATGGGAATAATGGTAAAGGTTTGCTATAAGGATTACATTTTTAAAAATCCATCTAAAAGTGGTTTCTAAGGACAGAATTTGGTTCACCCCAGCATCCAGTATCATGCACACACATCCAGGGTTATATTATGTTGGGAGGAGCAATTATTCTAGGATTCTCTCTCCACTGGCAGCTTCTTACAGGCCATTTTGTCCTGATACTTTCTGAGAATTGGGTCTAATGAAGCCGGAGTTACTTGCCTTTGCCCCTTTGCCTTCTGCTGACTGCGCCCTGTCAGATATCTTGTCCCATCACTGAGCAGTCACTGGGGCTGTGGTTTCCCCAGGGCGAAGAACTGAATGCTGGAAGAATCGGCCTGACCATCGTCATTGCAGGAATGCTTGGGGCTATGATCTCAGGCCTCTGGCTGGATAGGACCAAAACCTACAAGTAAGTGACTCTTCCTCTTGGACTGAATCGGGGACCCCTGTCTTGAAATGACATATTCATTAGCAACATGGCTCCAAAGATGTGGGTGTGGCAGCTGGGGGTCTGAGTGGTCAAGCGGGGAGTTCAAATATATCTTCTCTGAGCCTCAGTTTCCCCATTTATAAAATGAGGGAAGCAATGCCTGCCCTGTGGGGATCATAGGAAGATTAGAGATAGGGGACATGAGGCCTGTCAGAGTTCCATCCCCCAAGTAGCTTGCGGAAGAAGCAGAGGAAGGAGAAAATAAATGTGGAAAAGCATCAACAGTCGGACAGTTTGTGGAAACTCCACGGAGTGGGGACGAGGAGGTGGTTCCTCTGCCCTGTTCCCATAGCTCCCTCGTGGACCGCATGGGGTTAACCAAGGTGCTCTGTGCTTCCAACAATTTACAGTGTGTCATCTTGCAATTGCTTCCACTTCATTGGTAAGTATTACGACATGCTTTAGTCCTGATTGCCCAGTGCATTCCTAAGAGCCACGAAGATTTTAGTGGATGTCAGGCTAATCCAGGACGCTTACTAAAATACAGATTCCTGGGCCCTACCCTCATGGATGCCAATTCAGTAGGGGAATCTGCGTTTATAAAAAAAACTAAAAATAGAACTACCATACGACCCAGCAATCCCACTACTGGGCATACACCCTGAGAAAACCATAATTCAAAAACAGTCATGTACCAAAATGTTCATTGCAGCTCTATTTACAATAGCCAGGACATGGAAGCAACCTAAGTGTCCATCGACAGATGAATGGATAAAGAAGATATGGCACATATATACAATGGAATATTACTCAGCCATAAAAAGAGACGAAATTTAGATATTTGTAGTGAGGTGGATGGACCTAGAGTCAGTCATACAGAGTGAAGTAAGTCAGAAAGAGAAAAACAAGTACCGTATGCTAACACATATATATGGAATCTAAGGAAAAAAAAAAAGGTCATGAAGAACCTAGGGGTAAGACGGGAATAAAGACACAGACCTACTAGAGAATGGACCTGAGGATATGGGGAGGGGGAAGGGTAAGCTGTGACAAAGTGAGAGAGTGGCATGGACATATATACACTACCAAACGTAAAATAGATAGCTAGTGGGAAGCAGCCGCATAGCACAGGGAGATCAGCTCGGTGGTTTGTGACCACCTAGAGGGGTGGGATAGGGAGGTTGGGAGGGAGAGAGATGCAAGAGGGAAGAGATATGGGAACATATGTATATGTATAACTGATTCACTTTGTTATAAAGCAGAAACTAGCACACGATTGTAAAGCGATTATACGCCAATAAAGATGTTAAAAAAAAAAAAAAATCAACCCGGATGCCTCAATTCAGTAGCCAGCCTTGGGGAAAATGCTCTGGAAACAGAGGCCCAACTTGTGTCTTTCCTGTGCTCCGCATGCACTGGGCACTCAATTAGTGCTGGCCAGTAGGGCAGCTGCCAGGCCAGGGTTGTCCTGCTCTGGGGCAGATCAACATTCTGGGCTGCTTTGTCAAAGCCTCCAAAGTTCCCAGTGTCTGGAGGCAACAGACAGTGGCAGGCCTGTTCTCTGCCACACAGATCCGCTTCTGTGAGGCTCTGGTCAGACCAGGGCTCTCTCTGTCTGCCTTTGTCAAAGGCCAACCCTGGGGATGTGGCTGCCTGGCTGGACACGACGAGGAGCCCAGTTGGGCTTAATTACTGCTGGTGAAGCTGGGCTGCTGCCTTGTCTTTGCCATATGTCAGTTGTTTGCTTTGGGTAGTGAGGACGCCACTCCCGAACCAGGATACAGCAGCGTCCCCTTTTCTGGGCTTGCTGTGTGGCAGGAGAAGGGAGAGATTGGAATGTTGCCTGGGCGGGGATGTGGGCAGCCAGATGATTCAGGTGAACTAGAAAATATGGTGAAAATACAGTGAAAGGGCTGGGGAGGACACTGCAGAATCCTGCTGCCACCAGTTCCTAGTGTCACACGATGTCTGCATCCTGCAGTCAGCATGGGACAGTCTTCTCCCTGCTCTACTACGTAGGCAGAGAAAGGGCAAGAGAGCTCTGTCATCTGGTCACTTTGGTGCCAGTTCCCTTTTCCCTGAGCCTCCCAGATTTGTCCTGTTTGGTTTGGAGGCTGGAAATTGGATGGTCAGGTCCCTTTATCTCTGGCTGAGACTACAGTTTTGTAGACAGGCTAGTGGTTTAAGAAGAAGCTATATGTAAACGAATATGGGAAAGATGAGCTTGTGGGGTCAGTGAGGGAGATGGGTGTCCATGGAGTTGGGTTCTGCAGAGGGGGAGGGACTGGATGTGGGGAGCAGGGGGAGGAGGGATGAAGCTCCTCTGCCCTTAGCAGCTGCTTTGAGGACCCAGGAGGGAAGGGCGTCCTTCAGAGGCTGTTGGTCTTTCCCACAGATGCAGCCCCATCCTGTGTTAGTATTCCTGTGTGTGGGAGTAGAGGGAGCACAGGTTTCAAATCCCACCTCTGGATTCGAATCTTAGCTGTGCACTTCCTGGGCAGGTGACTTTGGACAAGTAACTTGACTGGTCTGAGCTCAGTTTCCTCATGTGTCATATTAGGGAGAGTCATACATCTCTTTTTTTCCTACCAGTTTTGTTGAGATATAATTGACATACAGCATTGTATAAGTTTGAGGTATACAGCATAATGATTTGATTCACATACAGCATGAAATGATTGTCGCGATAAGTTTAGTGAACATCCATCATCATATATAGATACGAAATTAAAGAAATAGAAAAAATTTTCATAATGAGGACCCTTAGGATTTAATCTCAGCAACTTGCGTGTATAACATACAGCAGTGTTCATTATATTTATCGTATTGTACATTACATCCCTAGTACTTACTTATCTTATAACTGGAAGTCTGTACATTTTGACTGCTTTCGTCCAATTCTCCCTCCCCCTACCCTATCCCCACCTCTGGTAACCACAAATCTGGTCTCTTTTTCTATGAGTTTGCATGCTTGTTTGTGTTTGAAGTATTATTGACCTACTACACTATGTTAGTTCCTATACACAACATAGAGATTTGATGTTTCTATACATTTCAAAACGATCCCCAAGATAAATCTGACTTGCATCTGTCACCATACAAGGAGGTTACATAGTTATTGACTGTATTCCCCACACCATACATTTCATTCCTTTGACTCATTTATTTTCTAACTGAAAGTTTGTACCTCTTGATCTCTCTCACCTGTTTCTTTCCTCTCCCCCATTCCCTCCCCTCTGGCAACCATCTGTTTGTTCTCTGTAACTCTGTTTCTGTTTTGTTTGTTCATTTGTTTTGCTTTTTAGATTCCACATATAAATGATATTATATAGTATTTGTCTTTCTCTGTCTAAGTTATTTCACTTAGCACAATATCATCTAGGTCCATACATGTCGTTGCAAATGGCAAGATTTCATTCTTTTTTATGGCTGAAATATATGTATATGTACCCACATCTTCTTTATCCATTTGTCTGTTGATGGGCACTTAGGTTGCTCCCATATCTTGGCTATTGTACATAATTCTACAGTGAATATAGGGGTAGTACATATATCTTTTTGAATTAGTGTTTTCATTTTCTTGGGATAAATGCTCAGGAGTGAAACTGCTGGATCATCTGGGTGTTCTATTTTAAAATTTTTCTGAGGAATCGTCGTACTGTTTACCATAGTGGCTGCACCAATTTATATTCCCACCAGCAGTTCACGAGGGTTCCCTTTTTCATGTACTTGTTGGCCATCTGTATGTCTTCTTTGGGAAAATGTCTATCCAGATCCTCTGCCCCCTTTTTAATTGGGTTGTTTGTTTTTTGATGTTGAGTTGTATTAGTTCTTTGTATATCTTGGATATTAACCCCTTATCAGATATGTCTTCTCCCATTCAGTAGCTGGCCTTTTAATTTTGTTGATAGTTTCCTTTGCTGTGCAAAAGCTTTTTAGTTTGATGTAGTCCCATTTGTTTGTTTTTTGCTTCTGTTTCCCTTGCCTGAGGAGATATATCAAAAAAAAATTACTAAGACTGATGTCAAACAGTATACTGCCTATATTTTCTTCTAGAATTTTTGTGGTTTCAGGTCTTAAATTAAATTTAAGTCTAATCCATTTTGACTTTATTTTTCTGCATGGTGTGAGAGAGTAGTTGAGTTTGATTCTTTTGTGTATAGCCATCCAGTTTTCCCAACACCATTTATTGAAGAGTCTGTCTTTTCTCCATTGTATGTTCTTGCCTCCTTTGTCGTAGGTTAATTGCTCACATAAATGTGGGTTCATTTTTGAATCGCTATTCAGTTCCATTGATCTGTGTGTCTGTTTTGTGCCAGTACCATACTGTTTTGATTACTATAGCTTTATAGTATAGTTTGAAATCTGGGCAAACTGATACCTCTAGTTTTGTTCTACTTCCTCAAGATTGTTTTGGCTATTTGGGGTCTTTTTTATTTCCATACAAATTTTAGAATTATTTGTTCTAATTCTGTGAAAAATTTCATTAGTGTTTTGATAGGAATTGCATTGAATCTGCTGATTGCCTTGGATTACGTTGTTTATTTGAGATTTTTTTTTGTTTGTTTCCTGAGACAGGCTTGTGTCACTATAAACTTGCTTCTTAGAACTGCTTTTCCTGTGTCCCATATATTTAATTAATTAATTAATTAATTATTTTGACTTGAAATATTCTTTATTTTGTAAACATCTGTGTTTAAAATAGATGAACCCTGCTCACAATTCATATCCTGGACCCAAGACACAGCACACAAAGTTCACAGGGAGATGGTGGGGCTCAGGAGCAGGTGGAGTGCCTGGGGCTGTGCCGAGTCTCAAGACAACAGGTGCAAAGGTGGTGAGGAGTCAACAGGCAGGTGCACCTGCTCAACAGTCTAAGGCCAGGTCCCAGGCTACCTCCGGGACTGGAGAAGTTTAGGGATGAGAGGCTGACTCTGGTACCTCATGAGCATAGCTGCACCCTAAAATCCCACCCCCTCTTCTGCCCCATACTTCTCCCCAGCTGTGGCCGTTATGGATGGGGCTTCTCAGGCCATAGAATCCTAACCCCAAGTGTTCCCTTCCAGAACCCGTAGGGTACAGTAAAAATATAGTCCCTCTTCCCCGAGGGGGCTAGGAGAGAAAGGCAATGGTGCTCGGCCAGATCTTCAGGGAAAGCACTGACACTGACCACAGGTTGGAGCCAATGGCCAGTATAACTTCCACTCCCTCGAGTCCCTGGCTGAGGGCACACTGAGGGTTGGCACTGCTGACCTCCCTACCCCAGAGTGATGCTGCATGTTTTAACACCTGAGGAGTTAGTCCTCAAGGAAACATCCTCAGCTCTGGTCGTGACTTCGTCCTAAAGAGTCAGCTCTTTACATTTCTCATTAGCTGACGATTTATAACTATTCCTGCCTTCCTTTTCCTTCAACTATGATAACTCATCCCCCAGTCCTTCATCCTGAGCTACCCTCTCCTGCTCTCTCCTGATTTGATAAGAGTCAGAAGAAAAGGTTTGGTGATTTCATCCCCCACGCTTTTTTTCAGAGGAGTAAGGAAGTGGGGCTCTTAATCCTTCACATGTGTGTGTCCTGGATTTTAGTCTTTAATTAGTGAATGTTCGATGCCCAGTTTTGTTTTCGCTCCAGCGCCAGCCATGCAACGCAGCTTAAGACTGATCCTCCTCCCTAGGCTTCTCCCATCTTGGGAAGGTGGGGAGGAACCCTACTAGGGCTGGTAACTGACTTGTTCCCTCCTTAAAGGGCCTCCTGCAAACGACTCTTGGACCATATGGGGTTAAAGAAACTTCTTCCTGAAACAAAGGGCCCTGGAGGAGGGAGTCCGCTTCCCTCCACCTGTAGCCACAGTGCAGTTGGCAAACCCTCAGGCCTCTGACTCAGGAGCTGAGGAACAAGCTGAGCGCTTGGTCTTGAAGGCTGAAGGGAACAGCACAAGCGTTCCTACCCAGGGCTCGCCTGCTTTCTGCCCGTGAGTCCCCTGCCCTTCTCCCACAAACTCTGGGTCTCGGGAAAGCCTTGAGAGCGGAAGGCTGGGCTTGGTGAAAGACCACCAGCATGGTTCTGTCACCTCTCACCTGCCGGGGCGGTGGGGAAGTGCCCTTCTTACATAAGAAATGGAAGATTGCTTTGGCTATTCGGGGTCTTTTGTGTTTCCATACAAATTGTGAAATTTTTTGTTCTAGTTCTGTGAAAAATGCCAGTGGTAGTTTGGTAGGGATTGCGTTGAATCTGTAGATGGCTTTGGGTAGTATAGTCATTTTCACAATGTGGATTCTTCCAATCCAAGAACATGGTATATCTCTCCGTCTGTTTGTATCATCTTTAATTTCTTTCATCAGTGTCGTACAGTTTTCTGCATACAGGTCTTTTGTCTCCCTAGGTAGGTTTATTCCTAGGTATTTTATTCTTTTTGGTGCTGTGGTAAGTGGGAGTGTTTCCTTAATTTCTCTTTCAGATTTTTCATCATTAGTGTATAGGTCTGCAAGAGACTTATGTGCATTAATTTTGTATCCTGCTACTTTACCAAATTCATTGATTAGCTGTACTAGAACTACCATCCAACCCAGCAATCCCACTACTGGGCATATACCCTGAGAAAACCATAATTCAAAAAGACTCATGTACCACTATGTCCATTGTAGCTCTATTTACAATAGCCAGGACATGAAAGCAACCTAAGTGTCCACCGACAGATGAATGGATAAAGAAGATGTGGCACATATATACAATGGAATATTACTCAGCCATAAAAAGAAACAAAATTGAGTTGTTTGTAGTGAGGTGGATGGACCTAGAGTCTGTCATACAGAGTGAAGTAAGTCAGAAAGAAAAAAACAAATACTGTATGCTAACACATATATATGGAATCTAAAAAAAAAAAAAAAGATGGTCATGAAGAACCTAGGGGCAGGATGGGAATAAAGACGCAGACCTACTAGAGAATGGACTTGAGGACATGGGGAAGGGGAAGGGGAAGCTGGGACAAAGTGAGAGAGTGGCATGGACACATATACACTACCAAACGTAAGGTAGATAGCTAGTGGGAAGCAGCCGCATAGCACAGGGAGATCAGCTCAGTGCTTTGTGACAACCTAGAGGGGTGGGAGGGAGGAGACGCAAGAGGGAAGAGATAATGGGGATATATGTATATGTATAGCTGATTCACTTTGTTATAAAGCAGAAACTAACACACCATGGTAAAGCAATTATACTCCAATAAAGATGTTAAAAAAAAAAAAAGAAAAGGACGATGGGGCCCAGGAATCCCTGCTGCTGCTGAATTCCCCCCTGGTTTGCAAACTGCTGTCCCGGCTCTTAACCTGGTATATAGGAGCTGGCCCTTCATTTCCAAACACTCCCCTTCCTGGAGTGTGTGGTTGGCCCCAGGGCTCTCCTTGCCCCTGCAGTGCCCTCAGGCCTTGGTCCACATCTTTACATTCGGGAGCCGGGGGCAGGGAGAAATAGAGTACGTGCTGCAGGGCAGGTAGAGAATGGAGGTTACTTCTTATCCCTGCCACCCCTCATCATTTTTTTTCTTCTCTGAAGCTCAGTTCCCCCAAGAGGCAGGAGGGCAGGCAGCCAAGTGCAGCGGAAGCTGGGGACGGGGTGTGGGGGGGTGGTAGGACAGCCCCAGGCATGGGGACCACCAGTTTGGGCTTTCCTTCTGTGCCCGCAGCCCTCCTGCGGGGAGAGGGGACTGTGCGGGGTGGGGGCGCTCCACGCAAGATGCTCAGCACCAGCAGGTTTTCGAAGAGTTCTCCGGGCCCTCGGGTTTGCCCTCATCCTCCTCCAGCTCTGCCAAGGCCAACTCATCGTTGGCGGCTGTCCGCAGACCTTCCAGCTCTTTCCTGTGGGCCTGCAGCACCAGCTCCGTCAGGCGCGTGAAGGACTCTTTAATGTGGAGGCTGGTGCAGCGCTTGCTTCATAGAAGTCCATGCCGTACTCTTCGGCCAGCCGCTGCCCTTGCTCGCTTCCCACCTGCCGTTTCTGCTCATCAGCCTTATTCCCTCTAAGGGTCTTCTGGACACCTTCTGGTTCATACTCATCCACATCACTGACCCACTTCATGATGTGCTGGCAAGAGTGCTCACTGCTAATGTCGCAGACTAAAAATATTCCCTGGGCCCGTCGATAGTACTGCTTTGTGATGGTCTGCTATCTCTCCTGCCCTGCTGTGTCCCAAATCTGTATCCGCACTTTGATGCCATCTACCTCTATGGTCTTTATCTTAAAGTCGGCACCGATGGTGCAGATGTGCGAGGAGTGGAACTCTTTGTCGGTGAAGCCGCGCAGCAGGCAGGTCTTGCCTACCCCAGAGCCCCCGACCATTAGCAGCTGGAACAGCACATCGTACTGCTTCGCCATGGCTGGGCCGGAGGGGCTGTGGGCTGTGGGCAGGCGGGCGGCGGGCTCATCCCCGCTCGGCCGGGGCCATCGCGGAGCGCGCGCGCCCGCCCGAGAACGGCGGCGGCGAGAAGGAAGCGGGGTCGGCTCACGCCGCCTCGCCGCCGCTCGCTCGGTGCCCGGAAGCGTGTCCCATATATTTTATATTGTTGTGTTTTTTGTTAATTTGTCTCCAGGTGTTTTAAAAATTTCTTCTTTGATTTCTTCGGTGACCTGATGGTTGTTTAGTAGATAACTTTAGCCTCCGCGTGTTTGTGTTTTTGACAGTTTTTGTAGTTGATTTCTGATCTCATAGTTTTGTGATTAGAAAAGATGCTTGCAGTTTTCTTAAATTAGTCATACTTTTCTTGCATGGCTTTTGTAAGGGTTGAATGAAATAATAAACGCGTGTAAAGCACTTAGCAGACTCCCTGGCATCCAGTAAATGCAGTGTTAGTTTCACATAACCACAGTACACACCTGCTGGCAACCCCTCTGTGTTTCTGGCTTCAGCAGAGATGAGTGAGGGCTTTGAGCTTTCATAGTCTGAGTTCCCACGTTCGTGGCCAGAGCGCAGAAGGATGTGCAGAGTCCCTGCCCTCAGTCAGTAGGACAGAGAGGGATGCAGGTCCCAGTGCAGGAGTCAGGGCCGCAGCAGAGTCCTGAGTGGGCAACATGGGGGGAGAGGTGTGGGGAGGGGCACAAGGAGGGTGAGCCAGAAACAGAAACCAGCATGTTGCTGAGGGTCCTTCTGAGGGACCAACAAGGGGAAATGCAACTGGGCGTGGGCGGAGCTTTCTCACCTCGGCTTTGGAGTCAAGGACTTAGTTCAGGGCTGGAGAATGTTCTGTCTTAGTTGCCACGGTCAGGAGCAGAGTAGTTCAGATTTAGCAGGAAAAACGGTGCTGGACGTGTGCAGGTGGCAACAGGAAGAATTCAACGATGACAGAGACTCTCACAGCCACGGCTCTGCCGAGCATTGTCCTGGGGTCTGGGGCCAAAGCAGACAAGCAGAACGGGCTTCTGGGGTCATCTGCATGCCACTGTCGCCTGACCACAGTTGTTGTGTGTCCCGTTTGTTTTTTCAGTGGGGGAGGAGGAGAGGCAAGGGTTATGCCTTGTTGCTTGTGGGTAGGACGTGACAAGTCCAGGTGCAGCGCCATCTTGTTGAGAGGGTTTTGCAGGAGAACACACGTACCGCAAGATGACTTCATACTGTCCTGGTCTTACCCTTTGTAGCTCTGACCACAGTGTGATCATTGGTCCGATGTCCATCAACCTCATGGACAGAAAATTCTATGAGAGCAAATAGCTCACAGAAGTGGGCTTGGCACGCAGCACGTGCCCAATAGATAGAAGGTGGGACGGAAGGAGAGAGAGAGGAAGGAAGGAGGGAGGGAAGGAAGGAAGGAATGCAAGGAAGGGAGGGAGAGAGGGAGGGAAAGATCCTGTTAAAGTCCGCAGGATATGACTCAACTTCGTTGCCTCTGCTTGTAGGGAGACGACTTTGGTGGTCTATATCATGACTCTGGTGGGCATGGTGGTTTACACGTTGACCTTGAACCTGGGACACCTGTGGGTAGTGTTCATCACGGCTGGTGCAATGGGGTAAGTTTCACCTCTAACCTGCTTAACTGGAACGCTCCACCCATGGTTCCTGAGCTGCCAACATCCTAGGAAGCAATAGGTATCCCTCTGCTGCCTTCTCACTGACCTCCTGAAATGTGGAAATGGTGGCCAGAGGTCATGTTCACTTGTAACACTTTGAAAGCCCACCTGGGACTTCCAGGTCCATCCATGCTGTTGGGATGGACTGTGTCCTTCACAGATCTCCGGGAGGCTAGGAAATATATGGAGTCTTTATTAGCCCTGCTTGGGACAACATGGGCTCAGAGAAAGTACACAGGGCTGGGAATCAGAAAGTGTGGGTCCTGATCTCAGTTTTGCTGTTGACTATCTATTAGACCACAGGCACCTCCCTTAATCACTCTGAGACTCAGTTTCTTCATCTGTAATTTAAGATGAGTGGCCTGCCTTGTGGAGTTGTTGGAAAGAATGAGAGAGATAGCGGATGTGAAAGCAGCAGGAAGTGTGGTGCAGGTGTAAGAGATCAGAGCTGGAATTTTCTAGACTTGATGTATGAGAAAGTGTAGGAAAGGGTACCTCTTCCACAGGGGTCTCTACTCAGCTTCACCTCCCACTTATTTTTCTGTGGGCAGTACGTGTGTGTGTGTGTGTGTGTGTAATGGCTGCGTAGGGGATGGCCTGATTTTCAAGGCATGTCTTGATGGGGAGAAAGAGACTAGGAAAAGGAGTTGTAGGGCAGGAGGTAGGCTCCCTTTTCTCCTCGTTCCGGAAGTTCTCCATCACCTTGTTTCTGTGATCTGGGCTTCAGCTTCTTTATGACTGGCTACCTCCCGCTGGGATTTGAGTTTGCTGTGGAGCTGACATACCCAGAATCAGAAGGCATGTCGTCTGGCCTCCTCAACGTGTCTGCCCAGGTAGGCCTCTCATTTCGTGGTGGCCCCAGAGCCCTGGCTCTTTGTTCCCTGCTGGGCTTGTCCGGTGCAGACACTACGTTATGGCGGCTCAGCTCCCCCGTGGGCTGGTTGGCTGGCCCCTTGTTTCCAGTCTTCTCTGTGCCTTTGCAGGTATTCGGGATCATCTTCACCATCTCCCAGGGCCAGATCATCGACAACTATGGAACCAGGCCTGGGAACATCTTCCTGTGTGCGTTCCTCACCCTTGGAGCAGTCCTCACTGGTGAGTCAGGGCCTCAGGACAACATGATGCTCTGACTGCTCATGGGTTTAGGCTGTTGGCAGTTTGGCACCCGGTGCCTCGATTGATCATACAGTTGGGCATTCCTGTGCAGCGGGGCAGATGAGAGGGCTTGTTAGGACGTCTTTGGGGAGGCATTAGCATATTTTGTTGGAGTGAGCTTGGGTTTTGGCCCCGAAAGACCCTTTTTCGAATCCTAGACTGTGACACCGACCTCCATAGCTGTTTGACCTTGGGCAAGTGGACCCGCTTCTGGGAGCCCCACTTTCCTAATCCGTAGAATGGGGATTGTTGTGAGGATTGGAGCAATGTGTGCAAACTCCCTGCAAATATCAGGGGTCTATAAGTGAAGGGCACTGTCATCACTGGCTTCTGCCTGTCAGGGACAGCAGTGGTCCCCAGGCTTAGCAAGGCTGACTGAACCTCAGATCCCTGGAATATCTGAAGGAGGTGGGATACCTGTGGCCCTTAGGAGAGTGAGGGCTCCCTCTCGTGGATGAACGTGACCATTGCTCTGCTTGGTAACTGCCTCTTTTGCCCTTCCTTCTGCAATCCTGGACCTCAGCATTCATTCGGGCAGATCTCCGGAGGCAGAAGGCAAACAAGGAAACTCCTGAGAATGTGAGTATGTGGGGAGCTGCTGGGCTGAGATCCGGGTCTCGGCTTTGCTGAGGCTGCAGTAGCAGGGGTGGGGGGTGCTCCCAGAGTGACGGGTGGCTGTGAGAGCAACTCAGCATCACGCACGTAGAGACAAAGAGTTTCCTTGGGAGCTGCCTCAGCCCTGCTTTTCTGCTGCCCTGTCTGGGCTCTTCTCCTGCTTCCTTCCCTTCTCCTGGCCTCCCTGCTCTGGTCCCCGGAGCTCCTCACTGTGTCACACAGTCTTCTGAGCAGCAGCCCCCCCACCCCGCCCACCGGATCCTGATACACGTCCTCAGGCCCTGGGTCATCTCCTTTCAGCCTGGGGTTGGTGACTGGAGAGGAAGGGTAACCACCTGGGGCCCCCCCATTCGGTCATGGTGGTGGTGGCCTCGAGACAGTGGCCCTCTAGGCATGTTGACAGCCCCCCAGGCAGTGCCATGGGGATAGTGGGACCGGGGCCAATGGGTTGCCATCAGGGCTCTAAGAGGACAAGTCAGGAAGCAGGAGTTGATGGTCATGGAAGGAGAGAGGACCAGCAGTTTGATCTAGAACAGAAAAGTGTTTCCCATAGCTCTAATTGGCTGGGAAGTATTTTAACCAAAGTGTTAAGTGTCAAATCTGAGCCAGGATGAAAGGAATTTCAGCTCAAAGAGCGTAGTAGGGTTTTCTTCAAAAACAGAACAAAACACCCAAAACTTATTACAGAGGTAATACATATTCTGTAAAAAAATACAGAAAGGTGTACAAAATTTAAAAGTCATCCTGTAATAGCGTCAGCTAGAGATGAGATGCTGTTTTTCTACATTTTCTTATGCATGTCTGTGTCCACGTATGATCTATACATATAGATATATGTTCGTATTTTTTAAACAAAAGTGGAATCTTGTTCTATGTGCCTTTTTACTTGTTGCGAGTGCTTTATCAGGTCATTAGTCTCTTACAACATACTTTTAATGACTGCACAGTGTTCTAATGACCGCACATGGATAAACATGATTTGTTTAACAGTTTTCCTGTCCGGGAACACTAAGGTTGTTTCTGATTGTTGTTATAAATGATACTGTGATTAATGTCCTGGAGCTGAAACTTTGGACACGTTCTTAAGCACAGTATTTCCCCAAGAAATGGATCAGTGGTCATGCCCATTTTTAAGCTTTGATGGGTATTGCCAGACTGTCCTCTAGAAAGGTACTGTCAATGCTACCAATGCTCACTGCTCTCGCAGTGTATGAGGCCAACACTGAGTATTTATCATTTTTAAAAACCTTTGCCAATTTTCTAAGGTTTCTAAAAACCTTTGCAAAAATGTCATCTGAAAGAGGTACATTTAGCGCTTTAAGAATACGTGTTGGCAGATGGATGCTAATCTTTAGTTCCTTACTGTTTGTCCTCTGATCTCACACTCTGGGGTTGGCAGGTAGCAGCAGGGAGCAGGTGGAGGGAGGCGGCTGGGACTGGACATTCAGTGGGGACACAGGGAAAGCCTGAGACAGGAGTGTTATTCTCAGGAGCCTGTGAGAACTGTGGCATCACCACTGTGGAGATGGGTTTGCCCCTGTGCCGTGGATGAGGAAACATGTGATTCGGGACACTTTGGCGAATATATCCTGAGCCTGGGAAAAGGTGCCCGTGATAACAGGATAGGTTTCTCGTGAAAAGGTTTCAATTTGGAATGTGACGCCTTGTGTCAAGTGATATGTGATTTTGCTATGTTTACTTTATAATCTGTATTTCCCTGGGCAGATAAAGGCAAACAGAAGAAAGTAAAGGTCACCTATAGTCCTAGCGCCAAGAGATACCCTAGTAACATTGCGTCATTTCCCAGTGTACTTTCTATGAATATGCTTGTGCACATTGGGTTTTCTACCCTGATTGTTTCCTTACTAGAGCCTGGCAACCTTTCTACACCATTGCACCCCCAAACCCCACATCTACGTATATACATTTCCATTTCCTCTCGTTTGCTATTTAGGTTGTTCCCATATTTCACTATTTTGCAGCCAGATCCTTGTCCACTAGGACCAGGTTTGTTAATCCAGGATGGAGGTGTTGGCTCATCTGAATGGACTGTGGGAAATAGCACCGAGTAGGACCAGGAGGCCAGTCCGGTGCTGGTGCTCAGCTTTCGGTGTCCTGGATACTCACTGTGTGTCTCCGCACCTCCCTTGCATCTGGGGGAGCCTGGTGGGATGGGGGGGTGTCCAGAGTCATGCTGGGCTAATGCCCAGGGAAGCAGGGCTGTCAGAGGGCATCCCTGTAACGGCTGTCATTTGACACCCCGAGGTGGTGGGTGTAAGTGGGACCTGCGAACTGTCACAGGGATTCACTCTCAGCTCCAGGTGAACGCAGGGCAGGCAGCGCGTCTGGCCAGATCCGCTCTTTCTTTTTTTTGTTTTTGCATCTTTATTGGAGTGTAATTGCTTTACAATGGTGTGCTAGTTTCTGCTTTATAACAAAGTGAATCAGTTATACATATACATATATTCCCATATCTCCTCCCTCTTGCGTCTCCCTCCCACCCTCCCTATCCCACCCCTCTAGGTGGTCACAAAGCACCGAGCTGATCTCCCTGTGCTATGCAGCTGCTTCCCACTAGCTATCTGTTTTACATTTGGTAGTGTATATATGTCCATGCCACTCTCTTTGTCCCAGCTTACCCTTCCCCTCCCCGTGTTCTCAAGTCCATTCTCTACGTCTGTGTCTTTATTCCTGTCCTGCCCCTAGGTTTTTTTTTAGGTTCCACATATATGTGTTAGCATATGGTATTTGTTTTTCTCTTTCAGAGCTGCTCTTTCTAATCAGTGAAGTGTGTCATTTTGGTAGAAAGAGCCAGAACTTCTGGCTGGGGGGTCATGACTGACCTTCATAGCAACAGTCTGCATTTGGGTTTCCATTCTTCTTCCAGTTATTAGTTCTTGGCCACAGAGGCACTAAGCCCTGTTTGATTGTGATTTCAAGGTGATGGCTCTGGAAGAGGCGGGAGTGTGTGCATGAGTGTTTCAGAGAGAGGAGACAGCCTGTGTGGCTGAAGCTGGCTGCTGGCTGCCTGAGTGAGGGCTTCTCAGGGCTGAGGCCGAGCTGGTGCCAAAACCTTAGCAGGATGGAGAACAGGAAGCTGGATCTACTGCTGTTATCTCTGCCACAGGTTGCCCTGAGAGTGTCCTTGGAGAGGGAGCGCCATTTGTCCAGCTGACGTGTCCTGGATGTGCTCCTCCAGCCTCGATGGTGGGGGCTGTGTGGGGTGGGGCCTGTGCGCGAGGCCTTGTTGGGAACTGGATGAGCCCCTGATGGAAGAAGCAAAGTGTTCCTAAAACGGCAGACAAATGCCCAAGTTGGCCGCTGGCACCTAGGGGCCTCACAGAATAATCTCCATATATAAATCCCACCCAGTTAACAAGTGTGACCCAGAAGGTCTTCTAATCCTGTGCCATCCGCCCCCAAGAAAACTGAAGACAAACTGACCCAAAGTCTCTTTTTCTATGCGGAAATTATATATACATTATTTTCAGCTGATATATGCCATTAAGCGTCCTGCCTTTATAACAGTTCTCTGCTGCAGCTGTTCCACCCACATGGTCACAGTATTCCTCATCCTGGGGCTGCCCCCGACCGGGGGTGGTCAGCAGTCCTGAGGGAGGTGCAGACCTGGCCCTTTGCACAGCCGCCTGGGGGTCCGTCCAGGTGGGCTGAGGCTGTCAGAAGCGGGAGAAGGGTGAGCAGAACTCAGTGGCACTCGCAGTGAGGTGGCCCGTGGTGGCTGCGGTGTCACAGAAAGCTGCCTTCTTGTGCTTCCTTTGATTCTGTCGTGATGGTGTGTGTGTCTGAGGAGCACACTTGTGGCCGGGCCGGAGCTTCTGTTCCTGTTCCCTTTGTTCGCTGTCAGGGGTGCTGAGTGCCTGAGACTCTGGTTTTCCCTGCGGATTACAGACTCCCTGGCAGGCAGATGCTCCGGTCTGGATGGAGTCCCTGCCTCTTCACCTCAAGGGCTGCCCACTTGTTTGCCTTGTAGAAACCCCCGGAGGAGGACGAGAGCAAAACCAGCAAAGCCCCCACTGGTGTATTGGAGGAGCACTTCTGAGAGAGAACGGTGGTGAGACTCAGGGAACACGGACCACGCCCACCTCTTCAGCCAGCACAGCTCTCCCTCCCAGCACCGCGGGCTTCACCGGAGCAGCTTTTGGAGGGAACCAGGGGGCATCGCTGTGGCTTGGACGGCAGTGCCTCCGCCTGGAACCCACCGCAGAGCTGGTGTCGTCTGCGTGGGGGAGACTGCACTTTTCACCACGTGCCGATCGGCTCCCCGCCCCTCCCCCACCCCTCCCCCGCCCCTCCCCCACCCCTCCCCCACCCCTCCCCCACGTAGGTCTGGGAGCTGGTGGGCAGGGGCAGAGGGAATCCTGGAGTCAGTCCTGGCCGGCTGCCTTGCCTTCCCTCCACCCCATCCCTCGGGAGAGAGCCTGCAAATTATCACGGAAAGAAAGCTTATTCCAGAGGTTAACTTTTCCTAGTGTCTTCAGACCCTCAGGAGCCCAGTTCTAAGGAGCAGCAGCTGCTCTGGACGAGGGTCATTCTTGGGCCACCAGACTGACCGCTAACGTTCTGTGGGAGAGAAAACACCATCAGGACAAACCCCTCAGGACTCTGGGACCAGGTTCTCCCGGCTCACGTTGGCGTCTGTCTCCAAACCCTCTTTCCCAAGAGCTGATCAAACCAAACATCAGTAAACTTGACAGAAACTTTGCTGTGGCTGTGAAGGAGAAGCCGGTTTCAGAGAGCTGACCTTCTCGGGATGTGAGGGTGCTTACGAATTTGGGGACTCTGGTCCCTAAACGATTTGGGAATGGAAAGGTTCTTTTCTACAAAAGATGTCCTGGCCTAGGGCCTTGTGTGTGTGTCACTGTCACCTCTGCTGCTGTCATCTGGACGCTGCCCACGTGTTCTCCAGAGGGAGGGCAAGCCCAGCCAACTGCCTGTACCTGTTAGTGAAAACCAACCTGGATACCTTCCCCCCTGCGAACTCCAAAACGCTTCTGAGAGATGAAAGGGGCAGAAGGTGGCCACTGAACGGGACTCAGGTCTGCTGGGTTAGATAAGTGCATTCCATCTCTGATGGGGACAGTATTTGCATCCCCACCTCTCCCCTCACCCCCTTCTTTAATAGCAATAATTTTTTCTCAGATGTTCTGAATTTAAAGATTCCTCTTCAACCAGCCCTAGCTGACCTCTCCTGCTTTGCCTGCTGTCTGGCTCTACTCGCGGGCTTGGGTAGTATTTCCAAAAATAAGACGTCTTGGTCATTTCTCCTGTGCGTTGAGTTCCGTGATCATGACCCCTATGCTGCCCTGGCCTCAGCACACTGGAGCAGCATGTGTGGCAGCGGTGCTGGGGTGCTTGAGCCACTGCCCGAGGGGAGCCAGGTGTGTGTGTGTGTGTGTGTGTGTGTGTGTGTGTGTGTGTGTGTGTATACAGATATTCTGTACATAATAAAAGAAGTTCACACTTCTGGTGGGAGGACTGAGGTAGGGGTGGAGGGGAGGTGGAGAGTGATAGCGCCTTACTTTTTGATAAGGAGAAAGTGTTTACTCTTCAGCCCCTTAAAATGTATCAACAAAATGTTTACTGAAACCATTGATTTATTTAAAAAACATAATTAGTATTTTCTACTTGTTAATGTCAGATGTTTTAAGGCAATAAAAGATTCTCCATGTGGTCTGCCTTGTCATGTACTGGGGCAGAGATGGCTTTGGTGGTGGGAGCGGTCTGGAGGGGTGGGGGCTCGGGGTAGAGGAGGTGCTCCCGTGGCCTCCGTACCCTGGAAGGTGGTCTTCTGCTGACACAGATACTGCCATCCTAGTGGGTGACTTTTAAAAGATGAGGCTGCAGGGGTGACAGCTGGCCTTTGTGGGGGACTGCAACTCAACGTCTGACATGTGACGGGGACTGCTTTCCCTACAGCATCCAAAGGAAGACAGTTCACCTGAGTGTGCCTGCTGCCCAGAGAGCCCACTGTGGGTTCTGGCTCTGCCTCAAAGGGTGGCTGGAATGTCTGCTCTATAATCAGAGCAGTCACTCACCAGGTCGCGCTGGCCGGGATCCAGTTTTGTCATTTGCAGTTCTTCTGAATCGTCCCCCTTCCTGCCACTCTTCCCTTTGTGATTGCATTTACCTTATGTGTGTTACGTGAGTGGGCTGCAGCGATCAGTTCCCTGCACATTTCTTCTTTAGAGAGTTGCACTGTGTCTGTGGCATTCTGGCTGCGTATCTGCTAGCAGTTCTTAGGTGGAGAGACAACACTGTGATTCCACTTTAAACCACCTGGGAAGGGAGCCAAGCCTGGGCTGTTAGAGAAATCTTATACTCACAGCGTCTGCCAATACTCTGTATCATGTCTTTAGATCCTTCGGGATCTTGTCTTTATTTATCTGGAATCATGTTTCTGTGGTGCATGCCTGGAGGATCCACATACTCTTATGCTTTCATTCACTCCTTTCTTAGGTGGGCTCCCTGTGGACCTCCACTCATGTTAACGTTCTGTCAGATCATTCCTTTTCTTACTGCCTCCTACAATAGCTGGTAAGGGAAAGATGGTTCGTACACTGAGCTGTTTTTCCAGGTGGGGACATGAGGCCTGGAATCGTAACAACCACTTTTGGCACCATAATCATCATAAAGGAAGCCAGCCTGTGGATGAAGCCAATGTAGGAGGGTAGAGCCAAAAGAATCCCAGAGAAATAGAGCTCAGTCCTGATCAAGCCATTCCTGAAGCCTGGAATCCTTTCAGTTTTGTGAGCCAATGTTACCTTTATTAGTTCAGCTAGGTTAGGGAAGATTTTCACCTAAAGAGCCTTAACTGACTGAGAATTCCCAACTGAAGTATCAACTTCAAGCTTCCTGTCAGGTGCTCACAAGCCCCCTGCCTCCCTTCCATCTCCTATCTTCCACTCCCTAACCTCACCATGCTGTAGTTACAGTGATTGTAGTCCTTCAACAAGACTAGCTGCTGCTCCCTCTGCCCTAAATGCCCACCTCACATCTTAAGACATATGATCCCTGCGATTTAAGTCTCAACTCAGATCCCAACTCCTCAGGGAGGCTTTTCCCGATGATCTAAGTTGTGCACCTCCCTCCCCTTCCTGATCACAGTACCTTGTTTTCTAGAGTTCTTATCACTGTCTGGAGTTGTTCTTTCAGGTATGGGCTTGTTGATAGTCTGTCTCTGTCTCCTTGACTACAGGGACATTGCCTGGGTCGTTCATCTGTCTTTCCCACGTGTCCGGCATGCAGGAAGTGTTCAATAAACACTTGGTTGTGTTTGGATGGCAGCAGTCTTCTCCAGTGCCTTGTCCTTGGGCCCCAGTGTTCTTCTTTTCATGATCATACGGCTGTTTCTTCTATGCTGCCTGGTTCTGCTTTCTCAAGAATCTGTTTCTTCCTTGGGAAGAAAACAAGAGAGGGTCCTGGCTGTTCAGCTGTGAACTCAGAATCTTTAAGGTGGGGGTGGAGAGGAGGAAGATTTGACTTCCCAAGAAATGAGCAAGGGACAAAAGGCAGCCAGGTTTGCCTGAGTCTTGAGTTGTCCTACCCATGGTATATTTGACCAGCAGAAAGCTGTGATTCTCCTCTGCTAGGCCTCAGACGAGGGGCAGGAGTGCTCTGGGCTTAGGGGAGGCCAAAGTACGAGGACTGATCAGAGCAGACGGTTTTTCTATTTATTACAAATCTCATTACACAAATACAGCTGACCGGAAGGTCTAAAAACAGCCCAGACTCTTCCAACCCTGATCCGCCTGTAGGCACAAGGGTAAGGAGCCATGCTCACTTGCAGGGGAGCCCTTCTTCTTAGAAGAGCCGCCTGTCCCTTGGATGGCTCAGAGTCCTGGGTCCAGCAGCAGAGAGGAGCCCCACGTGGGTCGACACCCCCTCGAAGCAGCCCTTGGTGGCAGCTGCTGTGGGTGTGCCAGCAGCTTTAAGTTTCGCAGTTCACGTGTTCCCACCATACAAGTCAAATCGTCGGGTGAAAATAAAAGGAAGACAGCAGAAGGCCGGAAGAGGGGCCCTGGAAGAGGCTGCGGGCGGGGGAAGGGCACACAGCGGGCTTCCGATGTGCCGGCGATTCCTTGATTTGGATGGAGGGACAGAGTATTCACTTTCAAATGATTCTTTAAATGGTACATACATTTAAATGGCACCGACTTGCCGTAGGCATATTTAAATATCTTAAAACGTTTTAAATTAAAGAAAAAAAAAGGAAAGGCCTAGAAGTGGAAGATGGAGCAGAAAAGAAATTTAAGAGCAAAGAGGGTGAAGGAAGAGGCTGGCAAAGGTGGAAGATGAAGTCTCGGACGTGGTGATGTTGGCCTCAGTTTCTCTTCTTCTGTCTGGATCCTGGTTCTGCTTCTAGGTACCGGAGCCCCACTAGCATTCCCAGGATTGAGAAACCTTAATACAGAGACAAGATTAGTGGCTGACATAAGCACGGCATTTTCTTACACTGCTTGTATGAGGCTCGTCCCTAGGGCTGGGACAGCTCCTGCAGGAGTTCTAGGGTCACTGGATGCTTACTTGCCACCATGAGGGGTGCCAGGACGCCAATGGTGGGAGCTGCGGTCCCATATACAAACAACTCGGAGAGGAAGTGCCCCAGGGCGAGGAGGAAGGTCCAGAGCGTGATGTGGTAGAGCCTACAGCGGAGCAGACAGAAACGGGACTGAAGGTACAGCTTGTTCAGTGCAGAGGAAAAGCAGTGATCAGACTTGAAACACACAAATCAAAACCCAGGAAATGACTATGGCTAAAGAAAAAGGAGACTTGGTCCTGGGAAAGACCTGGCTGCTTGATCACATCAATTTATTCACATCTAGGGCAAAATTGAAGATTTCAACTGCCAAACTGAGAGGGGAATGGTCCAGGCAACCAGAGGGCCTCTGCAAGTCTTACTTAGCAAGGTGGTGAAGCCAGCAATAGCAGAGCAGAGTCTGCAGTATGGCAATCCTAGGCACTGTAGACAATTCTGGACCAATCATGCTTACGTATTCTACTTACTCAAATTGGCTTGACTCTAGTCCAAGCCCGCGTGGCAGATGTTTGGCCAGGGGCTGGTCAGCGCTCACATGATGGATGCCATAGAACGAAGGGCATGTGTGGGGAAAGGGTAGCAAGGACCTTTCTGGGGCCTTTAGATGCTCTTGCAACGTGGGGTGGATATTTTGCATCTTAACCTAGCAAGATGGTCAGATGGAGGACACAGTGACACCCTCATGGGAAGAGGACTTGTTCCTCGGCTTTGACAAGGAGGTGGAGAAGAGAGGATGACCGACCACTTAGATTGCTGGTACCTTTTTTTTAACTAAGAAATTTAAAAAATTATGAAATACTTCAAATATACAAAAAAATCTGAATATTTTGACATTTTTGCTTCAGATACTTTTTTTCTAAGAAATAAAATATTCATATTTCAGTTAAAGCCTCCTGTGTATCCTTTTCCCACCCTGATCCCATTCTTCTGCCTCCTTTTCCCCAGAAGGAATATGTTAAGTTTGATTTTTATCATTCCTGTGCATGTTTTTAGACACTTAGTAAATACGTATGTATGGGAGTTGTCTTTTTTTTTTAAGTGAAAGCAGGTTTATTTAGAGATATACACATTAAATAGGCAGAATTTCTGAGAACAGACTGTCTCAGAAAGTGAGAGCAGCTGGGAGTTGCTTTTGAGTTTCCAGTTAGGTTGGGAATAGAATCAGAGTGCATATCAGAAGGTCTTGGACCAAAGTCCCGGGCTTTCAAAAAATGCTGGAAACAGAAGTCAGCATTTGCAGCTGTCCTGTGTTGAGTGAAGGGGTAATGAAAGGGTAAAGAGGTAAAGGTAAGTCTCAGCTGTCTCTCCTCATCCCCAAAGCACAGCGAGCAAAAGACATACCCCTTATACTTGACAGCAGTTCTTCATCATGGTAAAGGCCTTTAAAATGATTATTCAGCCCTTACTTCCCCCCAATCACCCTGAGAGGCAGAACAGATATACCAGTCTCATTTTATACATGACGTGACCAAGATGCAGAGAAGATCTATAATGCACTTGCTGCTACAAAGCTAGTTATCAATAGAACTGAAACCGGAGCCTATTTTCTTGTTTTCATTCTCGGGCCCCAGGCTGTTTCCATTACACTGCACTGCTTCCAAAAATACGTGTCAATCTAGAACAAGTACACCAGTTTCAGGTTCAAAAATATGAAAAAATAAAGCTGGAGAGATCGCAGTGCTAATAGCCCTGCTTCAAATCCTACTTGAGTCAGTCTTCCTCAATTTAAATTAGTTGGGTCTCTTATATGTAGATCTACAGAATCAGCAATGAAAATCACTGCTTCCCAGGGCTACTAAGAGGAGACTTCATCAAGGCCATGTGGATGGAAGCATCTGGCATAATAAGAGGGGCTCAATAAATATCATTATCTCCTCTCTTGCCCAGATGCTGAGAGTCTCGGTAAGACAATAGTATGAAGCTGGTGTTTTGGTGGCCTCACCTGGGGACCTGAGCAAACTTTCCACCTTGACTGTGGTGATGACTGCTGTTGGGAAGAAAGCTCGAGCCCCCTCCAGTGGCCGGCACGGGTTACAACATTATCTAGACCAGAGGCTGTGATTGCTTGCAACTGTTCCACATTAGTCCATGTGAGTCCCCTGAAGAGGCAGAATACAGAGGAGTCCTGGGTTCTCTGTCACCCCCACCTCCTGACTCTGCATAAAGCATACAACCATTTAACTTGTGGGCTCATTTTTTTCATGGATTGTGATTTCTGTTCATTCCTGCTTCTCAAGGAGGAATGTAAGAATAAGGTATGTCATGGCCTCTCTAAAAAGAGCACACTACCTGTGTAAAAGAAAGTAAAAGAAAGGCTGACTCTTTAGTAAAGAAGTAGAGGGGTATGACGCAGGCTACTGGATCATGACATAACCAGTTTGCTATGTCAGTTTCAAAGAATTTTCAAACTTTAAAGACCTTCAGGCCTATTATGTTTTTTAGGCCTGGAAGGAATGGAACCTATTAACCTTTTATTATCCACATCCAAGGCTAATGTATCAAAATTAACGGGTCTCCAAGAGAGGACCACAGTGTGTATGCTTAGCACCTGATTTCCAACAGAAGGCAGCTAACGCTCTTCCCTTTCTTACGTACATCTTGTTGTGAATGTCGATGGCGCAGAGGCAGCGAATCACTGATGAGAGTAGTGTCCAGATTCCAAAGGTCCGAGCTTGGAGGCCATTCACTGTGCAGCAGAAAAAAGCAAGAGTGTTGAGAAGGGAGGGTCAGGGTTCCCTCCAAACTCTTCCTACTTCACTGAAGGGGGCAGGGAGCTAGGCCTGAACTCCCCTTGGCTGGGCACAGAGGAGGCTCTGGTGCTGCACATGGGAACTAGAAGGAATGGAAAGAGTTCCAGAATGAGAACTGGCTCAGCTCCTCTTCAAACGCCTACAGCTGGGTGGGCGAGTTCCAAGAGTAGGAGCCCAACAGACAGCCCACTTAGGCAGTAACTCCTGGTTGCAGTAGTTTACGGCTCTGCCCTGGAAGCCGCTCTGGTGTTGGCAAAGCCCAGTGAACCTGGATCCGGACAGGTTTGGGGAAACGTGGTGGAGAGTGGTTCTGTCAATACAAGATGCCTAGGAGGTCAGCAGACTTTCAAGGCTGATACAGGAGATAACTCAGCAATACTGGGCTCCATCTAGATGCCCACACTTGGTCTTTAAGAGACCCAAGTCCCTGGGTCTGCTGAATCTTATGTGAACGAAGCCCTAACCAGGCTGGTTTCCTGTGCATGTGGGAAGGGAACAAAGCACTGTTTCTTTGGCGTTTGCTGGGGCCACGCTGCTTTTGCTAGCTTCATCCTGGCACTGCTGTATTGTCCCGAGTATGCATCACAGTCCATCATAACAGTGCTTCTTGACCCTGGACGTTTATTAGCATCAATTGAAGACATTTTATAAAACTACCACGACCTGGGTACCAGAACAGTTAAATCATACACTCTGGAGGTGGGCCCAGGGCCCACCTGGTATTTTCTAAAACCTCCCTGGCCTTGGTGGTATTACTGTACCGGCATTGATCTAAGGCATCCAGTAGTGGGGAGGGGGAATACCAACACGGTGAAAGCAAAGATACATTCTTTGCTGGTCTACTGAGCAAGAGAAATTTTCAGGGACAACATTGACAACTGAAAGGTCTTTCAGGATTTTGCTTTAAGGATTTTTCAGCCTTTGGGAAACCAGACGGCAATACCAAATTCACAACCTTGAAGACCTTTAGATAGTAGTAAGGTGAGAAAAAATTCCATATACCAAACAAATATCTAACGGTTAGCCCTGGAGGGCAACATTCTTTATAAAGCATTTTGATAGCTCTTCTGATTAAAAGGCAGGAAATTCCTCTAGTGAGTGAGATACAGAAGTGGAATATCTCACCAACCCTAACTAAATTAGGCATCAGGTGAACGGGATGCTCCGGGGTCCTGCTATGATCAGAAAAGTACCAGGACAGTCCCCAGGTCATGAGGGAGGAGGCATTTTCTACCCCTGGGCTTCTCTGTGTCAACTTTAAATTCAAAGGGCTAGACCAGACATCCTTTAAACCCTGTGAACCTATACAGGGTTCCTGGAGCATCTGAGAACTGCACTGGAGGGTGAAAAGTGGAACTGTCCTGCCCACTTTTCCAGGTTCTTTACACCCATTGTATTTGAGATTTGTTCAAAGTGAGCCTTAGCCTACTTAGTTTCATTTTATACTCAGATATTACAGAAAAATGAGTTAGGTCAGAGCCTGAATCTGGGTTAGCTATAAATGTGACACAGAATTATCAGCTACTGTGAAATGGTGCTGCAGCTCAAGCCTCCCCACACATTAGTGCAACAAAGTGCAAGCTGAAGTGTGCAGAAACGCTCAGCAGAGAGGCTCAGGACACTGGGAGAGGCCGCCATGCGCCCGCGCAAGTTCAATTTGGGAGACCAACTTGGAGGGATTTGGGATGTCTTCTCAGGTCTATGTCAAGGTTTGAGAAGACCTTGGATTAGTAATTCTCCATCTGCAACGTAGGGTATAAACCATGTGCGCCACGATCTGATTTCTGAAAGGGGGCTGAGCTAATATGAAAAGCTTCTTTATGGTTTTCTAGTCGGGCACCACAGAATCACCAAGGAACTGTTTCCTCACTTGCCCTTGTAATGCTTTTTGTACAGACTAGCTACCTAGGGCAGTGTAAAATGAATGAAAAGGTATTCAGAGAAGCTTGGGGGAAGAAAGGACCAAGTGCTATCCACCACATCTCTTACTCTATTGGCTGCCTAAGGCTAGATTAGGCAGCATCAGATTCACCTGGGAAGTTTTTAAAAAAGACTCCTGGGCCCCACCCAGGGGGTGAAAGGTTCAGTAAGTAGGTCTGGAGAGGGAAATGGCCACCTGTGCTTTGTTTGATTTTAGTTTTTCTAGGTTATTCTAATGTATAGCCAGACGTGGGAACCACAATTTAAGCCACTCCCACAAAGGATGAAGGTCTTTGCTTTCTTACCGAGGTCTGGCTTGCCAGTGTAGAGCTTTTCATAGAGAAAGGTGTGGTCTCGGAAGCTCTGTAGCGTGTTCCCCATGGCGATGATGGACACCATAACCAGCCAGCTTCGTAACACATTCAGGAACCGGCTCATGGCTCCCCTCAAATCTGAGAGGGCTTTTTGCTTTGGAAACAAAGGCAAAGGGCACGAGACAACAGATGGTTAGTGTACTTCAACCATAAGCTCACTCTCCTCTGTAGTTAACCTGTGTCCCACCCATGAGGGCTGTACTAAGCTTACTTGATCAATCATTTCATAAACTCCTCTCCAAGTACCTGAGGCTCATCCAATCCCAGTTACCCTTCACAGCGTTCGCACACTGCCTTTGAATATCTACCTTAAATCAAAGTGTGCTGACCTTTACCCAGAGTGAAAAACGCTAAATAATGCAGTGGGTAAAAATGACAAAACCAGTGGAAAAAATGGAGAGAAGAAAGGGAACAGGAGAAAGGGAGGTGTACAAATATCACTATAAAGAAGTAAAATGGACTTCGGTGTAAGACTTACAGAAATTGGTCTCAATATTTAGTCATACTAATAGTGGTGAGTCAACAGTATACTTTGCAATAAGGAGCACAGTGCTTATTTTTGTCTAAGGAATTTCTCCAAAAATATTAGCTTAAATCAGAACTCTCTTTCTTGGCTGGAATCAGTCCCCTGAGACCTTTACTTCTAGCCTGGCGTTTCATGTCATTCCTTTGTAATGCAAGTGGCTCAAAGGTGACTATAAATCTACTAACAGATACCTGCCTGGCTACTGGTGACAGATCCTTCCAAGCACAGAAAAGCCTTGTACATTTGAGTGGAATCTATGGTGTGAGGGCAATATTTACATCCTTAAGTTTTCTCTACTGTGGTTCTCAGGTACACCATCGTCCGTGAACTAGGAGAACAATCTAAAAATAAATAAATTGCAGTGACTTGAGAACTAGTAAGAAAATCATATGGAGAAGGAAACAGCAATGTTGGTGTTGGGTTAGCTATTACAATAGCTAACAGTTATTGACCACCTGTATATGCCATGCACTGTGCCAAGTACCTATCATATATTATCTCATTTAATCCTTAAACAAGGTGGATACACTTAATATTTCCATTTTACAGATGAGGGTTGGCACAGAGAGGTAAGTGACTGGCTTGAGGTTACACAGTAATAGATGGCAGAGCTGAGATACGAAGCATGGTCTGTTGGTCTATGTGTTGCAAGACTGTCTAACTGTTTGAGAATATTTTGATGAAGTTTCCATTTTTGAGGAAGACACAGCCACTTCTGTCTTCAACTTGTCTTCAACTTGTATAGAAAATACCATCAGGTCATGTACTTTTTGTTTAAAAAACAAAACCTAGATCAACCCTTGCTGAGCACTCAGCTTGGTTTAAGTAAAAACCATGTAGATAAAAAAAATCTTATCATGGAATTGCTTCTTGCCACCTTCGTTATGTTTTCTTGGCCCATGGTTTATCTGTTGTCAGGTTAATTTCTTGGGCCTGAAGTGGCGATAAATTATCAGGCTTCCTTTGTCACTTCGGCAGTAGATGTTTCGTTATGTTCCTACACTACCCAGCTGAAACAGATATTAAAGTCAGCAATGGCTCAAGACAGTGTGAAGCACCAAAAAACAAAGAGCCCTAGAGGAGGAAGGGTCAATGGGTGAATTGCTCAGTGAAAATGGGTCACAAAAGTGGACTCTGTCCAAGTCCAGAGAGAATGGGGTTCTACTGGAATCACAGGCAGTTACAGCATGGGCCAAGATGTGCACACTCCCCTCCCCTGCCATCCTCCTTGTTTTCTCACCCTCCTTCGGCAGGAGACTCAGGCTCTCTCAGGGTCAGAAAAGCCGCATGGATGGCCTCCCTCTTTGACAGAACTTATGCCTGTTTCACAGAAGCTCTCAGAAACCCCAGCAGATAGCTGATGAACAGAGCCTGAGCACTCTTCCGAACTGCTCTGCCAATCCTTCAGCACTATTTCCCTAAAGCTTTGGAGGGCCCCTAGAGCATCCAACACCCTGGCCCAGGCCAGCAAAGGTGTGGTGTTTAGTAGAGTTGGCAGTGAGAGGTTCCTTTCTTGGCCCTACCATTTAGTAACTGTGTGACCGTGGGCAAGTAATTTACACTTTACAGCCTAGGTTTCCTTACCTGCAAAATGGAGATTAAAAATACCTATCTCAAGGGTTATTATAAGAATTACATGAGAAAGTAAAGGTTCCTTGCACCGTGCTAGGCTCAGAGTGGCCGCTCATTCGTTCATCCATTCACTAGTTCCGAACCTATCAAGCCTTCTTCATCTTCCCAGCTCCCTCTTCTCTTGGTCTCCGGAACCTCTTTTCCCCCACAAGGTGGCCTCCCTGGTATCTTCCTTCTATCCCACATCCATTTTTCCAGACTGTCCGGATCCTCTCAATCAGATGCCACACAGACACCTACCTCTTCTCCTCCACATTCACCTTACCTAGCGATTGGACTCCCAAGAACAGCAGCAGCAGCAGCAAGAGCAAGAAGCTTCCCCAGCACAGTTCCAGCCCTGAATCCACCTGAACCACTTGTCCCCGCCTCCACTCTCAGCCCGTCTCCAGGATTGGGTCGTTTCCATCAGTCCTCGCTCTGATTGGCTGTTCTCGTTCTGCTCGAGCAGGAGATGGGGCGTGAACCCCTTCACTGCCAATCAGCGGTTGCCGCTGCCCAAGCCACACCCCCGGTACGCCACTCTTGCAGTGACCCCTCGTGTTGAGCGTGGCGGAAGAACTCCAGGTTCGAAGCCAATCTTTTTGCGGCGGAGGTAAAAAGAGCGGAAAAAAGAAGTCAAGACTTCTGCGGAAAGCAGGGCCCTGCGCCTGCGCCGCGCGGCGGTGACGACAATTGTCCGCGCCCGAAGCCGAGCGTTGTCCGCGCCGGGTGGCGGGCGCCTGCGCAGTGGCTCCGAGCGGGCGGTTGCTTTTTGGTTGTTGTAGTAACGGGGGAAGCAGTGGTCGGCGGCCGCCTTGAGCCGGGCTGGGGAAGGAGGAGGGAGGTAGGCGCCGAGCGCTGTCCCCGCCTGCCCGCCCCGAGCCATGGGCAGATGAAACAGGTAAACGCCTGCGCCAGCGCATTCCTCTACCCGAGGGAGATGCGCTCCCAAGTCTGGGCGGGCGCCATCCGCTGCACTTCTCTCTCAGAGTCCGGGAGCAGCTGCTGGCTTCCGGGCGCGCTGGGCTGAATCTCTGCGGCGGAGTCTCCCGCGTCCTTACTGTAGGGAGCATCTGAGGACCTACCTGGATTGGAGTGAGCCGGGGGTGGGACTGAGGGCCCGATCCCTTTAGGGCGAGGACGCTCCTTGGGCGAGTGCCCTTAATCTTCTTCCGATCGCCCTGTCTCTCCCTGCTCTGCTGGCAGCCTAGGACTGGTTGGCATCCCTTCCTCGCTTGGAGGTTTTGTTTGTTTTGTATTAATTTAAGGGACTTGCAACATTTGGGGAAATACTGAGAGGTCCCGTTGGGGATACTCGGAAGAACGCCTTTGAGATTGTTAGATATTGCCCATTTCGCTGAATATGTGTAAGGATCGTTATCGGAATTGGCATTTTTTGCCCTATTTACGTTCTTATCACATATATTAATGCATTGAAAAATGAGGTTTGGAAAGATGGACATTAAGTGGTTATCTCTGAGTAATGGGAATATGGTCATTAAAACATTTTCATTTTCTTTACCTGTAATTTCTATTCCATCCAAAAAGACACGCAATGAACATGTACCTTTTCTCTATTAAAAATATTTTAAGTTAGAAATATGCTAATTTTAATGTCTATTTGATATTTGGATCATAGTTTGTGATTTTTAGTAAGGGCGAATAATTTTTGAGAGTGTGAAAGGACAGTTTTTTTTTTCCCCAGCTATTTATGACCTTGATTCAGCAGAATATATTCATTTTTTGGTTTAGTGGTTGAATTTGTTTTAGCGGAAACATGAGAGTATTTTACCTGTGATTGGCATAGAATCTAAAGAAATGTTTGCAAGGATCTTAATACTTGCGTTTTTATTTTTAACTCACGTCAGGATTTTCTAGCAAGGAGTCTATGTTTTAGGCAATCAGCCACCTACCTCAGACTTTCTTAAGTAAGTGTATCCTTTTGTTGCACGTTAGATTTAGTATGTAAAAGAAAAACGAGAAACTGAAACTTCACAGCAGCTCTTCAAATACAGAGGGCAGACAGTATGTTTGAAAAAAAAATCTTGATTTTTGTGGCATTTGTGAAGCACTGTGAGAGAAGGTAAGCCTCTAGAGGTTTGACACTATTTAGGTAAATAATTCATTTTCATTACTTGGAAGATCATCAGCAGTAATGAACAAAAAGACAACTGCATTGTGTTTCAGGTCTTTTGGCTTTCTTGCAGGAATCTGTGCCACCCAAATTGTATGATCCAGTGAATCTGCAAGGAAAGGTCTCTGAGGCCCCCGTCTGCTGACTGCATGACAAACTCTAAAGGAAATGCCAGTCGTGATGGCCCGGGACCTGGAGGAAACAGCATCATCCTCAGAGGATGAGGAGGCGGTAAGCCAAGAGTAAGTAATAGCAAGCCTGCTTTTGACCCTTTGCGTTCAGAATGGAAAATAGTTCTCTTTTACTCAAATCCTCTTTTACCCAATATCCTTCCTTTGGTGTTGTCTGACTCTGGTTTTAGTTTTCATACATGGTCTAATTCAAGATCTTATTATTGAGTGACCATCAGCTCTCTGAAATGAGATAAGGCTCTGTTTCTGGGTTCATGAGTGAACATCAGCTCTAGACGTTGCAGGTAGTAGCTCTTAGTCAACTCTTGATAAGAGCTCCTAACAGGAGATTTTGAAATTTTTAGATATTGAAGAAAAGTAGGTCTCTCAATTCTGTGACATTGGGTGTTTTCTCAAAAGCCTTTAGGATGATAGAATGGTGATAATAAGAAGTTATTTGAGGGCTTCCCTAGTGGTGTAGTGATTAAGAATCTACCTGCCAAGGCAGGGGACATGGGTTCGAGCCCTGGTCCGGGAAGATCCCACATGCTGCGGAGTGGCTAAGTCCATGCGCCACAACTACTGAGCCTGCGCTCTGGAGCCCGCGAGCCACAACTACTGAGCCCACGTGCTGCAACTA
The DNA here is from genome assembly GCF_949987515.2 of Delphinus delphis. NCBI lineage: Eukaryota > Metazoa > Chordata > Mammalia > Artiodactyla > Delphinidae > Delphinus > Delphinus delphis. The sequence goes on along the minus strand of NC_082684.1, from coordinate 27,511,788 downwards.
CTGAAGCCCACGCGCCTAGAGCCCGTGCTCCACAACAAGAGAAGCCACCGCATAAGAAGCCCACGCACCGCAACAAAGAGTAGCCCCCACTCGCCGTGGAAGCCTGCACGCAGCAATGAAGATCCAACACAGGCAAAAATAAATAAATAAATAAATTTAAAAAAAAAAGAAGTTATTTGAGTAAGTGTGGAGCAGGACATTAGAATTCTGTAGCCTGTGCTGAGTCTGTTGAGACATGGCTTTCCTGAGTTCTTTTAGATAAGAGTCAAGTTTCTTCATTGCTGGATTCTCATAATAATATAAATGAATGATAGTGATAAGTGTAGCTGTTATAGGTGACGGTAAGAGCTTTAACTGCTGTATCTCATTTAATCTAAAGATGTTATTATTCCCACTTTATTAAGTTCAGCCCCACAAATATCAAAGAACTTCCTCAGGGATGCACAGAGAGTGATAAATTGAGATTCAGACCTAGCTTTCCTGGATTTTGAAGCACTTAGATGTTTTGCCTCCTTTAACATTAATTATTACTTGCACAGAGAATAAAGAGAGAATCTGGCTTAAAGGTAACATTAATTTTTAAGATTCTCTATATAAGTCCACTAGGATCCATGTGCTATGTAACCTGAAAAGTGGGGATGATATCTCCCAGGCTGTTTTTTTTTCTTTCTTTTTACAATTTATTTATTTAATTTATTTATTTTTGGCTGTGTTGGGTCTTCATTGCTGCACGTGGGCTTTCTCTAGTTGCGGCGAGCTGGGGGCTACCCTTCATTGCAATGCGCGGCTTCTTACTGTAGTGGCTTCTCTTGTTGTGGAGCATGGGCTCTAGGCGCACAGGCTTCAGTATTTGTAGCACGCAGGCTCAGTAGTTGTGTCTTGCGGGCTCTAGAGCACAACCTCAGTAGTTGTGGCGCACGGGCTTAGTTGCTCCACGGCATGTGGAATCTTCCTGGAACAGGGATCGAGCCCATGTTCCCCGCATTGGCAGGAGGATTCTTAACCACTGCGCCGCCAGGGAAGCCCCTCGCAGGCTGTTTTTGGGGGTATAGTTAGGATCAAATAGAATAATGTGTATGAAATGACTTTTACATGATAACGTGCCATACAAATGTTGAGGCATTATTTTTATTGGATTTTATATTGAATTTAAAGTGCATTTCTTATTATAAAGTAGAAGATTACATTATTTAATGTAATTTGAAAAAAAATTATTGAAGCATTAGTAAAGCTTTGGGGAAAGGCTTCTCATCACTATTAGATCATAGAAAATAATAGAGATTTGATATATTTGGGTCATTCTCATTCAGGATAATTAAATGGATAATTCTCTCTTGTCACTTTGCCTTCTTGTGACTTTTTGTTTTCTGTGTGCTGCCTCTTACCCACTTCACAAAAATTTTAACTTCTGCTTCAAACATCAGTCTTTCTGATTCAAGATCTTTTACTTCATGACTGTCTCTTTTATTAGTGGTCTTATAGGTTGGGCCCAACAAGTATTAGGTTGAACTGTATGAAATTGCTATTTTGGTAGGTCAAAAACAGTCAAATATTGAGAATTGTAGGTGGTTCAACCTAATATTTTAGTAAGCACTCAATAAATGCTTGCTGACTGAGTGACTAACTTATTGAGTAAATAAATGGAGGCTTCCTGCTTTAGATCACCTTAGGTCTTTTAAGTGCTTAAAATACATTTCATTACAAAGAATACCAATTGCATTGAGGTGCAGTTATCAGGATTTTTTAAAAAACCAAACTTGTGGTATAATAATATGTACGTTTTTATTAATACATTAAATAACAAGATCATTCATTTAAAACATGAGAAAGTTAGATTTTATTTTCTAAAGACAGGAACATGAAGACTGTTTTTGCTTAGTTTGCATAAGACCATCATACTTGGGTGGTCTTTGATTAACAATTAAAAGTGGGAAATACCAAGAAACATCATAGATGTCTGGATCACCACTGTGGAATGTCACCATTTGGTAGCTGAATGATTGCTTGAGAGTGGAGAGTTGCCAAATTGTTGTCCATCCTCATCACACCAGATGAGACGACTGTAATCACAGGTGATCTAGTGGCAGTTTTAATAACTACCATAACTTATAAGCAGTGATAAATGTCAGTGATATTTTGAGATGTCTGCAACAACTGTAATTTGGTATAATAAAATCTGTAATTTCAGATAGAGTCAAAAACACAGGTAATACTATTATTATTGTGTTTGGTGCCTGTATTCGTAATTGAGAAACATTAAATTTCTAGTAGAAGTTAGTGAAAATATAGGTGTCATTCCACCTTCCCCCCGCCCTCCCCATCCAAATTCACAGACCTTATGGCTCCTCTTCCTTTTAAACTCCTACTGTTGAGTTTTGATTGTTAATGTTCCATCAGCTCATGTCTATCAGATACTTGTTTTATACATTAGGAATCTTAAGTCAATCTTGTTCACACCTGGAACAACATGCTTACATTTTTAAAGTTTTGGAAGTTACAGGGTCTTAAATCATCTAAGGATGTTGACTTGATCCAAAGATATATATCCATGGATATCTGCTAGATCTGCTCAGAATCCTAGGCTGTATTAAAGTATTGATGCCGTGCAGTCCTGGACATTAGAGCTAGAAACTGTCCAGGCATCCTTGTTTTGCATGGCATTATTTCAAATAGTAAATGTAAAGGGCCTCTTTTTCTGTATTTTGTTTGGGGTTCCCAAATATAAATTTATATAGAGATGTGGAAACGTTAATTTGATGTAAGGTTTCTTTAGGAATTAAAAAAAATTTAATTCTGATTGTAAAAGCTGGCTTTAGATCAGTTACAAAGATCATCAACAAATGATTATGTAGTGAGTGCTACAGTTCAGTGAAAAAATACATCACTGTGGGCTGGAGGAGCTAAGGAAGGCTCCAAGGAGGTGGTGAGGTGAGCTGGGCTTTAGAGAGTGGGATTAAATGAACAGAGAGAAGTGGGGAAGGCATTTCCAGCAGGGACATTGGTATGAATGAGGCACCGAGGCTTTGAGTTATGTAGGCTGGATCCCAGGAGTGAATAATATCTATTCCACATGAAATTGCTTCTTAAAAACCAAAACGTTCTTAGGCTTTCAGTAAAGTAAACCATAAAACTGGTCTACTTTGGTTATTAGTCATCCAAGTTTTTTGTTCTTTTATGTCTGTAAAAGCATAATTTCTTAAAATGTACCAGTTTCTGGTGTAAATGAAAATTTAAAGTCCCAATTTTCAGCTTCCTAATCATTTTGAATCTTTTTCCTTTAGCACCACCTGGTGGGAGCATGCTTTTAATGACAATGCAACGTCTGCCTTAAGTGTGTTTGGGTCGACCTTACTGAACTAATGATTTGTCTGCTACCTCTTTTCTCTTTTCAGAGGTTGTAAGTGAAAAGATTCTGTGTCAGGGATTTGGCTTTCTGTAGACATTACGGTTAAGGGCTTGGCTCTTCTCAGCTGTGTATGTTTATTGTGTTCCTGACTCTTGTCAGGCATTTTTACCTTTTATCCGTAATCCATTGTTTGTAAGTGCTAAGGCACAGTGGTGCCAGTTTGCAGCTAGAGATGGATTGACAAGGAGCTTTCGATAGTTTCCAGGGTTTCTGTCTAAGACTTGATAGTTTAGGCTGCCTAATTTTTCCTCTGTCCTCCGACTTAGAAATATAGTGAAAAAAATTCAAGTTGGAAGAGAGCATAGGAGTCATCTGGCCCTATACCCACATTTTACAGGCGTTTAAGATTAAAAAGCAAGCAAACCACACACAAAAAATCCCTTCTTGCACCCTATAAACACCAATTTCTCACAAAAGGGCGCTGTCACCCAAGTCAAATTGCAAGAAAAATAAGCATCCACATTCCACTTCTAGAAACCAGGAAGTGAACTAGGTATGGTTTCTCTGCTTTCCTCAACAAAGCTCTTGGCAGCTCACCCCGAGTCTAAAGGCTGCCTCACCTCTAAGATTGGTAGCCTGGCAGCCTGTGCATTCAAAGCATGGATCTGTTTAAACCTGTATTGGGAGAGTCTAACTTGGCCCTGAGGTTTGTGGTATGGCCTTTGTTAAGGAGTGTGGTCATGTGAGTTTTTGAGAGCAGCCTGAATCTTGGCTAAATGGATCTTATTCCATAAAAGGAATTGATTAATTTCAGTTCCCAAAGGGTTGAGTTTAAGGTGTTTATACAAAAAAATCACTGAAATGGGTGATTAGGGAGATGGAAGGGTGGAAAGAGCACAGACACTTGGGTTCTAATACCTGTTCCTTTGCTTAACCAGTTGTATGACCTTAAGCAAACTGCTCAACCTCTCTGAACACTTTTTCTTCAGTTCATAGTGCAGGCAAGAGGATTAAGTGAGATAACATGTGAAAGCTTTTAGTGTAATTCCTGACACATAGTAGGGACTCAGGTCATTTCTTTCCTACCTTCATGCACTAAGGCAGTTGGAGATTTTTCTCATCTGTGAATAAATACACATCTGTCTGAGATTGATTAAACAGAGATTTCTGGAAGATAGGAAGAGAATAAAGTCAGAGGTCCTTTTCTGGAGGAAAACATTGTTCCGTTTGGTATAGGCTTCCTTTAAAATATGTGGTTTTAATGGGGGTACGTGTATTAATTTAGGATTCCTAGCTCAGAATCTTAGGATGGATCATCAAATTGGCTTAAAAAGGGACTATAGGGTGTAAAAGTGGTCTGTCAATTATTGTGACTATTTTAGTTAGGATTCTTATTTGTGCCAGGGACTAAGACATAAATTGTCCTAAATAATAAAGGGAATTTATGAACTCATATTTAGGAAAGACTTGATTCTGCAACTGCACGTTTACCACTCAGGATCTCATTTCTCTTGTTCTTTCAGTCAGGCTCCTGCAGACTTTCTCCTTTACCAACAGCTCCAGGCTCTCCTTCCAAGGTCACAAAATGACACTTGCACTTCCAGACCTCATTCTCTTTTTTTGTGTGTGTGGTACACGGGCCTCTCACTGTTGTGGCCTCTCCCGTTGCGGAGCACAGGCTCCGGACGCGCAGGCTCAGCGGCCATGGCGCACGGGCCCAGCCGCTCCGCGGCATGTGGGATCTTCCCGGACTGGGGCACGAACCTGGGTCCCCCGCGTCAGCAGGCGGACTCTCAACCACTGCGCCACCAGGGAAGCCCGACCTCATTCTCTTACACCATCAAGGGGAGGAGGCCATTTCTCCTGCAACTGCTACAGAAGAGAAAGCATCGCTTTCTTAGAGGGTCACATGACATATCTCCTGACACACTGGCTCCAGCTGGTTTATGTCCTCATCCCTGAGCCAGTAACTATAACTGGGGGATGGAAAACCCTGATTGGCTAAAGCCAGTCAAGACCCATCCCTACAGCAGGAACGGAGTTAATCTTAAACAGACCATCTGACTAAGAATGGGAGATGAATGGTTTCCCATAGGACATTTGGGATGCTTGTTCCAGAAGAAGGGGAAAGGTGCTAAGCACCAAACCACACTGATCTGCTTCAGTTGTTAATTCAGATTTTGAGCTGTAAATTAATAAAGTCTTTTATTACGGTTGTAGAGATCATCCATGTATCATGTGGACTGGAGGCTGCAGGAAAATTCCAGTTTTGGTATTCCATGCTGAGGCTATTCTGACAAAGGACAACAATGTTCGAGTAATTGGAGGTAGGTGTGACCTTCCCCACTGAGGGAAGGGCTGGGCATGGCCCTGATAACCTCATCTTACAGAAAGTGATAACCATATTTAGTTAGGGAAAGGGCTTTGGTCATGAGAATATTCTGTTGATTTTTTTATACTTGAACGGATTATTTGTGATTTCTTAAATTGTTTTCTGCTTATTAAATTATTTTTCCTCTTTTTTTTTTGAATTACGTGTACATGTGTTTATATTTTGTTTTTTTCTTCCAGTTTTATAGAGAGATCATTGACATACACCACTGTACAAGGTTAAGGTGTACAGCATAGTAATTTAACTTACATATATCATGAAATGATTATCACAATAAGTTTACTGATACTGTTTTTTATAGTTATGGTAAAATACACATAACAAAATTTACTGTTTTTACCATTTTAAAGTATACAACTCAGTGGCATTTAGTACATTCACAGTATTGTGCAACCATCGCCACTGTCTAGTTTCAGGACATTTTCATGTAAAAGTAAACCCTGTACCCATTAAGCAGTCGCTCCCCAACCCCCTTATCCCAGCTCCTGGCAACCACTAAGCTTTCTGTCTCTATGGCTTTACCTAATCTGGATATTTCATGTAAATGGACTCATACAATACATAGCCTTTTGTGTCTGGCTTCTTACACTTAGCATAATGTTTTCAAGGTCCATCCATGTTCTAGCATATGTCAGTACTTCGTTCCTTTTTGCGGCTGAATAACATCCCATTGTATGGATATACCACATTTTGTTTATCCATTCATCGGTTGATGGGTAAGTGTTTCCAGTTTTTGGCTCTTGTAAATAGTGCTTCTATGAACATTCATGGACAAGTTTTTGTTTGAACACCTGTTCTTAGTTCTTTTGGGTATATACCTAGGAATGGAATTGCTAAGTTGTATGGTAATTCTATGTTTAACTTATTAAGGAACTGCCAAAGGATTTTCCACAGTGACTGCACAATGTTATGTTCCCACCAACAATATATGAGAGTTGAAATTTCTCCATATCCTCAGTAACATTCGTTGTTTTCTGTTTTTTAGAATATAGCTATACTAATGGGTGTGAATTGGTATCTTACTGTGGTTATGATTTGCATTTCCCTAATGATTAATGACATTGAGCAGCTTTTCATGTTCCTTTTGGCCATTTATATTATCTCCTTTGGAGAAATGTCTGTCAAGGTTTTTGCCTATTTTTTAATCGGGTTGCTTATCTTTTTGTTGTTGAGTTGTAAGGGTTCTTTATATATTCTGGATACTAGACCCTTATCAGAAAAATGATTTCCAAATATTTTTTCCTCTGTGGTTTGTCTTTTCATGCTCTTGATAGTGTTCTTTCATGGGGAAAAGTTTTTCATTTTGATGATGTTCCATTTATCTACTTTTTCTCTTGTTGCTTATGCTTTTGGTGTCATATCTAAGAAACCATTGCCTAACCCAAAGTCATGATCCCTATGCTTTCTTCTAAGAGCTTTATAGTTTAAGCTCTTAAATTTAGAGCTAAATGGTCTTTGTTCCATTTTGAGTTAATTTTTTTATATAGTGTGAGATAAGGGTCCACCTTCATTCTTTTACATGTGGATATCCAGTTGCCCCAGCATGATTAGTTGAAGAGACTATTCTTTCCTTACTGAATAATCTTGGCACTATCGTTGAAAATCAGTAGACCATTAGATGTATGGGTTTATTTTTGGACTCTTAATAATTCTGTCAGTCTGTTTGTTTATCCTTATACCAGTGCCATATTATTTTTCTTACAGTATCTTTGTACTAAGTTTTGAAATTGGGAAGTGTGAGTCCTCTAACTTTGTTCTTCATTTTCAAAATTTTTTTGCAAAAAAAAAAAAAAAAAAAATTTTTTTGCTATTCAGGGTCCTTTGCAATTCCATATGAATTTTGGGATTAGCTTTTTCATTTCTGCAAAAATGGCTGTTGTGATTTTGGTAGGGAGTACATAGAATCTGTAAATTGCTTTTGGAAGTATTGCCGTCTTAGTGTTAAGTCTTCCAGTCCGTGAACATGGGATGTCTTTCCATTTATTTACGTCTTCTTTAATTTCTGTAGCAATGTTTTATGGTTTGCTGTGTGCAAGTCTTGTAGCTCCTTGGTTAACTTTATTCTTCAATATTTTATTCTTTTTGATGCTATTATAAATGGAATTGCTTTCTCAATTTCATTTTTGGATTGTTCATTGTCATTGTATAGACATACTATTGATTTTTTAAAAATAAATTTATTTTATTATTTTATTTTATCTATTGTTTCTGGCTGCGTTGGGTCTTTGTTGCTGTGCGAGGGCTTTTCTCTGGTTGCGGGGGCTACCCTTCGTTCTGGTTCGCAGGCTTCTCATTTTGGTGGCTTCTCTTGTTGTGGAGCACGGGCTCTAGGCGCACCGGCTTCAGTAGTTGTGGCACGTGGGCTCAGTAGTTGTGGCTCATGGGCTCTAGAGCACAGGATCAGTAGTTGTGGCTCACGGGCTTAGCTGCTCTGTGGCATGCGGGATCGTCCCAGACCAGGGCTCAAACCCATGTCCCCTGCACTGGCAGGCAGATGCTCAACCACTGTGCCACCAGGGAAGCCTTACTATTGATTTTTTGTATACTGATCCTGTATCCTGAAACCTTGCTGAACTCATTTATTAGCTCTACTAGTGAGAGAGAGTGTGTGTGTGGTGTGTATGTGTGTGTGTGTGTGTTCTTTAGGATTATCTCTATACAAGATCATGTCATCAGTAAATAGAGATTTTACTTCTTCCTCTGTAACCTAAATACCTCCCTACCTCCCTCTCTTTCTTTTTCTTCTGCTTTTTCCTAATTGCTCTGGCTAGAACTTCCAGTACAGTGTTGAATAGAAGTGAAAATGGGCATCTTTGTCTTCTTCCTGATCTTTGGGGGAAAGCTTTCTGTCTTTCACCATTCGGTATGATGTTAGCTATGGGTTTTCATAAATGCCCTTTATCATGTTGAGGAAGTTCTCTTCTATTCCTTTGTTGAGTGTTTTTATCATACAGCGGTGTTGCATTTTGTCAAATGCTTTTTCTACATCAATCGAGATGATTTTATGTTTTTTTTCCTTCATTTTATTAATGTGGTGTATTACATTGATTGACTTTTGTATATTGAACCACCCTTGCATTCCTGAGATAAATCTCACTTGAGCATGGTATATAGTCCTTTTAATATGCTGCTGGATTTGGTTTGCTAGTATTTTGTTTAGGATGTTTGCATCTGTATTCATAAGGGATATCGTTCTGTAATTTTCTTTTCTTTTGATGTCTTTGTCTGGCTTTGGTATCAGGGTAATGCTGCCCTCATAGAATGAATTCCTTCCTCCTCTTTGGAAGAGTTTGAGAAGGATTCGTGTTAATTCTTTAAATGTTCGATAGAATTCACCAGTGAAGCATCTAGTCCTTAGCTTTTCTTTGTTGGAAGGTTTTTGATTACTAGTTCAACCTCTACTTATCTGTTCTATTTTCTATTTCTTATTGAGTCTGTTTTGGTAGTTTGTGTGTTTCTCTAGGTTATTTTCCATTTTATTTAGTTTATCTAATTTTGTTGGCATACAGTTGTTCATAGTATTCTTTTATAATCCTTTTTATTTCTGTAATACAGTAGTAATGTCCCCACCTTCATTTCTGATTTTAGTAATTTGAATTTTTTCTCTTTGTTTTTAGTTAGTCTAACTAAAAGTTTGTCAATTTGGGAATCATTTTAAAGCGCAAACTTTTTATTTTGCTTACTTTCTCTATTGTTTTTCTATTCTTAATTTCATTTATGTCCACTCCTCTTTGACTTTAAGCAGTGCTCTGAATCCTGGTGTTAGCCTGTAGCTGTCTTCAAAGGTTACATACTGTGGATCCAAACTTTTGTGCGATATGGTGGAAAGGGTCTATACATGGGTTCTCAGTCAATATTTCAGATCCCAGCTTTGGCATTTACTAGCTGTGAGTCTTGTGCAATCACTTAAACTCTCTTAATCTATTTCATTATTATAAAATGGAGATAATAGCTACCTTGCAGGCATTGTAAGAATGAGATCACTAATGTTCAGCACACAGCACGCATTCAGAACTTGTGCTGCTTACTCTATTTGTTGAACAGGATCTGCTCTACCTTGACATGACTTTAAGGTCTGTCCTTGCCCCATAATAAGCCAGAGTTCAAAGGACGGTGAGCACCTGCTTCTGGGATTTGAATTCTCCTCCTTCCCCAAGGGTCTCGGTGTTCTAATCCCCTCAGCAAGTTGCTAGGTTACCACTTAAAGGGACATGGTTCATTCATGTTCTCTGAAGCTGGAGTCTCTGAAGATTTACTAACATTTGCTGAGAGTCTCCCACTAAATATGATTAGAGTCAGAACATCAAAGGTGCATAAAAACAACAGAAGTAAATAATCCTCTCCCCCCCCGACATACTTCTTTTGGTTTCTTTGGATTCATAAAAGAATCCATGTATTCTGTGGCAATAGACCCTTCCTTTGTAGAATACCCAACATTTATTGGAAATTAGCATCCATCAATGTAATCATGCCATTATTCAAGCAATCACTATTTTCTAGAACCTCTAAGTCTTTGGATTATTTTCCTGTACATCTTCCTGTGTTTAAGGAAGAAGCCACTAAACTTTTTTCTCAAACTCTGTTTTTTTTAAATTTTCTGTATATTCCCAATTCCTTGAGGTTTAATAATTTTCTTCACCTTCCTTTATGAAAAGAACAATTTGAATGAGTTTTGTTAGTTGCTACCTCAGATTTCTGAATTGTTAAACACTCTTGGTCTATTTTTTTTTTCTCTCTCTCTCTTAAATAGCTGACATAGATCTGCTCAGATCATAACACTGAGTTAAATCCCCTTGAGAAGTGTATCTGGGGCATTAGTTATCTTCTGTTGATCTTAGAGTGTTAGATTCCAACCTTGTTTTTTCTGTTATCTGTTAAATGTTTCATTGAATTCACTGTTAATATTTTGGATACAATGAGATTTCATATGCTTTATTTGTGAAATATTCCAGGAGTATGTTTTTTTCCTCACCATATCGATGTTTTTTTTTCAAAATTGTGTATACTTTGAACATATAAATGGGATTGCATTTTATTTATTTATTTTAAAGTATTTATTTATTTATTTGGTTGTGCTGGGTCTTAGTTGCAGTAGGCAGGCTCCTTAGTTGTGGCACGTGGGCTCCTTAGTTGTGGCATGCGAACTCTTAGTTGCAGCATGTGGGATCTGGTTTCCTGACCAGGGATTGAACCCGGGCCCCCTGCACTGGGAGCACAGAGACTTAACCAGTGCGCCACCAGGGAAGTCCTGGGATTGCATTTTAAGGGCAACAGATATTTTCAATTTAATCTTTTCCTAGAATGAAGTATTTTGTATTTTGCCTCTGAATGTGTCAGTGTCATAAATTTGGATTTGTATAGACGAGCACTGTCCAACAGAAATACAATGTAAGCTGTATATGTAATTTTTCAGTAGCCTTATCAAAAAAATAAGCAGAAATAGGTGAAATTAATTTTAATAATATATTTTATTTAATCCAAATTATCTTTCCACTTTTACTCAGTATAAAAAAATCGTGAAGATATTTTACATCCAGTGTGTATTGTACACTTTTAGTACATCTCCATATGGTGCAAAATTTTCATTGGAAGCATTTGGTCTGTATTTAGATTTCATAAATGTTATAGTTGAAATTGTAGTCAATTCCTATGTTCAAGTTGTTCCAAACAAGTTTTCCAGTAACTGAATTGAGTATCAGTTTTAAAATTGAAAATAGAATTTATTAAAGTTAAATAAAATGGGAAATTCAGTTCCTTTGTCACACTAGTCACATTTCAAGTGCTCAAGTTACATGTGGCTAGTGACAACCGTATTCGACTGTGCACGTAAGGACCCGGTTTTCTGACAGTAAGGCAAGGATACACTGTGTTGCCATCGAAGGGGTTATTCTTGTATTCTAAAGTCAAAAGAATGTTAGTTTTATCTTCATTCTAGTTTCCCATGCTAGTTTGGACCAAACCCCTTAGGGTGCTTCTGTGCTGACAGTTAGATTATTGGTTCCTTGATTGTCTTTACTCTGCTACAGTCAGTCCTGGAACTTGCCAGGGGTCCTAGTTCTTCAGATTGTCCCCTGCGATGCATGTGAGTTGTTGAAGAGGAAATTCTGCAGTCTCATAGTGGAATTGATGAGATGCTTGTGTGTTCGGAGGCTTAGATGTTGGGTGTTTTGCAGTTTGCTAGCAGGACCGTGCCCTGCCTCTTGTTTTTTTATGGAAGAAAACATGGCGAAGGTGGTTCTGTCATGAACAGTTGAACAGGTTCAGTTTGTAGTTGCAGTTCTCCATTTGACTCTCGCTAGGGAGAGGGAGCCCAGGCTTACCAGCTATTTCAGGAGAAGCCTAGAAATCTAGATTTTTATGTGACTTCTTCCAATTTTAAAAGGTTAGCAAATAATTCAACTTTATACTGAAAACACCACAAGGGGTGGACAAACTGTCTATAGGCTGGATTTGGCTCCTGGGTTACCATTTTATAATCTCTGGTCTAATATGCGCTGGTAATCAGCATTATTGGTTGTAGGGCCATTGGACACAGAGCATGAATGTGGGTTAAAATCCCTAAAGCAGTCACAGTTGCTTTCCATCATTCCACCCTGCCTCTCTTACACTCCCCTTTTAGAACATGTTCAATGTATCTGAGTTGGGTTATAGTTAGTTGGTTTGGATTAGAAGTAAGTGGCCAGGGACTTCCCTGGTGGCGCAGTGGTTAAGAATCCGCTGCCAATGCAGGGGACACGGGTTCGAGCCCTATTCCGGGAAGATCCCACGTGCCGCGGAGCAACTAAGCCCATGCGCCACAGCTACTGAGCCTGCACTCTAGAGCCCCCAACCCACAATTACTGAGCCTGCAAGCCACAGCTACTGAGCCTGCATGCCACAGCTACTGAAGCCCATGCGCCTAGAGCCCGTGCTCCTCAACAAGAGAAGCCACCGCAATGAGAAGCCCACGCACCGCAACGAAGAGTAGCCCCTACTCGCCTCAACTAGAGAAAGCCTGCACGCAGCAAGGAAGACCCATCACAGCCAAAAATAAATAAATCAATAAATTTATTTTTAAAAAAAAAGAAGTAGGTGGTCACTGCTTACATACCATGAGAATCAGGTCTGCCATTGAGCACAGTGATGAATGCATTTTACTTCTATATTAGGAGAAGTAGGAGAAAGAGTATTAATAGCATTTTTATTTTTTAACTTGCTATATAAAATGTATAATTTACTGTGTATTATACTATGTATTTATATGTGTATTAGTAGCTATTTTGCTATGTGTTTACTGTTTTACTGTATGAAATTATTTTTCTATGTATCAGCAAGCTTTCTTTTTTCGGGGGTCTGCACCGTGCAGCTTGCAGGATCTTAGTTTCCCAACCAGGGATTGAACACAGGCCACAGCAGTGAAAGCGCCGAGTCCTAACCACCGGACAGCCAGGGAATTCCCATATCAGCAAGCTTTCCTATTCTAAAAGCTCTACATGTATTAACTGATTTAGTGCTTTTAACTACCCTGTGAGATAAGTACCTTTGTTATCAACCCCGTTTTATAGGTGAGGAAATTGAGCATAGTGAAATTAAATAACTTATTTAAGACAGCAGGCAGGAAGTAGTAGAGCCAGGGTTTGAACCCCGGCAGTTCAACTCCAGAGACATACTCTTTCTTTTATTATTCCCCTTCTCCCCCAGTCCCCACATAATCATTCTCTGTTTTTCCACACACCTGACCAATCATCTCCGTGGCCTGGGGCAAGCACTGCAGAACAGTCAGAGAATCGGGCACAGTCCTGGTCCCCAGCAGTTGATGAGGCTTTGGCTTTTTATGTGATCAGTTATCACAATGAAAAAGACCTGGTTTTCTTTTAGTTTTCTGAACATTTTATTTACAGAAATAAAAAAACCGTCTGGCAAGTTATAAGTATAGTACAATGAATTCATGTATACTATTTCCTTGCTTTCACCCGTTATTAACATTTTGCCGTGTTTGCTTTACCTTCTTTCTCTCTCTGAACCATTTGAAAATTAGTTCACATACTTCAGACCTAAATACTTTATTCAACATGTTTATCCTAAGAACAAGGGCATCCTCTCTATAACCACAGTACACTGATGACACTCAGGAAATCTGTCATTGCTAAAACACTCTTATCTAATATACAGTCCCTGCCCAGATTTCCTCAATTTTTCCAATTTTGTCCTTTATCTTTTTTTTCTTTCAAATCCAGAATCCAATCAGAGATTGCATTTAGTTGTCATATTTCTTTAGTCTCCTTTATATCTACAACCATTTACTGGATTTTTTTTTTTTTGGTCTTTCATAACATTGGCATTTTTAAAGATTCCAGACTAGTTGCTTTGCAGCTGTCCTTAAGTTTGGGCTTGTCAGATTGATTCCACATGTTTAGATTAAAAAGGTTGAAAAAGGTTAAAAAGAATAAAAAAGTTGAAAAACATTTGTAGGAATATCATTTAATGAAGTCATGTCCTCAGTGTATCACATTAGAAAGCATGTGATGTCATTATATTGCATTACTGGTGATGACAAGTTTGATCATTTGGTTAAGATAGTGTTTACCAGATTGATTCATTGTACAGGTACCCGTCTCCTTTGTTAAAAGCATTCTCTGGGGTGATATTTTGAGATGTGTGAATATCTTGTTCTCCAGTAGTCTCTGACTGTTGGAATTCATTGATTCTTGTCTGAATCACTTACTCTTGCAGTTTTTGTAAAATGGTGATTTTCTATTTCAGTTTTTCCTTCTACATTTATTAGCTGGCTTTTCTGTAAAGAAGAGCTTTCCCTTCTAAGCAAAAGTAATAGTCTCCCAAAGATGTCTACCTCCTAATCCCCAGAACCTGTGAAAATGTTACCTGACTTAGCAAAGCGGAATTGAGGTCATAGATGGAATTAAGGTTGCTAATCAGCTAACCCTTAAGATAAGGAGATTCTTCAAGTGGGCCCAGTGTAATTACAGGAGTCCTTTAAAATAGAAGGAGACAGAGGAAGAGTCAGACTGTTGTAGTGTGAGAAGGACTAGACCTGTCATTGCTGGCTTTGAAGATAGAAGAAGAATAGGGGCAGCCTCTAGAAGATGGAAAAGGAAAGGAAGTGGACCCTACCCAGAGCCTATAGAAAGGAACGCAGTCCTGCCAATGCCTTGATGACACTTGTATCGTACTTCTGACCTAGAAAACCAGTAGTATACCTTCTCACTTTCTTAGCAGTGTGGATTCATGGGTTGTTTTCTTTCTTATAAGTGAGTTAAAATCTTTTTCTGTCAGTATTCATTTTTACATTCAGATTGCCTCAAATTTGGCCTTGGGGAGCCCCTTCAAGATCCTTGTGCCAAAAAAAAAAAAAAAAGGTCTTCCCTGGTGGCGCAGTGGTTGAGAGTCTGCCTGCCGATGCAGGGGACGCGGGTTCGTGCCCCAGTCCGGGAAGATCCCACGTGCCACGGAGCGGCTGGGCCCGTGAGCCATGGCCGCTGAGCCTGCGTGTCTGGAGCCTGTGCTCCGCAAAGGGAGAGGCCGCAGCAGTGAAAAAAAAGAAAAGATCCTTGTGACATGTTCTCAATCCTTGTGACTGTCCTCTTTTTTGGCATAGCAAGCTATTCCACACCTATCTTGTACTTTCCTTCCCCAACTTGGAATCAGAACACAAACTCCTTTTTTTATATCTTATTAGATTTATTATGTTCATATATCTCCAAAGATGGAATGTGTCCTGGATTGAGCTATCTTACAGTCTTAATGAATATACAGTTGAGCAAAAGAATAAGAATAAATTAAAATTTTTATAAATAATAAACATAAAAGTAAAAAAATCCATTTCTTCATAATATGAATTGAGCGTTTACAAAACTAATTGGTTCATTTATCCATGGTTGAATATTGCTTATTGCTAGAATGAAACAGAGTTCAGCTGATTTCTCTTTCTATTGATTGTTTTTATAGAGGTAAGCTTTAGGAAACCTTAGAACACAAACTCTTGAGCAGTGCACTGTGCTGCTGCTTACATTAAACTCTGCACTGTTTTTCTTATAAAAATATTGCAAAGACAACATAATAGTGATTGACCATTGGGAAAACCTTGTAACTGGGCTTTAAAGTTTGCCGCAAGAATGAGAAGTATGGAGTGTCTGGCCTTATCATTCCAATCCTCCTGTGTCTGCTTGGCATGGTGCTCCTGCCAGGGCTGGGCAAGTAGCAGCAGGGATTTATGAATATTTTCACATAGAGTTATAAAAAGAAATGCTTATCTTTGTAGAGGCTGAATTTTGTTCCAGAGCCTGTCCATAAGTTTCTGTATTATACTCACTCAGAAATGGTTCAGTATGCAGTCCTTTAAAAAAATTGTTCTGTAGAATTCTTAGCTAACAGTTTATAGTGATGCATAGAAAGAGATTGAATGTAATGCGCCAGAGGAAACTTTAGTCTTTGGGGATATATAGAAACCTCACATGATTACAGACATTCCTCTTAGACAGGGGTCACAAGCACAGAACGCTCTCAGGGGCCTGGCAGGAGATAAGAATGAGTGAAGCAGGTCAGGTGGGGACGGTGCTGAACTGGACAGCGCAGGCCTGTCCTGCAGGGAGCACTTGCACTTCTCTGGTTGACTCTTGCCTTGCCAGAGAGAGAGCCCAGGGTTGCCAGGGTTTTCAAGAGGAGTCCAGAAATCTAGATTTTTTTTTTTTTTTTTTTTTTTTTTTGCGGTACGAGGGCCTCTCACTGCTGCGGCCTCTCCCGTTGCGGAGCACAGGCTCCGGACGTGCAGGCTCAGCGGCCATGGCTCACGGGCCCAGCCGCTCCGCGGCACGTGGGATCTTCCCGGACTGGGGCACGAACCCGTCCGTGTCCCCTGCATCGGCAGGCGGACTCCCAACCACTGCGCCACCAGGGAAGCCCCCAGAAATCTAGATTTTTATATGAATTCCTCCAATTTCAAAAGGTTAGCAATTAATTCAATTTTATTTTTAAAGCACAAGGAGGAACGAACAAACCATGTCTGCAGATTGGTTTTGGCCCTCGTGTCATCAGTTTATAACCTCTGGTCTAAGATATGCTGGTAACCAACATTGTTGCACATGAGGGCTATTTAGAACGGCATTCTTAGCCTTTTTGGTGCAGTGGGTGGGGTTGGCAGTATGGGGAAACTTATGGGTCTCTTCTCAGAATAATGTTTTCTAAGTGTATTTTAAAAATACGTAAGACTACAAAGAAAATAAATTGTATTAAAATATAGTTCTCAAAATATTTTTAAAAACCAAATTTGTGATATGTATGCCTTTTATTAGTGCATTAAATAATATGATCTAGTGGTAGGTCTGTTCACTGACATAATTTTTAAATACTGTGGGAGTAAGTGATTGTTTTTGGCCGTGCTGTGCGGCTTTCATTATCTCAGTTCCCGACCAAGAATTGAACCTGCACCACGCAGTGAAAGCCCGGAGTCCTAACCACTAGGCCACCAGAGAATAAGTGATTTTTTTTTTGAGAATAAGTGATTTTTTGAGATAACTGTAACAACTGTAAAAGAATGTTAGAATACCTGATATCTGTTGGTGGCAGGGTCACAGGCATTGCTCATACTATTCTCCTTTGTTGCCTACATTCCTAATTGAAGGTAATGTTAAACTGGAACTAGAATTTGGTGAAAACAGGGATGTCATTCCCCCCGCCCCACCCCCATCCATGTTTAGTGACAGTCAGTGAATCTCAGGTTTAGGACCCTTAGTCCAAAATAATCCTCAACCTACTTATAGTAGCCTAAGAATAACAGTATTGTGTTATTGAGTGTAATTAGTCCAGCCACCATCTTACAGTTTCTTTCTTTCTCTATAGTTAACTTTCTGGTTACTGAACTTGATTCTATGTTTTTCTTTAGAACGTTATCACTTGTCTTACAAGATCGTACGAACAGACAGTCGCCTGGTTCGCAGCATCCTGACAGCCCATGGATTTCATGAAGTAAGCTCATTTTTACTACCTTACCTTATCTGCTCAAAAGCTGAAAATCCTAGCCACCTAACTGACTGTCAGCTAACAGGGCCAGCTCTAGAAAGTACACGGGACCACTCCTTAGTGATGATGCAGAACTTGCATTGACTTTCTGACTTTCTGAGTCACTTTACCAGTTTTTCCTTGAAATACATGGAAAACATTTCCACAAGATTTTGTGGGGCTTTTTTTTAGGGGAGAAAATTTTTTTTTCCTTGCTGTATTTTTAGGCATGGGCTAGAGGCAGAGTTTCGCATAAGGAATTGTCTAATACCCAATTAAACCTCTTTGATTGCAAGCAACAGAAACAGACTCTGCCCAACATAAACCAAAAGGGATTTATAGTTAAGATGTACATAGAATGGCTAGCAGAACCAGAGGAAAAGCTGAAAAAGCAGACCTTCGGAAGAAGAGAGAATGCAGTAGCTCCAGGGATCTGGCAACAGAAGTCTTCAAGACCACCTTTACTGCTGTGGAATGAATCGACTGCATTCATTGTCCTTGTGCCTTTCTCTGCTAAAGAAGCATATTCTGGAGATAGAATGATTAGCCTAGCTTGGGTCAAGGGTCCACTCCTTGGGGGAAGGGAGGGCCAGGTGATTGCCAGGTCCTTTAAAACCAAGGAGTATGTTATTCCCAAAGAAAATTGGGAAAATGGGGATTTGACATCAAAAGGCAAAGGCAAAAATGCTGGATGGATTTCCACTGTGGATATTTTGAGACAGTTGATAAAAGTCTGGTTGCTCGCTTCTTATCCTAGGTTGAGGTATGAAGTAGACATTTTGAGGAAGTTCTGATACCAGTTTATATACTGTCTTTGTTGCTGTTTTATTTCCAGGGCTTAACATGGTACCTGTCACATCAGAGGCAGAGAGTACATAATTGTTGAATGAATTGACAAATGAATTCTAATGAATGAATGAATGAATTCTAAGTTGGTTTGCTACTATAAGGTTTTAGATCTGATCATCACTTTATACCCAGCATCTGCAAGGATATAAGGACAGTCTGAGAAGGGAGTTTTGGGGTTGGGTCCTCATCTCTCACTTTGATATGCAAGAATATTTAGAGATATCATGGACTTCTATAAAAGGATTAATTCTACTTTTTGCATGTGAGACTTGTCCAACTCTCTCATTCTTTAAACTTGCTTATCCCTCTGTTCTGTACACTCAGCTTTTGTCTTACTAAGCTCACATCCTAACTGACCCGCCCCTGTGAGTGCTCTGTGGATGAAAAATCTCTATGACTTTTTACTTCCATCATTCTTCCAGGGGCTGTCTCTGGTGTTTCTTTCTTTTTTTTAAAAAATAAATTTATTTATTTATTTTTGGCTGCGTTGGGTCTTCATTGCTGCGTGCGGGCTTTGTCTAGTTGCGGCGAGTGGTGGCTACTCTTTGTTGCGGTGCACGGTCTTCTCATTGCGGTGGCTTCTCTTGTTGTGGAGCACAGGCTCTAGGTGCACGGGCTTCAGTAGTTGTGGCACGCGGGCTCAGTAGTTGTGGCTCATGAACTCTAGAGCGCAGTGTCAGTAGTTGTGGCGCATGGGCTTAGTTGCACCGCGGCATGTGGGATCTTCCCGGACCAGGGCTCAAAACCGTCCCCCCTGCATTGGCAGGTGGATTCTTAACCACTGTGCCACCAGGGAAGTCCCTCTGGTGTTTCTTATCTTTTCTTTTTATCTGCCCTTAGGTTCACCCAAGCAGCACTGACTATAACCTAATGTGGACAGGATCCCACCTGAAGCCCTTTTTACTTCGCACCCTCTCTGAAGCACAAAAGGTTAATCACTTTCCCAGGTAATGCTCTTGTAGCTACTTTGCTCCATTTAAAGGTACCTGACATTGAGGCATGTAGCCAGCAGAGATAATTAACATCCTTTAAAAACAAAAGAAGTCTGTGATATAGGGCAGCAGTCTGCAAATCAGACTGAGGTGTTCACATCCCTGGACATACCTGAAGACTTTGCAAGGACTCTGTAGGATGGATGGTTTTAAAATACACTACTTCTGGATTGCAAATCCCATAGGTTCTCTTTCCTAAAATTGAGCTGCTTGTGAGCCCCTCATGTGGATAGGTTCTCCCTTCTCACCTTCTTTTTCATAATTACTGTTTTTTCCCTTTATAAAAGAACGGCCCACCTAGAATCTTAATATGGTGCATTGTCCTGGGGTGTAAAAATTTCAAGGGTTCCAAAGAAAGGAACAAAAATATTGGTGTTTAATTCAGGTAATAGCATAACGAATCTTTTTGCATGGTAATGATTTCCATTTCTTTGCTTTAACAGAATTGAAGAAGGACATAATCAAGTAGTCAGCTGATAGATCATTAAATATAAGATTTAAAGATAGGTCATCTTGTGACTTTTGACATATAATTAGAAAAGAGTTCAAAGAATTGAATGGTATTGCTATATTAAACTTCAGCCAGTCTCATTGGTTAACATCAGCCTAGAGAGGCAATATTGCCTAGTGGCTAGAAGCACGGGCTCTGCAGCCAGCTAACCTGGGCCCAGATCACAGTTCTGCTGACTGATCTTGGGCAAGTGAGCTTTCTGAGCGTCAGCTTCCTCATTGGTAAAGAGAAGTACTAATGACACACACTTTGTAGGACTATCGTGAGGATTTAATAAGTGCTTAGAACATCACATGCCTGCCACATAGTAAACATTATATAAGTGTTAGCTATTATATTTGTGAACAAGGTTTATCAGTGTTTACATCTATGAAAGAGAAAATAGGAATAGAATTGATGCTGAAACGCTGCCTTATTCTAGCAGTGAGTAATTTTCAACTATGGAGAGATACATGACCTACTGGAGAAGAGGGCAGCTAATCTCATCTGTCTAATGAAGAGATGCATATCTAATAGGAATTTTGTTATTTGCTCAGTGGTTGAGTTATATTTTATTTCCAGGACTTATGCCCCAGGTACTCACTCATGCTAACAAGTTTTGCTTTTGGTCACTTCATATACTTGTCTCCTCATTTTTTAGAAACGAAGGCTCTTTCTTGATTATTCAATTCTACTGTCTTATACTCAGTCAATGGGTATAAATACCCAGCCTATGCTGTCTCTAATGTCAAATAGTTTCTTCATAATCTTAGATAAATGTATATTTTGAATCTTTATAACAAGTTCCAGTTTTATTTTATGTCTGAGCTTCATGGGCAGAAAATAATTTAAACTTTATTTTCTTCCTTACTGCCTGGAAGATGTGGATTTGGTTTTCTAAATGTGTGACTGGGTGCTTGAAGTGAATTAGATGCAACTATTTTAAATAGGTATTTAAACAGTCCTAAAATAGCTCACAGTAGAGACTGCATTCCTAATTCCTGTTAGTAGTATATTATTTATTTCGATAGTTTTTGAACTATTCTTGTAGGTGTATAGGAGTTCCACCTCAATTTGGACTCAGTATTAATAAATTCTAACCTATATTTTCTTCACTTCTCTTTGAATGTGTTGTACATGTATGTTTGGGAATATTAATAATCCATTACCTAAATGCAGTATACTTTGTGGCTTCTGGTGCTCTGTATTTTCTAAGAAAATACAGAGCACCAGGAGTTAGAAGTCTTTTTCAATCCAGAGACTTCTAACTCACATGCAAGAGGAATGCAAACACTTGAAATGTTTCCAATATTATTGTGTACTCTTTTTATGTAATTTTTAAAAAAAAATAATTTTAGACTTTTAGAAAAGTTGCAAAAATAATATAGAGTTTCTATGTGCCCTTTACCCAGTTTTCCTAATGTTAAATCAGTTATAACCATAGTATAGTTATCAAAACGGAGAAATTGATGTTAGTATAATGTACATTTTAATAAAAATTTAAAATATTTACGGTGTTTTGATGAATTGCGTACTGTGTTCTTACAATGATAGGTCAATATATGTATAACAAGTACGGCCTTATGATCACAGGAAACTTAAAAATATTAAATGTAATTGGTATACATATTTTCGTTGTAGAGAAGGTATAATATAATGTACAAGACTTACAAGCATTAAATATGTTCTGTTAGGCTAAGCTGTTCTTTGGGGGAAATGGAATGGAAGAAGTAAAAACAAAAGTGAACTGGGGGATGTCTGGGCAGAGTAGGGGAGGCTTCTGGGGTGCTGGGAATGTTCTATGCTCAGTGGTGTTCACACAGGTGACCAGAATTCATCATGCTCTGCAGTTGTGATTTGTGTACTTTCCTGTTCATATGTTACTTTCAGTTAAAAGTATAGTATTGTAAAAAGTGAAAAATTTACTGACAAAAAGAGCCTTTTCTTTTATAGTACTTTTAAAATGTACAGTGGCTGGTGAATCCTGATGTTATTTAGTTTCCCTTGAATATACTTAAAAGGATACTGTTATAGTTTTATTTTAAAATTATATTTGCCATTCATTGGATCCTTTGGAACATTTTAAATTTATGATGAAAAACCTTAGATGCCACCGACAAAAAGGATACAGTTTCCCAAAATTTGTATCGGGAGCACCAAGCAAAAATGTTTGGAGACCACTAATACTGGGTAACTGTAGAAGAATTTGTCGTTTTTCTTATCCTCTGGTTCAGTGTTTGCTTTTTTTTTTTTTTGATTTTGACATACTGTTGCATTCAAGAGTTTATTTTATTTATTTATTTATTTAAAAAAATTTTTTACGATCTTTCTTTTCTTTTTTTCTTTTTTTTTGAACTTTTGAATTTTATTTTATTTATCTTTTTATACAGCAGGTTCTTATTAGTCATCCATTTTATACACATCAGTGTATACATGTCAATACCAATCTCCCAATTCATCACACCACCACCCCTGCCCCCGCCGCTTTCCCCCCTTGGTGTCCATACGTTTGTTCTCTACCCTGTGTCTCAGTTTCTGTCCTGCAACCAGTTCATCTGTACCATTTTCTAGGTTCCACGTGTATGCGTTAATATACGATACTTGTTTTTCTCTTTCTGACTTACTTCACTCTATGACAGTCTCATTAGATTCATCCATGTCTCTACAAATGACCGAATTTCATTCCTTTTTATGACTGAGTAATATTCCATTGTATATATGTGCCACATCTTCCTTATCCATTCGTCTGTCAATGGGCATTTAGGTTGCTTCGATTTCCTGGCTATTGTAAATAGTGCTGCAGTGAACAGTGGGGTGCATATGTCCTTTTGAATTATCGTTTTCTCTGGGTGTATGCCCAGTAGTGGGATTGCTGGGTCATATGGTAATTCTACTTTTAGTTTTTTAAGGAAACTCCATACTGTTCTCCATAGTGGCTGTATCAATTTACATTCCCACTAACAGTGCAAGAGGGTTCCCTTTTCTCCACACCCTCTCCAGCATTTGTTGTTTGTAGATTTTCTGATGATGCCCATTCTAACTGTTATGAGGTGATACCTCATTGTAGTTTTGACTTGCATTTCTCTAATAATTAGTGATGTTGAGCAGCTTTTCATGTGCCTCTTGGCCATCTGTATGTCTTCTTTGGAGACATGTCTGTTTAGGTCTTCTGCCCATTTTTTGATTGGGTTGTTTGTTTTTTTTGTTGTTGTTGTTGTTGTTGTTTTGCGGTACACGGGCCTCTCACTGTTGTGGCTCCTCCCGTTGTGGAGCACACGCTCTGGATGTGCAGGCCCAGCGGCCATGGCTCATGGGCCCAGCCGCTCCGCGGCATGTGGGATCCTCCCGGACCAGGGCACGAACCCGTGTCCCCTGCAGCGGCAGGCGGACTCTCAACCACTGCGCCACCAGGGAAGCCCTGTTTTTTTAATATTGAGCTGCATGACCTGTTTATATATTTTAGAGATGAATCCTTTGTCCGTTGATATGTTTGCAAATATTTTCTCCGATTCTGAGGGTTGTCTTTTCATCTTGTATATGGTTTCCTTTGCTGTGTAAAACCATTTAAGTTTCATTAGGTCCCATTTGTTTGTTTCTGTTTTTATTTCCATTACTCTAGGAGGTGGATCAAAAAATATCTTGCTGTGATTTATGTCAAAGAGTGTTCTTCCTGTGTTTTCCTGTAAGAGTTTTCTTGTGTTTTTTTTCTTAGATATCTTTTTTTTTTAACATCTTTATTGGAGTATAATTGCTTTACAATGGTGTGTTAGTTTCTGCTTTATAACAAAGTGAATCAGCTATACATATACATATATCCCCATATCTCTTCCCTCTTGTGTCTCCCTCCCTCCCACCCGTCTAGGTTGGCACAGAGCAGTGAGCTGATCTCCCTGTGCTATGCAGCTGCTTCCCACTAGCTATCTGTTTTACATTTGGTAGTGTATATATGTCCATGCCACTCTCTCACTTTGTCACACCTTCCCCTTCCCCATATCCTCAAGTCCATTCTCTAGTAGGTCTGTGTCTTTATTCCCGTCTTGCCCCTAGGTTCTTCATGACCTTTTTTTTTTTTCCTTAGATTCCATATATATGTGTTAGCATACGGTATTTGTTTTTTTCCTTCTGACTTACTTCACTCTGTATGACAGACTCTAGGTCCATCCACCTCACTACAAATAACTCAATTTTGTTTCTTTTTATGGCTGAGTAATATTCCATTGTATATATGTGCCATATCTTCTTTATCCATTCATCTGTCGATGGACACTTAGGTTGCTTCCATGTCCTAACTATTGTAAATAGAGCTGCAATGAACATAGTGGTACATGAGTCTCTTTGAATTATGGTTTTCTCAGGGTATATGCCCAGTAGTGGGATTGCTGTGTCGTATGGTAGTTCTATTTTTAGTTTTTTAAGGAACCTCCATACTCTTCTCCATAGTGGCTGTATCAGTTTACATTCCCACCAACAGTGCAAGAGGGTTCCCTTTTCTCCACATCCTTTCCAGCATTTATTGTTTGTAGATTTTTTGATAATGGCCATTCTGACCAGTGTGAGATGATATCTCATTGTAGTTTTGATTTGCATTTCTCTAATGATTAATAATGTTGAGCATTCTTTCATGTGTTTGTTGGCAATCTGTATATCTTCTTTGGAGAAATGTCTGTTTAGGTCTTCTGTCCATTTTTGGATTGCGTTGTTTGTTTTTTTGATATTGAGCTGTATGAGCTGCTTGTAAATTTTGGAGATTAATCCTTTGTCAGTTGCTTCATTTGCAAATATTTTCTCCCATTCTGAGGGTTGTCTTTTGGTCTTGTTTATGGTTTCCTTTGCTGTGCAAAGGGTTTTAAATTTCATTAGGTCCCATTTGTTTGTTTTTGTTTTTATTTCCATTTCTCTAGGAGGTGGGTCAAAAAGGATCTTGCTGTGATTTTTATCAAAGAGTGTTCTGCCTATGTTTTCCTCTAAGAGTTTTATAGCGTCCAGTCTTACATTTTCGTCTCTAATCCTTTTTTTTTTTCGGTACGTGGGCCTCTCACTGTTGTGGCCTCTCCTATTGCAGAGCACAGGCTCCGGACGCGCAGGCTCAGTGGCCATGGCTCATGGGCCTAGCCGTTCCGCGGCATGTGGGATCTTCCCGGACCGGGGCACGAACCCGTGTCCCCTGCATTGGCAGGCGGACTCTCAACCACTGCGCCACCAGGGAAGCCCTCTCTAATCCATTTTGAGTTTATTTTTGTGTACGGTGTTAGGACGTGTTCTAATTTCATTGTTTTACATGTAGCTGTCCAGTTTTCCCAGCACCTCTTATTGAAGAGACTGTCTTTTCTCTATTGTATATTCTTGCCTCCTTTGTCATAGATTAGTTGACCATAGGTGCATGGGTTTATCTCTGGGCTTTCTATCTTGTTCCATTGATCTATGTTTCTGTTTTTGTGCCAGTACCATATTGTCTTGATTACTGTAGCTTTGTAGTATAGTCTGAAGTCAGGGAGTCTGATTCCTCCATCTCCACCTTTTTCCGTCAAGAGTGTTTTGACTATTCAGGGACTTTTGTGTCTCTAGACAAATTTTAAGAGTTTTTGTTCTAGTTCTGTAAAAAATGCCATTGGTAATTTGATAGGGATTGCACTGAATCTGTAGATTGCTTTGGGTAGTATAGTCATTTTCACAATACTGATTCTTCCAATCCAAGAACATAGTATATCTCTCCATCTGTTTGTATCATCTTTAATTTCTTTCATCAGTGTGTTATAGTTTTCTGCATACAGATCTTTTGTCTCCTTACTAGGTTTATTCCTAGGTATTTTATTCTTCTTGTTGCAACGGTAAATGGGAGTGTTCCCTTAATTTCTCTTTTAGATTTTTCATCATTAGTGTATAGGAATGCAAGAGATTTCTGTGCATTAATTTTGTATGCTGCTACTTTACCAAATTCATTGATTAGCTCTAGTAGTTTTCTGGTAGCATCTTTAGGATTCTCTATGTATAGTATCATGTCATCTGCAAACAGTGACAGTTTTACTTCTTCTTTTCCGATTTGGATTCCTTTAATTTCTTTTTCTTCTCTGATTGCTCTGGCTTAAACTTCATGAACTGTGTTGATTAATAGTGGTGAGAGTGGGCAACCTTGTCTTGTTCCTGATCTTAGTGGAAATGGTTTCAGTTTTTCACCACTGATAACAATATTGGCTGTGGGTTTGTCATATATGGCCTTTATTATGTTGACGTAAGTTCCATCTGTGCCTACTTTCTGGAGGGTTTTTATCATAAATGTGTGTTGAATTTTGTCGAAAGCTTTTTCTGCATCTGTTGAAATGATCATATAGTTTTCCTCCTTCAATTTGTTAATATGGTTTATCACATTGACTGATTTGCCTATATTGAAGAATCCTTGCATTCCTGGGATAAACCCCACTTGATCGTGGTGTATAATCCTTTTAATGTGCTGTTGGATTCTGTTTGCTAGTATTTGTTGAGGATTTTTGCATCGATGTTCATCAGTGATATTGGCCTGTAGTTTTCTTTTTTAGTGACATCTTTGTCTGGTTTTGGTTTCAGAGTGATGGTGGCTTCATAGAATGCGTTTGGGAGTGTTCCTCCCTCTGCTATATTTTGGAAGGTTTGAGAAGGATAGGTGTTAGCTCTTCTCTAAATGTTTGATAGAATTTGCCTTTGAAGCCATCTGGTCCTGAGCTTTTGTTTGTTGGAAGATTTTTAATAACAGTTTCAATTTCAGTGCTTGTGATTGACTTGTTTATATTTTCTATTTCTTCCTGGTTCAGTCTCGGAAGGTTGTGCTTTTCTAAGAATTTGTGCATTTCTTCCAGGTTGTTCATTTTATTGGCATATAGTTGCTTGTAGTAATCTCTCATGATCCTTTGTATTTCTACAGTGTCAGTTGTTACTTCTCTGTTTTCATTTCTAATTCTGTTGATCTGAGTCTTCTCCCTTTTTTTCTTGATGAGTCTGGGTAATGGCCTATCAATTTTGTTTATCTTCTCAAAGAACCAGCTTTTAGTTTTATTGATTTTTGCTTTTGTCTCCTTCATTTCTTTTTCATTTACTTCTGATCTGATCTTTATGATTTCTTTCCTTCTGCTAACTTTGGGTGTTTTTTGTTCTTCTTTCTCTAATTGCTTTAGGTGTAAGGTTAGTTGTTTATTTGAGATTTTTCTTGGTTCTTGAGGTAGGATTGTATTGCTATAAACTTCCCTCTTAGAACTGCTGTTTGCTGTATCCCATAGGTTTTGGGTCGTCATGTTTTCATTGTCATTTGTTTCTAGGTATTTTTTATTTCCTCTTTGATTTGTTCAGTGATCTTTTGGTTATTTAGTAGGTATTGTTTAGCCTCCATGTGTTTCTATTTTTTACAGATTTTTTCCTGTAATTGATATCTAGTCTCATAGCATTGTGGTTGGATAAGGTACTTGATACGATTTGAATTTTCCTAAATTTACCAAGGCTTGATTTGTGACCCAAGATATGATCTGTCCTGGAGAATGTTCCATGAGCACTTGAGAAGATAGTGTATTCCATTGTTTTGGGATGGGATGTCCTGTAAATATCAATTAAGTCCATCTTGTTTAATGTATCATTTAAAGCTTCCTTATTTTTTTTCATTTTGGATGATCTGCCCATTGGTGTAAGTGGGGTGTTTCAGTGTGCTACTGTTATTGTGTTACTGTCTATTTCCCCTTTTATGGCTGTTAGCATTTACCTTATGTATTAAGGTATGTTGGGTGCATAAATATTTACAGTTGTTATATCTTCTTCTTGGATTGATTCCTTGATCATTATGTAGTGTGCTTTGTCTCTTGTAATAGTCTTTGTTTTAAAGTCTATTTTGTCTGATATGAGAATTGCTGCTCAGCTTTCTTTTGATTTCTATTTGCATGGAATATCTTTTTCCATCCCCTCACTTTCAGTCTGTATGTGTCCCTAGGTCTGAAGTGGGTCTCTTGTAGACAGCACATATACAGGTCGTGTTTTTGTATCCGTTCAGCGAGCCTGTGTCTTTTGATTGGAGCATTTAATCCATTTACATTTAAGGAAATTGTTGATATGTATGTTCCTATTACCATTTTCTTAATTGCTTTGAGTTTGTTTTGTAGGTCTTTTCCTTCTCTTGTGTTTCCTGCCTAGAGAAGTTCCTTTAGCATTTGTTGTAAAGCTGGTTTGGTGGTGCCGAATTTTCTTAGCTTTTGCTTGTCTGTAAAGGTTTTAATTTCTCCGTCAAATCTGAATGAGATACTTGCAGGGTAGAATAATCTTGGTTGTAGGTTTTTCCCTTTCATCACTTTATATATGTCCTGCCACACCTTTCTGGCTTGCAGAGCTTCTGCTGAAAGATCAGCTGTTAACATAATGGGGATTCCCTTGTATGTTATTTGTTGCTTTTCCCTTGCTGCTTTTAATATTATTTCTTTTCTGTTTGATTTTTGATAGTTTGATTAATATGTGTCTTCGTGTGTTTCTCCTTGGATTTATCCTGTATGGGACTCTCTGTGCTTCCTGGACTTGATTGACTATTTCCTTTTGCCATACTACGGATGTTTTCAACTATAATCTCTTCAAATATTTTCTCAGTCCCTTTCTTTTTCTCTTCTTCTTCTGGACCCCTGTAACTTGAATGTTGGTGCGTTTAATATTTTCCCAGAGGTCTATGAGACTGTCCTCAGTTCTTTCCATTCTTTTTTCTTTTTCTGCTCCACGGCAGTTATTCCCACTATTTTATCTTGCAGGTCACTTATTCGTTCTTCTGCCTCAGTTATTCTATTGATTCCTTCCAGAGCATTTTTTTTTTGGCTGCGTTGGGTCTTTGTTGCTGCATGTGGGCTTTCTTTAGTTTCAGTGAGCAGGGGCTACTCTTTATTGTGGTGTGGGTTTCTCATTGTGGTGGCTTCTCGTTGTGAAGCACAGGCTCTAGTTGTGGGGGCTTCAGTAGTTGTGGCACGCAGGCTCAGTAGTTGTGGCTCGCAGGCTCAGTAGTTGTGGTGTATGGGCTTAGTTGCTCCACGGCTTGTGGGATCTTCCTGGAGCAGGGCTCGATGCTGTGTCCCCTGCATTGGCAGGTGGATTTTTAACCACTGCGCCACCAGGGAAGCCCCTTCCAGAGAATTTTTAATTTTATTTATTGTGTTGTTCGTCACTGTTTGTTTGCTCTTTAGTTCTTCTAGGTCCTTGTTAAATGTTTCTTGTATTTTCTCCTTTCTGTTTCCAAGATTTTGGATCATCTTTACTATCATTACTCTGAATTCTTTTTCAGGTAGACTGCCTATTTCCTCTTCATTTATTTGGTCTGGTGGGTTTTTACCTTGCTCCTTCATCTGCTGTGTATTTCTCTGTCTTCTCGTTTTGCTAAACTTACTGTGTTTGTGGTCTCCTTTTCGCAGGCTGCAGGTTTGTAGTTCCCATTGTTTTTGGTGTCTGCCCCCAGTGGGTAACGTTGGATCCGTGGGATGTGTAGGCTTCCTGGTGGAGGGGACTAGTGCCTGTGTTCTGGTGGATGAGGCTGGATCTTGTCTTTCTGGTGAGCAGGACTGCGTCCAGTGGTGTGTTTTGGGGTGTCTGTGAACTTATTATGATTTTAGGCAGCCTCTCCGCTAATGGGTGGGGTTGTGTTCCTGTCTTGCTAGTTGTTTGGTGTGGCGTGTCCAGCACTGTAGCTTGCTGGTCGTTGAGTGGAGCTGGGTCTTAGCGTTGAGATGGAGATCTCTGGGAGAGCTCTTGTTGATTGATATTATGTGGGGCCAGGAGGTCTCTGGTGGATCAATGTTCTGAACTCGGCTCTCCTACCTCAGAGGCTCAGGCCTGACACCCAGCTGGAGCACCAAGACCCTGTCAGCCACACGGCTTTTGGGAAGTCTGAGGTCTTCTGCCAGCGTTCATTAGGTGTTCTGTAGGAGTTGTTCCACATGTAGATGTATTTTTGATGTATTTGTGGGGAGGAAGGTGATCTCCACGTCTTACTCCTCCACCATCCTGAAGGTCCCCTCAGCCTGGTTCATTGTTTCTAATTCCTTAATGATAAGCGTCACTAGGGGTACTTTACATTCATAGGTCTTACTGCAGATTCAAGGAATCACCATCTCCAGGGATGGTGTATATTTAAAAAGCACCTTCTAGGTGCTTAATCTTTCTAGGCAAATATAGACCTAGAAAGTTATATATTTTAAAAGCAATGAGGTAATATGTATCTCAGTCAAGTTTGGAAATTACTGATCTAGACTAAATCACTGTTACATTGTGGTCTCCGGACCATCTGTACCAAAACACCTGGGGTCCATGCTTAAAATGCAGAGCCCTAGACTTCATCGCAGAATTTTGAGAGATGTGACCCTGGAACATTCGTTTTTGAAGAAACTCTATAGGTGATTCTTACGTACACTAAAATTTGAGGACCTCTGCTCTAGATCTGAAGAGGACAGTGGGTAAGAAAGAAGTATTGGTGATACCTACATTTGGCAAAGCAACCTTTGATTTTAAGAAATCAAAGTGAAAATTTTGAACTGAGGAACAGCTAGAATGCAGTTTTAATGGTTACAGCAAAGATTCTTAGATGGTTTTTAAATAGTGCAACAAACCATAGACTCTTGAATCCAGTCGAGGCCAGCTGAAGTGCCTTTTTGTAGTTTGCCAGATTACACTCCCTGATAGGCAGCATTTATCGCCCTAGTTTTAAGGTGATCATTTCCTTGACAAAGTGATAGATTTGGGATATAATACTATCCTCAGTAACTGCTCATGAACTGTGAACTCTTTAGTATGTGATGACACAGGATAACCTCTGAGTCATAGCGTACTGAAATGGAAATGCTTTTATGAAATTTAGGTCGTATGAACTAACCCGGAAGGACCGACTGTACAAAAACATCATTCGAATGCAGCATACGCACGGATTCAAGGCTTTTCACATCCTCCCTCAGACCTTCCTGCTGCCAGCTGAGTATGCGGAATTCTGTAGTAAGTGCTTGACTCCTGATGCTCCATTCTCACCCCTGTCCCCTGTCCCCCATCCCCAGCAGCTGAACTTGGGGCAGATTTACTCCAAGGGCTGCCTTAAGTCAGGAACTAATCAGGGCTTTTCAGATCCTTAAAAAATTGTTTCTTTAGTAAAACAATTGCAGAGATAACTTTAAAACTGTTTTATTCTGAGCGTGTATGTGTGTATTTATTCTTAGTAAGGACATTTATGTAAGGACACATTGGTATTGTATAAATGTGCTCCTGTTTATTACAAAAAGTCTCTTTTTCATTGACAAGAGTTAGTGCCCATGTAAGGATGGATATACTTCTGCATATGAACTACATATGCATCCTTTTCGGCATCTCTCTTCCTCTTGTCATTTAAGGAATATCCCTATCCCCTCGATTTTTGGACTTGTGTGACTTATGTTCTTTGGGGTACACATATCACGCATCTTTTGGTGTTAGGGTTTAGAGGTACCAGTTAGTCACACTCTCTCTCCTTGGAGTACAGACTAATTGAAAAATATTCATGGGAGCGAAATAGGCACATGAACGTCTGCTGTATTGGTGGTAAAGCTAGCTGGGAATGCATGGCCTGCATCCAAGTCTCATTGCTTCTTTTGTCTTGAAGTGAACTTACCTCCCCAGGTCCAAGCAGAGGAGATGGGCTATTTTGGACTCTCCCCCCATGGTGGGCAATGCCTGCCTCAGTAGGCTTAGAGCACAGAAGAGGCACGAATACAGAGAAGGTGTGAGGCAGGTCTTTTGTGAGAGTCTAAATAGGAAAAATAATAATAGCTAACAGTTAATGAACATTTCCCTTCTGTTAGGCCCTCTTCCAAGTGGAGCCTCTATTCTGAGGTAGGTACTGTTATTGTTCCCAGCTTTATAGGTGAGGAGACTAAGGTACAGAGAGGTTAAGTAACTTTCTGTAAGTTATGTGGCTGCAAATGGTGGGATTAGGATCCAGACCCTGCAGTTTGGCTTCAGAAGCCAGGCTCCTCACCACTGTGCTTTGTGGCCAAGACAGTGGGTGTATGCACACAATGACCATTTCCCAGGACCACCCGTGGGAGAAGTCACTTCTGTGAGGAGGATCAGTTATGACACACAGAGAGGACAGCAAGACAGTTTTCTTCTCAATAAGTCCAAGAAAAAGACTTTTCCTGTCTTATAGGTAGAGGAAGCATGGAGAGAGGAAGAGAAATTTTTCTCTAGACTTCCTGACATTTGATTCTTTTAACCTGTTGGACCTAGTGGTCTGGTCTGGTCACGCAGTGCGGTGTTCATCCTCTGGGACTTGCATCAGGAATGGTCACAGGGTCTCTTGCTCCCAGCTTGGGGAAGCCATTCTTCTGAGAGCACTTGTTTACCCTGCTGGGACCAGTGGTTGGCAGTTCAGTGTTTGCCCACAGAAGGCTCTGAAATGGGTCAGAGTAGAGTATTCACTAGATGAATTAAGTTAACTTCAAAGCTACAGTGCACTTGAAGCTGAACATTTATAGTTAGGAATTTTTATTATGGGATTTTTAGCCATGTTATTGAAACCTCCTGTGCCTTAGCTTCCTCCTCTGTAAAATGGGACTGTTACTAGTACTGACATTGTAGTGTTGTTGGGATGTTTAAATAGGTTAACACATGGAAAGCACTTGGAGTGGTGCCTGATGGGTACTTAATAAATGTGCAATAACATTTCCTATTTCAAGTTATGTAGAGATGTATTGTTATATAATAAAAGTAAAAAATTGTGTAATAAGCCAACATGATAGCATAAAAATGCTTCAGCTAACATGTTAGCAACGTAAAAGCATTCCTGATATGAACTCCCTGCTGTTGAATTCCTATTGAGAAATCAGAGTCCAGAATAATTTCCTAGTGAACACTAAAGGGATATTAAGTTGAAAATTCCCTTTCTCCTCTCTGCTGTCTCTTATTCTGTGGTTCTTCCCCACCCTTTGGAGGCAGTTTGAGGGCTGGATGCTCATTCAGAAGATTGGATAGAGTTAGAATTCCTCCATGCGTTCAAGCCTGACCTGTGTTTCAGTAGAATTGTTTCTCCAGCATATTTTTTTTTAAATAAATTTATTTATTTTATTTTTGGCTGCTTTGGGTCTTTGTTGCTGCGTGCAGGCTTTCTCTAGTTGCAGCAAGCAGGGGCTACTCTTCGTTGCGGTGCACGGGCTTCTCTTGTTGCGGAGCAGGGGCTCTAGGCACGTGGGCTCAGTAGTTGTGGCACGTGGGCTCAGTAGTTGTGGCGCATGGGCTTAGTTGCTCCGCAGCATGTGGGATCTTCCCAGACCAGGGATCGAACCCCTGTCCCCTTCATTGGCAGGTGTATTCTTAACAACTGCACCACCAGGGAAGCCTCGTTTCTTCAGCATATTATTCAAACTCTTACAGTTTCTACATTCTAACAAAAATGAATTCAAAAGGTCAGTAGCACACATAGAATGAATATAGCTGCAACCCAAAGCCACCACATTGAGCCCCAGGGCAGTTATTACAGGCAAATGATGTTCTTCAGTCTCAAAACAAATCCCTCATTGCTGTTGCCTCCCAAAGACCACAGCAGGGACTTATTGTGTGGTAGAAGAGGGACCAGGGAAGATGTGATGGTAAAGAGGAAGCTTCTTGGTTTCAGTCCTGCCAGGATGCCAGTCATTCTTTGCCAGTAGTCCAGAGTCCATGACCTCTACACTTAAATCCACTGGGGAGAAATCCAGCATTAGTAGGTCAGTTGTGTTGCTAAGTTTACATATTAGGGGAGAAACTTGCCTCCTCCTACCACTTCCTCTTTCAAAGAGACATTCCTCTTCCTCCTAAAGTCTGTTTTAAGTTCTCTTCATTTCCTCTGCTGTCCACCTAGCATATTATAACTCAGAAATTCCCTTTTCTCCATGACACTTGTGTTCCTGACCTTCCAGTGCTTGCTTGAGCGCAGACAATAGGATATTTTTGAGAAGGCAAGTGACATGAACAGGTTGGCCTTTAGGAAAATAACTGCATGAAATTAATTGGAGGGAGCAGGGGGAGGAAACACAGTGGTCGCTTTGGAAGTCATAATCCAGGTAAGAAGTGTAGATAGACTGAGCTAGGTAGCTGGAACGGAATGGAGGCAGTGGAAAGAATGGTAGAATAAACACAGTTTACTAAGTGGCTGTGAGTAGTGAGGCAGAGGTCAAAGGTGTGAGTCTGAGAAGCTGGGAGGAGCATTAAGTCTTTAACCAGGGAGTGTAACGAGGAATGTAGAGCAGGGGTCCCCAACCCCCGGGGTTCCTGTTAGGAACCGGGCCGCACAGCAGGAGGTGAGCAGCGGTCGAGCAAGTGAAGCTTTACCTGCCGCTCCCCATCGTCCCCACCGCTCGCATTACCGCCTGAAGCACCACCCCTGCCCCCCACTCCCCAACCCCTCGGCCGTGGAACCACGAAACCAGTCCCTGGTGCCAAAAAGGTTGGGGACCGCTGACGTAGAGGAAAAGTGTTGAAGGGCAAGAGGAGTGTCACATTTTGGACCTGGTGTGGATTTGAGGTGCCTACAGGCCTCCGTGTGGTGATGTTTTGCAGACAGTTGTAAAGGCAGTTTTGAGTTCTGGCCAGTTATAGGCTCTGGAAGTTGCAGATATGGAGGTGGATGTTACTACCAAGGAAGGGAAAAAGGAAGAGAAGAAGAACTACCGAGAAATCAGAGGGGAGAGAGACCTTGAAGATGTGAGCAAGGGAATGAGGTCCCAGAGGAGGCAGGAGAGGGTTTAGTCAAGAGCCCAAGTAGAAGGGTGAGCTTCAGGAAGCAGGGCGTGTCTCTCCCTTAAAAGGAGAGAAAGAAGAAGGCTAAGTGGTCATCCAGGTAACATTTGAGATGGAGAGGAAAGCAGGTGAGCGGGTTTATGTTACAGATTCCCAGCCTTCTTGGTGAGAGGGTGATGAGGGCACATACCAGGAATGAGGGGCCTAGGGATGGGTTTGGGTGTTTGAGAGGAGCAGAAAGGCATGTGACTAGCCTGTGAAAGAGCCTTTGAAAGGGAACTGATAAGGAACAGATATGAGGATTGCCTGAAGACTCTAGAGAGACCAGCCAAGGCGGATCTCATGAATTTGTATAGCTTTTTGTTCTAATAAGAGAAAACCTGAAATCTATCTCTGTAGAGACCTAGCCCAGAGACCAAACACTGCCTCAAGAGATATGAAAGCCTGGATACTGCCAAACTGTTCCCAGTAATTAAAATGTGGGGCTTGCAATATACAGACCAGATCTTGCTAGATTCCTGGTGCCACTGTTGCTAGTGTAACAGTATATAGTACAGTCGGAGGTCTGTGACCCCGAAGAACCTAACTAAGAATCTTGCCAACTGCAGCCACTCCCCAGCTGTGGACAGCTTTCTAAGCAGGGAGAAGGAAACAACAAGGAAGGCAGGGTGGCGCCAATATCAGAAAAGCAGAACTTTCCCCCAACGCCCTGGCAGATTTCTGTTTACTTCTCACTGCCCAGAATTGCATTCTCTGGTCATCTTTAGTTGCAAGAGAGACAGAAATAATTCTAAGGAATGAGCAAAACTTTAATGTCAGCCAGTTAATTTCAGATGACTGGATTTCAAAGTAATCAGTAAAATTTATAGAATCATAATAGTAGGATTATGAGAGATCTCATAATTCAAATGACTAAACCTCTCATTTTAAAGATGAGACTGGATAATTTAAGCAAATTGCCCGGAATTAGAAAAGTCAGAATTAGAACTCAGATCTTCCTACGCCTGGTTCAGTGCTCTTTCCATTAGATTGAGCATGCTGCCACCATAGGACCTGGAAGGCACCAGAAAGAGTTGCAGGCCCTGTCTAGTATATCTTCCTCCTGACAGGCTGCCAAGCTCTTTGCCTTGCTTTGCTTCTGACCCACATTTTTGGAACCTGTGAAAGAAATCAATCCTTGTTCTGAAATACAGCAAATCAAGGAGAAAGGCTTAGCATGAAGACACTGTTTTTGATATTTAGAATTTCAAGAACATGATAAAAGTGAAGCACCAGAAACTTCTGATAAGCCTAGTCCACAAAGTAAGATTTATTAAACGCGTTAGATGGCAGAAGTTGCATTTAGCTAGATTTTCCCTGTTCTGAAAACGAGCATTTTCTGCGTCCGTTTGTCACCACAGGGGGTACCATCTTCAGACAGGTCTGGTCATTTTCTTCGGCATTGCTGTATGTAGCTCCCTCACTTCCTCTTTGTGAGCTCGGTGTGTCTAATTACTTGCTTAGGGCCTGCCTTTCTGCTGTCTTTTCACTTCTGCATGCCCCATACTAGCAAACTGCGTAACACGGGTTGGGTACTTAGAAGTATTGAATGAATGAATGAAGTTTAAAAATTTTTGTAATTTTTTTGTTTTATTTTACTATTAATTGTTCCTTTTGTTCTCAAACTATTGTATTCTCAGAATTTGGGGAAAATGGCAAAATGGAAAAAACATATAAAGTGTATATATATATACATCTATTCAGTGACTTCAGTTTATAGAGATTTAAATTGTCTTATATAAATATGCCATCTATTGCAGGAATTTAAAATTATGTAAATGATGTAGGTAATATAGTCACGGTACCCCCCAAAACATACAAAACAATAATCAGTGAAAAGCCTTTTTTCTCCTCTTTTCCTCAGTCATCCAGTTCTCCCCAGAGGTGATCAGTGTTATTAGTATTTTTACATATCCTTCTAGAGGTATTCTCTGCACTCACTGGCACATGGCTTGAGTGTGTATGTGAACAGATGGGAGCATACAATACCCAGTGCCCTGCACTTTACTTCGTAACACTCAACAGTCTCTTTGAGCTCATTCCCTCTCTGTTCCTTAATAACATTCTCATTTTGTGTGTCTGCTTAATATTTCATTATGTAGAGCAGGTGTCTGCAAACTACAGCCCTTGTGTCACATCTGGTCCTATGCCTTTTTGTATGTATCCCAAGAGCTAAAAATGATTTTTACATTTTTAAATGCTTGAAAAAAATCAAAAGAAGAATAAAATTTTGTGGCATGTGGAAATCATAGGAAATTCAGTGTCCATAAATAAAGGTTTTTGGGGGCCAGCCATGCTCCTTTGTTTACGTATTGTTTATGGTAACTTTTGAGCTACAATGACAGAGTTGAATAGTTGCATGGCCTGCAAAGCCTAAGCTATTTATTATCTGGCTTTTTACCAAAAAATAGCTTTTGCCAGCCCCTCATATAGATGCAATATAGTGTATTTAATTAGTTGATGGATGTCTTTTGCTATTAAAATGCAACACTGAATAATCTTCTACAAAGAATGTTCCAGTATGTGTGAGTAGGACCAGAGAATACATTCCCAGAAGTGGAGTTGCTCACGGAGTTTTACATTCTGTGTGGCACGTGACATTTTTTTCTAATTCTGTGAGGTCACATCAAGGGAAAAAGCAGGGGAGGGTGGCGGAGAGAAGACAAGGAGGTCTTCTTTCTCTCCTGGTGAAATGGTTTGTGGCACCGACACAAATCAAGTTCCTGTTGGGAGGCCTTGAAAAGACAGTTTGGCTCCTATCAGAGGGAGAGTCCTTTGTCTCTGCTTCTCTCTCGTGTCCACTGACCTTCCCTAAGTGGAGGCCGGAGCCATCTGCAGGCCTCTGGGACTCCTCATATTGGTTGTGTGTTTTCTTTTCCTATGACCCAAAGGTATTTAAAGCGTAAACCTGAACCTGCGAAAGGAACAAAAGTAAAGGGCACCTTTTAACCACTCGTCAATTATTGTCCTACCTTTCCACTCACCTTGTTTTATTTAAGGCGATTTTTTCTTACAAGCTCAGAGAAACTGCTTGAGGAAAGTAACCATATTAGGGGATCTGGCCTTTGACTCGCGTTGTCACCGTCTGCAGTGTGAGCCTCTGGAGGTCCTTTAGTTAAAGGAGGCGAGGATATCAAAGATTCGTGAAGGTTGTTTGTGACAGTAATAGACGAACATCCCGATATTTGCCTTATTTTGTCTTCATCCTCTCATTCAAGAGGGGAAATGGTGGAAGAAATATATTATGTAATATTGCTGTCTCTTCCTCTCTTTCCTTTCTCTCTCTTTCTCTGTTTTCATTTTTAAGGCTAGTCCAAAAATACAGGTTATTTTAGTTGCTGTCCTCCACTTAGAAATTTGGAAAATTCTTTGGGTACCTGAGTAGATAACTAGTGTTAAAATTTAAGATAATAAACTCATGTCCCTTCTTTCTCTTTGTTTCTTTCTTCCCTGTTTTGTCTCCCAATATTTTGAGCAGATTCATATTCAAAGGACCGGGGACCTTGGATAGTAAAACCAGTGGCCTCTTCCAGGGGGCGGGGTGTCTACCTGATCAACAATGTAAGTATGCAGCGGGTGGCATACTTCGCTCCGTGTTTGTTCTTCCCTGCTTCACCCTTTGTCTTAGCTACTAAATCTGCATTCAGAAGTGTGATTTGAGGAGGGGTATGAGTCTACTGTTCACCTTACTGGCAGTAACCTCCTCCCATGCCAACAGTTACTCTATGGCTAATAAGTCACTTGATTGAATTTGGGGGGAGGACAGCCTTTGGTGTCAGCAGAAAAGAGGTACTTTTTCTGCTTTCAGCATTCTGCCTTGCTAATTCCTTGGCACTAAGCATTAATTGGTAGCACATACATTTAGTTCCTGTTGTGAGGAGAACTGTGGGTTCCTACCCTCAAGGTCATCAAGCAAATTAACCTTAGTCTGGCATGGCATCCTTGCTGCTCCTGGCCCCCTCCGTCCCCCCTCTTCTTCTTCCTCCTCATCCTCTTCTTTTTTCAAAAGTCATTAATATCTTGATTCTTTGCAAAATCCTCATTAAAAGTTGTTTTTCAGTTGAATACATATACAAAGTAAATGAAATAAAATCCCAACCCCACTCTCACTGGCTAGACTAACAACAGTAGTAACCTAATACAGTTGATTTATGTTTCTTCTTTTCTCAACTTTACATTTTGTTTCTAATTCTCAGTTTGATATTCACTGCACTCATATCACCCCCTACCCTTCCTTCCACATTACATCTCTAGCTTTGATTACTTTTTATTATTTTTATATTTTAAAGGTTTATGATATTTACATTCTCTTCAGTAACTATGATTCAGTTTCTTTGCTTTATCTATAAGTTGAGTAAAAAATTTTAACTCAATAGAAACTTTACAGATGGGAATTCTGAAATTTAACCAATATTTCAGTCTGGGTCTTTGTTCATTCTTCCTCCTGGACCTTTGGTCAGCCCTTTCAATCTGGAAGCTAGTATTTTTCTTTAGTTCAGGAAAAATCATTCATTTTTTGTCTATGCTTCTGCTTCTGGAACTTCTTTTTGAGGCATTCTGGGTGTTTCCTTCGTGTCAGCTTTTCTCTCATTTTAAATTCTCTGTCTTTTCCCATCTTTACCTTCTGGATCACCAGTGGGAGCTCTGTCCATTTTATCGTTCATTCCATCTACTGTATTTCTATATTGGCGATCATAAGGTACAAACACTCTTATTTTCTCATTTGCCTTTTTTTTTTCTTTTGTGATAACAGCCTGTTGTTGCTTAGTAGATGCAGTTTGCTGGCGGGTCTTTCTGAGGATACGAATTGAAAGTGTTTTAAAGTTCTCTTTTGTTTCACCAATTTTCATGGGATCGTGGTTTTTTTTCCTGCTGTGGGGTTTTCTCAATTTCAGTGACCTTAGATGTTGAGTCACACTGATGAACAAGACTAGACTGATTCAAATTTTGACAGCTGGCCTGGGTTTCCCCTACTGTTGTGTAGGACTGATTCCCTAATAACATCTGACTGGACAGGAGGCTGACTGTGCTTTGTGTGAGGGCAAAGTGTGTTGAATGTCAGGCCGCACCTTAGGTGGATATGGGTGAGGAAGCGTGCTTCTTCCTTCCCCCTTGCCAAAACAGGGCCTGCCTGATTATGGATATAAAGGAAGAGTTGGGTGATTTCCTTCTGGGGCGGTGCTACCTTTCCTCTCTCTTCACCTTTGTGTCTGCTGTAGGGATGCAGTGGCCTCAAGTTCCACTGCTCTGTGGGATGCCTGTGCCCACCCGCAGAAGATGTCCTCCCAAGACAGTTGTTAGGTTTCATCCTGAGGGCAAAGCTTTGGTTGCTGGAGAAGAAGGCCTGTTGGCCGCACTGTTTTAAATGCTGTTTGTTATTTAATTAATTATCTGATTCTTGTCCATTGGCTCCCTCTTGCTCTTCGTGTTAGTTCACTGCCAGCATGGAACTTCTCAGAAGTCTCCTTGGGAAGATCACTCTCACCTCTGATATTTGGGGCTGGGCTTCTTCTGCTCTGTTTCCTCAACCTGTTCCTATCTTCTTTCTGTCTTTCAGGATTTCCTTAAACCTTTGGTCTTTTGTTGGCTCCTTTAACTGTTTTCTAGCTTTGTTATCATTTCAGACGTTTAAAAATGTCTACTCTGGGGCTTCCCTGGTGGCGCAGTGGTTGGGAGTCCGCCTGCCGATGCAGGGGACGCAGGTTCGTGCCCCGGTCTGGGAGGATCCCACATGCCGCGGAGCGGCTGGGCCCGTGGGCCATGGCCGCTGGGCCTGTGTGTCCGGAGCCTATGCTCTGCAGCGGGAGAGGCCACGGCAGTGAGAGGCCTGCGTATCACATTAAAAAATAAATAAATAAAATGTCTACTCTGTCCTTACGGTGGAACCCTGGAAGGGAAGAGGGGGAGGCGGATATGTCATGTGCGTGGTCGGTACACCATCCCAAATTCCCCAGTTCTCTTTCTTTTCACATGGTCTGAGCTATTTCCTATATGTGCAGAAACTAACTTTCTAAGGGGTCTTTCATATGGGAAAATCCTTAAATTCAGTCTGGACTAAAAACTCTACAGTAAATACTGATGGCCAGACCTTTCATGCTGAAGAAATATAGGATCTGGTTCTGAGGCAGTAGCTATACAGCCCCAAGCCCAGGCTACAAGTTCTGCTACCTGACCCTGGGTCACTCTGGAGGGCCTTTTGCCCTGGGTCTCTTGTGACAGAAGGCACTGCTCATAAGCCTTGGATCTCTCTTTTCTTGTCTCTCTTCTGACCTTGGTGTGAAGGCTCCTGTCCAACAGCTTTTCCTTCAGCTTTGTGCCAGGAGCTCCAGTGTTGTTTGAATCTCATAGACGGCACTAGTTTGGGTTTGGGTTTTAGCTGCCAAATGGAATTGCTATTGAAAGTCAACTGTGGTACAAGTTTGCTTTTTATTTTCTTAGACATGAGTCAAAAAGAATAGGATCTATTCCCAGCTCATCTGGGACTTTTTTCTCTTGGAATGCTCTTTTGCCCTGGTGATTTGTTATTTTAAAACCAACATCATAAAGAATAGAAAAGTTAAACTTTCTTTGGTGGGGCTGAGAACTCCATGCCCTGACTCTTCCCTGGATGCCGCGCGCGTCTCATACAGGGGGTGACAAGTCTTTAGAGAATGCACTTGGCAGGCTCTCCTTCTCCCTCCCACATCTCCCTGGGCTGACTCCCTAGAGACCCCCTGCAGAGATCAAAGTACTTGGCAGGACCCTTTGCCTGCCACCTCCCGCTCAGTGAAGCTTTGGAATGAGTCTGATTCTTTGAGGTCTTTGGTGGAAGTGCCAGACAGAAGCCTGGGAAGATGCCAGCAAGCACCAGGGGAGCTGGCAGCATGTGGACATAATGGCAAAATATTCCCACTTTTCTCCAAATCTGGAATTTTATCACCTTTTACCCAGACCTACAAACCATGCAATTAATACCCTCCTTACACACAAGGCCTAACCATCTCCTCTTTTCCATACCTGGATCCTTTCCCATGGAATATGTGACCCATTAGCCAACTGGATGAAGTAACTCTTTCCAAGGCTGCTGCCTGCTTTCCTTTTAGATTCAAGGGGGAGGGAGAGGGAGTGCTCCAGTGGAGGGTCTGCAAGCAGAGCTAGTGTGAGTGGGTGAGGGATGGGGGAGGGAGGGCAGAGTTAGGTGTGAGGGCCAAATAAAAACATCTTTCCCTGTCTTCCCACTGGAGTGAGGAATGAGAGGGCCTCGTATTAAAAATTCCCCCTAATAGTCATAACCTTTGGAAAATATCTGCAAATAGCAACTTTTACCACTATGAGAATAGGATAAAGGATAGAAGAAGGATTACTTTT
Source organism: Delphinus delphis (assembly GCF_949987515.2). Taxonomy (NCBI): domain Eukaryota; kingdom Metazoa; phylum Chordata; class Mammalia; order Artiodactyla; family Delphinidae; genus Delphinus; species Delphinus delphis. The sequence goes on along the minus strand of NC_082684.1, from coordinate 27,469,624 downwards.
ACGTAATACTGAAGAGAGAGGAGTGTGAGCTCCTACAGATGGAAGCATCTTGGCTGATTGGAGAACGTGGTCTCTTAATGATGTGCTTTTTAGCTCTGAAAATACAGCATAAAGGAACAGAGTTGTGTTTGCTCCAGCTCCTGCAGTAACCGTGACTAAATGCCATATTTTCCCAATTTAGTATATTCATATAGAGGAGGGAAAAGATCTGGTGTTTTCTGATTAAGGTATGAATTTGATTTATGGAAGTCAAATTTAGTCATCCTTGTCTCACACATTATTCATGGTAAATAAAATATTAGTGTTTTCTCTGAGATTTTGAAGTATCAGGAGAGTATTTTGGTCACTCTTTTCACTCCTCTATTTGTGAATATAATTCCGTACAGCTCTCTTGTTTCTATTTGTTTATGTTTTCTTAGGTGCTCTCCATTTTTCTCATTGTTCAACAAATATTTAGGGAGTCCCTGTTGTGTGCCAGGTGCTGCCACTCCTTAAAGGCTTTTCAGGAATAGGGATCATCTCCTATTCTTATGTATCTTCATTATAAATCAGTGCACTGCTCTGAGCAGAATGGTGTGTGGCACGTCGTGAGGAATGCTGTTGAGTTGTGGAACTCAGTAAATGGAACCACATAGATACTATTGAGTTTGCAATAATAATACTAACTGATACTTCTTGAGCATCTACTATGTGCCTACCACTCTACCTTCCAAATATAATCTCACTTAGACTTTATGAGAACCCTAAGAGGTAGTTACTATTCCTTCCATAGTAAGTGAAGATTTTAACTCGTCTTGCTGATTCCAGAGCGTGCCCTCTTAACCACTGTACCAATCTACCTTATAATAACTTAACAGATACCATGAGCTTTAATCTTAAAGTTGAATTAGAAAAATGGATGGGTTTCCAACTTTCCCAACAATTCAGATTCTTGCTTTAGCATACTTGGGAGGGCAATTTGAGCTTAGAATTGACATCATTTAAAATGAGTTAATTGGGGATGGATGAAAAGGAGACAGGCTTGAAGATGTCAAAAATTTCGTTAGTTGCTTATCAGTATATTACACTATACAAAAAAACTGTACTCAAACAATTCTTTTCTTCCGTGAGCTTACAATTTAATTACTAGTGCAGATAGAAATGAGAGGTATAGACCATTGAACAAATACTAAAGTTACCGAAATAATGTAAGAGATTATGTTCTGCATAATTCAAAGGACAAATGTATATGATGAGGAAGAGAAGAGAGGAAATGGGCATGGATGTTAGATGTGTCATAGAGTGAAGACCATTACCATTGTAGTCTCTGGTTCCAAGTAGCGTTGGGTGGTTACATATCTGTTGTAGCCTGTAGGTGTTACTTAGTAGAAAAAGAGCTGCAATTGTTTAATTTTAGGTTTGGAAACCTGCAGCTTGCTTCTTTGTACTGTGATTGCATCAGTTCTTACATACTAAGCTGACTCAAAATAGAGATAGTACGTGTGAGAAACTGATCAGGAAATGGTGTGGGTCACCAAGTCCAGAGTATGAATCAGTAGTGATGTTGTAGTGTCCGTATGATGCATAGAGATGGCTTGTGAAGTTGTGTTCTGAGTCTGAGATGGCAGCAGTGGGAAATGAGAGAGGAATCTCATTATCTTGACCCCGGAGTTGCTTCTTGTGGTTGTGTATGATGTTATGGGTCACACAATTATCCTTATTTTATAACTGTAGTACTTGGGATAGCACATGCATTATTATAAAGGCAAACTTTTGGGTCTGGACAGTTATTTTAGGTCAGAACTTGTGAGAAAAGGTGCAAATAGTGCTTAAGAATTAGGCTTCTGAGGCAGACTGCCTGGGTTCAAATGGTGCTCTATCACTTACTAGCTGTGGGACTTGGAGCAGGTTCCTAACCCTCTCTGACTCTTCCCTCATCTGTAATATTTGGATGGTGTTATACCTACCATGGGTTGGATGAAGATTAAATGAAATAATACTTGTGAGGGATTAGAACAGTGTTGGCACATAACAAATCTTCAGTACATTTATTAAAATTTTTTTCCTGCAAATGTTAATAGTGTTTCTGTTGTTGCCACTATAGCTATTATCATCACAGTTATCATTATAGCCACTTCCCTTTTGGAGTTCTTTTGTCCTGTATGGATTGTGGTGACTGACAACTGATTTTTCTGTTTTAGTCTCATTTGGAATTGTTCTTCCAGATCTCTTTCCACTCTGCAGCCTCACATCTTGCACTTGTAGGTGTGCTGCCTTGTGTTCTTTTAAATTCTATATATTTGCTGTCCCTCTACTCAAACATCAAACTCTTTGCGAGTAGGGATTGGGCTCTGTGAGGGCAGGGATTGCGTTTGTTTTATTCATCACTGTATCCCCAGTGCCTTATACAATACCCATCATACTCATCATTATTTATTGTATAGACAGCTCTTCTTCATTGAAAAAAGTATTTAAAAGATCTAGTTCATTCTTTACCTGCAGTGGCATAGCAGGCACTATGGAGTGAGTCAGTGAAATATCCATCCCATTTCACAGGGAAAATGCCAGGATCCATTGTGCAAAGATCTGTAAGTTCTCTGAGCAACTTGATGAAAGCCTTCCTGTAAGAATAATGGTAGTATTCTAAAATATCCAACATGCTTTACATTTGGGAGAAAGCAAGTTTTAATTTATTTTTTAAGTAGCTTTTATTTTCTTGGCATGTAAATATTTAATATCATGTATATAAATCTTTAAAGCTGTTTAGGCTCTATCATGAGAGGTGCTGTGTAAATTTTGTTTTCTCCCATTATAATTGGATTCTCACAGTGTTTATGGAAGTGGTGTGTTATATGTCCAATTAATATATGGGTAGCTTAGAGGAAACCTTTTCTTAGAGTTTTAGTTTTCCATATTATCATTTCTAAATGGTTAAGAACTTTGCTTCTTTATTGTAAGTCAGGATTCCTTTGCATTTCTACCTTTCATTTTTCTCTTTACTCAACAGCCAAACCAGATTTCCCTGGAAGAGAACATCTTGGTCTCCCGTTACATTAACAACCCCCTGCTCATAGATGGTGAGTTGTGATTAGGTCTTTGACTGGATTGGGCTAGATCGTACTAAATTTTTCTTTTTAACGTTTTTATAGTCTTCTCTATTAAGTCTTTATTAAGCTAGTGTGGAATTCTTGGCAACTGTGGCTCCAGAGATGAAGCTGGTTCCTTACCTACCTCACGGTATTATTTTGAAGTTGATTTTGACATAATAAAAAAGAAAGTGCTTTATATGTTATAGCAGAAACAAATATATATGAAAACTGTACAATGCATGTATATATATATTTACAATGTATGGTATAATTATTATTTATCCTCAAAAGGGAAGGTGTGTGGGCAGTGTATGTTTCATGGGGAGAGGAGGACTGTCTTTCATATTTCTTTGTTACATTGTACTATTCATTCTGTAACAGAAGACAAATGAGCTTAGCTTTTCCTGTGTACCCCAATTTTTTTTCCAGATTTCAAGTTTGACGTGCGCCTCTATGTGCTTGTGACTTCCTATGATCCTCTTGTCATCTATCTCTATGAAGAAGGACTGGCTAGGTAAGAGACCTTGAGCGGAGGGTGTTTATTCGAGTTGACCCATTAAAGAGTGTATTAAGATCAGGTTGTTTTTTCTGTTGTATTCAACTCAGGAAAATAAGAGTGTCCCCAGATGGGCTTCAGATTACAGAAATCAGTCTTATCACTTCACAGTCTCTCTTGCATATCCACGCATATGAACAAGCATTTGTATGTAAACACACACCTTTCCCAGCAGGGATCCAGGGTCACATTGTATTTTCATGCAATGGCAATTGGTATGAAGATCCTAGGGCCACTGTTGTTCACAAATGGTCTAAAAAGGAAAAAAAAAAGAAATCTTTCATGTGTATACCTGTTATATACCAAGCATTTATTTTAACGCTCACAACAACCTTAAAGTCATGCATTTTTGCAGTTGCGGAAACTGAGGCTTTGCGTAAGGGAACTTGAAATCACTCCCCTGAGGTCTCCAGCAGGTGGATAGTGGAGTGGGAATTTGAACCCCTGGATCTGACTCCAGAGCTGAAGGCTTGAGCTGTTTCATGCCCTCTTGTATCTAGGGTGGACATTAGCTGCTTTTTTTTTTTCACCTACAAGTCTGTAATATATTTTACAGTGATTTTATATATATATATATAATATATATATATTTCTGTTTTTCTTGAGGTACTTCTTAAGTTTTAAGGTAGTGTGACTTACAAAATAAAGTTCAACTTATAATAATTTGAATTTTCATTTCCCATATCCATAGGATTTTACAGGTGACAGTGTTTTTTTTAGACCCTTTGAATTGTTTAAAATAAATATATAACTCTGGTGTGCTTGTGTTCTTTTCTCTCACAAAGCTAATATATATATATATATATATATATATATATATATATATATATATATATATGTATTTCCCCCACAAAACTTATATATCTATTTTACCAAAGAACTCTGAAGTTCTTTTTATGCATAGTTTTTGTATAGAGCATAGCAGTTGAGGAGGTGGTTTGCATCTGTAAAAAGCATGGCCTATATATGTTTCTGTATTTTAGGAAATGTACATCAAAGATGGGAAATACCGTGGATAAAAGAAGGCTACGTATTTAGGTGTAGGTGCTTTGAGACATATCATTGTACTCTGACAGCTGTTCTTTTAGAATCGGATTTCAATTATTTTAATTATTTTTTAGACTAAAATTTTTTGATGCATCGTGTGACTAGAGTCAGAGGGTGAGAACAGTTAACCAGATTCTACCTGGTTGAGCTATGTCTTGCCTTCACCTCTAGGTGGCAGTGACAGCATCTATAACCCTGGTCACATTCTTAACTAAGATTTGAGTTTGAACCCTGGGAACACTGAAGGCCACGGAAGCTCCCTAGTTCAGGCCTCTGGTTCCTTGAAAACTGAGGAGGGAGAAAACTAAAATATTTCTCAGTTTTTAGTTAAAGGGCTGAACCAGGTATCTGGGCACAAACTACTAATCTAATCAGATTTTCATCGGAAAGAAGTTTTCTGTAGTGTTTTTAGACACATGTGCTCTCATATTTTGAAGTATAGAGATAAAAGCTGAGTCTCCATATTATCTAGAGCAAAAAGAAGATGAAATAAGGCCTCTTACTTCTGCTCAGATGTATAAGATGCTGAGGATTTTCCATTTTGTAATATGAGATGTATCATGAGTATGAATATGAGTATCATGAGCTCCTTCACCCTTCTCCCTCCGCTCATCCTCAACCAGCTTGTCTCCTGTACCCTTCTCGGAAACCGATTATGTCCTGCCATGAACTGGACTTCTTTTTTTTTTTTTTTTGCGGTACGCGGGCCCCTCACCGCTGTGGCCTCTCCCGCCGCGGAGCACAGGCTCCGGACGCGCAGGCCCAGCGGCCATGGCTCACGGGCCTAGCCGCTCCACGGCATGTGGGATCCTCCCGGACCGGGGCACAAACCCGTGTCCCCCGCATCGACAGGCGGACTCTCAACCACTGTGCCACCAGGGAAGCCCTGAACTGGACTTCTTGAATAGGGAAAAGACCTCAAGTTTATGCTTACTGTGTCTCAAGGATATCATAGCAATATGTTCTGCAAATTATTCCAAAGGTATTTCACTCACAGTATTAATAGCCCTTGCTATTGGTAAAACTCGGCATTGTTTTAAAGCCTCAATGGCTCAGATGCAAAATGAGAACAATACTAATATTTATTATAGAACTTACTGCAGATGTGCTAGTGCTTTGGCTATTGGCTGTGTGTTGGAAGTCAGAACCCACTGAATTGAGTAACTCTTCTCTTGCCTTCAGCAGGAACTGAGTATATATATTTATATATTTTTAAAATGGATGCTCTTTCTTAGAATAATTTGGAAAACAAATTTTTAGAAATTTGGATTAAACTGTGAAACAAAAGAAAAAGAATTTTCAGGGTTTTGGCTACTTTACCTAAAAGTATAGGCGAATATAAAAGCTTTACAGTAGTACATTATGACAGGCTATTAGCCAGTCCTGCAGGGGTGCATTGCTCTGCACAATAACTTCCATGTGCCTAAGTCCCTGTGTCTTAACCACTGTGTGTCTTGGCACTCATCTCCTGCTTTTTAATCCTCAGAAGCCATTCGACTGTGTCATTACTTTCAACAATAGTCTACAGCATCTCCAGATCTGCAGCCTCTAGTAATCTTGGGTCACGTTTGTTTTAAATAGACATTACTGAAGGTAATCAGTTTGGGATGAGATCACTAGACCATTTTACTTTGAGGCTCAAAAAGGAAAACCATAATCTTTCCTAAAGAGACAGAACTGGTGGCAGTGCAATTGGTTTCCTTCTTCAGAAAAGAAGGGTCTTATCCCATATCACTTCTGTTTGGGGCCTCAGAATGCATGTTTAATGACAGAAAGATTAAGTTGATTTCATAAGACGGTTCTGTGAAGTAAGAATTTTGTGTAAATTCTTTACCTTCTTAAATTTACTAAAGAAAAAGACCCTAAATAGTTTCTTTCTAGATTAATCATTTCAGTTGTCCTTGCTTTATTAACATAGGAGGTAGAAAGACTCTCGTTATTTTCTTATACGTGGGCACAATATTGAGACGTTTTAAAAAATTGTCTTAGTGGTGTTTGAGTCCAGTGTTTGCCCCTTCCTACTTTTTGAGTTTCACGTGTATGTTACTGTTTTACACCAGCAGGGGGCGCTCAAGTTTCCAGAGAGGGGTGCTTTTCTCTACCAAAATGGTGTAGGGTTTTTTTCCTGACAGAGGTGGAATCCAAAAAGACTTTGTTCTGGATTTTACAGTTTTAGGTGGATCCAGTGTGTGGTCTAAATGATTTGACGAGGCCCTTTTTTGAGACAAAGCTAATAGCCAAATTTTCACTGAAACAGGAAAAATTAAAAGTTGAAAAAAATTAAAACAAAATTGAGTTGAAAATCAAATGTGCTATTAGAGACCCAAAGATAGGTAGCACTGTCAGCTGCAGGGAAATGAAAGTGCCCGTCCAGAGAACTGGGAGAGATCCATCCGCACGGTGGGTTGGGAAGATGGGACACTGAGAAGGCCCGGGTCAGGGACCGCCTCTCTTCTACTCAGCCATATTATTCAGTGGAAATTCAGAAGAGATCCCAAAGCATTTGTAATGCCTCTGCCTTCCTCCCCACCCCCAGTTACTTCTTCAGTAGCCTTCCTTGCTAATTAACACTGGCTCCGCAGGGATATTTACCTTTTCTCTGCTGGATTCCTGTGGTTTTGAAAGAATTCAGGTACTTGCCGGTTGCCAAGGAATTCAGATTACCTCACAGGCTGCACACTGTCCAGAATCTGCCATAGCAGCAAGAGGGGGAAGAGACACCAACAAGGGGAAGAAACCCCTCTCCAGTGCTCATTGTCACCCTCCCTGGCAGGCCCTTGCTGTTTGTGAAGTTTGAGTCATTTCTGGCTCTGAAGACCAGGGGATCAGGCTGGTAATCCCCTCCCAGACGGCTCCGCAGGGCGCTGCCTAGTCACTGCAGCGCTTTGGCAGTCTCCCGGCCGCAGCTGGCTGACAGCAGATCAGAGGGCTCTTGGGCCTCTTGTTCTCTTCCATGAGATTTTTCTGGGTCAGGCCAGGATGAAACCCAGTGGCTCCTGGCAAGGCTGCCTAAGGTGCTGTCTCTTCATCCTCCAGGCCTTTCTGGCGCCGAATGGTTACACCTGCTGAAAGATAACACATGTGCCACAGCCAGGGTCTCCTGAGAGTTGGCCTCCCTTACTTTGTACATTTGTAGTGAATGTTTGTTAGAACATGTAGCTATCAAAGCGGGGTTGGGGGGTTCGGTTTAACTGTCCTACATCTAGACTCTCCATAACTCTGACTATGGTGTCGTATTCGTAGAAGAACAAAGTCGTTTTTGAACGGGGGAAGAGAGTTCCAAAGACCCCACTAACTCTGCTTCCCTTCTTGTTTGAGTTCCATGTTGGTAAAGTTCCTGAACAAGCAACTCAGCTGTAGTTTCGGTTAGTGCTTATCAGGTGCCTACCGTATGTCTAACATTGAAACCCTCCCTTCACATACACATTCAAGAGTTTGAGACAATTATCATCATTGTATTGATTCTCACTAAGAAACATTAGAAAGCAAAAAGGAAATGTAGTTTTTGATTTAAGAATTTGATTTAAGAAAAGGTAATCTATATATATCTTAATGTGGCAAAAAAAGAGAGAAAAAGGGCATATAGTTCTCTGTTCATCATAGGTGGTGAAATAGAGCTCAGGGTTTCAGATTTACAAAGAAAGTAGGAACCCCCCCCATTCCTTTGTTCTTTTTGTTTGTTTGTTTGTTTAAAGGTCAAGGCTATGAAATTCTGTCATGAGAGCTTTTCCTAAATCTTGATTTCATTAAGAGGGAGGTTCAAGACTTAATTCATCGTGTACATTTCAGTATGTGTTAGGAGCAGTGTTTGCAAACTTGGTTGTGGGCTACCTAGTAGAGAATTACCTCTTTTAGGTGTTTCTAATAAAGAAATTGTGTTGAAGCTTTCAGACCTAAATAGGGTGAAATTTGATATGTGAAGATCTAAATCACAAGTCACAAACTTAAATGCTTACAAGGACATTCACTGAAAAGTTTGGCCCAGTGGAGACTGGAGAACCAGAGATCACATGTCCCACCTAAAGGGTATTTACTATTCATTGGCAGCAAGTCATTGATATGTGGTAGTGCTGTGGTCTGAATGCTACCTCCCGAGTTCATATGTGGAAATCCTAACCCCCAAGGTGATGGTATTAGGAAATGGGGACTTTGGGAGGTGATTAGGTCATGAGGGTGGAGCCCTCATGAATATGATTAGTGCCCTTTAATATAAGAGGCCCTGGAGGGATTCTTTACCCCTTCCACCCTGTGAGGACACAGCAGGAAGGTGCTGTCTGTCTGCCTGCATCTTGACCTTGGACTTCCAGCCAACAGAAATAAATTTCTGTTATTTGTAAGCTACACAGTTTATGCAGTTTATAGTATTTTGTTACGGCAGCCTGAATGGACCAAGACAGGTGGTATTGCCAGATCTTCTGGTTTTTTAAGGGAGGCTGAAAAATCTAGATTTTTATTGAGAAACTTTTGTTTGTAAACTTTCAATTTTGAAACCATTTCAAAGTTATGGGAAAGCTGTAAAAATAGTATGAAGAACTGCCTTTTAACTTTCCTCTAGAGACCACAGTCAAATTTGGCCATCTGTCCTGATAATGTTCTTTATAACAGAAAGCTCCAAATCCAGGATCACATGTTATATTTAGTTGTCAAGTCTCTTCAGTCTCCTTATATCTGGAACATTTACTCTGTCTTTTCTTGACTTTCATGACTTTAGCATTTTTTAAGATTTAGGCTGGTCATTTTGTAGAATGGTCCTCAATTTGTGTTTGTCTGATATTTTTTCATAATTAGACTGAGGTTATGTATTTTTGGCCAGAATGTCACAGAAGTGATGCCATGTTCTCACTGCATTAGATCCGATGGTACATGATAACTATTTAGTGGTGTTTGAGCACTTAAGACAATGTCTGGCAGATTTCTCCACTGTAAATTTACTTTGTTTCCCCCTCTGTAATTAATAAATATCTTATGAAGAGATACTTTGAGACCATGTAGAATCTCATTCTTCATCTCACTTTCACCCAACAATTTTAATATTCATTGATGTTTCTTGCCTGAATGAATTATTACTGTGATGGTGGTGGAATAATGATTTTCTAATTCCATCATTTCTTTTACTTTTATTATTTGGCATTTTACTCCCAGGAAGAGTTTTCTCTCCATCCTGTTCATTTATTCATTTGTTTATATACACCAATGTGGACTTAAGGATTCCTGTGTTATTTAATGGGTTGTAATCCTTTACTATCGTGATTTATTTTGATGCTCAAATTGTCCCAGATTTGGCCAATGGGAGCCCGTTTAAGCTGACTTTTGTGTCCTTCTCACATGTCCCCTCATTCTTTGAGCACAAGATATTTCAGGCTCATCTTCTTTCTCTGTCCCAGCCTGGAATCAACTATTTTCTCCAAGGAGCAGTGGTTGCTTTTAATGGAGGATAGTATTTAGACATACAGATCCAGGTGCTGGATATGCTCATTGTTCTGGGGTGTCTCTGCTATCAGGTCCTTGCAATGGACATACCTAGGAAATACGTGTATAGATATACGTACCTGTACACATACATACACATTTACATCTATATTTATTTCTGTATCTCTATATTGAAAATCAGGAGTTCATACAAATACCTCCAATTCTAGCTCAAAACTACAGCATTCATTCTAGCTTTTTCCCTTTCCATATTTTTTATCTTTTTTCCAACAGTGAGAAATCTGACTTCTATTATCTTCAACATATTTATTTACTCAGTTCCCTTGTATGTAGCCAGTCTCCCAACCTCCCTGTCACTACCCCATTCAGATGCCCTCCTTGTGTGGACTTTGACCCTTGTGGGGCACCACCCTGCTTAGATAACCTCCTTGTACTGCCTCTGGGCTGCCTTCCCATCCTGTCCACCATCTTCCTCACATGGGCCCTGGCTGCCACTGGGCTTCAGGAAGGAAGGTCTGAATTTTAAATGCTGGCCAAGTTAAAAAACAAAAAACAACCTTTGTAGGTTAATCAGAACTTGATTAGTAGGCCAGATCTAAGACTAATGGGACCTCTGATCTAGAAAATAAGAAGAAAATGTTGGAAAATGGTGATCAGAGCTGAATGTGGTTTGTTTAATCCAGATTTTAGTGAGAACCGTAAGCTCTTCCTGCGTTAGGAGGAAAGATGAGCATATACACCTGCCTTTCCTCTACATGGTCTTCTGCATTCCTTGTTCAGCTGACTGAAATAAAGAGTGTAGCACTTTTGCCCTTTTGGGTAACTTTTCCACTGAGCTTAGTTTTTTGTTTCTGTTTTCTCTAATTCTTACTTCTTCTTATACTTAGAAGAAATGTAACATTAATGATCTTGTCCTTCCTGAGTTTCAGAATATAAATGTCCCAGCTAAAAGGAAGACTAGGAAGAAGAAAATTTATTTTTTTTAGAGATGCAGTCCTATTGAAAAAAGGAGGATAAGAATGACAGATGTGTTGGGTACCAGTTTACAGTTAACTGCCAGGCCTTTGCCAGTCTTTTCATGTTGACCAAATTAGATCAGGTACTTGTATTTAAAAGAGAAGAAAAACCTCTTTCTCTGAAGCAGAACCTTTTCCCTCCCTCTAAATCATTATTTTGGGGGAGAGATGGCAGGTGGTATGTCACTGTGAGGTAATGTCTGGTTGAGGCAGGCAGCCTCTGTGAGGCCTGCCTGGGCCCCCTTCGCATTTCACAAGAATTCAGAGAATGACTATTTCCTGCTTGATTGGAGAATCTCTGACGAAGGAAGATTGGGATGTATAGGTAAGGTTTACCCACCACGGAGTGACATGGGTGAAGTTAAGTGATAACTGCCGGAAGTTTCTGGAAAATCTGAGGTCCTTCTCATGCATAGACGTCATGCTCATCAGACTCTTGCCCCTTAGCCATACATGCCTGGTCAACATTTTCTCTTTGTCCACATCCTTCTTCCTGGCCTCATGTTTGTTTATTTTAGTTTTGGGGTTTCTTTTTTGGTTTGTTTTTTTTATTTTTCCTTTTTCCACTCTTCTTTCTTTGGCTCTTGTAGATTTCTAGTACAGGGAATTAGGGAGCAGAGATAGTGGGTGAATGAGAAGAAATAGAGGAGAAGAAAAATTTTAAATGCTGCCCTTCAATGTGGTAAAAATTCACGTTGACTTCATAGTCTGAGTAAGCACATGTAAATAATTTGTAAATCATGTGAAAATAAACTTGTGGCCTTCCAGGATTTTTTTTCACACACTTGGTTGTGCCTGTGGGGAAAACCACTTTAGTGAAGGGTGATACGGTTAGCGTGGTATGTAAACAGGGGGTGATATTTACCATAACCGTTCGCCTCGAGTGTACTTTTGTTGATGCTGAGCATCACTGGAAAGTTTTCTCTTTCCTCGGCTACTTCCTTCAGAGGCACATATATTTTGTACTTCGGTCTTCTTTTGACAACAGTCCAGGATATCAAATTGCTGCTCTGTTTTCAGTGGGCTCCGTGTTTAATCCCCCTTTCTGCCGTCATTCCAAATTCAGGAATTAATCCACTCTACACTCGTATTTATGCTGTTCTGCAGACTTAGGCTTTGTATGCTGTTAATGCTGCCATTATTGTTCTCCTAATTTTATAGGTCAGTTCTGTTTTTTCCTGTGGATGTGAGTTCTAAGTCTTTATATTATTATGCTGTCCTTTTTTTCTTTTCGCATAATATTTTCCATAGAATGCTTTAGTACCAGGCACTGTGTAGGCACTCAGGTGTTTCCTGACAGGCTAATGTCCCATCGTCCATAGCATCCTATACACGGTTTCCTTGACTGTGAATAACTTTGTTTTCACTTTTCATCTTTCCTATCCGTCTAAGGTTCTGTATCAAAAAAGCAGCATCTCGTGGTTAAGAACGTGGGTTTTGGAGTCAGTGTGATTTGGGGCAAGTCACTTAATCTTCCAGATCATATTTTAATGTTCATATCTGTTTTAAAAATTAGACATAATGGTACCTCCTTCAGAGAATTGCTTTAATGATTGAATTAAATGTGATATTGTACATGAAACACTTAGCGTGGGGGTTGGCACTTAATAAGCACTCAGCATTTGAGGAGGATGCCACCTCCCTGCATTAACATCTCATTGATCCTGTATTTTATCGAAGCCCTGTTCCTGACATTTAACCTGTGCCTTTTCTTTCAGGTTTGCCACCGTACGATATGACCAAGGAACCAAGAATATTCGGAACCAGTTCATGCACCTGACCAATTACAGTGTGAATAAGAAGAGTGGAGACTATGTCAGGTACTGGCTGCGCCTGAGCCAGGAGCCAGGGAAGTCGGTCTCCGAGGCAGACATTGGAGAAGTGCAAAGTTAACTTGTTGCACTGGAGGAAAACTTTACGCTCATATCCATGTAACTTAGAGCTATTGGAGTCATTTCATGTAGTTCTGAGGCTTACCTGCTACAGCTTCTCTATTGCTTGCCCACCTACAATGTCCCTTTTCTCCACCAAAATATGCCTTCCTTCCCGAGTTTCGTCTGCCTCATTGTCAAGTTCCCTCACTTGACTTAGAGGTAGGAATTTTATAGGCATATGGAACTTTTTCGAAGTCAAGAAATTAGGTCATTTCGGCACTTGGCAAAATGTATCAAAAGCTTCAAAAATGCTTGTGCCCTTTGACCCAGTAATTCTGTTTCTAGGAGCTTAACCTTAAGAAATAAAGGACTTATACACAAGATTAGAAACAAGAATGTGCATCACTGTACATTGTCAGGTGGAAAAAGCAAGTTACCACACAGTACATGCAATTTAATTTCTTTTTTGAATATGTAAGATAACTAAAGCTGTTTTTTCCCCCCCGAGGGGGTGTGGGAGAGAAGAAAACTAGAAGGATATATCTTAAAATGTTAACAGTCTTTAACTATAATGGATGGGATTTTGGGTGGGGGATGTCTGTCTTCTTCTCTGTACTTTTATGTTATTTCCTAAGTTTTTCTAAAAGAAACACTTTTATGATCGGGGGGAAAAACGTTAGGAATAAATTAAATAAAAAAAGAAATGAGGCCATCTCAGAAAAAGATTCAGTGGAACGGAGTACCAGCCCAGCTGTGTGGAAATATTCTTTCTGCTGTGTTTTCTTTCATCCTGATAATTTTGCCAGAAACTGGAAAAATAAAAAAGAAACCCAAACAGTTACTTTCTACTCAGACTAAAAATAGGTGCCTAGAAGGTCCAAGGAAAAAAAGAAAGGAATCTGGAAGTGATGGCATAGTTGCTGAAGCTATATAGATTTCATTGCGTGTCCTGTGACCGGTGTTAGGAATTGGTTGAAGATGCAATATCTTGCACTTTGGAAGATGAGCAAAGATGCAGCTGGTGGGTTGCGGGGTGGTGATAGAGAATAAGGGGGCAGCTGTAAAATACAGGTTTCAGATTGCAAGACCCTTCCAACAATCTGGGAATGTGCCCTGTTTGCCACTTTGTTGCTGTAGTGGTGGTGTACTTCATTACTTCTGTTGTTGCTCTAGTGCATTCTCCCTTGGGTGATACCTCAAAAGGTATCCAAAAAAGCCGTGTCTATCACTAGATAGAAGGGAGCTCGCTTCAGAGGCCAGCGCAGTTCTGTCCAGGGTTAACTCATTAAAATGCTGCGCTACATTAGCTTACTAGCCCATCTAGACTCAGTTCTGGTCTGAAAATGGCATTAGAGGCCGGTTTGTGGGCTCATGTGACATTTACCTCAAAGACAAGGTTAGTATCCCCAAGCATTTCAATGTGTTAATGTTTTGTAGCCATTCTTAAATTTGTTTACATTCTCTCACAAATTTCTTCTACTGGTTCATGATGCATAATTGTTTGGTTAAGGAGGAATTTGCCTTCCTTTCCCCTACCCACCTCATTAAGGCAAGTTATATGCATTTTCATTTCAATGGAAGAAACTAGTACAAAAGCGTATATGACAAAAAGGACCAAGAAAAAGTGGGTGAGTGGAAGTCAGCAAAGGGAATATTTTTCTAAAGACCGATAAGGAAAGAAGGCTATTTGTAAAAAATCTTGTTTCTAGAGCCAGGCCTAGTTGCATATGTGACATTGATTCATGAATTTGTTTTAGTTGTGATGATCCGGAAGTGGAGGATTATGGGAACAAATGGAGCATGAGTGCTATGCTTAGGTATCTGAAACAGGAAGGCAAAGATACAACTGGTGAGTACCAGGGCTTTTTCCTTTTTGACTTCTCTTCTTCGTATAACTGTACTATTATCTCTAACCAGGAGTCATTCTCTCGAATTCTAATAGTGTTGCTGAGATGTCTGATGGGATCATTGTTCTTGGTGTTAATTTTTCCTGCCCTTTACAAGATGGAGAACAACAGGCTTACTTACCATGGCTCCCCAAATCCCTTCTCTTGTTTCTAGTTTGGAAGACAACTTTTTCCTTTAGTTTTTAGGGAATTTATCCTTCTTGAATGTCGAACTGCTCACTAAAATATGGTCAGCTTTTTACATAACAAATTGTCTATCTCCATATTGGCCCTGAGTTCACATTTTCCTAAGGCAATCTCTTTCATTCCTGCTTGATGAATTGGAGAATGGACAGTGTCAAGTTTGAGTACAAAGGCTTGGAATCAAAATGGACACTGTCGCTGAGCCTTGAGCAGAATGGGAAGCAGTGTGCCGAAAGGCCTATCTCAGTCCACAAAGGGAAGGGTGAGAGGAGGAGAGTGAGAAGCGGGGAAGGCTCCTTTTCCAGTCTGTGTCTATCTCTTGTCATAGGAGACCACTTGAGTACATCCCCCAGCACCTCCATTCTTGCCTGTGTCCCTCTGTTCACAGACATGCCTTCTCCTGGAGCACCCATTTGTAAGACTGCCACATGGAGACTTCTTTGAATGAGCACATGTGCTGTTATAATTATATTGTGTTCTGGAATCCAGTCCTAATCCATGCATTATAGTGGTTTTTTTTCTTTTGTAGCATTGATGGCCCATGTAGAAGACCTGATCATTAAGACTATAATCTCTGCTGAACTAGCTATTGCCACAGCCTGTAAAACTTTTGTTCCTCATCGCAGCAGTTGTTTTGGTAAGGAGACTCAAGAAGCTTAACATATTTTGTGAAAAGGGGCTTGGGAAATTGGGATGGGATACTGGGGTAGAGAGGCTTAGTGATTCTACAAGAGTAAAAGGTATGTGGTGGACTTTTATTTCTTTCTAAACTCGCGTAGCGTATGAAGAGGCCGGTGGTGAACTTAGTTGGAGGTCCCCTGAGGACTAACTAGCTTTCGGTGTGGGAAGCAGGGATTGTAACTAAAGTGTGGGTCTCTTTGTCAGAGCGCAATCAGAAAAAGTCTGCAACGGACTGTACAGGAATCCAGCTCTAACAAATATATTCCAGAGCTCTCTGGCAGCCAGACTGGGAACTGTTCCAAGAAGCTCTGGCTGGTACCAGTATGTGCTTTCTCCCATTTTCCAATGGCTCCTCCTTTTTGTTTTAGTCTTCTTTCTGGTGGGTTCCCCGCCCCCACCCCTTCTTTCTTCCCTTCCTCTTCCTCCTCCCCTTCTCTTCTCTCCCACCCCTAATTCCCTATTTGCACAGAGAAGGAGTAAGAAGCAGATCACAACTACTGGACCAGGAAGCCTGTTGCTCACTGACCGGCTAGTTGTGACTGTAGCACCGAGGGTGCCTGCCCCCGTTTGCTGTCTGTGTGGATGTGAGTCCTTAGTGATTGCTGGTATGCATGTCTGTGCAGTCACACAGGCTTTCAGCAGGTGGCAGGCTGTGTTAGTAAAACACAGTAGGGTCATTGATGGGGGGATAATTAAAGGAATACAGTAGGAGACAGCGTAACAGAGAAGTAAAGAACATGGGCTGTAGAGCCTGACAGACTTAGTTTGAGACCCATTTGTACCCCTTATTAGTTTTCTGATTTTCAGCAAGTTACTCTAATCCTGTTTCCTCAACTATAAAATGGCAGTAATGATGGTTCCTACCTTCTAAGTGTACCTTGAAGGGCAAATGAGATGACGTACGCAAAGCACTATTTGTACTCCATAAAAAGTTTTTTTTTATTATTTTTATAATTAGACATTATAATTCTTGATCTCTTTAATCGATTATCATAACAGCTTGTACTTGAGGGGCACTAAACAAAGGGAAGTGTTGAGACTCTGAATAGAAGATGGTAGATAAACCAGGACCTAAAATTATACAGGCAAAGAAGAGGTTATGATATGTGTATATCTTCTTAAAATGCAAATATGTTCATGTCTTCTAAAACCCTTAAATGGCTCCCTAGACTTAACTTGTAAATAGATACTTGATAGGACTTCAGAGCTTCCAAGGATCTGACCCCAGCTGACTTTTCTAGAATTCCATTTCCCCTCCTACACCTTAGAATCCAGTGGTGCCACTGAGGACTCCATGCCTTTGTGCCTCTCTGTAGGTCCTGCAGTCCAGCTAGACTCTGCCCCTGTCTGCCCTACACACTCCTCTTTATATTCTGAGACTCAGCTTGACGTCTCCTCCAGGAACGCTTGCCTAACAAAGTGCCCTGTTGCGTCTCCTCTCTCCTGCTGTTCTGTACTTGTTCCATTATGTTCTCTTCCTACCGGTAGTCACTGAGCTTATCGTCTTGAATTCTTAGTAGTCATTGTGTCTCCCCTTCCACTCTCACCCTGTTTCTGCCGAACCAAACCTTTTATCATCTCTTTTCCTAACCCTTTGCCTTTGCACCTGCTTTATCCTGTGCCTGAAATATCTTTCTCATGTTACTTTACCTAAAAGATAACTGACATCTTTTCAAGATAAAGTCAAGTATCACTTCTTCGGTGACGTTTTCCCTAAGTCTTCCCATCAGAGTTAGCCACCTCGACCCCAGCACTCTGTTCAGTCTCCAGCGACGCCTGCATGTCCTTTAGTTCCTGTTTACGTGTCTGTCTCCCCCACTGGACTGGAAGCTCCTTGAAGACAGCAACAGCGTCTCCCTTGTTTTTGCGCCTTCTGTGCATAGCAGCGTTTTTTGCTATTGAAGGATGTCCGGGAAATGTTTGTTGAATGAATGATTGGTCTTGATTTAATTGCCTTTTGGTGGCCTGACAGTAGGCTTCCCAATGGATCTGGTGTGGTAAGGGCCAGGGGCTCTTAGAATTATTGCAGACTTTTTGAGGAGGGAGTGTGGGAAATACGACTCCAACTGCAAAAACCTTATTAGATTAAAAAAAAATTAAACATTTCTTTTCTACATCTACTTGGCTCTTCTGTGAGAGTAAACTTCTAGTAGCTCTTAATGTAAAAATCTCTGTTCTGGAAATCATCACAAGCTCTTCTGAATGTTTCCTTTTCTATTTCATTTCATTACCAGATTGCCTTTTGGAAGCTTAAGAATTTCTTGACCTTAATGGCATTAGAAGTTCTGATGTGAGAGAAGCAGTGACTTTCTCTGACTCAGTGAAATGCCGCCTAAGACTATTTCATCAGCCATGGGTCTCCAGCCCCCTCCCTGCTTGTGTTCAGTTTTAATAAACTGAGTGCATCTGGAGTTTTTTAAACTGTTGACTATCTTCTTGGCTTTTGTGGTTCTAATTCCACTTCCTGTCAGCCCTGGGATTTTGTGTGCTTCGTTAACTTCCCCCCATCAGAAATGATTTTGTATACGTGTGTCTATTTGTGTGAATCTCTTTGCCTCCCACTGGTTCCCAGCCTCCCCCGGGGTTTAAGTTACAAGGAATAATCTGGGTTTTTTCTTTTGTTTTTCACTTGTTTTAGAGTAAACAGGAATTGAGAGCTTCCCAGAAGAATTTGGCTTGAACAGAGCATTGGTGTTTTAGAGGAAGCTAATAGTCTGGTGATGGGGTTCACTATATTCTTTTGGTTGTTGTTTCTGCCTTTCCACATTACATGGATCTTTGCCAGAAGCATTCCATCGTATCTAAGTGTTTCTGGCCTATGATTTCTTTCCCACCCTCCCACCTGTAGTGTCCAGCTTTGTATCCAGGTACGGTCAACATTCCCATTCCTTTGTTTATTTATGTAGTTAACTTTTCTCAGTGCCTGCTGTGTTCAGGGTGTAGATCATGAGTTTGTTCCTCTCAAACCAAATTTTACATGGGATGATATATACAGATACCTGCATTGTATTAATAGCATTTAAATGTAGGCTTAGGAACCCTCACAAACTACCAGAAACTTAGCCATTTGATGCTTTTTAATCGATTTGTACATCCGGAAAGGACCTCAGAGAATAATTAATCCATATAAAGAAATTGAGGCCCTGAGAAATTAAGACCCTTGCCTCAGGTTCTAGAGCTACTGAGTGGGAGAACTCAGATGAAAGAGACTCAGCTTGGAGAAAGGGGGTCAGAAGATGGGTTTTGGCAATCAAGTCATCTTGGTCATAAGACTCTTGATCAGTAGAACTTTTGATGCCTCTCCCAATAAAACAGACTTTTGACAGTCTAATTTTTACTGCCTTCAGAATTCTGAAAATGTGGTACCATGTGAAGTGTATGCTTAAACAGCAGCCCTATAAATAGGGTTGCTTAGGAAATTGGCGCTGTGAGATTACTGGCTATGAGAGCAGCTTTTTGTTTTGTTTTTTTTGAACAGTTGGAGAAAAACAGCCCCAAACAGGATGTTAGCTATCCTTTAAAGATGCTGCTGCTGACAGTGGTTTCATCTATGTGTGTGAGGATGGCTGAAGTGACAGGCTATGACCATGGTCCTCTCTAGCCTGAGAGCGTATGAACCAGCTGTCCTGCCACTTGTAGACTTGATCAGACTGGCCTTGTTTAGGTAAGACCAGTGACATCTTTGTTCAGGACAAACCGTGCTCAGTATACCGTGTTATGTTGGATGGTTGCTGGTTTGGTCTTTTACTGGTATTGTTTAAGACCATTTCACAGGGTAAGCTGACATCCTTAAAGTGGGAGTGTCCGTAAATATTTGTTGGAGGGATGGAAGTAGGCAGCATACATTTTGTAATGGAAACTACTTGACCAACAAGAAAAATAATGAAAGTCATCAAACAGTTCACTTTTTGAGATAGTTTTCTTTTCTGGCTTATCTCGTGCTCCTGTTTAGATGGGCAATTCACTGTAGAAGGGACTTAGAAGAAAGCACCTACTGTTTGTCAGGCACACTGCATTGGTTATTTCCTTTAGTCCTCTTAAGAGTTTTGTTGGTGTTTAGTACTCATGTTTTATAGACAAGGAAAACAGATTCAGAGAGGTTAAATCATTTGTCCCAGGTCATGCTGTTAATAAATGGCAAAGCCAAGTGTGAGAGCCAGGTCTCTCTGGCTCATTTTCCACCCACATAAAGACAAGTTCTGATGTGTCCAGCCATTTTTGGCATGCTCCATATCCTGGATTCTCCTTCTGCTCTCCGGTAACTAGATCTCAGGAAAAATGATGTCATCCTTTTTAGCAGATCAGGCCTAAAAAAGGGTACTCTTTCTGCTCTAATCAGCAGTACCTAGTTCTAGATATTCCTCTCAAATCTACCTTTGCATATGGTAGCCAGATACCATATTGATTTATTGGACTAGTTAACAAATTGGCTCTGGACTTTTTCTTTTATTTAGTTCATTTTCCTGTGGGATTTTGGTCTGGTTTTTTTTCCAGATTTTCCTTCTGGACCCCAGATAAAGACTTCCTCCCTAGGTTTTCAACTCCAATCCACAGCCAAGGTGAAAAGAATTTCCTTCATACAATAGCATTTGACTGACAGCAAGAACTGGCTAATGTCAGCACTTTCCAATTTCAGGGATTACAGCTTCAGCTGGGACTTTATTTCTGGGGCGGGTTAGTGGGTTGATTCCAAAACTAGTGGTGTGACATGTTTAGTAATCTCTTAGGACCTGGATGCATTGTTATTTCCCTATCAAATCTTTTCTTCCTCCCTCTCTAGACCATCTTTTATTAAGTTTTTCCTTAATATGTCTTAATATGTAAAAATCTTAATGAGAATTTCTCTTATTTTCTTGATGATTGGTGGCTTTATTATGAGTATTAAGTTTATTATGAGTCTTGCAGTTAAGGTCATTTTTGGGAAGTAGCTGCAAATCATTTTGTCTTTCTCAAAAATTGTAGTGTTTTACATTAAAAATTTTTTTAATTAAAAAATTTTTTTTCTTCTCTTTTTTTTTTTTCTATCAGTATTTTCTTGATTGCTCCCTATGTGCTTTGTGTAGTGCAGACTGTTTGCTATAGAGCAGTGCACGAGACATGGCCCCTGCCCTCGGGTAGTGGGGAGAACCAGACATGAAATGACACAGGACAGCACAAGCAGCAGAGTGACTCGGGTGCTCTCGGAATACACCAGGAGTTACCAGCTATGCCTAGAGGAGCCAGGGAAAGCCATTCCTAGCAGAGGGAATATGACATGCAAAATACAGTGTCATGACACGATGTGGCATGTTCTGAAATGGAAAGTTCAGTGTGACTAGACGTAGCCTGAGTTGGATGAGGTGACGAGTGATAAGGTTATGGAAGTAGTTTGGGGACCGATTGTAGAGGACTGGCACATTTAAATTTATCTGCAGACAATAAACAGCCATCAGAGTTGTTTGAGCAGTGGAACAACAGGATTATTATTTTTCCTTTAACTTTTATCATGACTTGACCCAAAGCTTGGTGTGACAGAATTATAACACAGGGAATACTGTACGACATTATTAGAAGTGCCTAATTTAAAATCCTCCAGGAACCAACTTGACATCAGCGTCTGTTGCTGGGCCAATTCACTGCCTGTCTTTCTGACTGTTAGGTGTGTGTCTTAAAAAGGTAATTCTGGGCTTCCCTGGTGGTGCAGTGGTTGAGAGTCCGCCTGCCGATGCAGGGGACACGGGATCGTGCCCCGGTCTGGGAAGATCCCACATGCCGCGGAGCGGCTGGGCCCGTGAGCCATGGCCGCTGAGCCTGCGCGTCCACAGCCTGTGCTCCATAACGGAAGAGGCCACAGCAGTGAGAGGCCTGCGTACCGCCAAAAAAAAAAAAAAAAAAAAAAAAGAAAGGTAATTCTGATGGCCACATGGAGAATGGACTACAGTGGGGAGAGACTAGTGCTAGGGAAATGATTTGGTGGTAGGAGGTACCCAGTGATAATATACACTCAGTCATGTGACCCAGCACTCCCACTCATAGGTATTGACCCAAGAAAAATGAAACCATACGTTCACACAAATACCTTTACACGAACGTTTATAGCAGTTTTATTCATAATCGCCTAACATTGGAAGCAGCCCAAATGTCTATCAGCTGTTGAACAGATAAGCAAATTGTGGTCCATAAAATGGAATACTACTGAGCAGTAAAAGGAATGAATTACACTACTGATATGTGTGACGACATAGATAAATCTCAAACGCACAACGCTAAGTGAAAGAAGCCCCTCTCAGAAGGCTACATACTGTGTGACCCCATTGATTTGACTTTCTGGAAAGGGCAAAAGTCAGATCAGTGATTGCTGGTGAATGGGGAGTGAGGACTGACTGCAGAGTGGCAAAGGGAATACTTGTGATAGAATTGTTCTGCATATCGACTGTGATGGCACTTAAATAACTATACATTTGTCAAAACTCATCAAACTTTATAATTTAGAAGGGTAAACTTTATGTAAATTATACCTCAGTAAACCTATCTTAAAACAAAAAATAAAGATAGGTGGATGAACCTCAAAAACATGCTAAATGAGAGAAGCCAGACTCAAAAGAGTGTATGCTTCCATTTATATGAAACTCTAGAATAGGCAAAAATGATCTACGGGATAAGAAATAAGAATAATAGTTGTCTGGGGGTGAGGCGGCAGGGAGCAGGGTATTTGCCAGGGAGGGCACGAGGGATCTTTCCGGGGTGATGGAAATGTTCTGTGTGTGTTGGTATGAGTGTGGGTTACAGGGATGTATCAAGACTCACCAAATAGTACACTGAAGGTCTGTCCATTTCATTAAATATATAAATTTTACCTCAAAAGGGAATATAGAAGAAAGGCTGGATTAAAGAGAAACAAAGAGAGAAAGAGATCTGGTAACGTGATGGATTGGGGAGGTGGTAAAGAGAGTGTTTCTAGCTTTGGAGACGAGCGCTTGGGGTTTTCGAAGATGAAGAATAATGGGAAGCCAGACAGGTTTTGGGAGAAGATAACGAGCTGTGTTTTGTTGAGTGTTAAGCACCTGTGGGATATCCTAGTGAAGATGTCTGCAAGGCATTTGGAATTACGGATTTGGTGTCCAGGAGACACTTGACTAAAGATACAGATTTGAATGTCATCATCATAATGTTAATTGCAGCCATGAGAATACACGAGATCACCCGAGAAGAGAAGTAGAACTGAGAAGGAAAGAGACCCGAGGATGCTACCCTGAGCAAGCCTACCAGTGACTAGCTGGGCAGGAGAGAAGGAATGAAAGAAGGAGAGAAAGGAGGAGGACAGTCAGAAGAGAGCAGTGTCCTGGAACCAAGGGAGAGGGAAGTCCCAATAAGTAAGGGTTGTCAACAGTTTCAGATACTTGGGCTTAAAGCAGCAAGGTGGTCTTTGGGGATCACAGTGAGAATAGTCAATTATTAAAGAGTGGCAGCAGAAGCAAATTGTTATGGGCCAGGGAGTCAGTAGGCGTTAAGAAAGTGAGATTGCTTTTTCAAGAGGCTGCTTGAGGGCTTCCCTGGTGGCGCAGTGGTTGAGAATCCGCCTACCAGTGCAGGGGACATAGGTTCGAGCCCTGGTCCGGGAGGATCCCACGTGCCGCGGAGCAACTAAGTCTGTGCGCCACAGCAACTGAGCCTGCGCTCTAGAGCCCGCGAGCCACAACTACTGAAGTCTGTGCACCTAGAGCCCATGTTCCACAACGGGAGAGGCCACCACAATGAGAAGCCTGCGCACCACAGCGAAGAGTAGCCCCTGCTCAACGCAACTAGAGAAAGCCCGCACGCAGCAACGAAGACCCAACGCAGCCAAAAATAAAATAAATTAAAAAAAAAAAAAAACGCTGCTTGAAAGAAATAGGGGGGTAAGGGCGCTAATGTAAAATACGAGGTGGAGTCAGGCTTCTTACCATTCACTAGTCACATTTTCAAGTTTGTTTTGATTTGGCTGGGGGCTGAAGGAAATATATCTCACCAAGGAAAATTTTCTTGAGGAAACATTGTTGAATAAGGTGGTAGCAACAGTCCTTTAAAAACACTTGCTTTTCTGTCACGATGAAGACAATGCAGAGGAACAAAGAAAGTAGCTCTCAGAACTGGAAAAGCCTAGCTTGCCTACACCTTTAAACGACAGGAACACTGGTGTAGCTCACCCTGGATACTGAATTTTTGAAATTGTAGGCACTGCTGCTAAAACACACAACATTAAAAGGTGAGGAAATTTAATATCCTCAGTACAACCTATTGATACTTTTTACCGTTTAAAATCTTTAATGTCCTCAGAAAAGACCAATCGTCAGTTAAAAGGGTCATTATAAGGACTCTAGTAGCCTGCCAAGGACCCAAATGCTTTTGATTAAGCCGAGTTGATTGTTGTAAGAGATAAACCTGATACAAATGCTCTCTTTTTCACCCCAGTCCTCTCCCCCAGTTCCGCCTCTCAGGTGAGCTGGGCTTTGCGCTGTGTTGCAGTGCTATCACATACCCGACCCTCAAGTGATGGTAGATCCAGATGTTAGTTAGATTCAAAGCTGATTTTGAGATCGTTTAGCCCTGGTGGGATTTATTCACCTGAGTGAAAATTAAGTTGCACTGTAAAGGGTGTTTTCTTTCTTTGGGTTGTTTTTTTGTTTTTGTGTTTTCCTTTCCCCTTACTTTCCACATTATTGGTTCTCAGCCTTTCAGCTTAGATTCTTAGAATCTGCCTCTTAACTGGGGAGACAGTAAAGTAAATGTGTCGGTTGCTTATTGTGAGGTGTTTAAATAATGGGTCTTATTGATCGTTTTTCTGATTTCAGTTTGTGTTCATTTGTGGCTGATTCTGCAAATCTGATCAATATGTGCACCAGTCATTATTCTCACTCCATTCCTTACGCTATTATTATTATTATTAATATTACCACTTTATGAGATAATTGAATCCTGTGCTTTAGGTTTTAAAAACTGAAGAGAATGTTATTTTTCTTGAATCAGACTCATTATACTTCCTCTACTTGTGTAATTCTAACATGGATTTGTAGTTTTTGTAATTAGGTTTTTCCTTTTAAATGCCTTTACTAGTGCTGTATCATAGAAAGGGGGGAGTATACCATGGGATGACTGAAGATCAGGTTACGAGAATGTACCAGCTATAAAAGCTATGAATGTGCTACCGAAAATAAGATAGGTAAAGGAGCTTTCTTTTCTTTACACCTTTAAAGTATAGATAGTATATGATTTTTGTGTGGTTTACATGAGGGTGAATCCTATCTCAGACTCTCATAGTTTGTGATTATTTTTGCAAATTAAATGGAATCCTAAATAAGTACTATGGAAACCAACTCCTTCATGCAAACTTTACCTGAGAGAGAATTTGAATATGAATATCTACCTGAATCTATATTGCCTAAATAGGAATTCTGGATATAGGTTAGCTGAGCATATGGAGATCGACAAATGGTGATTAATAAAGAGAATAGGGGAAGCCAGAGGGAGCTAATAAGGTATCAGAGAGAGAGATGATTCCCCCACGCTCCACAGTGAATAAAAGGTGGTGTGGTAAGGAGGATCCAGGTCTCTAGATTCCCATTACACCAGACTTCATGTTCTAGAAGAGAATCTTTGGCACCAGCTTTTTAGAAGCCTACATTTGTTCTATGTTTTTGAGAGGATTGAGAAATGGGAAATCCTTCTTGAAGTAAAGAGATGTGTTTCAAAGTGAATTTCTGGAAAATACCTGGTTGTGTTCCATGGCTGTGAGCTGTGTGGCTTATGACCTCTGGTCGAACTGTAAGGAAGCTAGTCTTTTCTCTTGGGAAGAAGGTGTGTGTAAACAGTTTATCTGAGGGACACAGAGTGGGATGTTTGGGAACGAGTGGGGCTTCTGAAAGTCTGATGTATTTGATGTATGTATACTAAGGAGGGCTGTGGAGAGGGCCTCATTTTTGTTTTCTTCTTTAATATTTATTTATTTGGCTGTTGTGGGATCTTATTGCGGCCTGCAGGATCTTTCGTTGCGGTACGCGGGCTTCTCTCTAGTTGTGGCACGCGGGCTCCAGAGCACGCAGGCTCAGCAGTTGCAACATGCAGGCTTAGTTGCCCTGCAGCATGTGGGATCTTAGTTCCCCAACCAGGGATCGAACCTGTGTCCTCTGCTTTGGAAGGTGGATTCTTAACCACTGGACCATCAGGGAAGTCCCCAAGAGGGCCTCATTAATAATAACAATGAGGGATTTCACTGGTGGCTCAGTGGTTAAGAATCTGCCTGCCAATGCAGGGGACACGGGTTTGATCCCTGGTCCGGGAAGATCCCACATGCCATGGAGCAACTAAGCCCGTGCGCCACCAAGCCTGCGCTTTAGAGCCTGCTAGCTACAACTACTGAGCCTGCGCTCCACAACTACTGAAGCCCACGCTCTCTAGAGCCCGTGCACTGCAGCTAATGAGCCCATGCGCTGCACCTACTGAAGCCCACGTGCTCTAGGGCACGCGTGCTGCAACTACAGAGCCCACCTACTGCAATTACTGAAACCCACGTGCCTAGAGCCCGTGCTGCGCAGCAAGAGAAGCCACCACAGTGAGAAGCCCATGCACCACAAGGAAGAGTAGACCCTGCTCACTGCAACTAGAGAAAGCCCACGCACAGCAACGAAGACCCAGTGCAGCCAAAAAAAGTATAATAATGATAATAATGAGAGTAAAGTTTGCCAGCTGAGGTTCCAAAGTTAGCCTCTCATCCCTGCATTCTGGGAGAAGAGCCTGCTAATGGTTCTGGCTTTGGTCTTTGTAACAGTTGGGGACTTAGGGGACAAGAATCAATAAAGAATCCAGAAGCCATGGAAATTTGATCTCTGGCTCCCTCCTTTATGGCTCGTCACAGTCTTGCTTGGCTGCCACTGGCTCTCTCCTTTCTCTTCTGTCTTTCTGTTTTGGGCCAGTGTATTTTATTTTCTACCTTCAAAGAGGAATTGAAACCATAGAGGGGAAAGAATATGTTTTCTGCTTGGATGTTTTCTTGACCTAGGTTGCAGAAGTAAGGTCTTGGTTTAAGAAAGTGTGATGGGAAGATCCTAGAGAGGTGCCTTCTGTAGATTTTCCTGTTTTCAGAGTGTGGTGGGGGAAGTAGTGGGGGAGAACAATCTAGAACAAGCCCAAAGCAGCATTGATATTGGATGTACTTGTTGCATTCCTTTTCCTAACATTTTTTTTTTTTTTTTACCCTTCCAGACAGCAGCAGAATCATGCTGGTTAACTTCTAGAGTCAGGTCACTTTCTGTGTAGAGCTCAGGAATGTCAATAGAGTGGATGGTAGAAACTGGAGTTTTATAGCATTATTCTCTTATTATCTCTAGAACTTGATTTCTCTTAGACTTGAAAGTTCTCTACTTCTATTGCCTCTTGATACTTAGCAAATTTCTAGGCCTTGATGGGAGTTGGTTGGATTGAACCTTCCAGATCTTTGTTCGCTTGTGACATGGAAAATGATCTTGTGTATTGTGTTATGTTGTACTTCTAGAACTCTATGGCTTTGACGTGCTCATAGATTCTACGCTGAAGCCATGGTTGTTGGAAGTGAATCTCTCTCCCTCTTTGGCCTGGTAAGTAGTCTGTTCCATCAACTAGAAAAGGACGAACCTTCAATAAGCAGCTCTAAAACACTTTTTTTTTTTTTTGGTCATTTCTCTTGGCGCTGGGAGATTTTTTTCCCCATGGTTATTAGATTGAGATGACTAGAATTTCTAAATTTGGGGGATTTGTGGTATATTGTCAGAGTCCATATTGCAACTATGGACCCCTATCTTACTAGTCAATTTGCAATCTCTGTTTACTGTCTTATTGGGCTTCTAAGGGATGCTTCTTTCATTTTTATCCCCAGTGCGCTTCCTCTCGCGCTCTCTTTTTTTAAGCTTTGTAGGTGTTCTGCTAAGGGTAAAGAAATACATGAGATATTGAATTTCCTTCGCCACCAAAAGTTTATACGTACTCTAATCCACATATACCGTAAAGGTATAGAGCTGGGCCTAGGGTAGTGTAGATAATATCTGGTCCTTTTATCCTGTCCACGTCCTGGTGTTATCCATCCAAGATTAAAGCCTAAAGACTTCAAACAATCTTTAAAAAAATTTTTTTTAACCTATCTATTGTTTAGAAGAAGGAAAGAAACTTATTTTTCAATACCAGAGAAGATTCTGCTTCTATCTGTGGCTACAGCCAGAGTTTCTGTTAGCTCTGTGCTTCTCTAAACAGCTAGAAAACCCAAGAGATTTATGACAGAGACCACCCAGCAGCTGCATTTTTAACAATGAGAAATTTTGGGAAAATGCCAAGTAATCAAATAAAGACAGACTGACTACTTTGTAGGGTGGGAGTTTGGCTTAACCCCAGTAGTAAGGTGTAGCGCTGGATAATACAGATGCTTCAGATGTTGTGCTACACTTTGGTTAAGTCAGCGTTTTGCAGATTTCCCAGCAATGTACATTATACAATGTTAGAGAGCCCCAGGATAAGGCATTGGGTCAGCAGCCAGAGGACTCTGGTTTCTGCAGGAACACCTCAACTCCAAAGCCAGTATGGCATCACTGCCATAGGGATGCCCCCTGCTTTCGGACCATGTTGTTTCTGTTTCCATGTGGGTTCCTGCTGCATCATCTGGTGATATTTTGGTATAACTTGTATTTTTTTTTTTTTTGCCTTCATTTGCAAGCCTGCAAGCTTAAGAAGATGGATTTAGAATGGAAAATGAAGCCTTAAAAAATGTACAGAGATAGCCCAAGTTTCTTCTCTTGCATGTGAATGTGATTTGACTATCACAGCAGTAAAAAAAAAAAATTGAACGATGGGCACACTCATCAAAGAGCATATTAAAAATCTGAACCTCTCAAATCCACAGTGATAGTGAAGCAGTGTTATGACCTGTGCAAAGTTTGAATTGCACAATACCTTCTGGAATAAAAAGATTGCATGTCAGGGGATAAGCGCCTTAGATCTGGGCCTGCCTTGCAGAGGATGAGTTTGATGCCAGGCTTTTATTTCTAGAATTTTTGCCCAGATGTTTTTTTTTTCCCCCATGGATTTGATGTGCTTTATGTGTATCTCCTCATTGACATTTGGTAGCTTTGCTGTATTAAGGCCTATTAGGGGCAGCTATTCTGTTAACCTATAAAATTATTGATTGCTCTTTTCTTTCTTTGTTCTGTTAGTGATGCACCTCTGGACCTAAAGATTAAAGCCAGTATGATTTCAGATATGTTCACTGTTGTAGGTGAGTAGTAGTGTTTTCTGAAAACTCATATAAAAGTTAAGCAGTGCATCCATTTTGTCAGGTTCTGTAGGTGTTGCCAACTGGCAGTTTCTCAGCCATGCTAAATGTTTTGTACTAAAAAATGATATTTTCAGGGAAGTGTTTATATGTTTCTGTTCCCCCTGGCTCCATCCTGCCCTGAGGCTGAACCACAGCTAGGGCTGAGACCTAATTCCTGGGGCACAGGAATTAGGAGCTGAGGAAGAGAATTAAGCAAAGATCTGGAGAAAATATATTTTTCTCTGAGCTGAGATAGTGAAACCCACTGAAGAGGCTTTGTTACGAAGGAGACTGGCTGTGTTTCTGCTAGGCAGTCTCTACTGGTGTCGGCGCTCTTCTGTAGTGGTTGTAACTGAAGCAGCCAAGGAAGCAATCCCTTTCTGAGTAGATAAGCCAGAACTTTGAGATGGAGATGGGCAGCCAGGTGGGTATGTTTTGGGTTTGGAGTTGTTGTTGTCTTAAGTACTCTAAAAAGACATGATAAAATACACTTGAAATGAACTGACACTTGGTGTACCAGCAAATGCTGTAAAACTTTGCTACCGTGTTCTCCTTAGATGAGAATTTGCTTCCTTTTAGGAAATAAGTGAAATTGGCCGAAGCTTAATTTCTTAAGCAATGGGTAATCTACAAAGCCCATTTTGGAAGCTGCCAATAGACCACCTTTAGCAGTTCCAGAAGTGGATCCTATAACAGGACAAGACCCCTCACTTGCTTCTGGGTTCTCCTGGTAAACAACATTATTTTCCAGTCACCACCCAGGAAGCCACTT
Source organism: Delphinus delphis (assembly GCF_949987515.2). Taxonomy (NCBI): domain Eukaryota; kingdom Metazoa; phylum Chordata; class Mammalia; order Artiodactyla; family Delphinidae; genus Delphinus; species Delphinus delphis. Next base: position 27,439,799 of record NC_082684.1, on the reverse strand, counting down.
TGAAATAACTTGTCTTTATTAACCACTGTGTGTTTTTAAGTGGTGGTTTGCACTTTTACTCTGAAGTTCATCAGAAGTCTACATCTCTTCTTCCATCAGTATCACATTTCAGCCCCCCAGCTCCCCGAGGAAGGCTGGTTTATCTGCATATATTCCTTACTTGTTTGCTGCAGTTGTGGTGGTTCGAAGTTCAAGTGGAGTATGTGTATGGGAGAGTCATGCCTAAACCTCCTGAGGATGGATCTCTGTAACGTTTATGACAGTGAAACTGAGTTTGTCCATCTAAAGGAAAGGTGCAGCTAAATCTGCTAATTTCTTAGAAAATGGCAGGCTTTAATATTTCCCATTCCCCATTCAGGGTTTGTATGTCAAGATCCTGCCCAGCGGGCCTCAACCCGGCCAATTTATCCCACCTTTGAGTCTTCCAGGCGAAACCCTTTCCAGAAACCTCAGGTAAGCAAATTCAGCAACAGGAAGCCCCAAGGAAGCTTACTGCAAAGTGGCAGCTGTTGTCAAGGAGTGAGCAGAAGCGCTATGATTATAAGGTCACTTACAGCCGGAGAACTGGGGGACCATTCTAGACAGGAGGCAGTTATATTCAGCCACAGCTAATAGCTTATGCTTTTAATGCTGTCAAACCAACTTACTCTCTGCTTTTTTCTTTCTTTTCTTTTGGCTTCTTTTTTCATTGTCTTTTCCTTTTTTCTTTTTCTCTCTTTTTAAAAATCACTTTCTGTTTTCTCAAATTGATATGCTCATAAACGAGGCACAGAGAGGGAATCTACAAATTCCTCATCTTTACTCTGTTGTATTCTTTTTTTTTTTTTTAATTAATTTATTTATTTTTCGCTGCTTGGGTCTTTGTTGCTGTGTGTGGGCTTTCTCTAGTTGCAGTGAGTGGGGGCTACTCTTCGTGGTGGTGTGCAGGCTTCTCATTGTGGTGGCTTCTCTTGTTGCATAGTACGGGCTCTAGGCACGTAGGCTTCAGTAGTTGTGGCTCGCAGACTTCAGTAGTTACGGCTCGTGGGCTCTAGAGTGCAGGCTCAGTAGCTGTGGCTCACGGGCTTAGTTGCTCTGAGGCATGTGGGATCTTCCCGGGCCAGGGCTCGAACCCGTGTCCCCCGCCTTGGCAGGCGGATTCTTAACCACTGCTCCACCAGGGAAGCCCTGCTGCATTCTTTTTGATCTTCAGACTAGCTTCGCAGAGAAGATGCTCAGTTGAAATAGTATCTTCTCTACATGTGAGTCTCTTCACAGGGACCCTCAATGATCATGAGGTGTAGATTGAAGTTAAATGAGATAAGTGCCTGCAGAAAACTGTGCATGGGTGTCTGAAACATCATCTGACCCAGTGTGGCGCCAGTCTGCGTACTCTGCATTTTTGTTCCAGTTAAACCAATCAGCTCATCATTCTGCCTACCTATTCCATCATCTGATCAGTCCCTGCCCATCTAGACCTGGCTAGTTTCCACTTGTGTTTCTTTGCCTCTAGCGTTTCTTCCTATCCAAAAGGTCCACTTTCCTCCTGTCTTCCCATCTGGATTGATTACCTCACCTGCTCAGAAGTTTGGAGATCGTTTCTTATTAAGTCCATTCCACTCTGTCATGACCTTTTCTTTTCATTGCATCATTATTTACTGGTTCTTTATTGCATTGTTTTGCATTCATTGACTTGTTGCCTTTAAATTGTCCAGTACTCCTCTGCTAGATTGTAAGCTCTTTGAGGGCAGAAACAGCTGCTGCTTCTCCCTGTCCCTCCCCTTTCCCTTACTTCGCCCCTCCTATGTTCCCCCTACCGCCACTTTAGCCCTCCACCTCTCCCTTTTTTCCTCCCACTTCTCTTCCTTTTGCTCGCTGGTCCCGTGTAGATTACTGCTACTTCTGTTTGCTAAGCTTATGTACCATTATTTATTCACATAACTTTTCATTAGAACAGGGTTTACAAACTCAGATGCCTCTAGGGGCTTCAGAGAGACAATGTGAAAGGGTAACTAGGGCCAGGTATGAGACATCTAAGAGTGCTGTGACTGCAGTAAACTGGGCAGTGCATGCTTCCTAGCAGAAGGGCAGCTCTTTTACTTACGTGCTCTGGCTGATCATTGCCATGCGTGAGTGTGGGCCAAGTGTTGTTAGATCTTCCTACTGTCAAGAGAAATCAGAAATCTTATTTTAAAATACTGGCAACAAGAGTTCAGTTTAAAAACTAATACTTTGCAGATGAAACATAGCATGTCCTTGAGCTGGATTCAGTTTATTGGTTGCCTGTGACCTCTTGCCTTAGAATTATTCCCTATTAGCATTAGTGCTGTGGTGTGGAACAGGGTGAACTATATTTTAAGGGATATTATCTTAGATTAGAAGTGAAACCAGGCAACAGGGTTGTACTTGATCAGTACATCACAGATCAAAGGGTTTTCTTTAATTTTTTTTTTTAAATTGCTTTACAAAGGTGTCTTAGTTTCTGCTTTATAACAGTGAATCAGCTATACATATACATGTATCCCCATATCTCCTCCCTCTTGCGTCTCTCTCCCACCCTCCCTATCCCACCCCTCTAAGTGGTCACAAAGCACCAAGCTGGTAGAGGGTTAACCTAGGCGTACTAGGAAAACTGAATTTAGGCAATCGCGTTCCTTTGCAAATTGTTTTCTGCAGTATCTGTGGCAAGAGCCACAGGACTGTGTATAAAGGATTACGAATGTTTCTGTGCATCATTGACAGTTTCTGCAAGTTCCACTCTAGGAGTAGCTGTATGTCAATCTTGGATGAATTGATCCCTTTTCTTAGCTCGCCTGTCAGCTTTTACTGGTGACTCTTTGCACGTAGTGGAGACTCTAGTCACTGTTTGTTCTGCATACTGGTGGGTGATGGCATGACTTCATCCATGAGCAGTCCACAGGACACTTACTTAAAGGCTAAAGAAGCTATAGATTACATGTACTGTGTGAGACCATTTTATCAGGTAGAATAGTTAACTTCAGGATCTTCAGTACGTGACAGTAGGATTGAGTTCTCAGTGGTGAGAAGGTGAAACTGGAACGGTTATACCGCAGGAGAATGCAGTGTGAACGATAATAAATGCTCTAATCTTTTAAGAGCAAAATATAGGGCTTTGGCTTTTGCTGTCTGCTTGAAGATTATTTTTGTCACCATAGATGTAGGAGTTGGAAAATACAGGCATGTTAGGAAAAGATAAGGCTTTATTCCATTTTTCTGTCTTTTATAGCGTCCAGTATCTGCACAGTTTCAGTCCTCAAGCACCAAACAGGTAAGTTCTGGATCGTTTGGAGATTTCATTCAAAGTTTTATCTCCATTCCCCAAATGAAAAGCCATTTAGCTTCACTGTTTCACAGTACATATTTCATGCACCTGCTTTTTGAACAGTTTAATAATGTAAAATAGAATAAGTGAAAGTGAATGCACAGAGATCTTTTTGGATGTAGTATATAAGAGTAGAGGTTGCAGGAATTTGTGAATCCTCTTTTTCTGATGGTGATTATGCTGTGACAGAGGCAGTTGAATTTAAATGATGAACAGAGTTTAGAGGCATATCTATTGTTCTGACCAAAATATTCCAGGAAAGAAATATCATAGTGCACAAGTCACCTTTCATTTGTGCAGACATCTTATGAAACATACCCTTGTCGGTAGCTTAATATTGGAAATGTTTTCACATTGGGTATTGGGCTGTGTTTGAGTTTTTTAACAGATGACTTTTCTTACATGTAGTAATTTGCAGTTTTATGAATCTTAGAAACTCTGCCATATTTGGTGTCTCAGATGCTACGTTTAAAATAAAGACAAAATATGTTATCTCAGTCTCTTAATGATCAGCATTTGTCCTCTTTCTATTCTTGTTAGCAGTATGTGAAATGAACTGTCACTTTCTTCTGTGCAGATTTTTTTTAACATCTTTTGAAGTGATAGGATTTGATGCTTTGATATGAGTGATGTAGATGTTCTCATTTATAAGTGTGTCACTTGCAACTATTAGTTCTTTAGTAAAAAGCCCCAGTATATTTATTTTGGCATTTGTAGATAGTGTTTCTGGTAAGCTGGAAGCTGGAATTATAACTTTCTTAGCTACTGTTTTTGATAAAGTGATTTACATGGTTTATATGAATCAAAGAAATGAAAAAAAGACTCACTGGCTGTGTTGTCTAGTATTTGGTAACTGATTAGTGTGGTTTTGTAACACAAGTTTTGTTGTTTAGTTGGTAGAATTCAAAACTCTGTAATAGTGTTTTGTATTCAGCAGGTACCTAAGTGTGCAAGCTGCTCTCTGTGGCAAACAAAAACCAAGGCTGTTGACTTCAAAGAGCTTGCACTCTAAATATCTCTTGACCTAACCTATTTAAGGAGAACATTAAAGTACTGTTTCGTAGCCTTCTGAATTTGACTCCAAAGAAGTGTCTTTGACGTGGAAATCTAATCTTAATGTCCCATTACTCATTTTAATTCTATTCCACCTAGCTCCATTGCTTGAATTGCCATAAGTTGCGAATAACCTGTGGACGAGCAAGGCCTCTCTTTAGTGGTTATTTATTTCAACACTGCTCACATGACACAAAGGCTTTCTGCCTTTATTCAGCCAACCTTAAACATATTGAATTCTTCGACTCTTACTGTCCTTTGCAATGTTCTACCTTGTCCCTATCTTTCTATTAATGAAGCACTCTCAAATCCACAGTAGTTTCATCAGAGCTAAGTGAGAAAAGAGAAGAAACTTTCTGCTCAGGCCATTTAGACCGTGTAAGCTTTTCTTTTTCTGGTGGTGTCAGATTGTGAAGTCACAGTTTTTTGCTTGTTGTCTGATGATTCTCTTTCTACATTTCTCCCTTCCCTTGAATACCTATGGTTCAACATTTTTCACGCCCCAGAAATTACATTTCAGTGTTCAAGCAGGTGATATGGTTTTGTGGGAAGAATGAGGACTTTGAAGTCAGATAGACCTGGGTTCAAATTTGAACTCTGCCAGTAACTGTTAGACCTTGGGCATGTTCCCTTACGTCTCAGGCTCACTTCCCGCATCTGTCAAATGAGGATAGTAATACGTACATGGAGTTATGCTGAGAAAGGAATGATCAAAAGTAGGTAAAATATTGGGGATACTTTTGGACACATAGTTTACCCTCAGAAGATTTAGTCTCCTTCATACTTTTGAGTACTGTTTTTTGTTTTTTGTTTTGTTTTGTTTTGTTTTGTTTGCGGTGCGTGGGCCCCTCACTGTTGTGGCCTCTCCCGTTGCGGAGCACAGGCTCTGGATGCGCAGGCTTAGCGGCCATGGCTCATGGGCCCAGCAGCTCCGCGGCATGTGGGATCCTCCCTGACCGGGGCACGAACCCGTGTCCCCTGCAGCGGCAGGCGGACTCTCAACCACTGTGCCACCAGAGAAGCCCTTGAGTACTGTTTTGATTTCCCTTTTTGCATTGTCAGTATCTGGTGTTATTTTGATATTCATTTATCTATAGTCATGTCTTTTCACATTTACTGTCATCAACAAATGCAAATCAACCCAATTAAATAAATAATTAATTAATTATTCATCCTCCCAGACATCAATACAGATTCTAAATAATGCTTAATCAGTACCTGATCACTTCCCAACTTGATTCACTGCTTCTTATCTTATCCTACAGTTGCATCTTTTAACTGTGTTCAGCTTTTGTTGGTATATTTTATTTATTATATCATGATGCTAAGTCCTGATTGGAAATATAATTTAAAATAAAAACTATATGAAGTTTTCACAAATGCTTCTCTAAAATCCAAAGACATTAAATATATTTGCTCTATTCCCCCTTTTTGTTATTTTGTCCTAAACATCAAAATTATAAAGCATATTTTAAAATAAATAAGCAGTCTCTGTACTACTATTCTTTATGAGCCCATTAAACTCTAAATGTTTATGGATTTTTTTCTTTTAATATTTGTTCCATTATTTTACTAGGGATTCAAGTTAGACTCACCAGGCGGTAATCGCCAGAAGCATACTTCTTAAATTTTTGAAGATTGGTGTCTCATTTTTTTTTTTTTTCCTAATCCTCTGGTACCTCCTTAGTTCTTCATGATTTTTCAAACATAATTGTAAGTGGTTTTGGTAAATTTTTTTGTTTTTAAAGCCAGTTCTGTTAATAGCAAGATGCATGTCTCTCAGACCTGCTGACTTACATTTAGTACAGATTTTCAGATGCTGCATATCTTTTTTTTACTGTAACACAAACCTACTTACTTGCTTTTTTTTTTTCCCCTAATTTCAAAGTCGTATACTTCCGGTTATCATTATATGTAAGCCTTCTCTATTAGCCAATTTTGGTCTGTTTCCACCCAGATTTATTCATATGTGGTTTTTTTGTTCATTTTCTTTTCTTTGATAGAACTGATTCATTTTGCTTTTTAAACTTGACTTTTTATTTTCTGAGTGGCAAGATGCATCACATATAAATTGAGCTATTGCTAGTCCATGTATTTTTAACACAGAATTCTAAACTTTGTAAAGTTGCATTGGGAGGCTTTTTATTCTTTGTATGTGTTCTCTGTCAAGCAGATTTTTTTTTTGCCCCTCAATTTTGATATCTTTGAGGATACCTCACCGTTTTTTTTCATATTCTACCTCTTGTCCAGTTCTCCTTACTGGTACTTGCCAGCTTTCTTTAGGGTGAGAACCATTTTTCTGATTCAACACCTGTTTCTTACTGCTGTGAGTGGGGGCAGGTGATTCCCTGTCTCAATAATTTCACATTCTCAGCCAGTTCTTCCCTAGCAATGAAGGTTAGATGCATATTGGTTTCTTCTCTGGGTATATTTCTGAGTCCTACGTTGTACTAATTATAATTTAACAACTTTGATGCATGTTGCATGGTAGAATTTTTACTGAGACAGTTTAAAGTCTATCTGAGAACCCAGTAGTTTAAATCTTGTGTAACTAGCCAGGGGCAATGGTTCCCTTTAAGTTTAGAGGAGCTTTATTTCCTTAGTGTATTTAGTCAATCCATTGGAGTATGTGGATGTATTCTATCCACTACCCAGAGAACATAGCTGAGCTGATGTGCCCAAAGTCAAAACCACAGAATGGCTTGTATTTGAACTGCTTTGCTCTTGACAGTCCTGATGGCCTTTCAAATCATTCTGATTCCTTTTTTTCTTTTGCTTTGCTTTTAATTTCCAAGTATCTCCTTGGCACTCATAAGCATTTCTGGTTTTTTTCTTTTTTTTTTTTAATTATTATACCATCTTCTCCCCTTTTCCCTCTGCTTTTTCTCTCATCTGTGTCTATAATTCATTTGTTAAGAGTTCATTTCATTAATAAATATTGGTAGGTTTCAACCAGTGGTCTAGGATAGTAATGCTTTGTTGTTCCTGTATAAATACATTCCTGTATAAACCAGTACAGCAGATATTATGTAGATTTAAAAAATTCTCTCATCTCAAATTTATTGAAAAGCTGAGATTGGCAAAATATTTTTGACTTTCTAGTCTGATTATTTTCCACTGGCTTCCCCAAAGACACAGGAAACCTGGGTGGATTTTAGAGAGGCATTTGAGATACCTAGACTTCGAGAGCTACAACTTTTCCTATTTTTCTCCCTCTCAACCTTCTTAATAGTTGACATTGAAGTAAATAGGTGAAGAGATTAAAGGAGTTTCTAGCCACATTTTTTTTTCTCTTTTGGAGTAGCATTGACCTTTTCTTTGCGCTCTGGTGGTATTTGTGGCAATAAAAGAATAAAACAGTCGGTTTATGGGAGTTAACAGCTGAAGCATTCATCTAACAAGCACCATTACCCCTTCCTTTTCTAACCTCCCAAAAGCCCCAGCCAGCAGCACCTGCTTAAACTCCTACCCACCCCACCCAAATAGCCCTCATGTAGGCACACAGTGGCTAGAGTTAGGACTGTGGACTGTGAGTAACAAAAGAGTGGTTGTGAATGTATGTAGGAGACAACTCTTTAAAAATGACTGGGAGAGTTTTGGAGAGCTAATTCATTGTTTGGGGGAGCAGGTTTAGATGAATAGAGGAAGATTGCAACATCATTATAATAGTCTCAATCTCTGGAAGCCAGGAATATCATGAAGCAGTTCCACAAAGATGAAAATTAGGTCCTAGAAAAGCAAAAAAAAAAAAAAAAAAAAAAGTTAAAAAGATAAGAACGAAAAGTAAACAATAAATAAGCAAACAGAAAAAAACCCTAACAATGAAAAAACAGATAAGAGACTGAACCAACAAAAACAAAACAAAAGGACAAAAAAAAGGAAAATAATTTTTTAAAAATTGGATGTGCTCATTAGATGTTATTCAGTAGTGACTTGATCCATGTTCTTATAAATATGACCATTCCTTAAAACTACTCCTATAGGTAATAACTATTTCTTAAAATATTTTTTCTTATTAACCTGGTAATACAGTTAATCAGCATCTTAAAATAACATTCTTTCTATTCTAAGATGCTTAATCTTTATTTTTATTACATCATTAAAATGAATGCTTACTTCATATTGTCTTCTTTCACAATTTCAGAAGACTTCAAGATATTCTTAAATAGTGTGAAGTGATAAGGCAGCTTGACTTTGGAGGATTTACTGCCAGTGGCTTTCTGATCAAAGCCATGCTGTCACATGTGAGGTAGATAAGTCTTTTTAGCAAACAATAGGTAGTGTGTGAAGATGACAGAAGTCCTCAAAACATCCATTTAATATTTTGGCTTTTCCAAGTTATATGCTAAATAAGAAGTCACACTTTAAAAAATTTTTTAAATGATTCTATTACTTATATTGATTCCCTTCTTAAATCTTAAACATTCTTCTTGATTTCCAACATGTGCTGTATAATGTATTTCCAGAGATCAGAAGGGAGTTAAATTTTTTCCCAAAATCCTCTGCAAAGTTTAATTCTAACCATGGTTGATCTATGTGTCAGCACATTATTCATTTACTTATTTGTTCAAAAAACATTTATTGATCTCCTACTCCATCCCAAGTACTGTTCTAGATGCTGAAGATACCACAGGAAAAGTTAAAGAGATAAAAGTTCCTACCTTCACTTGGTGCTTGTATCTGCTCATTTCGTGGTTTTTCTTCCATGGAGTTTCCTATCAGAAAATCTGTGTTTTATAACTCCATGCTAACTTTGAAGATTAGTATATATTGGTCTCCCTTGTGTCCAAAGGTAAAGCCATTCATGGTTGTTTATGTACAGGTGTGCATTAGTCTGCGTGGGCAGCCATAGCAAAATACCATAGACTGGGTGACTTAAACCACAGAAACTTATTTCTCACAGCTCTGGAGGCTGGGAAATCCAAGATCAAGGTGCTGGCAAGGTAGGTTTTGTTCTGAGGCCTCTTCTTTTGGCTTGTAGGTGGTCACCATCTTGCTGTGTGCTCACATGACCTCCTTGTGCTTGCTCAGGCAGAGAGAAAGAGAGAGAGAACAAGCTCTCTGGTGGCTCTTCTTTTTTTTTTTTTTAAATTAATTTATTTATTTTTGGCTGCGTTTGGTCTTCGTTGCTGCACGCAGTCTTTCTCTAGTTGTGGCGAGCGGGGGCTACTCTGTTGCAGTGCACAGTCTTCTCAGTGCAGTGGCTTCTCTTGTTGTGGAGCATGGGCTCTAGGCCAGTGGGCTTCAGTAGTTGCGGCATGTGGGCTCAGTAGTTGTGGCTCGCGGGTTCTAGGGCACAGGCTCAGTAATTGTGGCGCATGGGCTTAGTTGCTCCGCAGCATGTGGGATCTTCCCAGACCAGGGCTCGAACCTGCATCCCCTGCCTTGGCAGGCGGATTCTTAACCACTGCACCACCAGGGAAACCTGGTGGCTCTTCTTTAAAGGCTATTAATCCCGTCAGACCAGGGCCTCACCCTCATGTCCTCATCTGACTCTTATTACTTCCCAAAAGCCCCATCTCCACATACTGTCACATTGTGGGGGTTAGGGCTTCAACGTAGGAATTTTGGGGCAACACAAACATTTAGTCCATAACAATGAGTACTGCTGAAAATGTCAAAAGTTAGTTGTCAAAAAGCCTTTCCATAGACTGTGTATACAAAAAGAAAAATAAACAATGGTTCCTGATGGTAGGACTTCTTCTGTCTGGTCAGAGTTACTTCCAGGACTCTAGAGAGACAAATTATACCCCCATTTCTTGGATTATTCCTTATTCTTTGTAGTTGGCAGATTTATTTGCCTTATTTTTTCAGTCATCTTTTTCAATAATAGTGTGTCTTCATGCTTCATACTATTTGATTTCCTTTGTTACCTTTGTATTTCTCTGCTCTCATAACATCAAAATCTCTTAAAAGTTTTGTTCTCCAACAGCCTTCCTGATCATCATTCAGAAGCTGAAGTAGCCAGATCATCTTTGGGGATCCATAAGGAACATGACCCACTTGGCTGCCTCCTTGGAGTACCCAAGGCAGTCATCCTAGATCCAGTGTCTTGTAGTCTAGCAACTACAGTGTTTCTCAAGTTGTAGCCTTTTGCTCACAGCTCTCTTCTGTGTCACTGATAACTTTCATCCTAATATTTCCCCCTCAAGTTCTAAAACATCCCACTGTCCAACTTTTTCATCTGTGACATAATAGATTGCTCCTGTTTCTCGGTCTTTTTTTTTTTAATTTTATTTATTTATTTATTTTTATTTTTTGGCTGCGTCGGGTCTTCATTGTGTGTTTTTCTGTTTTATGTCTTACTTTTCCTAACTTTACTTCCCCAGTGCTGAAAAGAATATAGTTACTTACTGAAATAAATACATATTTAATCTTATGTTGAGGTTATTTTCAGATTTTTTTCCCATATCTTTCAAACTATTAAATGTATTCTAAAACCAAGATTAGGAATAAGTTACTAGCTTACAAAGCCACGTGGACATCTTTCTTTCTTTTTTTAATTTGTATCTCTCTTAACCCATAGTGTTTTCCTACTATTCTATTTTCTCTTCTTTTCTTTGAGTTTACTGGCTTTCATCTATTTCCCAGGGTTTCAGGCTAAGAGATCAATTACAGAAAATGGGCTTTGGATTTGAGCTTATACATGTTATGAAACATAATGGTGTTGAGGGACTGACTAGAGGGAAATGAAGAAAGGTGATGAAAAGATATTTTTGTTTTTCTTTTTTCTTCTCCTTAGCGTTGCCGTCCACTCTCTGCCAGTGACGCGGAAATGAAAAACCTTGTGGGCTCAGCGCGGGAGAAGGTGCCGGCGAAGTTAGGTGGTTCTGTGCTTGGTCTGTCAATGGAGGAGGTAAAGATAACTCTATTTCAGGCCTTTGCGGGTTAACATAGGCTTCAGTGAAAATTAGTGAGTGATTCGTAATATTCATGACCAACTCATATCTTATACTGAACATGGGAGAAATAGCTTCTCAAAAAAACAGCATCTTAAATGGAATTAATTTCTTCCTTCATGCTTCTTTTGTATTCTCGGTTCATAACTCTCTTCCTCTGTCCTATTACCACATGGATTACAGTTTTTAAAATAGGTACTCATTTTATTTTATTTTCTCTTCCTCCGTGTAGATCAAAGTTTTACGGAGGGTGAAGGAAGAGAATGATCGGAGAGGTGGATTTATTCGCATATTCCCTACATCAGAGACATGGGAAATATATGGGTGAGGTGACTACCTTTTTTTTAAATCTGTACTTCAGGTCAAGAGAATTGGATTAATTGTGACACAGTATCATCACTGCTCTCCACATGGTGCCTTTCTTACATTTTTTTGTTTATTTATTTATGACAGTATGAATATTACCCAACCCTGCATTATTCCTCCCTTTTTTCTAGTTCCCTTCCTTCTTCCTAACTGCCCCCTAACCCAGGGTTAGACACTGTCCTAAATTTTGTGATTATCATTACCTTGATTTGAAAAAAAAAAAATTGGTTTATCATCTATATGTGTGCTTAAACAATAAATTACTTATTTTTCATCATCTTTGAGATCAAGTTTACATGCAGCAGCATCCATTTTAAGTTTGATGATGAATTTTGACAAATACAGACATCAGTTTAATCACCACAATTAAGATATAGAACATTCCATTACCTCCAGATGTCCTCTCATGCCCCTTCACTGTGAGTCCCCCCATTACTGTGAGCCTCAAACATCTACTGACTTGCTTTATATCACTATAGTTTTTCTAGAATTTTATATAATAGAATCATACATTATATATTTTTTGATGTCTGGATTCTTTTGTTTGGCATAATGTTTTTGAGAATTATCCGTGTTGTTGTGTGAAACAGTAGTAGTTCATTCCTGACTATTGTTATGTACTATTTCATTGTATGAATATAGCACCATTTGTTTATCCATTCACCTGTGTGGAATATTTGGATTGTGTCCAGTTTTGGGCTGTTCTGAAGAAAGCTGCTATTATGAACATTTATGTACAAGTCTCTGTGTGGATATATGATTTTATTTTTCTTGGATAAATACCTAGGGGTGGAATAGGTGGGTCGTATGAAAAGGGATAAGAGATAGAACCATTTTACATTTTGCCAATGATGAATGAGAGTTCCATTTGCCTTTCCATCCTTGCCAACACTTGGTGTTGTCAGGCTTTTTAATTTTAGGCATTCTAGTGTGTGTGTAGTGTTTCTCTGTAGTTTTAATTTACTGTTCTCTGATTAATAATGATATTGAGCATTCATGTGCTATGGGCCATTTATGTATCTTCTTTTTTCCATTTTAAATTTTAAGATTTTTATCTTTTTATTATTGTGTTATAAAAGGCTCTTGATACAAGTCCTTTCCCAGATATTTACATTATAAATATTTTCTCAAAGTCTGTGGCTAGCTTTTTCTTTTTTATAACAGTGGCTTTCAAAGAACAGAAGTTTTAAATTTCAATGAAGTCCAATTGGCCAATATTTTTTTAAGGTTTATGCATTTTGTGTTTTCTAAGAAAACTTAGAAAAGAAATCTTTACCAATGCCAACTTCACAAAGCTTTTTCTCTTTTGTTTTCTTCTAGAATTTTGTAATTTTGGCTTTTATATTTAGGTCTATGATATGTATTGATTTAATTTTTATGTATGGTGTGAGGTAAGGGTTGACTTCCATTTCCTTCCATATGGATGTCCATTTGCTCCAGCACCACTTTTTGAAATTATGTTATTGAATTTAACTTGGCGTCTTTATTGAAAGTTAACTGAAATATATATGTATGTATATTTCTAGACTTTATTCAGTTTCACTGATCTACATGTTTGTCTTAATATCTGTAGCTTTATACTAAGTCTTGAAATTAGGTAGTGTTGTAAGTCTTCCAACTTTGTTCTTTTTCAGAAGTATTTTGACTATTTTGTGTCCTTTGTATTTCCAAAGAAATTTTAAAATTTCTTTGTCAATTTCTACACAAAAGTCTGCTGACTTTGGATGGGCATTGCATTGAACATATAGATTAATTTTGGGTGAGTGGATATTTCAGTAACGTTGAATTTTCCAATCCATGAGCATGATATATCTCTCCATTTATTTAGGTCTTCTTTGATTTCTCTTAGCAATATTTTATAGTAGTTTCCAGTGTAAAGATCTTGAACACGTTAAACTTATCACTTAGTATTTCATGCTTTTGGATGATATTGTAAATGTTATTTTTAACAGCTTTATTGAGTGATAATTGACATACAATAAGTTGCATGCATTCAAATTGTACAATTTGATAAATTTTCACATATGTATATATCTATGAAACTACCACCACAATCAACACAATGAACATATGCATCACTACCAAAAGTTTCTTTGTTCTCCTCTGTAATTCCTCTCTCCTGCCCCTCCTTTTCCCTTCCCTGCCTATTCCTGTCCCCAGGCAGCTACTGATCTGCTTTCTGTCAATAAAGAGGAATTTGCATTTCCTAGAATTTCATAAATAGAATTCTGTTGGTTGTTCTCTGATTTGCTTTTCTTTTTTACCTGGCAAGATTATTTTTTGATTCGTACATGTTACAGTATGTATCAATGGTTTAATTTCTTTTTATTGTCAAGTAGTATTCTGTTATAGGCATATATCAGAATTTGTCTATCCTTTCATCTGTCGATCAATATTTAGGTTGTTCCCAGTTTTTTGTTATTGTAAACAAAGACTCTATGAACATCTATATAGAAATTTTTGTCAGAACATGTGCTTTCATTTCTCTTGGGAAAATACTTACTTGTGGAATGACTGGATCATATCATTGTATATGTGTAACTTTTTAAGAAACTGCCATATGGTTTACCATTTTACATTCCTGTCATAAATGTATGAGAGTTCCAGTTCCTCCATATCCTCACGAACAGTTGGTATGGTCAGTTTAATTTTAGCTCCTCTAGGAGATGTGTAGTGATATCTCATTATGGTTTAATTTGCATTTTCCTAATGATTAATGATGTTGAGCATGTCTTCATGTGCTTGTTTGCTGTTCGGTGAGCAAATATTTTGCCCATTTTTTAAATGAGATTATTTGTTTTCTTATAATTAGTTTGTGAGAGTTCTTTATATTTTCTGGATATAATTCTTTTATCAGATGTGGGCTTTGCAAAGATTTTGTCCCCCAGTATGTTACTTGTCTTTTCATCCTTTAAACAGTGTCTTTTGAAGAGGAGAAATTTTTAATTTTGATTAAGTCCAATTTGTCCTTTTTTTCTTTTAATTACTGTGCTTTAGTATCTAAGAAATCTTTGCCTGTCCCAAGTTTTCTTCTATTTTTTTAATAGAAATGTTGTAGTTTTAAGTTTTACATTTAAGTCTGATCCATTTTCAATTAATTTTTGTATATGGTATAAGATATGGATCACAGTTCTTTTTTTTTCCAGATGGATATCCAGTAGTTTTAGCATCATTTTTTGAAAAGACTACCCTCTCTCCATTGAGTTGTCTTTCACTTTTGTGGAAAACTGTGTGGGTCTATTTCTTTATTTTTTATTCTTTCCCATTGATCTTTTTGTTTTTGTGCCAATACAGTGCCACACTGTCTTGATTACTGTAGCTTTATAAAAAATCTTGTTCTAACTTTGTTCTTTTTCCAGGTTGTTTTGGCTATTCTAGGTCATTTGCCTTTCCATTTGGATTTTAGAATTAGTTTGTCAGTTTCTACAAAAAAGCCTGCTTGGGATTTTCATTGGAATTGTATTGACTCTCTAGATCAGTTTGAAGAGAATTGACATCTTAACAATAATGAGTCTTCCAACTCATGAACAAGGTATATCTGTCCATTTATTCAGGTCATCTTTAATTTCTCTCAGCAGTGTTTTGTAGTGTTCAATGTACAGGTCTTTTACATTTTTTTGTCAGATTTCTTCCTAAGTATTTAATATGTTTTGATGCTATTGTAAATGATTTTTTAAAATATTTATTTATTTATTTGGTTGCACCAGGTCTTAGTTGTGGCACGCATGTGGGATCTAGTTCCCCAGCTAGGGATCGAACCCAGGCCCCCTGCATTGGGAGTATGGAGTCTTAACCACTGTGCCACCAGGGAAGTCCCTGTAAATGATTTTGTTTTGTTAATTTCAGTTTCTGATTGTTTGCTGCTAGTACATAGAAGTACAAATGATTTTTCCATACTGATCATGTTCCTATAATCTTGCTAAACTCACTTATCAGTTATTGAAAGTTTTTGGAGATTCCATTGCATCTTCTACCTAGTTGAAAACGTCTGTGAATAAAGACAGTTTTCCTTCTTCATCTCCAATCTGGATGTGTTTTATTTCTTTACTCTTGTGTGATTACACTGGCAAGAACCTCCGGCACAGTGTTGAATAGGACCAGTGAGAGCAGACATCCCAGTCTGGCTCCTGCCTAGGGTAAGCAATTAGTCTTTTGTCATTAAGTATGATGTTAGTTTTAGGTTTTTCATAGATGCCCTTTATCAGATTGAGGGAGTTCCCTTTTATTTCTCTTTTGCTAAGAGTTTTGATCAGAAATTGTTGTTGGATTTTGTCAGTTGCTTTTCTGCATCACTCGACATAATCATATAGTTTTTCTTTTTTGGTTTGTTAATATAGTGAATTACATTGATTTTTGAGCGTTAAACCCAACATTTCATTCCTGAAATAAACTCTACTTGGTCATGATACGGTATCTTTTTTATATATTGTTGAATTTGATTTACTGAAATTGTATTTGGATTTTTACATCTATGTTCATAAGAGATACTGATCTGTAGTTTTCTTATAACGTCTGTGGTTTTAGTATGAGGATAAGATATATAAGATATTTCAGTCTTTGGTTTCTGGCCTCACAGAATGAGTTGGAAAGTGTTCTCACATCTTCAATTTTCTGGAAGAATTTATGGAGAATTGGTATTATTTATTTCTTGAATGTTTGATAAAATTCACTAGTGGAGCTGTCTGGACCAGGAGTTCAGTTTCAATTTTTTTAACAGACATAGGACTGTTCAGGTTATCTATTTCTACTTGAATGAGCTTTGGTAGTTGGTGTCTTTTAAGGCATCTGTCCATTTCATATATGTTGTATTTATAAGCATAAAATTGTTCATAATATTCACTTATCCTTTTAATATCTATAGAATCTGCAGTGATGTTACTTTTCTCATTTCTGATATTGGTAATTTGGTTCTTCTTTTTATCCTATTCAGTCTGGCTAGAGGTTTATCAATTTTATTGATCTTCTAAGACACCCAGTTTTTAGTTTCATTGTTTTCTATTTCTGGTACATTGACTTCCCCTCTAATATTTATTATTTCCTTTTTTTAACTTACTGTGGGCTTCATTTGCTCTATATTTTTCCCCTAGTTTCTTTAGGTAGAAGCTGATGTCATTGATTTGAGACCTTTCTTCTTTTCTATATGTGTTTTAAGAGCTATAAATTTCCTACTAAGTACTGTTTTTGCAGCTTCCCATACATTTTGATTGTTGTATTTTCGTTTTTATTCTGTCTTTGGCCTGTGGGTTATTTATAAGTGTGTCATTTAGTTTTAAAATATTTGGGAGTTTTTCTAGAGGTTTTTCTTTCAGTGATTTCCAATTTACTTCTGTTGTACTGAGAACATACTTCGTGTAAGTTGAATATTTTAAAATTTACTGAGACTTGTTTTATGGTTCAGAATTTGATTGATCCTGGTACAATGTAACATGTACATTGAAATATATATATCCTGCTATTGTTGGCTGATGTGTTCTATAAATGTCCATTAGGTCAAGGGATTCGACAGTTTTGTTCAGATATTCTCTATTTTTAGTAATTTTATAATTATCAAGAGTCTGGTGTTGAAATCGCCCATTGTAGTTGTGACCTTGTCAGTTTCTCCTTTTGGTTCTGTCAGTTTTGCTTTTTATGGATTTTGGAACTCTGTTATTAGGTACATCTGCATTAGATTTGTTATGTCTTCTTCATAAATTGACTTCTTTATTGCTATGAAATGTCCCTGTTTATCCTGGATAATGTTCTTTGTCCAGAAGTCTATTTATCTGCTATAATATACCCACTCTAGCTTCCTTTGGTTTTTTTTTTTTTTAAGTTTAAGGTGTATAGTATAATGATTTGACTTACATCATGAAATGATTATCACAATAACTTTAGTGAACATCCATCAGTTCATAGAGATACAAAGTTAAATAAATAGAAAAAAGCTAAAAGAAAAACTAAAGAACTCTTAACTTTCATATATAACATATAGAAATGTTGCTTCTGTTTATCATGTTGTACATTACATCCCTGGTACTTATTTATAACTGGAAGCTTGTATCTTTTGACTGACTTCATCCAGTTCCTTCTCCCCTCACCTCTATCCACTCCAGCTTTCTTATGGCTAGTGTTTGCATGCTGTATCTTTTTTCATTGTTTTACTTTTAATCTATCTTGTGTCTTTATAGTTAAAGTAGATTTCTGTCAAAGAAGGAGGTCCTGCCATCTGTGGCAACATGGATGAACCTGCAGGGATAATGCTAAGTGCAATAAACCAGACAGAGAAAAACAAATATTGTATGATTTCACTCATATGTGGAATCTTTTTTTAAAAAAGAAAGTAGGGCTTCCCTGGTGGCGCAGTGGTTGAGAGTCCGCCTGCCGGTGCAGGGGACGCGGGTTCGTGCCCCGGTCCGGGAAGATCCCACATGCCATGGAGCGGCTGGGCCCGTGAGCCATGGCTGCTGAGCCTGCGTGTCCGGAGCCTGTGCTCCGCAACGGGAGAAGCCACAAGAGTGCGAGGCCCGCATACCGCAAAAAAAATAAAGAAAGAAAGAAAGTGGAACTCATAGAAACAAAGAGTAGAATGGTGGTTGCCATGGGCTGGGGCAGGGGAAATGGGAGCTATGGGTCACAGGGTACAAACTTTCAGTTTTAAGATGAATAAATTATGGGGATTTAATGTACAGCATGGTGATATGGTTGAGTTTAGATATGCCAAATTACTATTTGTTTTCCATTTGTCTAATGTGTTCTTTGTTCCCTTTTTATTTTCCCCTGCCGGCTTTGGATTAACTCATTTCTCTTGCCTCTTTGGTTTGCTTTTTTTAAAGTGTGGTTGCTCTAGGGTGACAATATGCATCTTTTACTTACCACAGTGCACCTTAAAATAATGTTATACTATTTCAGGTATAATTTAGAAATTTTACAACCAGTATGATTCGATTTCCCCCTCCTGTCCTTTGGGCTATTATTGTCCTGCATTTTATTTCTATATGTTATAAATCCCATAGTACATTGGTTATTTTTGTGTTGAACAGCTTAGGGAAATTTAAGTATGAGGAAAAGTCTCATAATTACACATTTACTACAATTTCCTCTGTTCTTCCTTCTTTTATGTTGATCAGTTTTTTATCTGGCCTCATTTTCTTCCATCTGGAAAACTTCTTTTAGGATTTATTGTAGTACAATCAATTCTCTCAACTGTTGCTTGTCTGAAAAAGTCTTTCTTATATCAATACTTTCAATTTTTGAAAGATTTTTTTCAGTGGTTGTAGAGTTCTGGGTTGGCACTTTTCTCCCGACACTTTAAAAGTGTTTTGTTATATTTTGACTTGCATTTTTCTCATGAGAAGTGTGCAGTAATTCTGTGTTCTTCTGTGCATAATGTGTCTCTTTTTCTCTGCCTGCTTTTTAAAATTTTTTTAACATCTTTATTAGAGTACAGTTGCTTTACATTGTTATGTTAGTTTCTGCTGTATAACAAAGTGAATCAGCTATACATATATCCCCACATCTCCTCCCTCTTGTGTCTCCCTCCCACCCTCCCTATCCCACCCCTCTAGGTGGTCACAAAGCACTGATCTGATCTCCCTGTGCTATGCAGCTGCTTCCCACTAGCTATCTGTTTTACATTTGGTAGTATATATATGTCCGTGCCACTCTCTCAGTTCTTTCCAGCTTATCCTTCCTTCTCCCTGTGTCCTCAAGTGAATTCTCTACATCTGCATCTTTATTCCTGTCCTGCCCCTAGGTTCTTCAGAACGACTTTTTTTTTTTTTTTAGATTCCATATATACAGTATTATACCGTATATACAGTTAGTATACAGTATTTGTTTTTCTCTTTCTGACTTACTTCACTCTGTATGACAGACTCTAGGTCCATCCACCTCACTACAAATAACTCAATTTTGTTTCTTTTTATGTATCAGCCTGCTTTTAAGATTATTTCTTTATGACTGATTTTCAATAGTGTGATTATGAGGTATGCCTTGGTATCACTTTCTTCTTGTTTCTTCTACTTGGGATTTGTTGAGCTTCTTGGTCTGCGGGCTTATAGTTTTCATCAAATTTGGAAAACTTTTGACCATTATTTCTTCAAATTTTTTTTCCATTTCCCTCCTCTCCTTTTGGTACTCTGGTTACATGTTAAATTGGTTGATGTTGTACTATAAGTCTGGCTCTGTTCATTTTTTTATACTTTTTCTTTCTTCGTTTTGGATGGGTTTCTGTTTCTCTGTGTTTGTCAGTTTAGTCATCTTTTTGTCTGCAGTGTTAAATCTATTAATTCTATCCAATTAAATGTTCATGTCAGATATTTTACTTTTCATCTTTACAACTCCCATCTATTTCTCTTTATATCCTCTTTTTCTCTTTTTTTACAATTATTTTCAGGATTTCCTTTAGATTCTTGTGCATATATTGTGTTTATAGTAGCTGTTTTAAAATCTGGTTCTATTATCTCTATTGTTTCTAAGTCTGTTTCTATTGACTGATTTTCCTCTTGTTAATGAGTTATATTTTTCCTGTTTCTTCACATGTACAGTGATTTTTTTTAATTAGATGTTTTAATTGGACATTGTAAATGTTGTATTGTTGTGTTCGGATTTTATTGCTTCTGTAAAGCCCATCGAAAGTTTTTTTTGTGGCCATACACTTAAGTTACTTGTAGATCAGCTCAATCTTTTTCAGCCTCATTTAAAAGCATTTGTATGGTTTGTTTAGAATAGCTTTTTGTTTAGGTGTAGGATAGTTCCACTACTGAAGACTCTTTTGGGGTGTCTATTAAATGACCCCCATATTCAATGAGATCTCTCCATTCTGGCTGGTGGGAACTCAATCAATTGGCAGCCCTGTGTGAACTCTGGAAAGTATTCAGCTTACACTTTCTCCTTAATGTTCTTTATCCTGACAGTTGCTCCTTGCACAGCCTTGTGGACTTTCACCCTATGCCTGAGAGTAGATCTGTATTCACCCAAAGACTCAAAGGGTCCCTTGTGATGACTTTTTTGATTTCCTCTTATGCGTAGCTTCTTCCTCTCCAGGACATAGCTTTGAAAATTTTAGCACTTCCTAGAACTTTGATCTCTGTCTTCTCAACACAGAGACTCTTGGGTTCTACTTGAATTCCTTCTTTTTCTGCACTGTCTGGAATTGCATCTAGGTGGGAAGGTGGAGCAATCAGAGGGCTCCCTTTATTTATTTCCCCCTTTCAGTTATCACAGTCCTGCACTGCCAGTTGTTTCATGTCTGGAAACAGTTGTTTCATGTATTTTGTGCACTTTTCTAGCTGTTTATGGTGAAAGGGCAGGTCCTATAGCAGTTATCATATCATATGTAGAAACAGAATTCTGTTGATAAGTTTGTATTGCTTTTGAACTTCTTCTAAAAAACAGTATGTATTCTTCCTTTTTCATTCAGTATTATATTACTAAGGTTCATTTTGTTACATGTAGCTAGAATTCATTCTTTTTCAGTTTATTTTATTCTTCTGTGTGTTTATACTGCTGTTAAATTTCCCATTCTCTTGTTGATGGTATTCGACTTCTTTCTGGTCTTCTGCTGTTAAAGACTGCTGTGCTCTGAATATGCTTATATGTGTCTCCTAGGTATATATCTAGGGCTGGAATATATCTAGGGCCCTAAGATATGTGAATGTTCAACTTTAAAATATAATGCTAAAAAAAAAAGTAATGCTAAATTGTTTTCCAAAGTGACTATATAAATTTATACTCCTGTTAGCAGTGCCTAGGATATCCCGTTGATCAATATCTTCTCTAACACGTGGTACTGTCAACTTCTTAATTTTTGTCAAAATACTGAGTGTAATATGATATCTTATTTTGGTCTTGATTTGCATTTCTCTGATTACTAGTAAGATTGTACTTCATTATGGGGAACACATTTTTCTTCCTCTGGTGACTGGCTTCTGGTTGGGACATTAGTGGTTCTAAGTAGAGCCAAAACTTAGAGGAATAAAAGAAAGAACTAGTTCTTGTCTGTTTTGTTTTGAAAACCCAGCTGTTCATAGAGAAATCTTTTTATCTTGCAAAATATTTTATCCATGTAGTTTAGTTACACCTTATAAAGACCCAGGAATTCAACAAAAAGATATTGCTTGGCTTTTCAAAATTAGACTTTTATCTTTTGATACGTTTTTGAAGAGGTTGAATATTTGCAATTACTAGACAACATATCTTTTAATTAATGAAAGTGGAATCCTCTTAAGTTTTCAAGAGGCAGGACCCTAATTTGAGTACCTTTTTCTAAGGAACCAATCACAGATAATGTTGGGGTTTCTTAGGGAGTCCAGTAATGATGCCTTCCTTTCCTGGTTTGGTTTTGAACCAGTTGAGATGACAAAGACTAAGATAGATGCAGGCCAAAATATCACTTTCCATACTCCACATTGATAAAGTCTAGGTTGGGAGACTTGATTATATCTATCTGCAAGTTAATGCACTTTCTGTTGACCCTCAGAATTGGACAGATTTACATACCCATTTTTAGGCAAGGTTGGTCTGAGCTGTGCATCAGGAATACCTGACCCCGTAGGAGCACCAGAGGATATGTGCTTCCTAAGGAGAGATTATCTCCCCAGAGAAAGAAGGGAGAAGCTTGTTGAATTTTTCCTAAATTACCAACCTGGTAAATCACTCCACCTCTCCCGGGACCTTTGAGAAAAGTGGAAGAGAACACCAAGACTTTTAAACTAACTGAGTTATTTTCATGTAGTGTGGGAAAGATGTATTTATCTGCTAACAAATATGTCTTTTTAATTAATATATATTTATTGAGTATCAACAAGTAACTAGCACTATGCTTGGTGCTTTGGAGTGACAAATATTAGATGGGGTCCCGGTCCTTTGAGAGTTAACAGTACTGATGATGGAGAAATTACTTATACATGTAATAAAAATAGCTCATATTTGTGTAGCTCTTTGTAATTATGATGTACTTTATACACATCGTTGTTATTCCTATTGTAATGATAAGGAAAATAAGCCTCAGTAAAGTAATGTGATTTATCCATGATCACACAGTGGGACTTGATTCAGGTATTTTAACTCCAGATCCTGCTTTTCCCCGCTGCATCATGCTGCTTTCCAAGAAGAGAAATTTTACTCTATGAGGCAGCGTTTGACAAGTCCCTTAGGCATACAGTGAAGGCAGAGGTAGGAGGCCGGGACAAGGGCACCTCTGTAGACTTGGAGCAGTCATATCAGGGAAGGCTTCATGCAGCACAGTGGACTTGAGCTGCTTCTTGAAGGGTAGATTATGGATAAGTAGAGAGGGTGTGAGGAGAAGGTGTCCAGACAGAGGCAAAAGGACCAGTGGGAGGTGTGGTGTGAGAGGGTTATAAGGAGACTTGTCTGACTGTACTTTAGGACCCACGTTGGGTCTCTGTGTGGAGAAAGGGTGAATGAATTGATGGTATAGATGACCCAACTTTTGAAACCTTGTAAGAGAAAGTATATGCCTCCTGCAGTTGGCATCAAGGAGCCATTGAAAGCTTTTGAGAAATAAGATGATTGAAACAATCTGTCAACATTTTCATGCCCTTTATGCACCTCCCATTCCCAGCTTCATTTGACCTCTTTTCTAGCTATACGTGATTTTTGGTGGTGGTTTTATTTTTGTCTTTCAGTTGTATTCTCTGAATTTAGTATATCAGCTTTTATTAGTCCAAGAATTCCTGACTTTTCTTTCTTTTTATTTTCTAATTTAAGTCCTCTTTGTTCTTTTCATTTTATTGTATTTTCTGCTATTCTAGTATTTTATAATATGATTTGAGCAACTATCTCCTCCTTTGTCACTTTAGAGACTATATATTTTTAGAAACAGTATATAAATAACCTGTCACTCTTGTGCTTGATTCATGTTTTTATTTCTGTATTTTCCCCTTCAGCTAAGCTTTAAGAAATAACCAGTTCCTCTCTTTGTCTTTCAGGTCCTACCTTGAACACAAGACCTCCATGAACTACATGCTGGCGACACGTCTCTTCCAGGACAGGTGGAGATTTGCTAATCTTATAAATTTAGTAGGACTAGGTCACAAAATTAAGAGAAAGCACGTGCAAAAGAAGAAAAGAGGCCTTATAAAAGTCTTCAGTAATATCTGATAGAAAGAGCCTTACGGAAAACACAATATAAAACCTCATTTTTTCAGAATTCGTTAACTCTCAGCACTTTGTAATATTTCCAGATGCTACAAAATTAAACCGTAAAGATCTTTAAACAATCTTAACACATACCCTAAAACTTGTCCTTCTTAAAGGACGGACTTTACTCAGTGCCTTTTTACTTTCAGACGCAATTTTAACAGACATGATTATCTGTTTTTCTAGACTAGACGAGATTAGAAGGATCAGATTAGAAAAGGTGGAGGGGTGGTAATTCACAAAATAAATACAGTGAGAGTTGTAAGAAATGACAACTGATAACCTCAATACAAGGGAAAATAGGGGAGAAATGATGGAAAGCAGACATTGGAATTCAACTAGCACAGCAGTCAGGGACTGCTTAGTCCCACATACTTTTGTTGCCCCTGAGACATAACTGCATTACAGTACAGTTCAGTAATTGACTAACAAGGAACCTTAGTTATTTAAAGAAATCTGCATTATTTTCAAGGTATGTGTGCTTTTTTTGTGAGATTCTTAAAAATAGATACCCAGATTCCAGCCATTTCTTGTAACTTCATTATCCACTCTCAGGATCTATATGGGATTTCCAGTTTCTCTCTGTAAATTTGTGGTTATTACCATTGAGTAATTACACTGTGTAGCTTCTAATGAAAGAGATCTTGAGATTTACTTGGAAGACATAGAAGCTCAATTCTTTATATATAACCCGGTCCCAGTGCCCCACCCCCTACCTCCTCCCTGGAAGATTTTACAAGGCTTCTTTATCTTTACTTTTCAGACATTATACCGAGGTGTGTTCTGGCGTGTTGCTTTTCATTATTTTGCTTTTTCGGTGGATGAATCCTTTCAGTCTGGAGATTTAAGTCTATTAACTGTGGGAAATATTCCCCTTATCCTGTCTTTCCTCTCCTTGTGGAACTTCTGTTAGATGAAATTTGGATCTTTTGCTCTGTCCTCTGTATTTCTTTACCTTTTTCTCATACTTTTGATCTCATTGTCTCTTAGCTTTAAATTCTTGGAGATTTCTTGAATTTTGTCTTCTAAAATTCTCAATTGATCTTCAGCCTTACCTATTTTGTTACTCAGTACCAGCACAGAAGAGGGTTGTTTGATCTACTTTTTTTATTTTGGCAAGTATGATTTTAACATCCAAGAACTATTTTTGCTTTCTGACTAGTTTTCATAGTTTATGGATATAATATTAAATTTGTTCTGGTACCAATTCCAATGTGGAGGAGGTAGGGTGTTTCCCCTACAGCACCAAGCAGTTGCACCCTTCTGTTGTCCGAGAATTCAGTTCAATTCTGATACTGTCTACCTGGAGATTAGCATCAGATTCCACAGTTTAAGGGTTCAGTCCTACAAGATTCCACCCCCATAACTTCAGATGCTCGTCACAGGCCCAGGTTGTTACCTTTACTTCTACCTACTGGCTGTCTATCAGAGCTTCCCACGACCTCTTCCTTGGGTGCTATTAATTTGCTAGAGCAGCTCACAGAACTCAGAAAAACATTTAACTCATTAGATCACCAGTTTATTATAAAAGGATATAACTCATGAACAACCGGATGGAAAAGACGCACAGGGCAAGGTATAGGGAAAGGGTACGGAGCTTCATGCCCTCTCCAGGTACACCATTCTCCCCACATCACCAACCCGGAAGCTCTCTGAACCCCATACTCCTGGGTTTTTATGGAGGCCCCCTTATATAAGCACGATTGATTAAATCATCAACCATTGGTAATTGAACTCTATCTCTAGCCCCTCTCCCCTCCCAGGAGCTCAGGGGGATGGGACTGAAAGTTTCAACCCTCTCATCACAGGGTTGGTTCCTCTGGTGACCAGCCCTCATCCTTAGCTGATCCAAGGGCTTTCTAAAAGTCACCTCATTAGCATGACAAAAAACTCCTCTACCACTCATCACTTAAACATTTCGAGGGTTTTAGGAGCTCTGTGCCAGAAACAGGGATGAAGACCAAATATATGTTTCTCACTATAAATCACAGTATTACAAATATCTTTTTACATCTCTCTATCATAATTACTTTATTTAAAGTTCCTTTCTATTTTTTGCACTATGTTTAATTCTTCTGGATTACTTCTATTTGTTCATCTCATTCTTTCTAGTTTATGCTATTATATTTCCTGAAATATCTGGTGATTTTTGATTGTCCAGTCATATTTATAAGTAATGGACTGTTTGCTTAGGATTGGTAGTTCGCATGAGTTTCCTCAAAGGTTGTGTCAGTCTGTTTCTGAACTGACATGGACTCTGTGCTTGAGGCTAGATCTTTCTGCAGTTGATCTTCCCATGAGGTAGAAGGAAGGTGGAACAGGCAATCTGGGAACCACCACCAAAATTAGGAAGCATTCTTTTAGGGGGGAGCATAGCAATTAAAAAGATTTGAGATGTAATGACATATGTGCTTGTCTATTAACACATTCAATGATGTGTTAATAGCAGTGGGTCTAATAACTACCGTAATTTAAAAAGTGTGATAAGTGTTGGCAATATTTTGTGACCCTGGAACAGCTCTAAAGTAATATGAAAAAACGTGTTATTTCTTTTGGTAGCAAAACCCCACTTATATAAAGACACAGACGTAGAGAATGGACTTGAGGACCTGGGGAGGGGGAAGGGTAAGCTGGGACAAAGTGAGAGAGTGGCATGGACATATATACACTACCAAACGTAAAATAGATAGCTAGTGGGAAGCAGCCGCATAGCACAGGGAGATCAGCTCAGTGCTTTGTGACCACCTAGAGGGGTGGGATAGGGAGGGTGGGAGGGAGGGAGACGCAAGAGGGAAGAGATAAGGGGACATATGTATATGTATAACTGATTCACTTTGTAATAAAGCAGAAACTAACACACCATTGTAAAGCAATTATACGCCAATAAAGATGTTAAAAAAAATCGCACTTATACTACTGTGGACGGTCCCCTACATGTATATGATGCTAAATTTCAGATAGAGGATTAATCTTTTTTCCCATCCAAATTGGTGCCCTCCCTGACTTCTCTCTTAAGGCTGCAGTAACAACTCCTGCTTATAAAGCATTCTAAAAACTTTGATTCAAAAAACATGAATTTCCCTGTTTAGCAAAGAAAGGCCCTCCTGATTTGCTCTTGCCTATCTTTTTAGCCTAATCTCCGCTTTTCAATACCAACCCATGGCCAATCAGACCGTATCTACTGCTCTTTCATGCCTCTTTATCCTCACATTCCCTTGGAATTCCCATACATTCCCTTGGAGTGGCCTTCAGTTTATCCTGAATTCTTATTCTAGCCATGGCCTTCATCTTCTTAGCTAGACTAGAAGGAAGTTCTCCCCGCCCTTCTTATCCCTCCTTCTGATTTAGATTCCCATATTGTACATATTGTATTATAATTGTCTGTTTACTAACTACTCTGTCTAGTTTCAAGTTGGCTTTTAAGAGTAGGTACTTTGTTATGTTCATCTTTGTCAGTATCAAGAACCTACCGTGTGGTAGGCACACACACAAAAACATGCCTTAAAAAAATGAAATTGTGTTTGTTGCAAGCCCTAACATCCTCCATTAAATCTGTTCTCTTCAACCTGAACGGATGTGTTCTCTCTTGCAAATCCTGTTGCGTTACCGTCAGAACTACTTCAAGCTAATTCTCTAATCACTTCATTTCATAATTGGTTCATTTTGTCTGCCTTCTCTGCCCTCCCCGACTCATCCCCCACTTACCCACCCTGCCCTGGCAAACAGTGTCATACCTACTGTCTCACAGCATGACAGTAATTTTAACCCTGGCTGCATGTTAGTAACACCATATTTGTGCCCTAGCCCTTCCCAGACTGAAGTCTTGTACTTACTAAAAGCTGCTCAGGTGATTATAATGTGAAGCCATGATTGCAAATTACTGGTGCAAACCATTATCTGATAAAAAAGTTAAAATAATAAAAGTTAAAATAATTTCTGATAATAAGTTGACAGTATTAAGACACTGGCACAGATAGAAGACACGGGAAGGAAAAGATAAAACGTTTCAGTGGAGACAAATTTTTCACTTGATTTTTCTATAGATAGAAGATCTTGGTATTGATTGCATCCATCTCCTTTTTAATAAACCAATATCATAGGTTACATGTTGTATGATTCCATTTATATAACAATTTTGAAAGGATAAAATTTTAGAATGGAGAACAGATTAAAGGAAGCCAGAGGTTAGGTTATAAAAGGGCAACATAGGGGGTCCTTATGGTGATAGGATTGTTCAGTATCTTGTCTGTGGATACATGAACCTACACAGTGATAAAATTGTACAGAACTAAATATACACACTCACAAATGAGTACAAATAAAACTGGGGAAATGTTTTTTAAAAAAGAGAGGGTCAAGTGAAAGGAATTTGAATGAAAAACAAAAGCCAGTTTAAACCTGAATGGTACTTACTTCCTGTGGTTAGACCCCAACTCTAGTTAGAGACAATGAAGAACATCTCTTTTTTAAAGAGATTTTTTTAATTATGGAAAATCTATTTCTCATGAGCATCTTTTTTGAACCCCATGAGAATTGAGATTGGCTTCTTTCCCTAATACAGTTCAGTGCAAGTAGAAAGAACATTGGAGTCTGAGATCAAAGTTAATAGGTTCAACATTAAACCCTTTAAAGCTCTGACATTGGGCATGTCACAAAATGGTCTTATCCTGCTCCTTTTTATAAACGGGGCTCAACAGTTGTTGTGAAGAATAAGTGTGATTAGATTTGTGGCGAGATACACAAATGCAAGTAATTGTTAGAAGTTTCCTCTAGAATTCATTTGTCCTCTCCCTTTTGTTTTTTATTGATCCTCCCTAAAGGTTATGGTACTCTGTTCTTGTCTGAGCATGTTCTCAGTTCATCTGTCTGCTTCTGCCCCAAGATGCCTTCCCTGGCATAATTCTATGTTGAATTTCTGTAGTACAAATCTCAGAAGTGTGTGTGTGTGTGTGTGAACTCAGGAGAGAATGAGTATCTGTGTAGTGCTCTAACCCACTTGTCCTTTCTAATTCTGTAGGGGAAACCCAAGAAGAAGCTTATTGACAGGAAGAACACGGTAACTGATTTTTGAAAGTTGAGAAGTTCTTTCTATGTGCATAATATGTGACCATACACAGGCTAAGCATGATACTTTATATAACCATTTCAGTTTGACTCAGTTTAAATAGTAACATAAAAATGTTTTCTATTGAAGCACTATTCCGTGGCAACTTTTTACAAACTAAGTTTGGGATTTATAATTTTATAACTACAATATGTCATTTCAGTGATAATAATAGTATTCTTGTTTGGCTATGTGAGAGAGCCCAAAGTATTAATGAGATTTCAAGACCTGTCTCATGCTAAATTCAAAGAAAAGGTTATGTTTTGGCCTTGACATACCTGGGGCATACAGCTTTGCACCTTATGGGACTGACCAGAGTTGCTTCCACTTTGCCTTGGAACTAAAAGTGTGAAAAATACCTGTGGCTCTTAATTTTGGCAGAGGAGAGAAAGGTCTTAGAAGAACCGCTGGGATGGCCTTGCGCAACTGAAGACTGCAACTAGAACAAAAACTCTTAGCCCTAATTACACATCTTCTGGTTTGAGAGATTATGTAAATCCCCTTTGTGCTATTTCTCTGTACAAAGCAAAATGACAATAAGAAAGAAACCTCCTATAGCTAGCTTTTTGTTTTACATTTAAAAATTAAGATAAGGGGGGGCTTCCCTCGTGGCGCAGTGGTTGAGAGTCCACCTGCCGATGCAGGGGACACGAGTTCGTGCCCCGGTCCGGAAAGATCCCACGTGCTGCAGAGCGGCTAGGTCCGTGAGCCATGGCTGCTGAGCCTGCACGTCCGGAGCCTGTGCTCCGCAACGGGAGAGGCCACAAGAGTGAGAGGCCCGCGTACCGCAAAAAATAAATAAATAAATAAATAAAATAAAAATTAAGATAAGGACTTCCCTGGTGGTGCAGTTGTTGAGGGTCCACCTGCCAATGCAGGGGGCATGGGTTCGTGCCCCAGTCCGGGAAGATCCCACATGCAGCAGAGCGGCTAGGCCCGTGAGCCATGGCCGCTGAGCCTGCACGTCCGGAGCCTGTGCTCCGCAACGGGAGAGACCACAACAGTGAGAGGCCCGCGTACCGCAAAAAAAAAAAAAAAAGATAAACTTGGTTTTCTCTTCCAAATCTTTTGAAGCATAAATCTAATCCTTATTTAAAGAAGGAAAATATGATTGCCATTTAATATAGGGAAAACTGAGAGAAATCAAGTTTTGTAGCTTGTTTCCAAATGAAAGTCATGCTTAGTTTATAGATTTTCTCCAGTTACTAGTCAAGGAATATACTTCTAGAGTATACTACTATCAATTTGGAAATTAGAAAAAGATACTTAAACAACCAGAATATTTAAAGATCAGTGGGTTTTGTCCTTTCTTTAGGACAATTTATGTTGCCATCATTATGGGTTTTCTGGTGGTATAGAGGTATAAGCAAATAAAAGGTGGCATATAACAAACCTTATGCTGGAGCATGAGACAAGTCTTAATACGTTTGAAAGGATTAAAATCATACAGAGTGTGTCCTTTGACTACAGTGATATTAGAAATCAATAACAAATATTTGGGAATTAAACAACACGCTTCTAAATAATACATGGGTCAAGGAAGAAATCACAAGGAAAATTCAAAACATTTTGAACTGAACAATAATAAAAATATAACATTAAAATGTGTGGGATGCAGCTAAAGTACTGTTTGGTGGTGGTGTGCGATGGGTGTGACTTATAGCTTTATTTTTATTTATTTATTTTTTAAACATCTTTATTGGAGTATAATTGCTTTACAATGGTGTGTTAGTTTCTGCTTTATAACAAAGTGAATCAGTTATACATATACATATGTTCCCATATCTCTTCCCTCTTGTGTCTCCCTCCCTCCCACCCTCCCTATCTCACCTCTCTAGGTGGTCACAAACCACCTAGCTGATCTCTCTGTGCTATGCGGCTGCTTCCCACTAGCTATCTATTTTACGTTTGGTAGTGTATATATGTCCATGCCACTCTCTCACTTTGTCCCAGCTTACCCTTCCCCCTCCCCATATCCTCAAGTCCATTCTCTAGTAGGTCTGTGTCTTTATTCCCGTCTTACCCCTACGTTCTTCATGACATTTTTTTTTCTTAGATTCCATATATATGTGTTAGCATACGGTATTTGTTTTTCTCTTTCTGACTTACTTCACTCTGTATGACAGACTCTAGGTCCATCCACCTCACTACAAATATCTCAATTTCGTTTCTTTTTATGGCTGAGTAATATTCCATTGTATATATGTGCCACATCTTCTTTATCCATTCATCCGATGATGGACACTTGGGTTGCTTCCATGTCCTGGCTATTGTAAATAGAGCTGCAATACTTAATCAGAATATTGAATTTGTAATCAAAAACTTTCCTACAAAGCAAACTCCAGGTAGTTTCACTGGTGAATTGTTTCAACATTTGAGGAAGAATATACACCAGTCTTACGCAAACTCTTTCAAAACCATAGGCAAGGATACTTCCCAATTCATTTTATGATGCCAGAAAAGTATGACATGAAAACCTGACAAAGACATTTTAAAAAATTATAGGCTAATATCTACATGAACATAGATACAGAATTTCTTAAAACAATATTAGCAAATAGAATCCATCAGTATATGAAAAGGATAATACAGATGACTAAAGTGAGATTTTCCCCAGTAATGCAAGGTTGATTTAACATTTGAAAATTAGTCAATATAATTCACCATGTTAAATAAAGGGGAAAAAACCAGATCATCATTTTATTGCTGGAAAAAAAAAAGAAAAACCCATGTGTGTTAAATTGATGAAATTCACCACATGTTTATGAGAAAAACTCTTACACATCAGGCATAGAAGAGAAATTCTTCAGTCTGATAAAGGCCTTCTATGAAAAACCTACTTCTAACGTCATACTGACATAATGAGGGTTACCCTATGATTAGTGATAAGGCAAGATGTCTGCTTTCACCACTTGTATTCCCTTTATACTAGAGGTCCTAAGCAGTACAATAAAGCAAGGGGAAGAAAAAGAAGTAAAAGGCATACAGATTAGAAAGGAAGAGGTTAAATATCTTTACTCTTAGATGACATGATCAGGTTAGTAGAAAGTTATAAGGCATACACAGAATAACTACAAGAACATTCAAGTGCACTTAGCAAGGTCTTGGGATACAAGGTCAATATACTAATATCTGTTGTTTTTTTAGTATACTAGCAGTAAATGGAAAATGAAATTTAAAATTCCATTTATAATAGCTTTTGAAAATATGAAATTCTTAGGGGTAAATTTAACAAAATATGCTCAATACCTATATATTAAAAGCTCCTAAATATTACTTAAAGAGGACTTCCCTGGTGGCAGAGTGGTTTAGAATCCGCCTGCCAATGCAGGGGACACAGGTTCGAGCCCTGGTCCGGGAAGATCCCACATGCCGCGGAGCAGCTAAGTCCGTGCGCCACAGTTACTGAGTCCGCACTCTGGAGCCCACACGCCACAACTACTGAAGCCCGTGCACCTAGAGCCCGTGCTCTGCAACAAGAGAAGCCACCGCGATGAGAAGCCTGTGCACCGCAGCAAAGAGTAGCCCCCACTCGCTGCAACTAGAGAAAGCCTGCACACAGCAATGAAGACCCAATGCAATTTAATAAATAAATTAAGAGATTAAAGAAGATCTAAATAAGTGCAGAGATATGTCATTTTCATGGATTAGAAGACTTAATATTGTAAGTATTCATTCTCCCCAAATTGATCTAAAGAATATTCTAGTAGATTTTTTTGTAGAAATTGACCTTTTTTTTTCAATGTATATGAAAATGCAAAGAGCTTAGAATATCCAAAGTAATCTTGAAGAAGACCTAGAGTACCTAGAAGAAGAAATATTATAACACTATAGTAATCAAAACTGTTGCAAATTGATCAATGGAACAGAATAAAGAGCCCAGAAATAGGCCTGCATGACTTTAAACAAAAGGCCTAAAGTAATCCAATGGGGAAAGGAAACTTTTTAATAAATGGGGCTGGAACTGAATATTATATTTTAAAAAGTGAACTTCAACCTCTGTCTCCCACAAAAATTAGAGGTGATTCATAGACATAAACGTAAAAGCTATTAGTCTAAAACTTTGTAAGGAAAATATCTTTGTGACTTTGGGCTTGGCAAAAGTTTTTAGACATGACACAGTAAGTAATCAGCAAAAATGAAAAAATGATAAGTTTGATTTCCTCAAAATTAAATATTTTTGTTATAAAGACACTATTAAGAAAATTACTAGACAAGCCATAGACTGAGTGAAGATATTCATCAAACATATCTGTCAAAGGACTTGTATATAGAAAATATAACAAACTCCTACAACTAAATAATTATAAGACAATCAGCCCAGTTACAAATGGGTAAAATGCTTGGACATTTTAAAAGGAAGATATATGAATAACCAATATACTAATGAAAATGTGCTTTACAGCCTTTGTTATAAGAGAATTGCAAATTAAAATCATGAGATACCACTAAACATCCAGCAGAATGGCTAAAATTGTATCAAATCATTACATTGTACACTTTAAATACCGTATAATTTTATTTGTCAATTATACCTCAATAAAACTGGAAAAAAATGGCTGACAACATCAAATAGTGAGGATGTGGAGCTCATGGAGCTGTGATAAATTGTCGCTGGCAGCATAAACTGGTACAGGCACTTTAATACTTTTTTTTTTTTTGCGGTACGCGGGCCTCTCACTGTTGTGGCCTCTCCCGTTGCGGAGCACAGGCTCCGGACGCGCAGGCTCAGCGGCCATGGCTCACGGGCCCAGCCTTTCCGCGGCAAGTGGGATCTTCCCGGACCGGGGCCCGAACCCACGTCCCCTGCATCGGCAGGCGGACTCTCAACCACTGCGCCACCAGGGAAGCCCGGTACAGGCACTTTAGAGTCTGGCAGTTTGTTAGCCTAGAAAATTCCACTCTGAGATCTTTACTCAGAAGAAATGAAAAGCATAACCACAAAATGACTTGTACAAAAATGGTCATAGCAGCTTCATTCATAATATTCCAAAACTAGAAGCAGCTTGGGTGTCCAACAATAGGGGAATAGGTGAACTGTGGATTATTCATACACTGGACTAATCCTCATCAAAAAAAAGGATCCACACTGATACTCACAACATGGATCAATCTCAAAAACATGCTGAATGAAAGACAACACAAAAGGGTTCATACTATACTATTCCATCTTTATGAAGTTCTAGGACCGGCAAACCTAACATGTGATGCAAAAATTCAGAACGGTTTCCTTTGGGAGTATGAGGGAGAGATTTACTGGGAAGGGGCATGAGAACTTTCTGAGGGGATAGCAATGTTAGAGTTTGGGTCATATAGCTCTAGGTCTCATCAGATGGACGTATGGACATTTAATATTTGGATGTTTCACTGTGTGTCATTTTTAGCTCCCCCCGCCCCCCCCCCCCCCAAAAAAAAAGAAAAGAGAAAAAACTTTCAAAGCCCTATAAAATATTGAACTCTAGATCCTAATGATTTGAGTGTTAAAGTGTTCAGGAGTGAAGTGCACTGATGTCTTTGTGCAACTTTGAAATGCTTTAAAAATGAAGTGGACTGATGGATGGATAGAAGAAGAGAAGATTGGATATATATGTGATGAAACAAATATAGTAAGATATTCACTGTAGAAGCTGGCCAGTGGGTGTATGGATGTTCACTGTATAATTCTTTAAACCTTTCTATTTAAATATTTCATAGTAAAAGTGTAGAAAATGAAATAAAGTAGACATAGATAAAAGGTATTACAACTTATGGGGAATTCAATTGTTTATTAATTCAAAAGTATTTATGGTATGTCAGGTGCGTGCTGAGCACTCTCATAAGCATCACTGACCCAATGAGAAATAAGACAAGCGCGGGCCTTGCCTCTATAGAACTATAATTCTGTTTCTTTCCCCAGCATTCCCTACCTCCATTCCTTGTAATAGTTGTGATTTATATGTCTGTTCAGGGTTTCTTAGAAGCTTATAGTTGTTATTTTAAAATATCAGATTTGTTTTATTTTCTTTATTATTTAATTGGCCAAAAATCTATTTTCATAACTGTGTGTGTGTGTGAGGGGGTAATGTTCAGTTGTTGAGACTATGATAAACTGGGGTTGAACTATTTTTAAAGTTTATTAATTTGCTTCCCTTTTCTGCACCCCGTATCAGGACCCTCCCAGTTCTTGGTTCAATTTCCCGCTTTAGAGGGGAGGCCTTCAAAGTACTTACTATCCAGTCCATCCACCCAGAAATCTCTAAAAGTCCTAACTGGACCAAAAGACACAGCCTTTCCATCATACTCAGGGACTGAAAACTCCCAGAGGAATGAGGATGAATTTCCACCTCAAAGGGAATACGCTTTGAGTTGTGAAGAGTTCACAAGAGAGAGAGTTCAGAGCCAACCAGTTAGATCTTGAGTTCTGGGTATACAGAGTTGGCTGCCTGCTTTCCGACACTAACATGGATACGTCTTTTCTGACTTAGTGACCGAGAACCCTGTCTCTCTTTTGTGACCTGGTTATCTCTGCCTGTGCTGTACTTTGCCCGGTCCTTGTGTGGGTTGGGTCTGATTCCTGTCACTTAACCTAATGTATGATTTATTTTATCTAATGCCTAATGTACCTGTAGCCATTCCCTCTCCTCATCCCATTTCCCATCCGTGATCTGATGGAATTTGGTGTTGTCCTGCATCTGCTGCCTTCCCTTGTCTGTGCCTCTGACCCTAACTCCTGACCTGTACTCAATACCTGGAGAGTCCCTGCCGCCTCTCCCCAGCTCCTCCTGTAACCAAGTACGCTCTAAGGGACGTTCCTCCTGTAGGAGCACTTGAGGCTTGGTGCGTCCCAAGGTCTTGGTGACTTTTCACGAAGATGCTTTCCCTGTGAGTCTCATTCAGCTCTGTGCTGCCGTATTCACAGATTATCAGCCATTCCTCTCATCTCAACCTGTGCTAAATTTGTATTTATTAAATACTATATATGTCAAAGGAATATTTGTGTAATTCTGAGTTATAATGAATAAATAAAATAATAAGTACACCTCTAGCCATCACCAGCTTAGTGAGAATTAAAGTGTTAACCAGTATCTCTAGTCATTCTTAAGGCATAGTTGGGTAGCACTTTATGATCTCTGTACTGAATAGTCAGCCAGTATTACTGAATACTTAAAAATACTTAAACATTGTCTTCAGATATATTTTCGTTCAGAACATTTAACAAATGCAGATAGCCCATTAGTGAAATTCTAATGTAGATTCCAGTATTCCCATTTCAAACATTTTAGAATTCACTAGAGTAACCATGCCTGGCCTGACATCATTACAGAGTCCTGTCAAACTTAGCCTTGGAATAAAGGAGAGAACTTTCTGAAGGCTCTAGCTACCATGTTTTTTCCCATAGAATTGTGGTTGATGGAGCACCGGAATTGAAGGTAGAGAGTATGAATTCAAGGGCCAAGCTGCACGCTGCTCTTTATGAGAGGAAGCTCCTGTCTCTGGAGGTGCGAAAACGTCGACGAAGGAGTGGCAGATTGAGGGCAATGCGGCCAAAATACCCAGGTACCGGCTGGTGAGCTTCCACCAAGCTCTATGATCTGTGTCCTGTCAGACCGATTTAATCAGCTTCTTAATTAACACTTAATGAATCAGAACTTTCTGACCACATGCGCTTACTTTTTTTGATATAGTCTTTTTCCTCGGAAACTTGTTTCAAAAGGATAATAAGTTTTTAAACCTTCCATTCTGTGATATTTGTATTGAAGAATATCCGAAGTGCACACATTTTGGCCTTTGCTCTTACTCTTACAGCATCATTTAACTACCTGATACTTAGCTTAAGTTTAATGGAACCCAATGAGCATCATTGTTTGGGTTTTTCATGATTAGGTATGAAGTCCAGTTCATCCTTTGACATTGCTGAATTGTGTAAGTATTTTAAACATGAACAGAAAAAGGGGAATTTCTTTCTCTCCTAGAATCTCCCTTGTTACAGATCTGTTTGTCACTGACGAATTGACTTCCTTTTTCTCCCTCCTTCTCTTGTTTTTGTATCAAGCACATTAGTCACTGGGGTTTCATTGGTGAATAAAAAAGCTATGGTCCTTGTCCTCATAGACCTTCCAAGGCAGTGAAGGAGAAGGATAATGGATAAACATATGATAGAAAGATATTCCCCTGCTTATTGTACCCCCGTGAAAGATGCCCTTCTGAAAACCTCTAACACGCTATAGAGATTACTCTACTAAAAGGGTTTTTGCCTTAAGTTATGAGAGAACCATTGGTATTACCATGAGAAACATCAACTCTAATGAAGATCGTTAATAGGCTTTTAGAATATATAAGAGGGACGTGTGTATGTTGTTAATTTTGTGCATTATTTGTGGTCTGATTTAGAAGTGGGTTTTTACTGAAAAGATAAAAGGAAGGTATTGGGAGAGAGGAAAATTTAATCCTTTTTTCAGCAACATTAGTGATTCTTCGCATTTAGTGATTACCCAACCAGCTGAAATGAATGTTAAAACTGAGACAGAGAGTGAAGAGGAGGAAGAAGTTGCCTTAGACAGTGAAGGTGAAGAACAGGAAGCTTCCCAGGAGGAGTCTGCAGGGTCCCTCGGAGAAAATCAAGCCAAACACACACCCTCACTGACTGTTATGGTAGAAAATTCACCCAAAGAAAATGCCATGAAAGTTCCTGAATGGAATGACAAAGGTGAACAGTGCTGCAAAACCGAGACTCAGGAACCAGAGCCTAAATTTAACCTGATGCAGATTCTGCGAGATAATGGCAACCTTAGGTATGTACCTTTCCTAATTATAATAGCAAAACTGAAAACAGCTAATTTGTACTGTGTACCAGGGTATTGTGCTTGTGGCCTTATAGCCATTTTTCGTTTCTTATGCACAGGAATCCTGTGAATTAATGACTGTGATTTGATATTATTACTATCAAGGAAACTGAGCCTTAGAGAAGTTGCTTGTCCAAGGTCTAGAACTGTGATACAAACCCAGGTCTCATTGGCTCAACAAATATTTGTTGGGTTTCAGCATTAGTGACTTAAGAGGACAAGGTGACTGAGGCAGGGAGCTCAAGCAGTTCATGGCTTAGAGTGGGGACACTTAAAGAGCGGGGGCTATGACCCCAGTATGGACAAAGGGCTCTTAGGGCACAGGAAAAGGAGTGATTGGTCTTGCTCGGGAGGGCTAGAGAGACATTAGGGAAGAGGCAATATTTGAACCAGGCCTTCCCCGATAGGTAGGCTTTCCGGATTTGGGAGGTGACAGCTAAGTATGGGAGTGCTAGTAGAGGGAATAAAGGCACAGAGGGGTGGTAGTACAGTCATTCATTCAGTCCCTCGACAAATATTTATTGAGCACTTGATCTATACCAGGAATTGTGCTGGGCTGTATAGTGTTACGGTGGAGACCAAACAGTCGTGGAGCCCACAGTCTAGTGGGGAAGACTGACAGTAAACAAAGAAACAAGGTAATTTCAGGCAGTAAGAAGTGCTGTGTAGACAATAAAATAGGGTGTAGTA
Source organism: Delphinus delphis (assembly GCF_949987515.2). Lineage (NCBI taxonomy): Eukaryota > Metazoa > Chordata > Mammalia > Artiodactyla > Delphinidae > Delphinus > Delphinus delphis. The sequence continues at coordinate 27,401,402 of NC_082684.1, read as the reverse complement.
TTAGAGTGTAATTGGACAGAAAGTTTCTGTAGCTTCTGGTGCTTTGGGCATGGAGAGGTAAGCTTTAAGGTGAGTCCTAAATGATGAGAAGGAGTAAGTCATGTGAATATCAGGGAACAGAATATTCCAGGCAGACTGGCAAGTATAAGGAACCTGAAATTGGAATGAGCTTGGCAAGTTTGAGAAATACAGATTAGTGGTGTGACGTTACATGGAGAAAAGGGTGCGATAAGAAGTGAGACTAAAAAATTGGATGTCATTTGATCATAAAGTGCCATAGAGGAGCCTGGACTTTATTTCCTAGATGGATAATTTTTAAGCAGATGTGTGATATGGTCAGATATGGGAACATATGTATATGTATAACTGATTCACTTTGTTATAAAGCAGAAACTAGCACACCATTGTAAAGCCATTATACTCCAATAAAGATGTAAAAAAAAAAAAGAAAACAGAGTAAATTCTGGTTGCATTGTGGGAAAGTGATTGATAAGAGGAGAACTAAGGGTAGAGAGCTGAGTTAGGGACTGTTAAAGTAGTCCAGAGCCAGGAAGATGAAGGTCCTGATCAGAGCAATGGCTATAGGAATGAAGAGAATGGGTTGGAGTTAATGAAATTTGCAAGTTAAAATTGGTAGGGCTTGGTCCCTGTAGACGCAAGAATTCCAAAGAGACTGAATTTTCCAAGTTTGGTAACTTGGTGCTGCCATCAGTCAATATAAAGAGCACAGGAGTTGGTTTCATGATAGAAAGGATGTGTTTTATTTGGGACACGGTGAGGTGGAAGTGCTCTGGGATGAAGATGATCAGTAGATAGGTGAAAGTACAGCTTTGAAAGTCAGAGTTGAACAGGACTGTACAACTTCAGAGTAGATGAGCTTGTCCATTTCAGTTTAGTTCAGCAGGCATAGACAGGAGAAAAGGAAGAGAACTGAGGCCTGGGGAAAACCAGTGTTTAATAGTAAAGAGACCAAGAAGTAGCAGTTAGAGTGGTAGCTATAAAACTGGGAGGAGACAGTATAGAAAAGCTACAAGATGAGAGTTTCAAGCTATAGAGTGCCTCTGGCAGCCCAAGTTAGGATGAGACCTGAAAAGAGTCTCCTGCATTTATGACCTGGGGGTGGACTTTGTGGGTAGAAGAGAACTTGTGAGCTGAGCAAATAGGAAAGCAAGTGTGAACTAACTCTTTCAGCGAGTTTGACAATGAATGAAAGACAGGTGAGAACTCATCAGAGAGAGGGAGCAAGCTAAGAGAAAAACGATTCTGGGATTCTGGAGCTTATTTAGAGATTAGGGGAAGGCTTTGATGGTAAAAGAATTAGAGATACAGAAATGGATATATTGTCCTAAAGGAAGGTAGGAAGAGGCCAATGGAGGGGTGTCTCTTCCTGTAATGAATGCAGTAGTTAGAGGTTAAAGAGGCAGGAAGTGTAGTTATATAAGCATGACGGCCTTTAGTTTCTAAGCTAGAGGTCAGTTCTTATACTGCAAGGATGGAGGGTGATATTGGCATTTAGGGGGTTGGAGGGTAGAGTTATAGTTTGGAATGGTGCGTGGAGAATGAGAGTAGTTGCGTTAGTGGAGAGCGGAGAGGGCTCTGTCAGAAGACTTGACCCTGGCTTTTCAGTGCTTGCCAACTGGCAGTGTGACCACAGGCAAGTTAGAGAGCTTCTCTAGGCCTCAGTTTTCTTTTCGTTAGGCCAGGGTATGGGGTTAGACATAGACAGGTTTTTCAAACTGTGCTCTCTAGAGAGGAAGGAGGAGTCCACTGAATTGAAATAGAACATTTGAAAACCACTGGACTATATTCTAATGTCCTTTCCAGCAATAAAATTCTACTTAGATGTTGTAGAAATAAATTAGTTATTCATAAATCTTACGGATCTTACTTTTAAAGAGTAAATTCTTGTAATTGCAGGGTGTGTTAATGTAATAAATCAGTGGTTTTCAAACTGTGTTCCCTGGAGCTGCCCATAATTCTGTGGAGCATCTCAGTGGCTACTGAGGGATCTGGGGGTGTTCCATGGCAAGGATTCAAGGCTCCAGGCCCCAGCCCACTAGTTGTATATTTTTGTATACTGAGGATCTCCATAGGCTTTTATTTTTTTTAAATAGATTTCTTTGGTGTAAATTATTCTATTATTTTGGTTTGTCAGTTACAGATTACTAGCTGACCAATGTGTTCAATACCTTAGGGACAACCTCAGGATTAACATCCCACAGATCTCTAGTAAGATTTTTAGAGATGGAAAACTCAGTTCTTGTTCGTTTGATTTACAACAGTGATTTGCAACAAAAGGTTGATTGAAATCTCAACTTCCAAGCAGTAATTCCCTTATCCAAAAGACCTTCATATTTTAATATTAGGGAAATAGTCAATAAAATTGGGTATTTTGCTACATTTGGAGGTGTCTGAAACGTGCCATTTTTAGCTCACTTTATTGCAAGTGAATTTGTTGACCAAAATGGAGAGTCTTTTTTCATTTTTTTTGACCTGAAAATAATTAGCTTATGGGAATGGTTGAGGGGAAAGTGTATATGGTCTCCAGAACAAGGATTTTAAGTGTTCTTCTTGATGAAAAACATTTGAAAATATAAATTTCAAAATTGTGTTGTGCTCCCATAAACTATTCCTAGTAATAACAAAGATGTAGCCTTATATTTCATACTCTGAAGAGCTTGAAAAGCAAATCTACTCCCCAACCTGACTCCTCTCCCTTCCAGCCCACACATAGAAGATAGATGTAGACCCTCCTAGGATTTCCAGTTTACTCTGGACAAGTCCTTCGTCCTAACCTTGGGGGAACAGTGAGTAGAAAGCATTCAGTGATTGCATGTGTGAGGATTGTAAACAAAGTTTGTGTTGGGCCCTAATCTTCGCTGATGTAATTTTGGCTAGCATGTCAGAAGGCCAAGCAGCTGAAGTAACTACAGTCTCTCCTGAAAGAAAACAGATCGGCTGCAGTTAGCAGCCGAAGTGAAAGTCATCAGTGTTTCTCTGGTACTCCTGTCTTCTAAATGATAGCTTGATCAGATTTCCTTGTTTCCAACCTAGACCACCAAGCAGAAATCAGCTGGCTTCTTCAGTGATGTTGCTGAGGTGCTTTTTACTATATGTGTGGACTTCTTTTTCCCCCTGAGCATCTGGGCTCATCCTAGCCGGTCAGTGCATCTATGCCAAACTCCGTTGGACCTCACTCATTTGTTCTGGGCTCCAGCCACTCCCGTCTTGTAGTTGAGAAAAGCCTGACCTTAAATTTGGTCCCAAAGTTCCTTTGTAGGATTTATCTGTTTCCTGCTTTGGAGGCTTTTGCACACCAGAAATTAGTTGCTATAGCAAAAGCCATACTTTTGTACTAACTGATAAGTATGTTTTTAAGGGCTTCCAAGGCAGAAAAACCTTTCTGTATCGATACAAAGGTTCTTGTGAAAATTCGGTACTTTTCCTGTCCATTTCCACGAGAAAGTTGTTTAAAAGTTCCAAAAGATAAGGTATAAGAGTAGGAAACATGATTCTCTATTCTTGCTTGATTTCCCCCCTGCCCCCCACGCCATGGTAATAATGAGTAAATAAGTAGGATTTTCCATCTCTGATTCTTTAAATAGAAAAAAAGAAATCTCATGTACTGGGTAGAAGGAATCTTTACTCAGTGACTGTATGACGGGCTTCATTTTTCTTAGCCATCCTAATAGAAGGATCCTCAAAGGCCACTTTGAGAGAGGCAAGCACACATTTGGTAGGTGCACCATTCTGTCTCATAACGGTATGTTGTTTTGGATTTCTGTAGCAAAGTGCAGGCCCGAATAGCATTCTCTGCCTATCTCCAGCATGTTCAAATCCGACTGATGAAAGACAGTGGAGGTCAAACGTTCAGTGCCAGTTGGGCTGCCAAAGAAGATGAACAGATGGTGAGGCTCTTCTTGTTGGAACCTTTTTCCTTTCTCTTACTCTCCCTCCCTCCCTCCCTCCCTCCCTTCCTTCCTTCCTTACTTCCTTACTTCCTTCTTTTCTTTTTTTTCCTATACTAAGATAAAGAACAGTATACTTGTGGTGAAAGAATTATTCCACAGTACAGCTCGCAGATTTCTCTTACTTTTCTGTGAAGTGAATCTTGGATCTGGAGCCATGTTCATCACAGTATGTGTTGAGGGCATTAATTTACTTCATTCAGAAAATGGAAATTGATTGCTTATTAGATGTCAGGCCTGTGCAAAGCCCTAGAAAGGAATAACGATTTGCAGAGTCCTTTCTCAAGCAGCTTCACATTTTATTAATTCTTTGATATAGGCACTGTCATCTCCATTTGCAGATGAGGAAACAAAGACCTAGAGGAAGGGGGTAACTTGCCTGTTGTCCTGTAGCTCATACGTGCTGAAACTGGAACTTAAACTCAGATGTTGCAATTGCACATTATTTGCTCTTGCACTATTTCCATGGGTCATAAGGCATTTATTTTCTGTCCTGGGGGGTCAAGTTAGCTCTTTGAAAATCAACACTTTATCATGGGCCCTCTGAGAATGTACCATCCTCCATTTTAACGTTTTTTTCTTTACTAGTTGTCACTTTATAAAAGTCTTAGATTACTGGAAACAAACTTGTGTAATAATTTTTACTGTATATTGGTCATTCGAACCTGCCTAAAATTTAATATACTAGCAATGTTTTTCTTTTTGGATCAGAATGACAGGGAGCTTCAAGCTCTTTGGTAAGGTCAACGCATATAGAAGAAGCCACAGCCCTTCCTTAGGCTTTTTAACCACAGGGATCTGTCACTGAAAAGAGAAGGACCATTAAGTCTGAGAAAGCTGCATTCTTTGTCCAGCTCAGTGGTGATCCTACTGTAATTTTCAGTTCTCCACATATAAGAGGCGTACAATATGCTGGGCTTATTATAAAAGCATGATGGATATCCCAGAAAACAACTTGTGAATTTAAAGTAGCCAATACAACCCAGAGATAAAACCTTGTGTGTTGTGAGTAATTTTTCAACCATCAATGGAAAATGTTAGCTCTGCTCTTTCCAAGTGGAAAATTGAAACTGCCTTTTTGAGAGTCAGTTTGTCTGCTTCACTGTGAAAAAATCATATTTTAATATAACAGCTTAAACCAGCCTATAGTAAAGACAGCAGGGTAGACCTATGAAATCCAACCCTCTGGTTATGAGACTGTTTCTTTATGTTGGAGTAAATTGTCACCAAAGGACAGTGAACCAAAATCAAATTCAAGAAGAAAAAAATAGCTCAGAAGAGAATAACTATTGCAACTGCTGACTTGGGATTCACACAGGATTTCTATGGGGCTTTTTATAAGAATATTTAGGATCATCACTGCAGAACTTAGTATCAGTTGTGTGCATTCCTGTTTGAAAATCTATCTAAACAACAAACCCTAAGGCATTACCTGATGATTGTGGCAGTGATCTTGTTTATGAGGAAGGTGAGTGTAGAATTGCCTTCTCTGATCCAAGTTAGGTTTAGAGCTTCTTCATCACGTAATTCACAGAAGGCACATCGACAGAAGTTCCCCAAATCCATCATCTTCAGGCAATTTTACTGTGTTTGGGGGTTGGGTGCGGGGAACTACTATCTTTAAGGCCCTTGGCCCTGCAAGAATCTCTCTTTGAAGCATTTGTGATGTTATGAATGATCTGATTGGTATCTGTTCAGATTTCAAAATCCTTAGCCCCATCTCAAGTGAGATGTATCCCTGCTACCCCTTAATGACCTTTCACTATGCCCTCTTTGCCAACCCCCAACTCTAAAAGCATCCTTATTCTTGGGGAAGAAAAAATAAATAAAAAGCTATCGCCTTGCAAGCCTGGTAACAGTTCTTTCTTTCCTTTAGTCACTAAACTTTTTAAATCAGTAGTTTCTGCTCTTCACCTGTATTCTTCAGTATCCATTCGTTTCTTAACCTCTACTTTCTGTTGCCTTTACTCTGCTGAAAGTGGTTGTGGTCCTTTCCTGCTCCAGCCTCTTGGAAACTGTGACATGGGAGCCTTCCTCCCTTGGCTTGCATGACACTGTTTTCTCCCGTGTTTCTTTCTACATTTCTGATGTTTCTGTCATGGTTTGTTGTGGTGGTTGTTTGTTTTTTTCTGATTCTTCCTCCTCTTTCCGACCTCTGAGTGTCAGTGTTTCTGTATTCTTTCTCTCCCTTCTCACCTTTGATGACTTGATCCATGGTTTTAGTTTCCTCTACCTATTACTTTCCCTAAGTATCTCTCTCTGACCACCCTATTGGAAGTGATAGCTGCACTTTGAATTATTATAGTACTATGTATATATGAATTGTACTTTTACAGCTACTACTTTATTACATAGTTATTTGCACACATACTTGATTTTGATTTTCCCACTGCCAGCTTGTTAAAGGAAGAGGATATGTTTGTTTCATTTTGTTCTTGTCTTACTGTGTCCTTGCTATACCTAGTATGTTTGCTCTGGGTCTTATTTGTTGAAGTGTATAGTATACCTCTTCTTATCTCTCTATTGTGTAATCCCCTTGTAGCTTGTCTTCTGTTGCTTAAGCACAATGCCTTCTTTTTTTCCCCCAATGACTCTTTAATTTATAGGAGCTAGTGGTTCGTTTCCTCAAGCGAGCATCAAGTAACCTCCAGCACTCACTGAGGATGGTATTACCCAGTCGGAGACTGGCACTTCTGGAGCGCAGAAGAATCCTGGCCCACCACCTGGGTGAATTTATCATTGTGTACAACAAGGTAGGTGGTTCATCTGTTAGTCTTGTGCTTTGGATCGCCATGCACTGTCAGAAACAGGCTAGAAGCCTCTGTCCAGCTGAGCGGAGAGGTTCTTCTTCCCTTTTAGCATTATCACGTGCTTTGTGGGACGTTATGGGGAGCAGGACGTCACTCCCTAACCAGCTGGTCTGAAAAGCTACTTTTGACTACTTGTGAAGGCCCAGGGGCCGTAGTTCAGTCTCATCCAAAGGCACATTCCTTTTGAGTGCTGTTGCACCTGAGATGAATCCTGGGCTGTGTGAATTTGCATTGTCGTTATTGTGCCTGGAGACAGTGGTGAATTGACTATTTGAGAGCAAATTTGAACTGTGGATTTAATACAGCGACACAGTCTTCCTTCCTGAGTGAGTTACACTCTGTTCTCTAGAACATTTTAGATAGTGACTTCATTTTACAACCAAGCCCAGAAAATAGACTATTTAGTGAGAATAGTCTGCAAAGCACCTTTTATCCAAGGGTCTTAGAATGCTTTAGAAATGTCATTTTGGGGTGGGGGGAGCGGGGAGCATGGTCATTTTTCAGAAAGGAAAGCTGAGGTCTGGAAATTTAAATAGCTTTTGTGAAATGTGTGGAATGGTCGGTACAGTATCAACACACCAAATCCATAGCTACATAGCTACTCCAGCTCTGTTGAGAATTTTGGGACAACTTACATAAGTGAAGAATTTACTCAATTTGGATGCTACTATAGGAGTATCTTCCAAGACCTATCTTTCCTCTCCCTAACTGTAACAAAATACAGTGTCTCTGTTGTCATTCTATTAAAGCTTCAAGTGTGACCACAGACATTACCAAGCTCTTTTTTCACTGGGCTACCTGAGTAAAAAGTAAAAACATGATAAAAATTTATATTTATTATGCAACTCTTACTTGGAAACTCTAAAATGTTTCATGAAATAATGACAGAAAATAATATATCAGATTTATAGGTGGCAAAAGTACATGGAGGAATTAAATGTCTTTACTATAAAGACAAATTAACCCAAGGGTAATGAAACCAGACGATGAAGTATGCATTTATCAGGAGTCAGTTTTATCTTGTTTTTCTGTGGGGTTGGGGACTGGATAGGAAACAGAACAAATGGCTGGAAAGAAATCGAAGAAGAAACTTGAGGAAGAAGAGGAAGATGGGGTGAATACGGAAAACTTTCAGGAGTTCATCAGACAAGCAAGGTAGAAGACATTCTTAATAAAAAGTATCTTATTCTGCCTTCCACACTGCCCCATTGATTCCCAGTAGCCCCTTGTTTCTAACATATGGATGTGAGTAAAATCACTCTTAGAAGGAGAAGAAGGGTTTCATAGGCTTGATCTCTCTATATCTCAGCCAATTATTGGCTGTTGTCATGGTTTTAGTTATCAAAACACTGCTGCTGGGCATCTGGGCTGTATTTCTAGACAGCTTCAAAGTATACACCACTCTAAGGGCTGAGGGAGCACTTCGGAAAGCTGAAGTTAGAGGTGTCTAGTGTTTACTGGATCTGAATTTAGCCCTGACCTACTGATGCAGTGGAGATGACTACATTTTGCCTACGTTGAGTGGCTTGAGGAATGGGCAGTTTCTCAGCACTGTAAGCATTACGCCTAATGTATATAAAAGAAAACAAGTCCTTCATGCTTAAGGTTAGCTTTTAGGGGTTGAAAAATCTCAGCATTCAGCTCTCTATCTTGATCCAATTAGCCAGGCCATTCTTTGCTACTTTGGAGACCTTGGGGTTTACTGTGAGATCCATGGGAGCAGTTTCCAAGGTTGTCGTTACAGTGTATTCTGAAGATAGGCTACAGGTTCTTTGTAATATTGCAGGAATATTTTGCTTATTTGAAGGCCACTTATCTGGAACATAGCCAGGCTCCAGAAAAAAATGCAAAAGGCCGTTGAGGAGCTGCTACAGATTTTACAAAATCCATCATAGTATGTTTACTGGAAGAATTCTATGGGCCCTCATCTGTTTCCTTACACTTTCCATTTTGTGGGTGTTCGTAAAAAGTGCATATCATTTCAATATTTGAAGTGACCTAGAGACCATCTGGTTCAGTTTCCACTGTATAGATGGTTAGGGAAATCTTCCTTGGTTACGCTGGTGAGTTTCCGTATTTATGACAAAGTGGCTTCTTTAGTGAATATACTCCAATTATCTGGAAGTGGGGTGGACAAACTGCCAAGGACCAGATAATAAATGTTTCAGACTTTGTGAGCTACATGTGGTCTTTATAGCATACTCTTCTTTAAAAATATGAAAACCGTTCTTAGCTGGGAGCCATACAAAAACAGCCTGCTGGTCAGGGTTGGCCCACTGTCTGTAGTTGGTTGACCCCTGATTTAGAACATGGCTGTCCAATAGAACTTTCTGTGTTGTAGCTACTGAGTACTTGAAATGTGGCTAGTGTAACCAAGGAAATGAATCTTTAATTTCAATTCATTTAAATCTAAATAGTCACATATGACTAGTGGCTACTATATTGGACAGTGCAGATGTAGAATATTCACTGTGGAATGAATAAAACCTTGTCATGCTTTAAATTTTTCAGACTGCTTCATTTATATTTCTTTTTTACCATCTATTAATAGGGAGTTTCCAGCTTGTGCTTTTCATTTTCCCCTTCTTCAGCTTACTCCATTTTCATAATAAAATCTGGTAGAAAGATTTTCCAGAACACCTTCCCCTTCTAACCATACTTTCTCTCCCCATTGCAGTGAGGCTGAACTGGAGGAGGTGTTGACTTTTTATACGCAAAAAAACAAGTCTGCAAGTGTCTTCCTGGGGACTCACTCAAAAAGTTCTAAAAACAGCAACAGTTTTTCTGATAGCGGGGCAAAGGGTGGTGAGTATATTGGTTAATTAATGAAAAATAAGAAGAACAAGTGAAAAAATGAGATGTGCAAAGGGGAACCAAAAATAATATGTTGCCTAAGCACTAATAGACTCCAGGGTGGTAAAGTTTTGCAGTGTGTGGGTAGGGGATGAGGAGGCCTTATATTTTTGTCCTAAAAGCGCAAGAGGGACGTGGTCTAATTTTTTTTTTCATGAAAATTAACATCAGAGAGCTGTTTTCAAGACAAGCTAATAATACCTAACAGTTAGTGAGCGCTCATATTACTGTCTACTGGACATGATCTTATTTTTTTACTTCCAAAAACCAGATGGAGTAGGTGCTATTATAAAACTTCTCTACAGATGAGGGAACAGAGCTGAAAGAGACAGAGTAACTTGCCCAAGGGTGCTCTGCAGCATACAGTGGAACAGGAATCTGAACTTTAGTCTACCTGACTCAAAGCTTGTGCTCTTAGTCTCTGTTCTTCTGCCTCTCCTAATGATTATTTCTCACTCCTGTTAAATTTTTTGGTTCCTCCAGCTCATCACCATTTGCATTTGGGGTAGGAGAATTCTTTGTTGTGTGGGACTATTCCATACCTGGTGGAATGTCTAATATCCATAGTCCCAAGCCCTAAATGTCACCATCTTCCTTCAGTCATTGTGATAACCCAATGTTCCCACGCATTTCAAAAATTTGTCACTGCTGGGGAACTCCATGATTGGGGATTTGGAATTGATGTGGACCAAACTATCTAGTTCATGTCATATGAGCAAAAAATAGCAGCAATACTCAGTTATAAACAAAGTTTGTGCTTCAAGTGTAAGATTCATTTAAAATCTAGATGGAAGCATAAGACATAGATAATATACTAATTTTGTAGTATGCTAACCCCTAGATTCAAAGATGTAGATTTCTTTGCTACTCTTAAGGCTATCATAGTCTAATGTGGAAAGAGCTGGGGATATCGGTCATTTAAAATGTAGAGTGAGTTTTCCCAAGGAAACGGTGTTACTGTTTTAATAACTGATTAGCTTCAGAGGTTAGTCTACAAAAACCTATTTAGCTCACTGTACACTTAAAGTATTGTATTAGTAGAAATACTTCTGAGTCCAGCCCTCTTCTTTGAGCTTTCCTAACATATCTAAGTTCTAAAGCTAGTTTGTTTATCCGTTCATTCATTCCTTCTACATATTTTTAATGAACACCTATCATGTGTCAGACATGGTGATAGTTGCTAGAGATACAGGGACCAGGACTGTCACAATTCTTGACTTTATAATATTTATTGTCTGCTGGATGAACTTGGGTGAGTAAATACAGGAAGAAGGTTGGTAGGATCTCTGAAAAGACCCTCTAACAGTGTTGGGAAAGGAAGGCTGAGGAGTTTTTGTAATGAGGTTGGGGTAGGGAGAAGTGTGCTAGGCAGGTGAAGTCCTAGCTTGGCATTCAGGTAGTATCTTCTCCCCTGGTAGTAATGGAGAAGCCCTAACAGCACCTGTTTGTACAGATGCGTCCTCGGAAATTCTGGGCTTCATGTGTTAAGGGCTACCTTTACATAATAATGTCTGTACCTAGCAATACCAATCAAGAATAACTAGAGGGGCAGTAGGAAGGCCTCAATCAAGGGAACAACAGTATGACATTTGGTAGTATCTGGACTTGTTAAAAACATGAGCAAACAAATGTGTGACAGTATTACCTGTGCTGGTGGTGATGGACAGAAGAGAATTCATATGTCCTTATTCTTTCATTCTGAAAGATGATCTGTAAAATGGCCTGTCTTAAGTTTTTGTATGAACCTGGCCCTTGAGAAAGATTTTTGGAATATTTCTCTAAGTATATGATTAGCTCTGGCTGTTCTGTTTCAAAATTCTGTAGTAGAAAAACAACCTAATTTATTACGGTGGAAATTTATTTTATTAGAGTGATTTTGTTATTGAATATACTGATCAGTCAGTCTAATAAGCAAACTCACTCAGCTTATTCAAGTAAAACCAAGGAGATTAAGATACAGAGCTGTTGTGGTAAACAGGTATCTTGCCAACAAATACTGGGGCTGTTCTTTCTAGCTCTTGGCGGTTGCCTGGTCCATATATATTACGACTTCTTCGCTCCACTGTGTACCACCGACCAGTTTGGTCTCTTAGCTCCCCAAGTCTGAATTCTTGACAGAGGCATCTTACTGCCCTTACTCATTTTCTTTCCCAGGCATGTTCTAGCTTGTTGGCAGTCCATCGATGGCTGCCCTGGGTTTCGGTATCTTTTCCTGATTCAGTCAGCTGGAGCTGGGGTTAGGACTAGTTGGGAATCATTTGGTTGGTGTCCCACTCAACAGGGCTGTGAGCGTGGCCATCCTTGGAAAAGTGTGGTGAGAAATGCAATGGTTCCTAGCATTGATTACTAGTTGTGTTATATTTTGGAAACAAAATTATGTGTAGAACAATGCTGTAGCATTTGATTAGTAACAGAGCCTAAGCTCAGTATTTATTTCTTATTTCAGATCACCCTGAAACGATGGAAGAAGTGAAAATAAAGCAGCCCAAGCAGCAACAAGCAACAGAAATTCATTCTGATAAATTATCTCGTGAGTGACTTCAAACCTACATAGATTTGCTGCTCTCTGATAAATCTCTAAATGAAAAAATGTCATCAGATATTAAATGATTTTCGGGCGTGTGACATTACTCCAAAAAGCTCCTTTTCTTTGTTTTTCCTTTTCCCTTAGAATTTCCTTTTGTCTACTCATAGCCTATTATCCTTCCAAGGAATTTCTCACTTTCTTAATGTTTAAAATTCTGAGCACTTTTTTTTCTAGAACGGTGAAAATCAGAGGGAGAGGAGTTAGCTGTCATTACCAGAAACTTTGTCCTGAGGCCCTAACGTTTGTAAAGCACCTGCTCTGGTTGATGGAGGTAGTCCCAACACCAGCTTTCAGAAGGGACTAAAAATAAACTGTTTCCATTGCCACATTATCTCAGTGGGCAGTATTCATTAGGTTCATGATGAATCTCCCTAAAGTTTGTATTTTTCATTATGTCTGTTTCATGCTAAGATTATTTTGATGTTTAAAAATGTTTGCTTCATGTTTACGTACAGAATTTACATTAATTTTTCCTAAAATGATCTGTTTTTGTTTGGTTTTGTTTTAACAGGTTTTACCACTTCAGCAGAAAAAGAGGCTAAATTAGTCTATACCAGTTCTTCCTCTACTTCTTTCTCTGGTCCTGCTGCTACTCCTCTGCAGAAAATTTCCAACACCCATTTGTCATCTGTTATTACCACCTCTGACCTCTCACCAGGGCCAGGCCACCATTCTTCTTTATCTCAGATTCCTCCAGCTATCCCCAGCATGGCTCACCAGCCAGCAATTCTACTGAGCACAGTCCCTGGCAGTGCTTCTCCCTCCATCCATCCTGGGACACAGAACATACTGAGCCCCGCCGGCCTGCCGCACTGTCGATCAGGCAGTTACACCATTGGCCCCTTTTCCTCTTTCCAAAGTGCTGCGCACATCTATAGCCAGAAACTGTCTCGTCCCTCTTCAGCAAAGGCAGGTGAGTGAGAGAATGAAAGGCACTCCACAATGTCAGCTTCTCCCCAGCCCCAGTTAAAAAAGAATGCCATCTCTTCCCGTTGGCTTTTCTTTTGAAAGGTAAAGGGACACAGGGTGCATAGTTCTGATGTGACTAAGGAAGAGTCTTGCATTTGGTCCAGTAGCACTCATTCACTGGTAAGAAAATGAAACAACTTCTTTTAGGTGCTGGGGGTAAAGAAATGAGTAAGACAAGGCTTCTATTTACTGGGAGCTTACAGCATAGTCAAGAGATAATTGTGATATTTGTCTTTTTACTGTTGAGTTGTAAGTGTTCTTTATATATTCTGGGTACAAGTCCCTTGCCAGATGCATGATTTAGAAGTATTTTCTCTCATTCTGTTGAGTATGTTTTTCCTAAGAATTTTATAGTTTAGGTCTTTTATCCATTTTGATATAATTTTTGTATATGGTGTGGCATAAAGGTCTTAACATCTCTTTTTTTCCATGTAGTTATTCAGTTGTCCCAGCACCTTTTGTTGAAAGACTGTTATTTTCCTGTTGAATTGTCTTGGCACTCTTGTCAAAAATCATTTAATCTTAAGTGTAAGGGTTTACTTCTGGAGTCTCAATTCTATTCCACTGATCTGTATATCTGCCCTTATGCGAGTACCACATTGTCTTCATTACTATAGCATTGTAGTAAGCTTTGAAATCACCAAGGGTGATTCTTCCATCTTTGTTCTTCTTTTTCATATTGTTTAGGCTATTCTGGATCCCTTGCATTTTCGTATGAACCTTAGGATCAGCTTGTCAATTTTTGCAAAAATAGGCAGATGGGATTTTGATAGGGATTGTGTTGAATTTGTAGATTAGCGAGTATCTTAACATTGGCCAGATTTTTAAACACCTGAGTAATATCCATGGTAAGGTGAGTTACAGTTAAGCTATGTTTTATAAGTAGCCAATCTATATGTCTTAATCATTGTCTGATTTCAAATGAAATGGATATAGTAATATGGAGCTTGAATCAGAGATATGAAAGGGTCTACTTTAATAAGTCATCATATGAATATGTACGTATATATGTATTAGTGCTAATTCTGAGTGATTATTCTTATGATTTAATCTTCTAAAATCAATAATAATTATGCTCTGGTTTAAATTTTTTCTCCCATGTGAGAGAAATTCAGTAAGGTCAGTGTCTCCAGTACCTTGTGGCTGTCATCAGAACTTCTTTTTTAAACCTTCCTTTTTTTCATACCTATCGCAGAGGAGGATAAGGAACGGAAGAAGCTAGTCAGTTCAAAAATATTTCCTAATTTCCGTTGTGATTTCTTTCTTGACCCATGGATTGTTTATAAGTATATTGTTTAATCTTCACATAGTTGGCATTCTCTATTTTTTGTGATTGCTTTTTAACTTATTTCCACTGTGGTCAAAGAACATATTCTGAATGGCTTAAACAGTAGTAGACAACAATATATAGTTGGCAACAATATACTTGACAACAATAATATCCTATAAGTGGAGTCAAATTTTTCTGTGGTCATTGAATAGTTTGGGGATGAGATTAAGATGTCATTTATTTATTTATTTATTTATTTTTTCGGTACGCGGGCCTCTCACTGTTGTGGCCTCTCCCCCTGCGGAGCACAGGCTCCGGACGCGCAGGCCCAGCGGCCATGGCTCACGGGCGCAGCCGCTCTGTGGCATGTGGGATCCTCCCAGACCGGGACACGAACCCGTGTCCCCTGCATCGGCAGGCGGACTCCCAACCACTGCGCCACCAGGGAAGCCCAAGATGTTATTTTGAATTTAGACTTTTTCAAGATAAATATACAGTATCAAGTTTCAAAGGTCACCACTGAAAAAATTAAAATATGGAAATTTAAACATGTGGGAAGAAGAAAAATGGATCGGGTCGGGGGAAACACCCACAAACATAGAAGCACACAAGTGCAAAGCTTAGAAAATGCAAGAAATGGAAGCTTGAAAGATGGTAAACCAAGTCCTAATATATCACGAATCAAATAAATATAAATGGGCTGAACTTGTTAGAAGAGTGTCAGATTGAATTTTTTAAAAATCTAACTGTATGTTGTTTACCAACGAAAGACATATATAAAGATAAGGACGTAGAATGGTTGAAAGTAAAAGGATGAAGAAAGAAATACCATGTAAATACCAACCAGAATAAAGGTGGTGCTAATATATGCTAACTTAATTTAGTGTATATTAGCTTATATTAGGCTTTAAGAGAGAAAATTTTCCTAACAGATACAGAGAGTAATTACATAAAACAGAAAGTTTAGTTCAGCAGAAAGATAAAACAGTTCTAAGTGCAGCTAACAAAATAACCTCCAAATAAATAAAACAAAAATTGATACAACTAATGAGGAATCTACAAATCTACTGTCTTAGTGGGAGATTTCCACATATTTCTGTCCAATACTAGTAGATACACAGATTTTGTAAATCAGCAAAGATAAAGACAATTTGAACAAGATGATAACTTTATCTATTGCTCATTCATAATACTCTGTACCCAATAATTAGAGAAAACACCTTCTCAAGCACACATGATAGGTTTATAATAAACAGTCATGTCCTACATCATAAGACAACAGATTTCAGAGTTGGTATCATATACAGCCACATTCTCTGTCCATACTGCAATTAAATTGAATGTCAACAGCAACGATACATAACAAATCCTTATATATTTAAAAATTTAAAAGAGTTCAGAGAAGAGATCATAATGGAAATAAATGTAAAACTATTAGAATTGAAAGACAGTGAAAAAACTTCATGTTCAGATGTGTGGAGAGCAATGAAAAACAGTATTTGGAGGGAAATTTACTGCCTTAAATACTTATATTTGAAAAGAAGAAAGGCTAAAAATTAATGTGCTAAATATCTATTTCAGATGTTATAAAGACAGCAATATTACAAATCTAAATAAAGGAGAAAGAGAGATAAGAGTAAAGATAAAAATCAAAGACAAGAGTAAAAATTACAGAATTCAAAAATAAGGTACCGTAGAGAAAATATCGGAGCCAAAATTTCTTTGAAGAGCCTAAGAAGGTGGACAAACCTCTGGTGAGACCGATCAGGAAAAGAGAGAAGATATGGATAAATAATGTAAGGAATGAAAAGCAGACAGAAAATACAAATTTAGCATAGGTGACAAAAATATTAGAATACTGTTAACCACTTTATTCCAATAAAATTGAAAACCTATGCAAAGTGGATAATGCCTACAAAAGTAAGTAAAATTGGTTCAAGAAGATGAAGAGGGACTTCCCTGGTGGTCCAGTGGTTAAGACTCTGCGTTCCCAATGCAGGGGGTCCGGGTTCGATCCCTGGTCAGGGAACTAGATCCCTCATGCATGCCGCAACTAAGATCCTGCATGCTGCAACTAAAAAGATCCTGCACACAGCAACGAAGATCCCGCATGCCCCGACTAAGACCTGGCTCAGCCAAATAAATAATAAATAAATAAAATTTTTTTTAAGAAAAGAAAAAATTTATTAAAAAAAAAAAGATGAAGAAAGCCTGAATGGTCCTATAACTATTAAAATAAGTTATACAGTAGTTAAAAAAATCTCACAAAGAAAACTTGAGGCCCAGATGGTTTTATAGATAAGTTTTGACAATCTTTCAAGGGAAGGATAATTCCAATCTTAAACTCTTCTAGAGCATGGAAAAGGAGACAACAGTAATAACTCTGTGTGGCTAGTTTAATCTTGATAACAAAACCAATTAAGGACAGTATTAGAGAGGGAAATTATAGATCAGCTTCATTTATGAACACCAATGCAAAAATTCTAATCAAAATATGAGCCAGCCACATCTAGCAATATATGAGAGAGATTAGATCCCATGAACAAGTTTATCCAAGGAATACAGAAGGGGGTTAACAGAAAATCTATAAATGTCGTTTGTCACATCAGCAGATTGAAGGAGAAAAACTGTATTTATCCTCTTAGTAGATGCAGAAAAAGAATTTGGTAAAATTCTGTACTCGTTCATGATAATAACTCTCAGCATACTAGGAAGAGAAGGAAACCCTCTTTATTGAAAATGGGTGTCTGCCAAAATCTCACAAGAGATATCAGTGTAAATGGGGAAATGTCGAAAGCATTCCTTCTAAGGTTAAGAGCAAGAAGAGGATGCCCACTGACATTTCTTCTACTCAGTGTTTTACTGGAGGTCAAGAGCCAGTATAATAAAACAAGAAAAAGAAATTAAAAGCATAAGGATCAAAAGGGAGGAAATAAAATTTATCTATTTGCAGATAATACATTATCTACATAGAAAACTGAAAATAAGCTACAGATACACTTGTGGCATTAAGTGCATTCACATTGTTGTACAACCACATCACCAAGAGAACAACATGCATAAAAATGATAAGCTATCTAGGGATAAATTTAGGAAAGACTTTTATAAGGAAATTTTATAAGACTTCGTTTAGAGACAGAGAAAACCTAAATAAATGAATAAATAGGATGTGCATGGATAGGAAGACTTAATATCATAAATGTTTCAGTTCTCATCAAATTGATCTCTGGATTCAATACAGGTTCCAACCAAAATCTCAAGTTTTGTTGTTGTACTTGACAAGCCAATTCTAAAATGATAATGGATAGGCAAAAGACCAAGGATAGTGAGAACTCACTGAAGAAGAGAAAAGGGTGGAGGAGTATCTTATTAAGAGTATAAAGATATGATCATTAAGAAAATATAGTATCTGAAAAGGTACAAAGTGACCAGTGGAGCAGAATAGAAAGTTGGAAGCAATCATACAGATAGATGAAAGTTTGATATATGACAGATGGCATTGCAGATAGTGGGAAAGGATGCATTTCTCAATAAATGGTGCTGGGATAATTGGTTATCCATACAGGAAGAAAAGTGAAATTAGATCTCAGCCTCATACTATCCATGTAATCAATTTCAGGTGCAAAACTTTAAACTTCTAGAATAGAATAAGGGAGACCATCTTTAACACCTTATTGTAGGAAACAAAAGTAAAAACATAAGCAAGATTCCTTCAGTAAGAAAAAGACAACCCAATAGTGGTATCAGAAAAGAGGTAACATGTGCTCAACATCATTATTAATCAGATGAATATAAATGAAGAATGCAGTGAGATTTTACACCCACTTAAAAGAGGGAAGAATTAGGATACTTGACAGTACTAAGTGTTGGAGGGGACGTGGGTCAGCAGGAGTGCTTACATTTTGTGGCAATGTATCACATACATTTGAAAATTCACATACATTTGAAAATTGTTGTTATCACATACATTTGAAAATTCACATAAATTTGAAAATTCACATACATTTGAAAATTCACATAAATTTGAAAACTGTTTTTATCACATAAATTTGAAAATTCACATAAATTTGAAAATTGTTTTTATCACATAAATTTGAAAGTTCACATAAATTTGAAAATTGTTGTTATCACATGCATTTGAAAATTCACATACTCTGTGACTCAACTCCTAGCTGTATACACAAGAGAAGTTCTTCCACATGTGCACCAGGACATGTATGCAAGAGTGTTCACAACTGTACTGTTTATAATAGCGATAAGCTTGAAATAGCCAAAATAGCCATTAATGAGGGAATAGAAAAATAAGTTGTAATGTATTTCCAAAATGGAATACCAAGCAGCAGATAAAGTTAATCAATTTCAGCTATACTTAGAAAGGATAAATCTCAGAAGTATGGTATTGAGTAACAAAAGCAAGTCCCAGGAAATTACTACAATAGATACCATTTTTATAGAGCTCAAAAACAAACGAAATTAACTGTATTTTGTTTAAGTATGCAAACACACACAGAAACAAAGAATAAAACTATATTTAAAAAAAAAGAAGGGGGTGAATGATAAGGGAAGATTAAGGATGAGGAGGAACACATGGGTTGATAATGTGACTCTTGAGTTGGGTAGTCAGTTCATTATAATATGTTTTATAACTTCTACATCAATTGTAAATAGTATTTGGTATGTGTCAAATAACATAATAAACATGAAAAAATATAGATTTTTTAAAAAGTAGTGTCACCAAATTGTATATACAGAATGATCGTGGTTATATAAGCATTAATAAGACAGAAAGGAAACACATTAAAGTGTTTCCAGTTTTCTGGGTTTTTCATATTTTTTCAATGGGTTGTGTGACTTTTATCATAGAAAAAATATTAACCTTGATTTTATATTAAGTAATTTCATTGTGCCAGAATTTCAGTGCTCGGAAATAATGGAATTCTGTGATATTATAGTTGAAAGAAGAAAATTGAAGTCTGAAAGGAAAATCAATTGAAATTTTATAATATAGGATTATTGCTGTTTCTCCAAATATACTGTTTTGCTTTTGTCCTTCTTTCCTTTTTGAGCTCTGTAAGGAGGACTGTGCATGACTTGACAGTGTGTGCCGTAAACTACTGACAAGTACAGTCACACAACAAGGAAAACAAGACCTATAATGAGTTTCAAGGCTACACATTTTTTATTCATTGATTCTAGGATCAGTTATTCCCCACTACATATGATGAAAATTCTTTTGTGAAGGATTCATAGTATGCAAAAACACAGTAATAAATGCAGGTAACAATTTGGTGGTAGGAAGAGTTTCTAGAGTATGGTAAGGATTTAGTTTTACTTTTGTGAGCATCTGAGGATAGTTTACTGCTCCTTATGTTGTCAGAGATCCCTAGGAGTCAGTAAAGTATCTGTTGGCTGAGATTTTGCTGTCATCATCCTAAGTTTTTCAGGGCTTTTTTCCTAAGTGGATGAAAACTTTTCTTTTTTAGCAGGTTCATGCCATCCAAACAAGCAGCATTCAGGAGTAGCCAAAACACAGAAGGAGGGAGAAGATGGTTCCTCATACAGCAGACGGTACAACCCAAGTACGGTTACGGCTGAACTTCAGCGGCTAGCTGAGAAGCAGGCAGCAAGGCAGTATTCTCCATCCGCTCACGTCAGTGTCCTCACCCAGCAGGTATGGATAGTTCGGGGTGCCAGAGAGTTCTTTGGATCACTGGATAGGGTTAACTACAGGGTACTCTGTCCTTCCCTGTCTTTACTAATGCCCATATGCTGTTGCTTGTTGAATGAATATTAGTTGGTTTCAAGCTAAAGAATAAAAGCATTCCTTCAGCTTTAAAGAAAGGGTTTCTGTCACAGGTATTGCAAACTTAAGTGTGCTGCTAGCTGTGATGTACTTACTTCATGGATAAATAGACTTGAATGTTCAGCTGTAAATGTACTTTTAAAGGATCTTTAAAAATAACTTATTTCTCTGGTAAAATTTTCCAGTGAGTTCTAGTCTTATAAATCTTTTTACCAGAATGCCATAACATTACCTTTTACTTTTTTTTACTTTTTTTTTTTTTTTTTTTTTTTTTACTGCCTTTCATCTCATGATGTCAGGATCTTTTCTGGGCACTGATTAATGAATTTCAATACACCCTCATCCAACACATATCGTCCTCACATTTTACAGATGGGGGAAACTGGGGCTGAAATGAGTGATGTAGTCAAGGTCACCCGGCAAGCTTGATGGATACCAGGATTTTGACTTTGTTGTATATATACTGACAAGCTTACAACACAGTGAAGTTAGATGAACCTTTTAAGAACTTTGGGATTCTTTTTGCCCTTCTTGATGATTATCCCCATGGTATTTAACTGGAAGTAGAAGCCATGTTTTTTTCCCTTTCCTTAATGCAAACGGCATCAAAGTCCTCCAAAGGAATTATTCTGATTTAACTCCACAGTTATATTTTGCTATATCTTTGTGGTGTCATGTCCCTTAACTGGTGGCAACTCTCTAGTGATAATTGAGTCTAGGAAAAAGTGAAGCTGTAGATTACTTCAAGTGCATGTTGAAAGTAGGCAACATACTGCTCCCTGGTGGTGCCCTACTTTTCTGTGTAAAATTCTGGACCACAATTCAAAGTAAGCCTTAGCTTTACTTCAGCCTCATCCCAGAGTGTGAGGTTGTAATTAATTTTCTTTTTCAAATCCCTGATAGTTTGAAGGGAGTAGATAAGGAAGTCTAATGTGAATTAGGAAGTGAAGAATCTTATACGGTAGTGTTGAGACTTGAAGGGAGTTAATAGTTAGATTTTAGTGACAGAATGATGGGAAAAGGAAACGGAATATCATGGCCATGGTAGAATGGGAAGGAAGTGTGAAATGTGAAGTGGCTATGAGGAAGGGAGAGGGCCAATGATCTGCTACACTTTTCTCAGTGGGTCACTGACTAGAGTATATGTTCCAATTTTTAACGAGCAGCTAGAAGCACCAAGACATTAAGAAATTTTCTCTGCAATTATAGTAAAAAACATAGCCAGTGTTAGTGTTTACCTATTTTCACCTCCTATCATTTGGTAGACAGCAAAGCTTGCCAAAATGAGGGGATCCTGATCCTTTGGGAATCCAAGGTGATTGTATCCTTACTGGAAAGTCATTCCCCTTCAGTCTGTCTCATCTAAGAAGAATTTCAGTGCCAGTGAATTAAAATTCCATCAGACTTCTCTTCATAGAGATCTGAACTCGCCATTAGATGTCAGTCTTAACTTTTAGAGCCTTGGTAATAAATAGGGTGGTTAATCCTTGGTGCAATACTGAGGGAGGGACTGTAGTATGTAATAAGCAGGGTGCAGTAGTGGGAAAAGGGCTGGATTAGCCATATAAAGACCTGCTTTCTTCTACCACTTACTAGCTGTGTGATCGTGGGCAATTCACTCAACTTCCATTAACCTCAGGGTCTCTATTTGTTGATGAGGAAAATACAACAGGGTCATGAGGATAGTATGCAGAAACCTTTCTGTAAAGTCTGAATGCCATATACTGATACTTAGAAAAGATTGCTATTTCAACCGTAAAAGGCTTTTAATAATAAATGGTTTCTAATTTGATTTGAAATCAGTTTTTGGATAAAATACTGTGTTACCGAAATGAATGTTGTTATTGAAAAGCTCAAGTATGTGTTATTTGTGTTATTTCCCCTTGGAGAAAGTAGTTCCTTAATTTGGAATTTGGGAAATTCTTCTATTGTTCTTTTTCTGGTAAATAATAACATGTTATAATGGCTTAATAAGGGCCCTGGGACATCTGTTTACTGGCCATTTCCTTTTACTCCTAGCTGTGTTTGAAAGAAAGTGCCTTGGTTCCTTACTCACTGAGGCAAGTGGTAAGGTGTCTGTAGTCCTGGTGAGAGGCAGGCATCCAGACAGAACGTGCTGAAAGCTCTGCTCTCCTCTCTGGGCTTGGAGTGTGAAACCTTCAACTCAGCTCCACCAGAAATAACTCTGTGTCCGGTAGTCACTTTAAATGTTTTTTATTTCCTCTTACCTGTGATTATTTCCTTATTTTCAATTCCTATTTTGCATTTTCTTTTTTTCCACATATCCAATAGGGTTAATGAAGATGTTCTTTCCCCCTTCCCTTTTTTTGATAGGATATATTTATTCATTCTGTTGTTTTATTGTTTGTTAATTGGTTATCTTCTTGTTTTATCTTTGCTAACTTCCTTTCTTCTGTTTTCTCTAGCTTTATTTTGTTATTTCCTCCCAGTTTCTTGAGTTGGGTACTTCATTTATTTTCACTCATGTCTTGTTTTTTATTGTATTTAAAGCTATGGATTTTCTTCTGAGTATTGCTTTCATTATATGCCATAAACCCTGATATATCTTTACATTGCTTTTCTGGGCAAGGTGTTAAGAGACCTTCCACTAAATAAGGTATGCTGATTTTAAATTATTTGTGCTATTTTGGAAGATGAGTATAAAAACCCTGAAATTTGGGACTTCCCTGGTGACCCAGCAGTTGGGACTCTGTGCTTCCACCACAGGGGGTGTGGGTTTGATCCCTGGTCGCGGGGAACTAAGATCCCGCATGCCGCACAGTGTGGCCAAAAAAAATGAAATTTGAGGGAATTTCTGAAAAATCACTTTATTTTGTCTATGATTTCAACTACTTGCTCATGAAAGCTTTTAGTGGCATTCTCCATAGAACTTTTTATTCAAATGTATCCTTTCAATTTGTTCATTCAAAAACATTTTATTACGCTCTTGAGAGTGTTCCAGGCCTTGGTACTAAGCCACAGGGATGATATAAGACATAGACCTCTGGGGCTTCCCTGGTGGCACAGTGGTTGAGAGTCTGCCTGCCAATGCAGGGGACACGGGTTCGAGCCCTGGTCTGGGAAGATCCCACATGCCGCGGAGCAACTGGGCCCGTGAGCCACAGTTACTGAGCCTGCGCGTCTGGAGCCTGTGCTCCGCAACAAGAGAGGCTGCGACAGTGAGAGGCCCGCGTACCGCGGTGAAGAGTGGCCCCCGCTTGCCACAGCTAGAAAAAGCCGTCACACAGAAACGAAGACCCAACACAACCATAAATAAAGAAATTAATTAAAAAAAAAAAAGACATAGACCTCAGCGTGAAATAACTCACAATCTGGTAAGGGTGACAGCCACATAAACATATGATAGTACTAGCATGGCATCTGCAGAGGTGTTTCTAGGGAATAACAAAACCACCAAAGGGCATCTAACCCAGCCTGTGGGTGGGAGTGGGAAGGCCAAAGCAGCCTTCTTGAAAGAGATTACACCTGCACTGAATCTTAAGGGTAGGCTGGTGGGTGGCAGAAGAAGGGTAGGGCAGGCTCCAAAATAAGCTAGCATGTGTGTATGTGGGGAAACAGAAAGCTGGTGGTTAGTGGTGATGGAGGATAGGGAGCAGCTGGGATGGAAGCTGGAGGAGAAGACAAGGGCTGATTCAAGGAGAGCTTTGAATGCCCTGTGAAGGAACTCGCTCTTTATCTAATAGATGACCAGGAGCCACAGAGGCAAATGGGCCTTGCCTTTTAGCTGCATCACTTAGGTAGCTGGGAGGAGGATGGATTGCAGGGTGAAGCAATGCCATCCCCTTTTCCTCCCTGCTCTCTGTTGAAGATGCTGAGGAGCAGTGAATTAGCCAGAAGAAAAGAAGCAAAGTACTCTGACAACCCCAAAATTTGATAATAAAGCTTGAAGTTCCCTGAATTTCCATTAGAGGCTAGATTCTTATGAATTTGTATAGCTAAAAACAGAACCTCATTTATCTTGCAATTACTTTTACTCTTTCTGCTACGATTTAACTTTATTTATAGGCTAGAACATATGAGAATATTGAAATTTCCCTGCCACACGAAGTGGCCACCGTGGCCACTTTGGAAGTGTTTGCATATGCTGGAAATAGAGAGACACGTGTTCTTAACATATGATTATTCAACAAATACCTAACAAATCTGAGCAGAGAGCAGGTCAAATTTAGTTCTTTCCCTTGGCACGTGAGAAGCTGGTTATCTCTGGGGACTGGAATCCTTTGGAAATCATACATCCCTGAAAGCAGGGTTTTCTAGAAGCGTCTTTCTCTTGTGGGGGAGAGTGCTATGGTAGCTGAGGTGGGCTGGCGTAGAGCTTGAGTGTGAGGTCTCACTATCTCTGCCTCATCCAGTGCCGGGAGAGGTGTGCTTTAAAACTGTAGCCCTCTGCACGCACAGAAGTAGCCCTTTGTGGTCACTGCTGTCAGCGAACAGGAGAATGTGGCGAAGTAACCCAGCTCTGCGGTGAGGAGAGGGAGAGGAGAGGGAGCCCTGGCCTGTCTGTGCGGGCCAGTGTGAGATTGCAGGACCCAGCTATCATTAGGAGCAGCGCCAGCTCTTCCAGCCTGGGAGTTTAATCAAAGGAATAACAGCAGACCACCCAGGCGAGGGCTCCGATGCTTGCGCATGTGCTGTGTCAGGCTCTGTTCCCAGGCCAGCCGGTGCCCGGGATGTGGCCAGGCCTCCTGGAAATGTGCTGACAGATACATAGGAGGGAGGAGATGCTTTTTGCTTCTCACATTTTTCATTTAGAGGGCGAGTGGGAAAGAAAACCGTTCAATTTCTTTCCCCTTTTGCTCCTTACCCTGATACTTTTCTGCCTAGTCCTAGAGGAGGGCATATGTTGAGGTAGAGAATGTTTGCTTACACTGCTTACTCATTCACTCGCACTCATTCCTATACAAAGGAATTCTTGTATCATTTCTTCTGCTTCAGCGGTTACCATTGTGATCATGCTCATTTCGTCAGGGTCCACAGTGGACCTGAGTCAATCTCAGTTTCAGAAACATCAATTTGAAGTTGAAACTGGCAGAGAGGAAGCTCAGTTTTTTGAAATGGTTACAGTTCTCTAGGATTGGAGCCAGTGGCCCCCAGTTTATCACAGGCTTGGGCATTTGGCACTGGAGACTGTCTTCCTGCCTCCTCAGTGTATCTGGACACATTTGAACTACTGTACATTTGTGTTCTGATTTTGTAGTTTTTTTCCCCAAGTCTAGCTTCTTTGGTTCTGTATTTTTCTGGGTAGAAAAATTGTACTTCTTTGTATTATATACATTACTTTTTCCCATGTCTAGAAACAGAAAAGGGTAAATAGAAAAAGCAGAAGCTCTTGAGTCATCGAGACCTTGGACAAGTTATTTAACTTCCCTGTGCCTTGATTTTCTTCTCTGTCAAGTGGGGTAACTTTAGCATCAAGATGAATTCTCCTGCATCTCTGTGCCTCCCTGCTCTAGGTTCTAGCTCCAGTTGATCCTATCTAATTCCCTAGCTCTTCTATGTCTTTTGAGGCTTTAAACCCCCGGTTTTCCTTAGGTCCTTGGCCTACTGATGGTCTCTTATTCTAAAATAACCTTTCTTTTCTCTTACTGTATCGACCAACTCTCTCTCAAAGTCACTGATGACCTTGGAATTGCCAACTTCAGTCACCTATTTTTAATCCTTACTCTCTTTTTTAGCACATGACACTATTATTGACTGCCTCCTACGTGAAAACTTCCCTTAGCTTCTCCAGCCTTCAGTAAGTCCTCTGAGAGCTCATCCTCTACTTACCCCCTGAAAAACTAGATACCAGTTTCAACATCTTTAAAAAGCCACTGGTATAAAGACCTGAAATATAGAAACTGACACCAGCAGAGTCTCTCTGATTAAAGAAGGGGGTTGATGCCTGGGCATCTGCTTCTCGCTGCTCTTCATAGGTATCTTCCAACATGCCTCTGAATTCCAGAGCTCAACCGAACTTCTTTCCTCTCTGTAGTCTCCCCTTGGGTAAACTTTCTCTTCCCATAGCTTCATCTAGTGCTGTTCTGCAGATTTCTCCCAAATATGCATCTTTAGTTTGAACCTGTTTGCTGAGTGTCATGTCCAAATTTCCAACTGCCTGCTAGACATTTCCACCTGACTGTATTACAAGGATCCAAAATATTCAACATATTTTAAACATGCTTTGAAAACATTCAAAAAATATTCAACATATCTAAAACCTATTTGTTCTTCTTCCCTTTTCCCCTTTGTATTAGTGACACTGCAGTTCTCCTAGGGAGTTAGGTGTGGAGCCTTGGATTTCTCATCATCTCTCTTTGCTTCTTCATTCTCCCTACGTCCAGGCAGTTGCCAGTTCTTATTGATTCTGACTGTATAATGTCTCTGATATATATCTTCTCTGTTTCACTTTCACATCTACTGTCCTGCTTAAGGACTTAATTATCTCTTGACTGGACATCTACAATTACCTCCTAAGTGGTCTCCTGGCCATTCTCCTCTGTTCACCCTAGTCTTTGCCCTAAAGGAATCTTTCTAAATCACAAGTCTGATAATGATACTCCTCTGCTCAGGAATCTCAAAGGGGCTTCCTGTTATCTTCAAGGTGAAGCCCCAGCTATTGAATATTATTCAAAGCCTTTGTGTGGAATCTGGCTCCAGCCTATTTCTCCAGCCTCTCTCCTTCCCATCACATATGTTTTTGTGCAGCTCAATCAGAATTTCTCTCAGTCTCCATGCTTAGTTTGAGCTATCTTCTCATGGGAAACGTTCCCCAGTCACCATATCTAACTGTTTGCATTTGTCCAGGCTCAACAAAGGTGCCACTTCACTTGTACACATGACGTTTTACTTGCCATACAGCTATCTCCTTTAGTGGACAGTGAGCTCTTTGGAGGCAATGTCCTTTGCTGCCTCAGAACCTGACTCACAGGTAGTACTCAGTAAATGTGCTGATTCTACGGGACTGTAAGGTACTTGATTAAAGATGGGGAGGTGAGGGGCTTCCCTGGTGGCGCAGTGGTTGAGAGTCCGCCTGCCGATGCAGGGGACATGGGTTCATGCCCCGGTCTGGGAAGATCCCACATGCCGCGGAGCAGCTGCGCCCGTGAGTCATGGCCGCTGAGCCTGCGCGTCCGGAGCCTGTGCTCCGCAATGGGAGAGGCCACAACCGTGAGAGGCCCGCGTACCGCTAAAAAAAAGATGGGGAGGTGACCATGTCCATTTTTTCACCAGTTCTTTCCAGCGTGGTATATAGTGTGTATTCAACACACATTTTTTAAAATAAATAAGTGAAAGAAGAACCCCCTGCTGCCCTAGCCAGAAGTCATCTTTCCATTGTCTGTGTCCCTTTGGCCCTTCATTAGTCACTCTCTATAATAAATCTGTTATTGTTATTTTATGTCTCTTCTTTCCTGTTGAGTTATAAACTATGTGATGGCTGTTCTTTCTAACCCATCACCCAGCACAGCAACCTTGCCCTTGGTAGGCACTTATCACATGCTTGCTGAATTGAAAAGAATTTCTCTTCTGTGTTATGTTGGTTTTTATGTTCTTTTTAAAAACTATTCCTCTTCCATTTTTTTTGCTGACAATGCTGCACCTGCCCTTCATAATAAAGCAGTTGACATTAGTTGAATGTCTGCTTTGTACTGGGCACTGTGCTAAATACTTTATATGCATTATCTCTTTAACCTTATGAAGTAGATACTTAATTTTTTTTACAGGTGAAGAAAATAGCTGAAAGGATAAGTGACTCTGCTAAGGTCACATAAATGGCAAGTAACTGCACCAGGACTCAAACCCAAGTCTCTTTGACTTCACACTCTTTCCATCAGTGTTTTTCTGTCTCTTCCTGTTTGAAACAGGACTCTCACCTCTCATCAGACTACAGTGATGGAGCTTAACACTGCTGTAGAGTCGTAGCCAAGCCAGCAGATTATTTTGTAGTGAAGTCAACTTCAACACTGTGCAGCCTTCTTAATCCCCAGGGTTGCAGTGGGAATGGATCTATTTATCGTGGTGGTGGCAGCCCCTATCGACTCAAAAACTGAATGTATAAATTGGAAGCGCTCGAAAGGGATGTGGCCATCTTGTAAGGTTTTCCAAGAATATCTTTGGCAATTCTTGATCTGGCGCTCTTTGTAGGTTTTGGAACACCAAGTGTCTATATGTGTATGTATATTATGTAAATGACAACGTTCAAGAGAGCGGGAAGGTATGACAAGAGAACTTACTGCTAATGTAGCAGAACTACAGACATTCCTTGCTTTTCCTAACCCCTTTAAAAATGTGATTAATGTTATAACTCTTATCTCCCGGTGATTGGAGTGTAAATTTCTTGAGGTTCACTTTATCAGTATCCAAGAATTTATAAAGGAGTTGAAGCTGCCTTAAAACATGTTGGTTGTTGTGACTGTTGATTTAATACCTGCTCAGGAAGTGCCCTTGGAAGAATGGTTAAAAAGTAGCTGTTTAAGGATGATTCTTTTCATGTTCTTGATTGAATATATTCTCTAATATTTATCCAGTGATGAAAATCGTGTAATAAGTACAGATCTGGCACTTTGGGTTTTCATTTTCTTTTTTCTTGAGTGAAACAGGTCTTGGTCCACTGGTGTTTTTTATTCAAGGATTGCCTCTTGTTCCAGCAACACATGGTAAAAACAAGTCAGGCAGGACTAGCCACTGCATTTCCCTATTCCAAATCAGTCAGGGCCCTGTGGTCACAGGAATGAAAGTTCCACGACAGGCTCAGCTGATCCCATCATATTCTGATGAGCCTTCATATATGAATGACACAGAGAACGTTGTTCTCAAGATGATATTGGTGTAGTTCTGAGTACAGTATGAATACAGATTTAGAAAAATTTATCTCCACATCAGTGATATGAAGTTATTTTTAACCTTTTTTGGAGTCAGAGATTCCCTTCGAGAATTGAATGGAGGCTATAATTTTTCTCCTGAAAAAAATATGCACCCACACTTAGAGATGTGCATTAATTTCAGAGGGTTCATAGACACTCCCTCCCCCTCCAACTTGACTCCCTCTTGATGCCCTATGGGCCCATGGTCTCCAAGTTAAAAACTTCTGAAAACTTTTAGGTAGCATGTGGTCATTAATATCAGTAATTTCACCAAAAATGATCACTCCAAATTTGTGATTATGTTTGCTTAACACCTTCTTTGTATATTTCAGTGACACCCCCTTCTAGGCCATAATCTCCATGAAGGCAAGGATTTTTGTAATTTAAAAAAATTGTTCTCAATTCTCAAAAGAATGCCACAGAGCGTCTGATAAATATTTGTTGGATTAATGAAATAATCTTGTGAAACCCCATCTCTAGACCTCATCAGACAAGATTTATTTAAGATTTTATGGACCATGCTATAATGAGGAGAGTGAGCTACGCCAAGATTGTTAGCTGCACTGGGAATGCCATGCCACTGATTTGCTCACGTGTTAAGCAGTTACCAAGTCTTTAATGTTGAATTTCCATCTCCATTTTGATAAATAAGATACATGAAATTTGCAAACTGCCTTAGTGAACCTGAGGTTCCCTAAGCGAATCTCAAAAAGGGTGTTAGCCCTTTGCAGTTTCAGTGCCAAGAAGAAACAGATGTAGTATATTCATTGTGTAGACAAGGAACAAAATCTGTACGTCTAAGCTATTATTTCACTCATTTGAGAACTTTGCCCCAAACTTCAAGACCAGGCAGAAATCATCTCTCAAATTATGCAGGGCGATATAGCAAGAACAACACTTATCCCTCAGTCTAGTCACTGATTATTTCATTTCCCCTTATTCCAAAGCAGTCCTTCCCTTGTGGTATTTGTAAAAAGAGGTAATTTGGAACCTTTAATTTCCTTGCTAACCTTCCAGTGACATGAATCACTTCTCTACTCACTGGTGAAACTAGCTACTAGCTGGAGATTGAGGGGTGTGTGTGTGTGTGTGTGTGTGTGTGTGTGTGTGTGTGTGTGTGTGTGTGTGTGTCTTTGGGACTAGATGAGACCCACTTCATTTATATAAATGCTTTTGTGCCTACTGGGTAAACTCTAGGGGTACAATGGAATAAGATACAGTCCCTGTCCTAAAGGAGCATGTTATTTGTGGGGCAAGGTAGGCGAATAAACCTGTATTATAATACAGTGCAAAACATGGCATGAAGCTTTTCAACTCTACCATTATGTTCTTTTTTTTTTCTTTCTTTCTTTTTTGTGGTTCGCGGGCCTCTCACTGTTGTGGCCTCTCCCGTTGCGGAGCACAGGCTCCAGACGCGCAGGCTCAGCGGCCATGGCTCACGGGCACAGCCGCTCCGCGGCATGTGGAATCTTCCCGGACCGGGGCACGAACCCGTGTCCCCTGCATCAGCAGGCGGACTCTCAACCACTGTGCCGCCAGGGAAGCCCTACCATTATGTTCTTGAAGCAGTGTAATGGCAAGGATCCTTTACAGCTGAGGGAGCTCTTTTGTGAAAAATAAATCTAACATTAGGAAGTGAAGCACAAGATGGTAGCAACAAGATTTCAGGATACCGCTGTGCTGAAGTGGTGTGAAAGACCTTCCTAGGGCTAATGATGAAACACCAATTAAGCCTCTCATTTTTCAATTTCCAGGTTGGGAATAATTCCTGCCCCTCCTGGCATAGCTGTAACTATATGTGCTGCTTGTGTTTTCCCAAGCAGCAATGATACACCTTGGTACTGTGTTAAGAAAGGTAAAAGTCATGTGAAGATCCATAAGCCCCAGTCAGAGAAGGGTTTTTGCCACTACATTTGTAGACATACCGTAGAAATGCAGAATCCTGGGTTCTGCTGTGAGTGGAGAGTATCTTGTCCTTGAGGGACTGATAGCACACGCATACACAGAGGTAGATGCTGGTTAATGTTGCTCTGGCGGAGGACTCGGTATCACAGTGGATACCGGCATCTTATTTTTTTCATTAACCCGTGTTGTCTTTTCAGATATATACTAAAACCTCACCATCCTTAAATGTCAGTTTGTTTGGTTTTGTTGTTCCATGGTGGATCTAGAAGTTACTGCACGTGTGGTCGTTAAACACTGATTGAGAGAGAACGGTGGCCGGAATCCAGATTCTATAGCCGCTAACTTGAGGGTCAGGAGAAGATGCCCAAAGAGGATCCTCCAGGACCAAGCTTCTCTTAATTACTATAAGATTTTTGGCCTCAAACTCCTGAGTGGAATTCCTAGCTTTGTTGACGTGGGCTAGATGATCCAATGTCTTCTTCTGCTGCCAGGCCTCCAGCCTAGACTGAAGCCATCAAGTCAGCCTCATGGGCACTTCCCCCCGACCCCAGGCCCACCCACCAGTCTTGATCCTCAAACCATTTTACTGTTGAAGAGAGGCATGGAAAGATAAACCTAAGGAAAGGTGTATTTTCCCATGAGGCCCTAGAATAAAGCTGTCCTAAGATGCCCACTCTTTGGCCTTCCGTTCTTAAATGGCAGGCAGTGCCACCTTGCCTTGCCAGCCGCTTGGGAAGATGTAATACAAAAGAGGGCTGATCCAGAAAGAAAACATGAAGAATGAATACATGAACTTGAGAGCTTTTATCATCATACTCCGAACGCAGTTCTCCAGTTCGAAGGCCCAACACTCTTCTTCAGCCTCGGGGGAAATGAGGAGAGACCATCAAGAGTGTGTCCTGCGTCCCAGCCTTATTATCTCTCACCTGACTGTGGTGACTCTCAGCTAGATGTCTCTGCTTCCACCACAATGCTGACATAGCACTACATAGCTTACTGCCGTCTACTAGATGGAGAGCAGAATGAGTGGCAAGGTCTGTTCCTGTCTTCCATTACTCTGAATGTTAGCCAAATTAGAGTGCTTTCTGTTTCTCAGACATTCTTCCTGCTTATCTGGCTCTGCATTTTTACTCCACCTTTTCTTTTCCCCTAGGAACCACTACCATTCCACCAGCCCCATACCAGGTCTACTACCTATCCTTTTAGGCCCGGTTCAATTGCCTTCTTTGAATTTCCTTAACACTTTTTTCTCTTTTTTTCTTTTTTTTTTTGTGGTACGCGGGCCCCTCACTGCTGTGGCCTCTCCCGCTGTGGAGCACAGGCTCCGGACGCGCAGGCTCAGCGGCCATGGCTCACGGGCCCAGCCGCTCCGCGGCATGTGGGATCTTCCCGAACCAGGGCACAAACCTGTGTCCCCTGCATCGGCAGGCGGACTCTCAACCACTGCACCACCAGGGAAGCCCTCCTTAACACTTTTATTATGGCAATTATCATATTCTGGAGGCCTTTAATATTGCTATTTGTCTAGGTGTCTGTCTCACTAGATTACCAATTCCTTCATGGCTTAGGGGCAAAGGCCACATTTTAGTACCCATTCTCTTAGGACTTTACCCAAGGCTTTGCCCATGATCAGCAGTACAGTAAATATTTATTGAATTATCTTTGAGTTCTGGACGTCATCCGAGCATTCAGGACCGTAGCATTTCTAGAGCGTGCGCCAGTAGAGCAATAGTGATTTAGTTAGGCCTGACCCTGGATCCTCTTTGGACACCAAAAGGTTATGTATCTGGGTGGGTGGTGGGTATATTCTGGGAAGCCATCAGGGCAATACTATCATATTTTAATTATAGCACTGGCAGCAGCGCTACTTTTAGCAAACAGCAGTAACAAGCAGTAACACTTGGGCGGGCCAGCAACCGGAAATTGGCCTCCCCCTCTGTGTTTCTTCTACCCCCTCTTTCAATCCATCACCTGTATTTATTCCTGCTGTAATTTAAACACCTGTCTAGATGGAATGCGCGCAATGTGTCCCTACCCCACACATTCAGATATTTGCTCACCTGCCTTATTCGGAAGGTTGGCTCTAAAATAAACAGTTTTGGTACTAAAAGAAAAAAATGCACTGAGGTCACCGTGGCAGTGGACATGAGGAAGGGAATGGGAGTGGTACCTCTGGAGAAGCCGCTCCAGGAGAGAGGGAGCAGAAGAGAAAGAGGAGGAGGAGAGCAAGGGGTGAAACATCTCCCAGCAGCCCCTAAGGCTTAGGCCATGATACAAGCTGGTGGCTAGATTTTCCCACAGACCCTCATTCATTTAGCTAAACAACTAGAGAAAGGCAGGGGTGGAAGAATATTTAACAAGCTGGTTGTTAGGAGGCTTAAATGTCTTGGTTTATTATTTTTTTTAATAGATCTTTATTGGACTATACTTCACAATACTGTTAGTTTCTGTTGCACAACAAAGCGAATCAGCCATATGCATACACATGTCCCCATGTCCCCTCTCTGTTGAGCCTCCCTCCCACCATCCCTATCCCACCCCTCTAGGTGGTCACAAAGCACCGAGCCGATCTCTCTGTGCTATGCTGCTGCTTCCCACCAGCCAGCTATTTTACATTAGGTAGTGTATGTATGTCCATGCTACTCTCCCTTCGCCCCAGCTTCGCCTTCCCACCCCGTGTCCTCAAGTCCATTTTTTATGTCTGTCTCTTTATTCCTGCCTTGCAACTAGGTTCTTCAGTACCATTTTTTTTTATTCCATATATACGTGTTAGCAATGGCCATTATCAAAAAATCTACAAACAATAAATGCTGGAAAGGGTGTGGTGAAAAGGGAACCCTCCTGCACTGTTGGTGGGAATGTAAATTGATACGACCACTATGGAAAACAGTATGGATGTTCCTTAAAAAACTAAAAATAGAAATACCATATGACCCAGCAATTCCACTACTGGGCACATAGCCTGAGAAAACCATAATTCAAAAAGAGACCTGTACCACAATGTTCATTGCAGCACTATTTACAGTAGCCAGGACGTGGAAGCAACCTAAATGCCCACTGACAAATGAATGGACAAAGATGTGGCACAGATATACAATGGAATATTACTCAGCCATAAAAGGAAACGAAATTGAGTTATTTGTAGTGAGGTGGATGGACCTAGAGTCTGTCATACAGAGAGTGAAGTAAGTCAGAAAGAGAATGTCTTGATTTATTTTTAATGACCACTATTTCTCATGGCAGCATAGTGAGTGGACTTGAAATTTTAGAAGCTTGTTCTAAACTGTTTTATCCACTTTTGCATCCTTGGCATATTTAACAATTATTAATGTTTGAACATCCAAATAGCAATGAGAAATAGTAAAACCTCAAAGTTCTTGATAGAATTATTATCTCTACTCCTTCCCGTTGGTTGTTTTAATATCTTGTTCCTCACTCTGTTTGGGCAGTTCTGCTAGTTTTTGGAAGATCCCCTGAGCTTTATGGAGGAGAAGCATTGAAAGGTTTTTCTTTCCTGTTCTTTCCTTTCCTTTCCTACCATCCCCTGTAGCAAGTGCTTCTCGTACTTTAAGATGCATAAGAATTACCTGTGGCTCTTGTCAAATGCAGATTTCTGTTCACTGGGGCTGAGGCTGGATTGAGTCTGCATTTTTAACAAGCTCACAGGTAAGTGCAGGTGCTGCTGGTCCCCAGACAGAATAGTAAGTTCAGGTTCAAAGGTATGAGGCAGTGGGAGTAACACAGTGGTTAAAACTACAAGATTGGGAGGTTTTGTATCAGGCTGGCCAGGAATTGAAACTAGGGGCTGACACAATTATTTGTTCTTGAGCAAGGTTTTTACCTCTTAAACTCAGTTTCCCCATCTATAAATGAGGGCAGTAATTGTACCTAACAGATCTGTCTTGAAGATTGAGTTAATTGCTTAGAACAATGCCTGGCAAAAACAAAGTGTTCATTAAATTTAGCCATCATTAGTGCTAATATGACTTTGTTGTTATTATTACTGTTACTGTAGTGGAACCTAAGAGATTTCATATTTGCTAAAAAATTAATTATGGCAGAACATTTTAGAGGTCCAAACATAGACTTATAAAATTCTTACAGGCAACGTAAAGATGTTGATATCCATTATCAGTAAGGCATGTTCTTCAACTCAATAATTAAAATGAGTTTTAGTTAAGTATCCCATCTTCCAGACCCCTTTGTGACCAAGGCATAAATTCATGAGTTGCCCAGCCTAGATTTAGTAGCATAGTCTGATTATTAGCCCAGAGAAGCCAACTGGCCCAGTGGCGACACCCTCTACCTTAATAGCCTAATACTCCTAACTAAAACGATGAGCCTCTGTTTTGGACCTGGCGCTGTGTCTTTATGTGCTGTGAGCCTGTCTTTTTAAAAAAATTCTCCAGCGGTGAAATGTTAACCATTGTTGCAAATCAGGTATACATAAATGCCATTTTCCATTTTCTCTTCATCTGTTCAAAGCTGGTTTTATTATGTTATCTGGAGAAATGTAGGTGGACAGAGAAGCAGAGGCAGCCTGGTGACAGGAATAGTCATCATCCTTCTGTCCTGTTAAGGAAGAAACCTCCAGGTGTGAACTCTAACTGGCTTGTAGAGTGTCTTAAGATCTGTCCAATGCTGGGAGATTAGCCCTGCCCTTTGGTCTTTCCTAGTAAAGACAAGGTGCTGCTAGGGCCAAAATTGATGCTCTGGTCCATTTTAGTTCAGTGGCTTCTTCTGCCTATTCTAGAAAAAACTGAGAAGCTGAAAGGAAGGACCAGAGGCATTCTTAATTCATTTAATCTAGAGATAATTTGCTTAGACTGAACTTTAGCCAGGCATAAATCTGTACCCATAAGATTCAGTCAGATCTGGTTGAGGCTCTAGAGCTGTGCTGTCTTTTAAGGTGGCCACTACCTTCATGTGGCTTTTTAAATTTAAGTTAAAGTCTAAAACCCAGTTCCTCAGTCACAGTCACATTGCAAGTGCATAATAGTCACCTGTGGCTAGTGGCTACTGTATTGGGCAGTGCAGATTATAGAACATTTCCATCACAATTGTTAATGGATGATGGATTCCATCCATTTCTATTGGATAGTGCTGCTCTAGAACAAGGATTGAAAGTACTTGTCTCCCCTGTCAGTTCTGATTGTTTAGTGACAGCTGCCCGGAGGACTGTGTAAAAAAGACTCTGAGGCCATATCTAAGTGAGCCCCAAATTGTTTGATTATTCATTAGCAATGTATGTCCTAGGAAGACAGAGCTGGGTGGAATGGAGGTAGTTCTGGGCTAGGCACTGAGTGTCTTCTAGACAAAACCACAGAAGTAAGAGTAGAATATTTTAGAGGGTCTGGTTGTTATTATTTAATAGAGATAGGTTACTTTTCTTTTTAATTTAATTTTTATTTTTGGCCGCGCTGGGTCTTTGTTGCTGCGTTCGGGCTTTTCTCTCCTTGCAAGGCATGGGCTCTAGGTGCACTGGCTTAAGTAGTTGCGGGACGCGGGCCCTAGAGAGCAGGCTCAGTAGTTGTGGTTCACAGGTTTAGTTGCTCCACAGCATGTGGGAGCTTCCTGGACCAGGCATAGAACCCACGTCCCCTGCATTGGCAGGCTAATTCTTAACCACTGTGCCACCAGGGAAGTCCCGGTTACTTTTTTCTTTTTTTAAAGTTAAAACATTTTATTTTGCTCCTACTCTATGGGAGGCACTATGGTTTTTATATAATAAATGTTCACAATGTACATAAGAGTACTGTTGATTTCAGCAAGTGAGTGCATATGTGAATCTCTGGATTCGTTATCTGCTGCTCAAAAAGTGCACTATGAAAGGTAGAAGATCTGTGTAAACATGCCTGGCATCTGGCAGCTGAACTTGGTAACATAAAGTCTAGCAAAACTTTATTATTCAAATGTATAATGTATTACTGAAAAGAACTACTTTTCATAATCCACTGAGATGCATTATCCAAGAGGATGCTAAAGGTGATAGTAAGCTGCCATTTCCCAGGCATATGTCATGTGAGGGGCACTTAGTGCTGTGGCCAATAATACATATGATCCCTGTATTTCCAGAGAGACTTAATTTATCCCCCCACACCCGCTCTCCCGCTTCGTGTCCATATGATTCTTCTCTACATCTGTGTCTCTATTTCTGCCTTGCAAACTGGTTCATCTGTACCATTTTTCTAGATTCCACATATCTGCGTTAATATTCGATATTTGTTTTTCTCTTTCTGACTTACTTCACTCTGTATGACAGTCTCTAGGTCCATCCACTTATCTACAAATGACCCAGTTTTGTTCCTTTTTATGGCTGGGTAATATTCCATTGTATATATGTATCACATCTTCTTTATCCATTCGTCTGCTGATGGACATTTAGGTTGCTTCCATGACCTGGCTTTTGTAAATAATGCTGCAATGAACATTGAGATGCATGTGTCTTTCTGAAGTATGGTTTTCTCTGGGTATATGCCCAGTCGTGGGATTGCTGGGTCATACGGTAATTCTATTTTTAGTTTTTTAAGAAACCTCCATACTGTTCTCCATAGTGGCTGTATCAATTTACATTCCCACCAACAGTGCAGGAGGGTTCCCTTTTCTCTACACCCTCTCCAGCATTTCTTTTTTGTAGATTTTCTGATGATGCCCATTCTAACTGGTGTGAGGTGATACCTCATTGTAGTTTTGATTTGCATTTCTCTAATAATTAGTTACATTGAGCAGCTTTTCATGTGCTTCTTGGCCATCTGTATGTCTTCCTTGGAGAAATGTCTGTTAAGGTCTTCTGCCCATTTTTGATTGGGGTGTTTGTTTTTTTAATATTGAGATTTAGTAGCATAGTCTCTGATTATTAGCCCAGAGAAGCCAACTGGCCCGGTGGCGACACCCTCTACCTTAATAGCCTAATACTCCTAACTAAAACGATGAGCCTCTGTTTTGGCACTGGCGCTGTGTCTTTATGTGCTGTGAGCCTGTCTTTTTAAAAAAATTCTCCAGCAGTGAAATGTTAACCATTGTTGCAAATCAGGTATAAATAAATGCCATTTTCCATTTTCTCTTCATCTGTTCAAAGCTGGTTTTGTTATGTTTTATTATGTTATCTGGAGAAATGTAGGTGGACAGAGAAGCAGAGGCAGCCTGGTGACAGGAATATTTTCTCCCTTTCTGAGGGTTTTCTTTTCATCTTGTTTATAGTTTCCTTTGCTGTGCAAAAGCTTTTAAGTTTCATTAGGTCCCATTTCTTTATTTTTGTTTTTATTTTCATTACTCTAGGATGTGGGTCAAAAAAGATCTTGCTGTGATTTATGTCAAAGAGTGTTCTTCCTGTGTTTTCCCCTAAGAGTTTCATAGTGTCCGGTCTTACATTTAGATCTTTAATCCATGTTGAGTTTATTTTTGTGTTTGGTGTTAGGGAGTGTCCTAATTTCATACTTTTACATGTAGCTGTCCAGTTTTCCCAGCACCACTTATTGAAGAGACTGTCTTTTCTCCATTGTATATCCTTGCCTCCTTTGTCATAGCTTAGTTGACCATAGGTGCGTGGGTTTATCTCTGGGCTTTCTATCTTGTCTCATTGATCTATATTTCTGTTTTTGTGCCAGTAGCATATTGTCTTGATTACTGTAGCTTTGTCGTATAGTCTGAAGTCAGGGAGTCTGATTCCTCCATCTCCGTTTTTTTCCCTCAAGATTGCTTTGGCTCTTCAGGGTCTTTTCTGTCTCTGTACAAAATTTAAGATTTTTTGTTCTAGTTCTGTAAAAAAAATGCCATTGGTAATTTGATAGGGATTGCACTGAATCTGTAGATTGCTTTGGGTAGTAGAGTCATTTTCACAATATTGCTTCTTCCAATCCAAGAACATGGTAGATCTCTCCATCTGTTTGTGTCATCTTTGATTTATTTCATCAGTGTCTTATAGTTTTCTGAGTACAGGTCTTTTACTTCATTAAGTAGGGTTATGCCTAGGTATTTTATTCTTTTTGTTGCAATGGTGAATGGGATCATTTCCATAATTTCTCTTTCTGATCTTTTTGTTGTTAGTGTATAGGAATGCAAGAGATTTCTGTGCATTAATTTTGTATCGTACAACTTTACCAAATTCATTGATTAGCTCTAGTAGTTTTCTGGTGACATCTTAGGTTTCTCTATGTATAGTATCATGTCATCTGCAAACAGTGACAGTTTTACTTCTTCTTTTCCAATTTGTATTCCTTTTATTTCTTTTTCTTCTCTGACTCCCATGGCTAGGGCTTCCAAAACTATGTCGAATAAGAGTGGCGAGAGTGGCCATCCTTGTCTTGTTGCTGATCTTAGAGGAAATGCTTTCAGTTTTTCACCATTGAGAATGATGTCTGCTGTGGGTTTGTCGTATATGGCCTTTATTATGTTGAGGTAGGTTCCCTCTTTGCCCACTTTCTGGAGAGTTTTTATCATAAATGGGTGTTGAATTTTGTCAAAAGCTTTTTCTGCATCTATTGAGATGATCATATGGTTTTTATTCTTCAGTTTGTTAATATGGTGTATCACGTTGATTGATTTGCCTATATTGAAGAATCCTTGCATCCCTGGGATAAATCCCTCTTGATCTGGTGTGTGATCCTTTTAATGTGTTGTTGGATTCTGTTTGCTGGTATTTTGTTGAGGATTTTTGCATCTATATTCGTCAATGATATTAGTCTGCAATTTTCTTTTTTTGTAGTGCCTTTGTCTGGTTTTGGTATCTGGGTAATGGTAGCTTCGTAGAATGAGTTTGGGAGTGAGTTTCCTCTGCCATTCTTTGGAAGAGTTTGCGAAGGATGGGTGTTATCGCTTCTCTAAATGTTTGATTGAATTCACCTGTGAAGCCATCTGGTTCTGGACTTTGGTTTGTTGGAAGATTTTTAATCACAGTTTCAATTTCATTACTTGTGATTGGCCTGTTCATATTTTCTGTTTCTTCCTGGTTCAGTTTTGGAAGGTTATACCTTTCTAAGAATTTGTCCATTTCTTCCAGGTTGTCCATTTTATTAGCACAGAGTTGCTTGTAGTAGTCTCTTATGATGCTTTGTGTTTCTGCGGTGTCTGTTGTAACTTCTCCTTTTTCATTTCTAATTTTATTGATTTGAGTCCTCGCCCTCTTTTTCTTTTCTTTTTTTTTTTTAACATCTTTATTGGAGTATAATTTCCCTCTTTTCCTTGCTGAGTCTGGCTAAAGGTTTATCCATCTTGTTTATCATCTCAAAGAACCAGCTTTTAGTTTTATTGGTCTTTGCTATTGTTTTCTTTGTTTCTATTTCATTTACTTCTGCTCTGATCTTTATGATTTCTTTCCTTCTACTACCTTTGGGTTTTGTTTGTTCTTTTTTTAGTTCCTTTAGGTGTAACGTTAGATTGAGATTTTTCTTGTTCCTTAAGGTAGAATTGTATTGCTATAAACTTCCCTCTTAGAACTGCTTTTGCTGCATCCCATAGGTTTTGGATGGTCGTGTTTTTGTTGTCATTTGTCTCTAGGTATTTTTTGATTTCCTTTTTGATTTCTTCAGTGATCTCTTGGTTATTTAGCAATGTATTGTTTAGCCTCCCTTTGTTTGTGTTTTTTATGTTTTTTTCCCTGGAATTTGTTTCTAATCTCATAGTGTTGTGGTTGGACAAGATGCTTGATATGATTTCAATTTTCTTAAATTTAATGAGGCTTGATTTG
The DNA here is from genome assembly GCF_949987515.2 of Delphinus delphis. Lineage (NCBI taxonomy): Eukaryota > Metazoa > Chordata > Mammalia > Artiodactyla > Delphinidae > Delphinus > Delphinus delphis. The sequence continues at coordinate 27,360,688 of NC_082684.1, read as the reverse complement.
TGACCCAAGATGTGATCTCTCCTGGAGAATGTCCGTGTGCACTTGAGGGGAAAGTGTAATCTGCTGTTTTTGGATGGAATGTCCCGTAAATATCAGTTAAATCTATCTGGTCTATTGTGTCATTTAAAGCTTGTGTTTCCTTATTAATTTTCTGTCTGGATGATCTGTCCATTGGTGTAAGTGAGGTGTTAATGTCCCCCACTATTATTGTGTTGCTGTCGATTTCCTCTTTTATAGCTGTTAGCAGTTGCCTTATGTATTGAGGTGCTCCTATGTTGGGTGCATATATATTTATAATTGTTACATCTTCTTCTTGGATTGATCCCTTGATCATTGCGTAGTGTCTGTCCTTGTCTCTTGTAACATTCTTTATTTTCACGTCTATTTTATCTGATATGAGTATTGCTTCTCCAGCTTTCTTTTGATTTCCATTTGCATGGAATATCTTTTTCCATCCTCTCATTTGCAGTATGTTATGTGTCCCTAGGTCTGCAATGGGTCTCTTGTAGACAGCATATATATGGGTCTTGTTTTTGTATCCATTCAGTGAATCTGTGTCTTTTGGCTGGAGCATTTAATCCATTCACATTTAAGGTAATTATCAATATGTGTGTTCCTATTACCATTTTCTTAATTGTTTTGGGTTTGTTTTTGTAGGTCCTTTTCTTCTCTTTTGTTTCCCACTTTAGAGAAGTTCCTTTAGCATTTGTTGTAGAGCTGGTTTGGTGGTGCTGAATTCTCTTAGCTTTTGCTTGTCTGTAAAGCTTTTGATTTCTCCATCGAATCTGAATGAGATCCTTGCTGGGTAGAGTAATCTTGGTTGTAGGTTCTTCTCTTTCATCACTTTAAATATATCGTGCCACTCCCTTCTATTTGTAGAGTTTCTGCTGAGAAATCAGCTGTTAACCTTGTGGGAGTTCCCTTGTATGTTATTAGTCATTTTTCCCATGTTGCTTTTAGTAATTTTTCTGTGTTTAACTTTTGTCAGTTTGATTACTGTGTGTCTCCCGTATTTCTCCTTGGGTTTATCCTGCCTGGGACTCTCTGTGCTTGCTTCCTGGACTTGGGTGGCTATTTCCTTTCCCATGTTAGGAAAGTTTTCTTTTTAAAAAAAAATTTTTTTATTTACTTATTTATTTTGGGGCTGCTTTGGGTCTTCACTGCTGAGTGCAGGCTTTCTCTAGTTGTGGTGAATGGGGGCTACTCTTCGTTGTGGTGTGCAGGCTTCTTATTGCAGGGCTTCTCTTGTTGCGGAGTACAGGCTCTAGGCACATGGGCTTCGGTAGTTGTGGCACTTGGGCTCAGTAGTTGTGGCTCGTGGGCTCTAGAGCACAGGCTCAGTAGTTGTGTTGCATGGGCTCAGTTGCTCCGCAGCATGTGGGATCTTCCTGGACCAGGGCCGAACCCGAGTCCTCTTCGTTGGCAGTCAGATTCTTAACCACTGTGCCACCAGGGAAGCCTTAGGGAAGTTTTTGACTGTAATCTTCTCAAATATTATCTCGGGTCCTTTCTCTCTCTCTTCTCCTTCTGGGACCCCTATAATGCGAATGTTGGTGCATTTAATGTTGTCCCAGAGGTCCTTAGGCTGTCTTCATCTCTTTTCATTCTTTCTTTTTTAATTCTGTTCCATGGCAGTGAATTCCACCATTCTGTCTTCCAGGTCACTTATCCATTCCTCTGCCTCAGTTATTCTGCTATTGATTTCTTCTTGTGTATTTTTCATTTCAGTTATTGTATTGTTCATCTCTGTTTGTTTGTTCTTTAATTCTTCTAGGTCCTTGTGAAACATTTCTTGCATCTTCTCGATTTTTGCCTCCATTCTTTTTCCGAGGTCCTGGATCATCTTCACTATCATTATTCTAAATTCTTTTTCTGGAAGCTTGCCTGTCTCCACTTCATTTAGTTGTTTTGTTGAGGTTTTATCTTGTTCCTTCATCTGGTACATAGTCCTCTGCTTTTGCATTTTGTCTATCTTTCTATGAATGTGGTTTTTATTCCACAGGCTGCATTATTGTAATCCTTCTTGCTTCTGTTGTCTGCCCTCTGGTGGATAAGGCTATCTACCAGTTACTTTTCTTTTTTTTTTTAAAAGCAGGAATGCTTTGGAAGGAAAGATGAAAAGCTTTAAAAGTTTTCTTATTCCTGGGCTTCCCTGGTGGCGCAGTGGTTGAGAGTCCGCCTGCTGATGCAGGGGACATGGGTTCGTGCCCCGGTCCGGGAAGATCCCACATGCTGCGGAGCGGCTGGGCCCGTGAGCCATGGCCGCTGAGCCTGCACGTCCAGAGCCTGTGCTCCACAACTGGAGAGGCCACAATAGTGAGAGGCCCACGTACCGCAAAAAAAAAAAAAAAAAGTTTTCTTATTCCTTACATAGTCTCATATTTAAGCAGTGGTCATTTTTGCTATTTTTCTCAAAATAAATTAAGGATGCTTTGCTTTTATGTAGAAGGAAATCATAATGACTACCAATTTTTGGTTTATCCATGAAATGCATAATGGATGTTACATGAAAAAACAAACTCACCAAGAGTCCAAAATTAGTTTTATGTTCATGCCATCTTTTACTATATCTGCTAAGAAACGAAACTGATTGAGGATGTTGTTTTTTTTAATAAATTTATTTATTTTATTTATTTTTTTATTTTTATTTTTTTTTTTCTTACACACTCCCCACACCCACTCCTCCTCTAGCAGCCACCAATCTGTTTTCTGTCTCTATAGATTTGCCTCTTCTAGACATTTTGTGTTTTTTTTTTTGTTTTTTTTTTTAATTTGGTTGCCCCAGGTCTTAGTTGTGGCACATGAGATCTTTAGTTGCAGCATGTGAACTCTTAGTTGCGGCATGTGGGATCTAGTTCCCTGACCAGGGATAGAACCCAGGCCCCCTGCATTGGGAGCACGGAGTCTTAGCCACTGAACCACCAGGGAAGTCCCTATTTATTTTATTTATTTATATTTGGCTGTGTTGAGTCTTCGTTGCTGTGTGTGGGCTTTCTCTAGTTGCGGCGAGCGGGGGCTACTCTTTGCTGCAGTGTGCGCTCTTCTCATTGCGGTGGCTTCTCTTGTTGCGGAGCACAGGCTCTAGGCACACAGGCTTCAGTAGTTGTGGCGTGCGGGCTTAGTAGTTGTGGCTCATGGGCTCTAGAACGCAGGCTCAGTAGTTGTGGCACACGGACTCAGTTGCTCCGTGGCATGTGGTATCTTCCCAGACCAGGGCTCGAACCCGTGTCCCCTGCATTGGCAGATGGATTCTTAACCACTGCGCCACCATGGAAGCCCCTAAGGATGGTTTTGTTTTGGTTTTTTTGTTGCTCTACTTATTAAATATCCTCTGGTGAAGGGTAATAAGTGGGAAATAAAATTTAAGGAAAGGTAGAAAATGCTGGAATAGTTAGGTATAATCAATCCCTGTATAATCACTGTTTTCCAAATTTGAGGTCTGCATCTGATTATATTTTCAAAAATCTCTAATAATCAAGGGTAACTAGGACAGTTTCCCTACTAGTTTCAAAACTAGAAAATGGATTTTAAAACAAGAGTACCAGTTCTGCAGCTGTTATGTGACCGTGAACAAATTGCTTACCGTAACTTCTCTGACCCTTTGTTTCTCCATATCTGGAAAGGGAGTACTGGGGGAATTCCCTGGCAGTCCAGTGGTTAGGACTCCATCCTCTCATTGCTGACAGCCCAGTGTTGATCCCTGGTTGGGGAACTAAAATCCCACAAGGGAGTATCACAGTATCTACTTCCATGAGTAATAGATAAGGAGGGAGATATATTGATAAAACCTCACTTATAAGTGCCTGACGCTTCCACTGTAAGGACTCAGATGTTAAGCCATATTATTTGGAAAAAGTATTCCACGTGCATTTGGAGGAGAACATTCTCTGTTCTAATCTTGGTCCTGCCACCTACTAGGTGTGTTACTTTTGTCTAATTGTTTACCCTCTCTAGACTTTAGTTGCCTCTTCTGTTAAATGGGGGTAACAATAGAACCTCCTTCAAAGGCTTGCTCAGGGTTAAGTGAGATAATACACGTCAAGATAATGCAAAGACATCTAAGCCCATGGCACATAGTGAGCATTCAGTAAGTGTTCGTGATTATGGTGAAAATGATGATGTTTCAATTAAGGGCAGCCTGGACAAAAGAGAGAAGATGTACCAAATCTGATATCTCTTCTCCTTCCCATTCACTAATCTCCAGCTATACTGTTTATACTAGACATGGTAAAGTATGTACCTTTTGTTTATTTTCCTGCTGTTCCACTATAAATTATTAATAGACCTCTTTTATGAGGTTTTTGTCGCAACTGACTGAGGCAGTAATTGGAGAATCTGTTAGTTATCATAAAGACCTTTCCACTTTGTAGTATCTTTATAAGCTCCAAGCTCATGTCTAATTTGAAAAGCCTAATATTTAGTGCCAGGGGTCAGGGCAAGAAGGAGGAGGGCTCAGTATGGGACGGGGGTGAGTTCAGTCCTACAGGGAATCTGTTTGATCGTCCGAGAACCTGGCCTTTGTTGCCACTAGGTAGGGTGCCGGAAGAAGGACAAGGCTCTTCAGAGGCCCTGGGGGCCAGAGAACACTGCCCTAATCTGCCACTCTGTCTTCCCCACCCTTTCATCAGCATGATCTTTCTCCTCCCCTGGTAGTGGCAGAAGGGGGTCAGAACTGACAAGCCAAGGTTGGCTCCTGAGACTTCCTCTGAATCTGGGGCCGCACTGGAGTGTGCAGTCTGAGTGTTCCGGCCCCCAGCCTCCACAGACACCAGAGATCACTCCTGACTTAGAGAAAGTGGACTTCGTCACAAGAAAAATATTTGGGTCCTTTGATGTGAAGACACAGTCCTGGGCTGTTGTCACTGAATTCTGTAACTAGGAATGAAGCACTATACCGTTACTAAAAATGACTTATTTTCTTTCAGAATTATCAAATTTTTTAAAAATCCAGAATTCTTCTATTTGTAAATGTCAAAATTGTTAGCTTCCTGGGACACTTCATAGGAGGACACTTTTCTTGGAATTCATATCTCCTCACTTCACTATTCCTTAGTGTCTCCTACTCAGCACCCTGCATTCAGCTTTGAGTACACCCCCTCTTTTCAGCATCCCCTGTACATCTCATTGGAAATGCTTCTTGAACCATCCTTTCTTTTCTGATTCCACTCTTTCCAGCCAGGTTTTAAGGTTATCACCTCGCACCTGTATTTTTCATAATAACTTACATTTTTTTCTTTTAGATTATAAAAGTAATACATGCCCTTTAGAGTTTGTGTCTGTGTATGTGTTCATTTAAGGAAATTGCTTCTGCCCTCTGTATAGTTTCATATTGTGATTTGTTTTTTAACTTGAGATATCAGCATGTTACTATATCGCTAAGTATTCTCCAAAAAAATTCTAATGGCTGCATAATATTCCCTTATATGTTTAGAGCAAAATTTTTTTAACATATTTATTTAACATAATTTATTTAAATACTCTCAGCCATTTAGATCTTTCCTTTTTCAGTATTAAAATCAATGCTTGTTTTCAATTTCTATTCACAGCGTAGTGTAGTGAGTAAGAACATGCGATTTGGAGTTTCAAAGACTATGGTTCAGATCCTGGTTCTGCCATTTATTCCTAGGCCTCAGTTTCCTTCTTTGTAAAGTGGGGATTATAATAGTACTTGCCAATAGCATTATGACAGTTTGAATGAGATGCATGTAATATACTCGTTTATACAGAGCTTGGCACATTGTAAGTGCTGCTACATAGTAACTGCTATTATAATACTCACCTCATTAATGATCTGCAGTTGTGTTTTTAGCGTAGTTCCTATAAGTTAGAGTGTAACATCAAAGTGTACAAATATTTTGATACTTTTAATAATATATTGACAAATTTATTTGTAGAAAGATTGTACCAATTAATAGTATCATAAATAGTGTAAGTACATATCTAATATCACCTTTGCCATGGTTAGGGTACTATATTTTTGGTTATTATTTATGTCAGTGTAACATATGAAAGTGTTATCTTATAATTTACATTTCTTTGATTGACAGTGGAAATGACTAGTTTTAATTGTTTAATTGGCTAATTATATTCCATTTTTGTAAATTGTTTATTGAAGTCGGTGCCCATTTTTCTATTGCCTGTGCATCTTTTTTCTAAATCAGTGAGTTCTTTATACAGTAATTATTTATTATTAATAAATAAATAATAAATATTATAAATTATTATTTATTAATAATAGTTATTATTTACACTAAAATTTATCGAGCGTTTAGAACTTTCATATGACACAAGGGTCAGAAAGGACTAAGTAGTTTGCCTAATTCTTAGAACCTTGTGTGACACAGAGTAAATACTCAGTAAGTACTTGCTGTTTTTGTTATTAATCTTTGTATTTCACAGCACCTCGCATAGTATGGTGCTTTGCACATAGTAGGGGCAGAATAAATACTCATTAATTTATATTGACACTAGCCACCCTCACCTGTGCTCTTGGATGTTCACAGAAGCCAGCCTTTAATGAGTGCCTTTGTGGCAACCACTGTTTAAGCTCAGGTGGGTCAGCATCTCCTGGGCTCTACATGATTTTCCCCATTATGATTTTAATGATACTTTTCTAAAACTCTGTAAAATCAGGTTATTTCCCTCACTTCATTTCTAGGTAACAAACCTGAATTTGGCAAGTGGCGTCATAAACGGAAGCAGTGCTTCAACTCCCCACACACTTCGGCCTGTCATCAGTCCTAGTGGCCCAACATGGTCAATACAGTCAGACCCCCAAGCTCCTGAGAGCCACTCCGCCCCTCCTGGAAGCAGGTATGTCAAGGGCCATGGAGCCGGCATTTGGGTCACACAGGGGCAGCCTGGATCCTAAGCAAGTCATTCTCACTTTGAGTTCCCTGCACAGGCACCAGCAAGACAAGTGCCTTTCCCCTCATGTCCTAATCCTCTGGTGCTTGAATATAGGGCCTCATTTCACTTGTAAGACAGTTTGTGGGCAAATCAAATGAAAAGGAAATTTCTGATACAGTTCAGCAAGTTCACTTCTGGGTGAAAGAGCAAGAATTTATACTATGCTTAATCCTCGCTCACAGTCAACATTTTTGTGTATTGACTTTTGACATTTTCTCCTTGTCTCCTAATTCTTTTTTTATACCTTGTATTACATTGTGTTTCAGTAACTTTGGACTCTTTTCTTTTGAAGCACATATTTTATATGTTTTTATGTAGGTTATCTAATTAAACTCAAACAGCCTCCCTGGACAATGTTCATTTGGAAAGTGGGAAGGAAATTCCCTTTATGTAGTTGAGCAAAGTGGCAGAGGATAGATCCAAATAGATTCTGGCCATAACGTCAGCAACTTCTGATTTAAAAAAGAAACCAGTGTATTGGATTCTAGTCTCGATCTGTATTTCAAGTTCCCCTGTATAAAAAACGTAAGAAGAAACAGATTCCCAGTACATCTTGCTTTAGTGGCTATTAAATATGGGTTTAATTGCATCTGTCCCTGAGTCAGATGAGCTAGAATGGAATGTGACTGTTACAATGAAGTATTCCAACCAGCTGAGATATTGTTCCCTCCAAATAAAGACACTGTGCCACAGGTGTCCCACCAGCTCCCTACCCCAGGCCAGCACATCAGCCTCTGCCAACCAGCCACCTCTTTGGATGCTGCCCTGCCCTGAGGTTGGAGGGGTGACCGAAGGCTTGGGCATGGAGGAAATACCTAACTGTTGTTCAAGTATCTGTTGGTGTTAGAATGATTACTTAAGGAACTAATTTGGGAAGCAGAGACTCTGCCCAGGAAGCAAGATAAACATAAGCGCATTACATCATGCTCTGGTACGGTGTCTTTCATACCAGTGATCATTGTGGTCAAGGGTGAAAAGAATCATCTCAATTTAGAATTATGAAGAGTTGAAGACCAAGAGGCAGGACTTTTGAAGACAGGACATCCTCCCACACTATTCTCTTCATAGGAGAAGTCTGTCCTTTGGTGATTTATGATTCCAGAGTAACCGCATTCCTAAAACATAAGTCGTAAAAAAGAAATTCTGTTTATACCACAGAGCTTTATTTTCCATATAAAATATTTCCAAATATTCCATTTTCATTTTACAATCAGAGGCTTGTTTCTATGGAAAACACTTTCTCTGCAATCTTGGATATATTGTCTATATGACAAGGCTGCAACCGTTTTCCATACGGTAAGCAAAATGTCAAGACTGTACATTTTGGAAAAATAGTTTTAGCTTTTTTTTTTTTTTGGCTGCACCACAGGGCATGCGGGATGATGAGATCCCCAACCAGGGATCAAACCCGTGCCCCCTGCAGTGGAAGCTCGGATTCTTAACCACTGGACTGCCAGGGAAGTCCTGAGTTTTAGCATTTTTCATACTTGTGTTTGGAATAAAAATTATGGCTGGGTTTTGAGCCTTCTCTTGGTGACACCTGTTAATGCCGAGCCACAGAAAGATGAAGGGGTCCATCAAGGTCAGAGGCAGGACCTAGGGTGCAGTGCTGTGAGTGACCTTCTCCCAGCCAGACTGTGCTCATGGGCTGTGGTAGAATGCCACATGATACGATCGACTTCAGAACCACTGGCACCAAGAAGTAGCCCCTGCAAAGCCCCCTGGTCTTTCCCTTTGGGGGTTAGTTGTACCCATAACAGCCGTCTCTTCACCTACTCTTCAAGCTCGAGGGTCAGTTCTCAGGCCCCATTCTAGTCCAGGGTAGCCCTGGAAAATCTCCCTTCCCCCCAACCCCCAACAACGCGCAACCTCTGGTTGCCATGACAGCCTGCAAGCTCAGCTTGGGAGTTCCAGTTCCATGTGGAATTCCCAGAGATACCCACCCTAAAGAGCCTTAAATGAATTCTCAGAGGTCCTTTCAGAACTGGCTATGACATGGGCCCCAGCCAGACCTCCCTCAGGCATTCGCTCTGTCCCATGCCCCAGTTTCTTTATTTACCTGGTAAGTCACTGTTTTGAGGATATTTATTTAGTCTCTTGTTGTTCCTTCCTTAGTAGTAAGGGTGACTAAGTTTAATGAATAAGGGATTAGTAGCTTAGAGATGTGAGTTTTATTACTGATTTTTACACTAAGTGACCCTAAACTATTCATTTAATCTTTTTATTGGATAAGCATACTTATGTATAAACTGGCCTGTTTTGGGAGCTTTTAGGTTGTTCTTAAAGCACTTTGATCTCCCTGGAAGTGGGTGCTAAGTAAATAACATGTCCTCTTACTTGTACATCTACAAAAGCATCAGTGGATTCCAGTGCTGATAAACTCTCATAATTCACTCAACCAGGGGCTGCCCTGTAAACAGTAAAAAGATGTAAAGAGAATCCAATGCTGGCTGTACTTTTCATCTGCATCTTGGAGGATTCAGTGACTTGGTAGCCACAGGAATGAAAACTGGTGACTCACAAGAACTCAGCAAATAGTGTTATTTTTCATTTCCCTGTGGCGTTGCTATTGTTCTCAATTTTATGGATCACACAAGTTTTCACCAGACAACCTTGTTCTTCCCCCGCTGCTTTGAAACCACCCCAAATGTAGCCCAGGGCTGTCGTCTCCCATTGGGTCAGTGTGAGCTCAGCCCAGCTCCTCAAATCCCTCGGTTCCTTTGGTCTGTCTGGAGTCCCTGTTGGAGCTTTGTTGTGGGAGAGGAAGGCAGAGAGCCCACGCCTTGCCCAGACAGTCTGAGGCCTGGCCGTGGAGCTTGCAGTTCCCTAGACACTCGGAGTTGGACTTGGCCAGCCATTCCTCTGTTGTTACTTTTCAGAGGTAATAAGTGAGATTAATTGCAGGCCATTCTCCAGAAGAGAATGTAGTCAGGGCCAAATACAGTCACATGTTTAGAAGCCTGAGGTGTGCCTTCGAGCAAGGCCAATTGAGAATTATACAATCTGGCCTCCAGGATGCAGGTACCGAATGTCCGCGACCTCTTTTTTCTTAAAGGGATTGTATTTGATTTCTAGATGCTGATACCTGGGTACTAAGCTTTTCTTTAGCCAATGAAATGGGTCGGGTTTTTCAAGCTGCCTTTTAATTCTCTATTTTTCTGGGTACCTGGGGAATTGTTAGGAGCTGAGATTGATGTGCAGAGGCATCTCCTCATTACCACCAGCCTTGCACAGAACTGGACCATGTCAGGGAGGAGCATTTTCTAGGTGAGGAGAGCATCTTTCTTTGGGAGACCTGGAAGGGTTACTGTAAAGTTCTGGCTGCTGCTTGGAATGATTTGGGAAGGACAGGGCCTCAGACGGCTTGGCAGGAACCTGAGGCTCTGTTTTTTTCCAGTCCAGCCCTTCCTCGTGGATCGAGCTGTCAGGGAATCCCACGAATGTCTGGCTTCTGCCCCTTTGTATGTTTTTCCAGCATTTGTCATTGAATTATTTTTATCCATCTCTGGTTTTTTCACACATGCAACCTGGGGATTTATCTGTTCCTCGATGTTAAAGGTGAGGGAGGTTGAAGGCACAGTCATGAGTTTGTTCCTTCTTTTTGTGACGGGGCAAGACATCGTGGGCCTAGGCTGTGTGGCCTGGTAGCCTCTACTCTGGAAAACAGCTGTATGTCAGAACTTTAAATTCTGTACTGGGGAATGGGATACAATGAAGCCCCAAATCTTGGAAAATTGGGTGATATTTCATGTCACCTTGTTCCTCTGCCCTCTTACTCTTTAGTAATAAATTATAGTCTGGTACCTTTCTTTACATAATTTTTTGAAACAGATTTTCAGAGATTCTGATACCAGTTTAACTAATACTTTTCTCCCTTGTTTTAGATTATTTCTTTTTTTAAAAAAATACTTATTTTTTTATTTATTTATTTTTGGCTGCATTGGGTCTTCGTTGCCGAGCGCAGGCTTTCTCTAGTTGCGGCGAGCGGGGGCTACCCTTCATTGCGGTGCATGGGCTTCGCATTGCAGTGGCTTCTCTTGTTGCAGAGCACGGGCTCTAGGCGTGCAGGCTTCAGTAGTTGTGGCTCGCGGGCTCTAGAGCGCAGGCTCAGTAGTTGTGACACACGGGCTTAGTCGCTCCACGGCATGTGGGATCTTCCCGGACCAGGGCTCGAACCTGTGTCCCCTGCATTGGCAGGCGGATTCTTAACCACTGCGCCACCGGGAAAGTCCTAGATTATTTCTCACGAATGTTGCTGGAGATTCAGGACCCTGACTTCCCATCTTTTCATTTTCAGTTCTCAGAAATATTGAGTTTATTGTCTTTAATAAAACATGTTCTGTTCATTTTCTATGTGTCAGGCATTGTGTTAGCTGCTGGGAGTAGCGACAAATAAGACAGAATCGTCCCCAGTCTCCCAGAGTTTACTGTCCAGGATGTATCTTCTATGCTGTCGGCGTAGTGCTGAGCGCTGGGTAGAGTCTAAAAGACTTTGAAGACCTGGTGTTGGATCACTAAGAGGTTACCGTCTAACAGCGAGGAGGAGCCACATACACATGGAACAGTTAGGAAACAGTGTTGGGCAGCATATAACAAAAAGATTTAAATTGTGTGACCCAGGCAATTAGAAGAAAGAGAATCAAGAAGAGGGTGTAAGGATTTAACCCTGTCACCGGCTACAACATGGCTGAACCTTGAGGACATAATGCTTAGTGAAAGGAGCCAGTCACAAAAGGACCAATACTGTATGATTCCACTCCTATGAAGTGTCTAAAGTCGTCTAAATTGTAGAAACAGAAAGCAGAAAGGTGGTTGCCAAGGGCTGGGGGAATAGAGGAGGGGGAATTAGCGTTGAACGGCTATAGAGTTTCAAACTTGCAAGATGAAAAAGTTCTAGAGAACTGTTGCACAACAGTGTGACTGTACTTAACACTACGGAACTGTAGTCATAAAAATGGTTAAGATGGTAAATTTAAAGTTATACTTTTTTTTTTAACCACAATAAAGAGAATAGGAGGAGGAGTGTGTGAGGTTTTAAAAGAGAGCCCCATAGTTCTGCAAAAATTATTCAGCAACCAAAATGCTAAGGCTTTGTTTCCATTTTCTTCCTCTGTTTAGGGGAATTATTCTGAAACTAGTCCTTTAAATGTTTCTATTTCTTTAAAAGTATGTTTACTTTATTTATTTATTTATTTATTTTTTGCGGTACGCGGGCCTCTCACTGTTGTGGCCTCTCCTGTTGTGGAGCACAGGCTCTGGACGCGCAGGCTCAGCGGCCATGGCTCACGGGCCCAGCCGTTGCGCGGCATGTGGGATCTTCACGGACCGGGGCATGAACCCATGTCCCCTGCATCGGCAGGTGGACTCTCAATCACTGCACCACCAGGGAAGCCCAGTATGTTTACTTTATAGGAAAGGAGGCCATCAACCCCTGTTAGGAAGACGGCAGGGTATAGTGAAAAGAGAAGGGACTTCAGGGTTTGCCTTACTGAGTGTATGACCTTGTGCAAGTTGCCTAGCTTCTCTGAGCCACAATTTCCCCATCTGCTTAAAAGTGCAGCTAATAATACCTACCTCATTAAGTTGTTATAAGATTTAGTAGAGTTGTGCATGTGAAAGTAACCAGTATAGTGCCTGGTTTTGGTGTAGGTTCTTGATACCACTTAGTTCCCTTTCCAGGAAAAAAAAAAAAAAAGGAGAAACTTAAAATTGGACTTGCTTGGGATGTGGGATTGCTACACTCCATGTTTTAGTATCTGGTTTAGAGGAAACTGGCCATCAGCCATATGCAGTGCACTCCTGGAGCTGGATCGCAGAGATGTAGCCTTTCCAGCTGAGGAAGGGCCATCAGAGCGGGGCCCACAGGAGACTCTTCCTTTTCTTTGACCCCTTTGTTGAAGGGTGACTTCTTTCTACTTAACAGGCCCTTCCTCTCTGCTATCTTCTTCTGAATGTTGAAATTTCCATTGCGGCTCAATGTTCCAGCCAGTAAACACTCATATTTTCCATCCATCCTGGGGGTCGAGCTTTGGGAGAGCTTTCCTCTGGAGGAGTTTGGAGCTTATAATTTTGTACTTTATCCTGTTATATAAACAACACTCTCTAGCCAAAGAGCACAATCACAAAAAGAAACCACTTTTGGGGGGCCTAAAAACAAAAAGAAACTCTTTCTTGTTCAGAGTTATGTAGAAGGGCTATTTCTCTCATCCTCCTTCCTTCCCATAAAACAAAGTTTACCTGACCTCCTTCCTCCTGAGTCTTAGCTCTTAACCACTCCTTCCCCTTGAGAAAAACGCTTCTCTGGCACACGGGTGATAAAGGCCTGAACTTCTATCTGAAATTCCTCTGCTTCTTTTCTCACTCAGCCAGACACATAACCTCTCAAGGGTTATGCTCTGTGTCAGTTCAAGCTCTGTGACAGATTCTACAGTTCCTCCTTCACCAAGAGAGCTGAGTGCTGTAGGTGTTTGTCCCAAGGCCAGAATCACTGGACTTCTGCCTATTGAAGGAATGTTGGTAAACTTTGGAAATGTGTCAGAGATCGCTGGCTGGACATCATACCAAGGCCTAGGCAAAGTAAGTTAGGGAATGTTTGGGCCTAGTATCAGGAGTGGAAGACGGGGATCTTTTCTTATCTGCAAGCCAGAATAAAATGCAGCTTGCTTTGTGGTTTGCCAGTGTAGCATTTTTCCAGTTTCGTTTGCCTTCTCCCCTCCCTCTCAAAGCATTAAAGATAAACTACCTTATATACATTTCCTCAGGATTAACACACACACATGCACACTCGGACACATACACACAGAGTCATTGTTAGAGGCAAGACTCTGTCTTATTTAGCTGTTCACTTTGTAATTTGATATCCATCCACAATTGATGATTATTTTGGTTCTAAGAGGACTGAATGACAAAAATCCATGTACAAGCTGAGTGAGACTCCTTTTCTAGAATTAGGAAATTTTATCACAGTTACTTAATTCATAATTCAGTTTAATTCTCACATGGTTTTTCTGTCATCTTCTATCTTTCCAACATAGCTGTTTACCAGCCCTAAAAGAGGTTGGAAAGAACCACAGTGGTGAAGAAACACTATATCTTTCTTTCTGACTCTTGTAGAGGAACACTGATGATCCATTTTTAAAGCTTACTTAATGTTGACTCAACAAATTTAGGACAACCAGCTGGCTTCACTGAACCTTTAGCTAAAGACCTCATCCTACCCTCCTGCCCATCTTTCTGCTGAAAGACTCTCAGCATATATTACTGACCGAGTACAGCTAAAATATCAATGCTTTTTTTTTTTTTTAAGTCCTAGGATTTAAGAGGCTAAAAGGAAAAAAATCTTCCTGTATCTATATTTTAATAAAAGAAAACAATAGACTCATACGGTCTGAAAAGGAGTACAGGTTCTCTCGTCCCTGCAGCCCTTTTGAGGAGCAAAATTTTGGTGTAAGTTCTGGTTTTGGTGTAGTTTCCTGATAACTCTTAGTTCCCTTTTCAGAAAAGAGAAAAACATAAAAAATTAGACTTGCTTAGGATACGGTATTGCTACACCACTGAGTTCAGATACAACTGGCCATCACTTACGTGCACTGTCATATCGTATCACGGTGACAAAAGCAGTTATACCTAATCACAATGCTCAGGTGTACATTATTTGTTTTTATAGTGAAGTAAGGATCTATATATTAAAATTTTGATTATAAACTATTAAAATGCTCCTAAGGAAAAATAAGAGAAGCTAAACTTAAAAGGTAACATTTTAACATGGAGCCAAGCGTTCTTTGGGAAATGCGAGTAGGGCTAGAGTGAGAGAGGCAATATATGAGAGCTTAGGAATTCAAAATGTCACATCATGTGGCAGGCCCACGTGTTAGTAACAAGCAACAGTAGAACTCTTGTCCTAATTGGACCATTCTTATGCTTCAGAGGCAATAAAGGGGTGTTTTTTGGCTTTCATGAATTATCAGGCTAAGACTTGTATTAATTTGGCTTCAAAGTCAATAATCAATGCCACGTTTTGCCTGGTTTTTTAAAAGAAGTTTTACTATCTTTCTGTAATGAAAATGAAATATGGGTGCATCTCAGTAATGTGACTATAATCTAGAAGGCTTTAGATGAGAAAATTAGGCTCTCTGGCACCACAGGTAAGGAAACCATAAGGGGGGTGGGTAATAAATAGGTTGTACCTAAAGGCTACAGGAAATCAAATTATGTTCTTGTGAAACTGGGTTGCACCAAGCAAAACTGAGCAGATGAAAAAATCTGTCTATATTCTTTGTATTCTCAAATATCTTGCTAGCTGCTTGAACCCAACACTGACATTTGAAATACAAGACCCTAAGAGTTTTTTTACCTTCTTCACCAAATATTTAGTATATTGAAATACTTGAAAAAGAAGAAAGGTGAAACTGGTAATAAGTAATGTTCCAGCTGGAAAATGGCTTCATCTGGTAGTTGTTAAAACAATGTTATCCTAAAAAAGTTAGCATGTTACTGAATATCTCCTAAATGCAAGGCTTGGGGCTCACTCTGAAGGAGGTAATAGACAGGGTCTCACTCTGTCTGGAGGAAAGTTGATAGTCACTTAAGTTACTAATGCAAGTATTGTAAGGCAATATGTACTTAATTGTTGACGAAGAGGATTATGCTGGTAAGTGGTACAAGTTCAGAGGAGAAATTGATCACTCTGACTGGAGAAAGTGGCAAAACCTTCACGGAAAAGAAAGGTGTGTGAGCTGACTCTGGAAGGGCAGCTGGGGCTTGGGTAGGCAGAGAGGCTAAAATTAATCAATCAAGAGGTAACTGCACACTTACTTTGTGCTCCGTGCTTTGAGAGGATCTAGGAGAGGATCAAGAAATGTGCTCCACAGTCCTGTAAGTTAGAGCTGACACTCAGCAGGGCGGTCTAGAGAATACTGCCCTGGAAGTTTGCTTATTTTTGGCGTGTGAAATATAGAGCGAGTGATTAAAGGGGGGGCATTGGACTCAGTGGAGCTCGCAGATCAGAAAAGGTACTAAAGAAGGGTGGAGATCTAAGGCTCTGCAGAGGAAGGGTTTAAGGTAGAGTTTAAATACATCCTAGATTGTATATAGGCTGCAGACTCCTGCAGAAAAGGAGAGGAAGAAAAAGAGAGCTAATGTACAAGGTGTTTAAGGCATTTTCAAGGGAGAGTGAATGGGAACCAGTCCAGCTGATAAAATGTATTAGTCAAAACACTTTGAGTTTTGGGGGGTTTCTTTGTAAATTTATTTATTTATATTTTATTTTTGGCTGCGTTGGGTCTCCGTTGCTGTGTGCGGGCTTTTCTCTAGCTGTGGCGAGCGGGGGCTCCTCTTCGTTGCAATTCACGGGCTTCTCGTTGCAGTGGCTTCTCTTGTTGCAGAGCACGGGCTCTAGGCGCGCGGGCTTCAGTAGTTGTGGCGCACGAGCTTAGTTGCTCCGCGGCATGTGGGATCTTCCCCGACCAGGGCTTGAACCCGTGTCCCCTGCATTGGCAGGCGGATTCTTAGCCACTGTGCCACCAGGGAAGTCCCAAAAACTTTTGAGTTTTAAGTGATAGAAGCTGAAATCATGCTGGATCCTAACTGTAAAGGCGATTTTTCAGTTCATACAACTAAAAGGTCTAGAAATTGATGTTGGAGGCTTATGAAGCATCATTAATCATACTTTCTACTTGTCTCCAGGTCTTGCCTCCACAACTAAATGAGAAATTATAGAAAAATATCAAAGATAGCAAAATACCAACTTTATTGCTGATAAAGATAAATTGGAGAATACATCTTGGGAATATGGTACAATTCTACCTTTCATGGCTAAGTCTTTCTCATTTGTCTTATTTATTCTAAAGATTTTCTTTGTTGATATTTTGTTAATTTTGATAATTAAAACAAAATTTTTAAGGAAGAAATAAAAAGACCTTCTATAAAGGTCTTTTATAGAAAGACAATATAAATAAAATTTATAAAATAAATTTTATTTATTTATATAAAAATAAATAGACAAAAACAAAAAGACAAAAACAAAATAAAAAGACAAAAACAAAAAATAACTTGGCCTGATTTTCAAGGTGAATATCTGTATTTGGCCCCAATCTACCTTTCCAGTTT
Source organism: Delphinus delphis (assembly GCF_949987515.2). Lineage (NCBI taxonomy): Eukaryota > Metazoa > Chordata > Mammalia > Artiodactyla > Delphinidae > Delphinus > Delphinus delphis. The sequence goes on along the minus strand of NC_082684.1, from coordinate 27,343,672 downwards.
TATTCTTCACACATTTAGTTCCAGCCAAACTCTATGGATCAAAAATAGTATATTTTCCCATCACTACATCCTTATACCATTCTGTAGCACTTATCCTATTAATTTACTATAATTACTTCACGAAAGTGTAAGTTGTCTTATTCACTGTTGTATCCCAGTGCCTTGGTAAACAGCAGACACTTAAACATAAAGAACAAATATTAAGTAAAAGAATGAGGGAATGAACAGACCCCCTGCTCCTCACCTGTATGTTTACATGTTCAAACCCTTTTCTCCTACAGGGCTTAGCTCAGCTCAGCCTTTCTGCAACCTTCCCTGATGACATCCCAAGCAGATGTCATTAGGCTTTCTCTTCCTTCTGTTCTTCATCCCCTGGACTCATGTTCCTAAAAGATGTAATTCAGAGGAAGCTCTGGCTAAATGCACAGTTTTAATTCCTAGAGAATGAATTTTTGTGGCTCTTCCTATCCTAGTGATCTGAAAACTAGAGAAAAAAGCCCTGTTTCTTCTCCACTGAAGTTTTTTTTTTTCTTTTTTCTTTTTATTATTTTTATTTTTTAACATCTTGATTGGAGTATAATTGCTTTACAATGGTGTGTTAGTTTCTGCTGTATCACACAGTGAATCAGCTATACATATACATATATCCCCATATCTCCTCCCTCTTGCGTCTCCCTCCCACCCTCCCTATCCCACCCCTCTAGGTGGAGCTCACACAGCTGCCTTCCCAAGTCATCAGGTCCTTACTGCTTCTCCTTTGAACCCTATTCAGTTCTTTCTAGTTATCCAAGATTGAAAGTGCCCTACAAGCAAAAGACCCTTTGCATTTTGGGGGGCGGGGGCGTGCTGTTGGAAGAGGCAGGGTGTGGAAGAAGAGGAAAAGGCAGAGACCGTTCTTTTTACCCTCCTTCTCCCCACCCCACCTAACCCTCAGGAGTCTTGAGAGCCACACCTAGAAGGTGCTTAAACAGCCCAGTCAGTATAGGATGACTATCTCTTTACTCCAGCCTTTTAACATTGGGTGACCACTAAGTCATGGTGTGTACTGAATATGTGTGATATTTCAGATTTTTGGTGTTCTCTACAGTAGTTCCTCTCTCCTCACTGTCCTTTATTTGATAGACTTATAGTCGGCCCTCGGTATCCACAGGTCTGCATCCACGGATCAAAATATTTAGAAAAAAAAATTTCAGAAAGTTCCAAAAAGCAAAACTTGAATTTGCTATAGTCCAGCAACTGTTTACATAGCATTTACATTATATTAGGTATTAGAAGTAATCTAGAGATGATTTAAAGTATATGGGAGGATGTGTGTAGGTTATATGCAGATACTGTGCCATTTTATATAAGGGACTTGAGCATCCTTGGATTTTGGTATCCACGGGGGTCCTGGAACCAATCCCTTGCACATACCAAGGGACGACTGTACTGGCATCCCCTACCTGGGTGGCTAGTATGGGGAATGCGTAATGTCAGGCCACCATCTCCCTGCTCCAAGTTCTAATATCTGTTTACCTCTGCTATAACACATACCACTCCTCTTTGTATTATTGTTGTTTGTATACTTGTCTTACCTCCTGTATTAGATTGTAAGCTTTTGAGGGTCAGAGACTGAGTCTTACACATCATTATGTCCTTACACTTTCTTCTACAAAGTGCTCAGTAAATGTTTGGTGAATAAGTGGCTAGATCAGTGCCGTCCAACATGGTAGCCACAAGCCACGTGTGGATTTTAAATTTTTAAATCAATTAAAATTAAATAAAATGAAAAGTTCAATTCCTCAGTCATACTAGCCACATTTCGAATACTCAAAAGCCACATGTGGCTCGTGGCTCCCATATTGGACAGTACAGGACAAAAAGGTTGTCCCAGAAGATTCAAAGATGTGTAGAGACCCAAACTTGGTCAGTGGAAAAAAAAAAAAAAAAGTACAAAGTAAGGCATATTCTTGATTATCCTCTTAGGCTCTTTTGTAGCTGTCAAGCCTCTTTTGTTTAGAGCTAGAGATTTACCACAGATGCTGTTCTTAAACTAATTTGTGGTACTGGGAGGGGCATATTTTAATGCCTTGGGAATCTCAACAGCTCAGAGCTTCTGAATTACTAGTGTCTAACCAATCAGAGCTGGGCTGGCTGAGAGGAAGGGACTTTTAAAGCAGATCCTAGCGTTACCATTTTATTTTCTGAGATATGCTCATGACTAGATACTGGGGAGAGGTCTTGCTTCCCTACACTTACCTAGCCGCCAGCCCCCCACCTGCTTGGCTGGCAGTTCTGACTTGGCTTATAGAGCTGCTATAGCCCTGGGGAACAGAGCCAAACATGCGGAAGTGGTTACATGTACCAGCTCCCAGGGAAGCTGTGGGCTAGCAGGGGGAGTGGGTGGGGTCCTGCCTGATGGCTTTTCAAAGAAGCCAAATCTTTGAAGTTTTGTTTTAGCAGCTGCCAGGTATGCTGTTTCAGCACTTCACAGACTCTCTCACTGTGTTCCCATATCACATTTTTTCTTTACTGTATGTGCATAGTATATACAATGGAGCTTGGTTGTTGGGAGGGTAAATATAAAATTGTGGAGTAAGGTGCTAAACACAACCCGCTTTTTCTTTTTTTCTTTGACTCTGCTGTGAAATAGCCACTTTTAATGCTCCCTTTTCCCTTCTCAGCTCTGATCTTTTCTGATCACCTGCCAAAGGAGAGGCAAACAGAGTCCTCTTCTATTTGAGAAAATACTAAGTTTTGAAAAACTGGAGCTCCTACATTTCTCTGATGAATTAGAGCATCACTCTGAGAATAGAACATCACCCTTTTCCAAAAGAACAGTTGACATCCCCCAACAAGCAACCCTGATACTTTCAGACTTGGAGTAAATTTCTTGAATGTAGATCTTGTGCACCACTGGATCCTCAGCATTTAGGGCAATGTCAACCATAAGTATTTGTTAAATGATTGCACTTGCAGCTGCTAAGCTGGTGGGGGGAAGGACTGGGTAGGTAAAGCACCCCTCTAAAGCCCACACTCCGAGCGTTCTCTGCTTCCTTGCTTCTTTGCTTAAATAGTCCCTTTCTCCTATCCAGTCTACAGTTATCTCAGACCTTTTCCAGCGGCCCCCAAATTTGCTCCTTCCTCTGAACTCCACTCTTTTTTGAGTATAGTATATACTCCCCTGAGTAATCATCTTCTATGCCTTTGTTCTTGATCTCCTGAACTGTAAGTCTGTTAAAGGCACAGGCTATGTTTTATTCCTACCCAAAGAACCCTGGAGCGGGAACAGGAAGACCTAGGTGCCAATCCCAGGTCCACCTGGAACTTCCTGACTGGAGGTAAATCATTTGACTGAACTTAAGCCTAATTTTGCCAGGTGGGAAGCAAGCGTGCTCGGATTGTCATGGGAGTTCAATGAGATCATCTACATGAACATGCTTTGTAAACTACAAAGTACTACACACGACTAGGTCTTTTCAGTATTAATAATACTTATTATCACTATAAAATAGTAATGTTTGTTTATGCTGCTGATGATACAGAGACTAATCTCTCCCAGAGTTCAGGCAAATCACAAGCTCAATCCCCCATTACTCAGCTTGGCACAGGTTTAAAGCATTAAATGGTCCATTCCAGGCACTCTCTGTCATCACCTCTCTTTCAGTCTGCAGGTTCTTCTTTTCAGACCTGTGGGGTCATTGTTTTTCTTACTAGTCTCCCCCTTTTCCTCCTCTCAGGTTCAGGCTGAGCTCTCTCTTTTAACCCCCTCAGTTCTTAAAGAACCAAACGCATCCCATCCCATTTCCCAGTTTTGGCTGGAATTGCCTTACTGGTGGATCCTTCTCTCCTCAGTGTGGCCATCCGCTTCCCATCGCTCTGCCCATCAACAGCACTGGGCCCTGTCATCATCCTCCCCCTGTCCAGCCCCCCATCTTCATCCTCAGCTTGGCTCAGCACCCCTTCCTGTTTTCCTCTCCCTTCCCTTGCTTTTCTGCCAGGCTATATCCCTTTAATCCTCCCTTTCCATTTATCTCATCCTGCATTTTCTTTCTTTCTCTAGGCTCAGACCTTTGATCCAGAAAGGATGTTCCCCCTTTTAAGACTCTGTTTGGTGCATTTCCATGTACCTCTCACCCTGTCCCTATCACCTTAAGGCATCTCCTTCTCAGAGAAAAGTAGATAAAAAAAGCACTGCCATTTTTTTGTTGTTGTTGTTCTATCATATGGCTTCAGGAGGTCCAAATTCTTTTACTTTAAAATATCTACACTCTCACATTTAAATGTTGTGACCTAGTGTTTGAGAGCAGGTATTCTATACAGGCAGACCAATTTGGATCCCTCCCCTTTTTAGCCACTTACTAGCTATGTTGCTTAGGGCAAGTTCTTTGAACCTACTGTACTTATGCCTAAATGAGGATAAAATGCCTAATTCGGGGCTTCCCTGGTGGCGCAGTGGTTGAGAGTCCGCCTGCCGATGCAGGGGACACGGGTTCGTGCCCGGGTCCGGGAAGATCCCACATGCCGCGGAACGGCTGGGCCCGTGAGCCATGGCTGCTGAGCCTGCGCGTCCGGGAGCCTGTGCTCCGCAACGGGAGAGGCCACAACAGTGAGAGGCCCGCGTACCGCAAAAAAAAAAAAAAAAAAAAAAAAAGCCTAATCCCTAGGGATGTCCTAAGGAGCAAATGAAAATTAAATGACATAGGAAAGCATTTTTACAGGGCCTGCCTCTGTAAGAGAATTACTGTAAACCTGTCCACATCATCTATCCATACCCTGTTTTACAGGTATGAAAAATTGAGACCTAGAGAAGTAAGTGGATTGTGCAAATTCTCATGCCTACCTGGTGGTAAAGCAAGGTTGAGAACCTACTTCTAATTCTCAGCCTGATGAATTTTCCATTTGATTCCTCTAACTTCTCAAAGGGTTATTTGTTCTAGTTTCCCTTCTTCAGGTGGAACATAGGACTACTCCAGAGAGAGGAGTGGTCATTTCTTCATGCATTTGTTCATTCAGCAAACACTGCATGACTGTGACATTGCCAGGCTTTGAGTGGACAAAGACCAGAATGATGACCAGCCTTAAATGGTTGGTCCAGTGAGTAAGAAATAGTCGTTGTGAAGAATAGTCACAGTACCAAAAACATGCCAGTGAAGGCATCTTGAGACCTCGAGAAATAAGCTCTATCGGAGGAAGACCGGAGTAGACTTTGCAGAGGATGGATTATTGTTTTTTAACTAAGTGAGCATCACAGAGCCTTGTGTGAAGGCAGGGAGGCATGGAAGAGCATGCCTGAGTGCACCGTGTGGGAGCGTGGCGTGCGCGTAGGGGAGGGTTGAGGATGAGATGGAAAAGTTCAAGTGCCTGATATGCCATGTTAAGGGGATTTTATCCCATTATCTGCCCTTTTAATTAATGTCAACCAAAGAATTCAGCAGAGTTTTTTGAGTTTTGGGTTTGTTTTTTTTTTTTTTTAACATTTCTGGGTTTTCATATGTACTACTTCCATTGTCTTTCCCTTCCCCATTCATATCTGGCAAATTCTTTGTGTCATTCTGGATCAAGCCCAGTTCCGACCCTTACTCTGTGCACCTTCTACTGCCATCCCACATGGAGTCTGCCTACTTGCCTGTAGCTCTGTCATTTCCATTGTATTACAGATTTTCATGTCTTTCCCTTACCACCTCCTTAGAAGTCCGAACTGATACATCTTTATATTCCTATCTCTTAATGTGGCATCTGACACACAGTATCCACTAATTTAATGTATGCCAAATGCATTTAAATATCTAGATTCATAATCACAGAGCAGACTTCCACCTAGGCAGCTCTTTTACTAATACCTGTCTTGGGTACCACAAACATTTAGGTGGATTAGGTTAAGACTTTCCTCTTTAACCAGCTTGCCATCTTTAGGATTTGAGCTTTGGCTGCCTCTAGACAAGAACCCTAACACTGAGCTGGTTAAAAACCTGCTGTGGGAGCAGTTGTCACCTGTTTTACACTTGAAACACACTTCCACATACTAGGATTTTCCTCAACACACTTTAAGGAGTTAAAAGACTCAAAACAGTACTCAACCAGGTGAATTCCACGTGGTGGAATCAGTTTTAAAGTAGAGTAATGTCTCACAGTGTCCATTAAGCTGAAATTTTACTCCTCACCTGGTCATCCTTCAGGACTGTGTGGCTGTGTGAGTGCTTTTATTTATTTGCTGCCCTGATTAGACTCTAATATACTCATGAGGAAAAGTTTCTCCGTAGTCTAACAAACACATAGTATCCGTACTTGGCACCAGCTCGAGGTTAACTTCTCCTCTTACATATTGCAGGTATACTGTGCTGTACACCCTGCTGCCAGCTCAGCGTTCGTCTGCCAAACAGAGCCAGAACACTGTACTAAGATACGTAGTTAAATATACTTTATATACTACTCATCACACTTTACATTCTTGTGAAGTTTTCTCAGTACAGCATAGTTGAGGATCTCTCTCTTAAGGCTTTAGTGAAGAGATGCATTGTAACCTAGCAGCACGCCATCATAGTAACGTACCCTGATGCGTGCTTTGGTAGACTAGCAGGCCACTCTGATAGGATAATGCGTTAAAGCTAATTTCTCTTTTCCTTTTCAAATTTATCTAAATAGTTGCACAAGTCATCTATTGCTGCCTAATAACTTATCTCAAACTTTAGCAGCCAAACAATAAACATTTATTATTTCAGTTTCTGTGGGTCAGGAATCGAGGAGCAGCTTAACTGTGTGGTTCTGCCTCAGGCTCTTTCATGAGGTGATGGTTAAGATGTCAGCCAGAAGGGCTGCAGTCATCTGAAGGCTTGCCGGAGGCCAAAGGATCCACTTCCATGGTGCTCACCCTCACGTGGATGATGAGTTCATGCTGGCTATTGGCAGGAGGCCTCAGTTCTTCAACAGATGGACTTCTCCTCGGGGCTGCCTGTGTGTCCTCATGACATGGCAGCTGGCTTCCCCCAGAATGAGTGACTTAAGAGAAAGACAAAAGGCACGTGTCTTTTATGACCTAGCTCAGAAGTCATACACAGTCTTTTTTTTTTAATTTTTTAATTGTGAAAAAGTATACATAACATAAAACTTACCATTTTAAGTGTACAGTTCAGTAGCATTACGTGCGTTACATTACTGTGCGTCACCACTGTCCACTTCAAGAACTCTTTTCATCTTGCAAAACCGAAACTCTGTAACAATTAAAAAATAACTCCCCATTCTCTCTCTGTCAGCCCCTGGCAACCATCCTTCCACTTCCTGTCTCTATAAATTTGACCACTCTAGGTACCTCCTATGAGTGGAATTATACAATGTGTGTCCTTTTCTGCCTGGCTTATTTCGTTTAGCACAATGTCCTCAAGGTTCATCCATGTTGTAACATGTCAGAATTTCCTTTCTCTTAAGGCTGAATACTGTTCCATTGTATGTCTATACCACATTTTGTTTATCCACTCATCTGTCGATGGACACTTGGCTGGCTTCTGCCTTTTGGCTCTTGTGAGTAATGCTGCTATTAACGGGTGTACAAATAGTTGTTCATGGCCCTACTTTCAGTTCTTCTGGATATATACCCAGAGTGGAATTGCTGAATCATACGATAATTCTGTTTTTTTCCAAGCTTAATTAATTCACTTTACCTTTCCTGTATAAGTCCTCTACGTGGTGACCATAGCTGGAGCTTGGGTCTTCTTTGCAGAGACTCTGGTATGGCTCTTTACTAAATGGTCAGTGAATTCCTGATGGGGAGACTTGGTGAACATGGTCTCTTTCTAGAGGTCAAGGTGAGTAGCTGTAAGTCTTGGAGATGGCATCAAAGGTGGCCGTGGTAAAGTTGCACAGGCTGGCAGTGCAGCCTGCAGACAAGGTGTACTAGTCCTTGATACTGGCCACCAGCTTCTTGGGCACAAGAGCCCAGAGCATGCCGGTGCCCTTGGGGTGGGGATGAGATACACCAGCACAGAGCCACAGTGGCTGGTCACCTTGCAAAGGACAGCGTGGGGCTTGCTGATCTTGCTTCCTCAGTAGCCTCACTGCCTGGCAACAGGGGAGAGTTTGGCCAGGGTAATGGCCCCATAGACGGCCGTGGCTGCCTCCTTGGATCGCTTACCAAAATTGACATGGCCCTTGTAGTCCCTAGAGGCAACAGATGCCTTGAACCTGGTCTGCTGGCCAGTGTGGGTCTGCTTTTGCACAGGTGTAGTCTTCAAGCTCGCCCTTTAGGGTCAGCCTCAGGAAAAAGTCCGTGATATCAGACTACGTGACGGACGAGGAGAAGAGATGTATTTCCTCCAGGGACTTGGTATCCATGTCCATGACCAAGCAGCCTGGCTCGGGGACCGGGAGCCACTTCTTGTCCTCAGCCTCCCCTCAACGAGCTCTATGGCCTTGGCTCCAGCCTGAGCGTAGCTGCAGCGCTGGCCCCGGAAGCTGCCCCCCATACCTCTGTGGAGCTGCTGCGGCCACCTTCTGGTCTCCTGGAACACCAGCGTCATCCACCATTTGGTGTTTTCTTGGAGCAGAAAGGCAATTCTATTTTTAATTTTTTGAGGAATCTCCATACTGTTTTCCAGAGTAGCTGTACCATTTAACGTTTCCACCAGCAGTGCACAGGGGTTTCGGTTTCTCCACATCTTCGCCGACACTTTTTTTTTTTATAGTAGCCATCCTGATGGGTGTGAGGTGGTATCTCATTGTGGATTTTCATTTGTGTTTCCCTCATGATTAGTGATGGTGAGCATCTTTGCATATGCTTCTTGGCCATTTGTGTATCTTTTTTAGAAAAATGCCTATTCGGGTCCTTTGCCTATTTTTAAATCAAGTTTGGCTTTTTGTTGTGGAGTTTTAGGAGTTCTGTATGTATTTAGAATATATTTGGATTATCAGATGTATGATTTGAAAATATCTTCTCCCATTCTGTAGGTTGCATTTTTACTCTGTTGATAGTATTCTTTGATGCACAAAAGTTTTTAATTTTGATGAAGAACAATTTTTTAATTTTTTCTTTTGTTGCCTGTGGCTTTGGCATGTATCCAAGAAATCATTGCCAAATCCAATGTTGTGAAGCTTTTTTGCCATTTGTTTTCATTGAAGAGTTTTATAGTTTTAACTCTTACGTTTAGGTCTTTCAAACACACTAACATTTTTGCGATATCCTATTGTTTACACAGGCCAGCTCCATTCAGTGTGGGAGGGGATTACCCAGGATATGAATACCAGGAGGTGGGGATCATTGGGGGCCATCCTGGAAGTTGGTTCCTACAGTCATTCAGGTATATAGTTTTTGTTTTTGTTTTTATTTTGCGGTACGCGGGCCTCTCCCGTTGCGGAGCACAGGCTCCGGACGCGCAGGCTCAGCGGCCATGGCTCGCGGGCCCAGCCGCTCCACGGCATGTGGGATCTTCCCGGACCGGGGCACGACCCCATGTCCCCTGCATTGGCAGGCGGACCCTCAACCACTGCGCCACCAGGGAAGCCCCAGGTATATAGTTTTAAAAGTTAAGTAATTCTATAAAGTTTATAATGAAAATGGGAATCCCCTGCCCCTTCTTCTCCCACTGCTACCAAACCTTAATTTCCACACTCCAGAGATAACTGCTTTCAGCTTTTTTTATTCAGCTGTTTCTTCTGTTACTTGCCTTCATATTTCTAAATCATATGTTTATCTGCCATTTGGGGGCTTTTTATTTTATATATTATTTATTTATTAAATTCCTATCAGAAGGTGGAAGTTGAGAATTCTTGTGCTGCCTCCTCCTGCCCCCCCCAACCACACACACACACACACACACACACGCACACAGACACACACGCACACACGCACACACACACACACACACACACACACACACACACACTCTCCCCTTCCTCCCATCCCTGCAGTGAACACATAGTACAATTTGATCAGTGTTTACTGTTTTCGTTATCATGACTGGGCCCTTGGAAACTTTTGGGCCTCTCAGAATCATCATTTCTTCTTTCCTTTTGATCCATTTCTCTGTCATTTTGTCTGACTTGGTACATGTTGTACAGTTAAGAAATTTTCCAAGTTTCAAATTTCTTGCAGGTTAAGACAGTTTACACAGGGCTATATGGGAGGGGAGGATATGTATATGTATATATATTAATATATATATACACACATACATGTGTATATTATGTATGTTCCTATTTTCTATTGACTGAAATATTTATGTTCATACTTTATAAAAGCTAAGTGTACAAGTAATACACACATGTAGCCACGTCATAAAATAATCTAACAGAAACATATACAGATTATGAGGAGATTAAGCCCCCTCCTCAGAGGTAGCCACAGTTAAAAGGTTGATCTGTATATTTTTCTGTGACTTTTTTTCCTCCCTAATGTCTCCATGTTTCTCTGGTTTGTTTATATAAGCTTTTCTTTTTTCTCTTTGGCCGGGCCACGCAGCGGGATCTTAGTTCCCTGTCCAGGGATCAAACCTATGCCCCCTGCAGTGGAAGCACAGCGTCTTAACCACTGGACCGCCAGGGAAGTCCCTATGTAAGCTTATCTGAATATTCTTAACCACTATGTAGTTTTCCAAAGGATGAATGTACCATAATTTATTTTGCCATTCTCCTATTAAAGAGCACTAAGTTGTATCCAATTTAGGCATCTGCAGTGAATGCCTTGTACATATATCTTTGTACACATGTGCAAGTATTTCTATGGGATACATTCCAAGAAGTGGAATTCGTTGGATCAAATGATATATACACTTTGAATTTGTATAGATACTGTCAAATTGGCCTCAACAGGGCTGTAAAAGGGCTGTACCACTACCCCCTCCAATCTGGAGCGTGCTCTTTCTTCACACACTTGCCAGCATCTATTCTACTAGACTATCACTTATTCCTTTCCTGCAGATTCTCTCCTTTTTTACTGATGATAAAATTAGGCATAGACCTATCTTCAGATATATTATTTTAGAGATGCTTTGTTTTCAGGCAAGAATATAACTGAGATGAGGCCAAGAAGCAGGAAGGTAAAAGTATTCTCAGTGGGCTCTTTCTTTTCTTACTATCAATTAAGACCAGGAAGAATCCCTACGTGTTAGCTTCTTTCCCCTACACTGCGCTGCTGAAGTGCTTTTCTCCCCTGCTTTTGTTTTTGATTGATTTCATCCAAGAGGCTTACCCTTTCCCCTCCCCCAGTAATGAATAACCAGAAAAGTCACAGAACCAGGCAAATTGAGTGAAGGAAGCTTAAGGAAAATATTAAAAAGGAAGAAAAGTGTTTGATGTACTTTTAATATAAAATGTGGAAAAAGTAGAAGAAGGGCGGGGGTTGGGGAAAGAGGGCGGAGAGAGATTATTCACGGTAATGGGAACCAAATGTTGGCCGGGAAAGCTGCAGCATTCTCACACTCTTCCTGTAACGCCATGGCTTTTCAAAGTGATAATAATGGAGCACCAACAGTACAGGACATGCCTTAACCCTTCCATACCTGAACAGCCCCACCTCAGCTTTTCCGAGGCGGTGTCAGCTTTGAAGTCCTGGCACATGGACGATGTCTGTGTCCCGCTTGCCATCAGGGCAAAAAGAAGGAAGGTGGAAGCAAGTAGTAGAACAGTAAGGGAGCACTCGCTTGCTGGAACTCCTCACAGTACGCTGCATTTCTCTTTCTGTGTGTTAGGCTTTTCTACTGGACAAGCAGCAGCCTGCTTGACTGTAGCTTGCCAGGTTTGGATGATGATATCTTCTCCCCTTGCTGCCCAGAGCTGATGAGAAAACCCCCATGGGATAGGCAGGCAGCCTCCCTCCATCAGTAATGATCCCACAACATGAAAAGGCCTCCATGGAGACCGAAGTCCCCCCCCCCCCCCCCCCCCCGCCCCGGGTGCCCGTGTGCAAGTACAGGCGCTCCTGTGGAGGCCCCGGCCTTTATTTTCTTGGAAGTCCACACCTGCCGCTGTGGAATTGAGATGTAAAGACTGTTTGCAGCCGTAGGGCACTCCCTGACCATATGACCTCCAGGTGGTCAAGGACAGGCACTTGCCCCTTGGCCTAGCCAGTTATCTATGGAGGGCGAATGAAAAGGGGTGAAGGAATGAATGAAGTTCCTGCTCCAGCTGGCTTTTACTGCCATCTTGATTCCAATTTTGTTCAGGTGCCTTTAAAAGTCCATTGTGCCTGAGAAATAAACCTTATTTTTTAGGTCAAATATTCACCATTTCAGAGGGGAGGCACTGGTAGCAGTAGGGCAGGCGGCACCAGGGCAGGCAGGTGCTTGGCTCTGCAGGTAGCTGGGCGGCTCCGGAACTCTTCGGCAGCAGTTGTCTCAGCTGTAACAGGAGACAACTGTTAGTCTCTGCCTCCTTGGCATGTTAAAGGTTTCAGGGAGTTAAGGCACGGAGAATATTTAGCACCCCACCTGCCACCTCCTCTTCTCTTCTCTGTCTGTTGGTACCCTCATATTACCTACAGCTAAAACTGAAACATCTTTTTTTCAAATGTTTTCCAGAATCATCCTTGGGACGATTTTATAGTTTTACGTTTTACATTTAAGTAAACGTTTTGAATGATCCATTTTGAATTAATTTTTATATGAAGTCTGAGGCTTAGGTTGAGGTTCATTTCTTTTGCCTGTGGATGTACAATTGCTCCAGCACCATTTGTTAACAAACAAATGGCTTTAAACAGGTTATCCTTCCTCCATCGTATTGACTCTTCCAGCTTTGTCAAGTCAGTTGAGCATTTTCATGTGGGTCTTGGATGATTTTGGTATTCCGAAAACAAAGGTCTATAGCAATAATAATTTGTTAGAGACTCTTTAGCAAGGAGTGTTTTAGGTTCTAGTTGTCTTCCTTGTACCTTTGGAATCGTACAGATTTAGGTTCAAAAGTGGCTCGTTCACTTACTGTGAGTGAAGTTAAACCTAAGTCATTTAACCTAAGCCTCAGTTTTCTCATCTCTAAAATGGAATGGTAATAATACCTTTCTCAATGGGTTTCTCTGAGGACTAACCAAGGTAGGGCATATAAAGGGCTTAGCTTGAAATTAGGCATTTGGAAAGCCTTCAAGCTAATGTTGGTGATGGTAGTGAGACTTAGCTATCTCTGTGCTTGGCCATACTAAGACACACTTACTCATGCCCCTTGCCTTCCCCAAACCTTAACTTTACACTTTTCGTTATAGTTCATCATGAGCACATGAGTGATTCCAGTTAAAGCTGCTGTGCTGGGCCTTACTTAGATGGCGGTTTTGATCACTAACATTGGTGTTTCTGAATATACGAGAGATCTGTCTTACAGCTGTAATTGCAGACTACCCCCATTGGGTTTCCTGATGCTTCCCGCTCTTTCATATGCTCTTCCTTCTACCTGCAGTGTCCTTCCAGTTGTCAAAGTGCTGGTCATCTTTTGCGACCACTTCTACTTTGACGTCTTCCTTGATTTCCCCCACAGGAAGTTGCTCCCCTCTCTTGTCTTCTAAAGCCAGTGTCCTGTTCCCAGCACAGTGGCATACAGAGTATGGGGAGTGGCAGGAGTTCTTTTCTTCATTAAAAAAAATACACGTTTTAAAAGTGCATAAATACATAAAGTATATCCAAATATGCTGACATGAACATTAAATGATAAAAGCAGGATAGTATAATCACAATTTACTATATATTTTCATAGTAAGCATGCATTAATTTTTAAATTGATTTTTATTTGCTTAAAGTGCCCTACAATTTGCTATTAAGTCAGAAATATTTCTCCCTTATTTTGAAATGATACGATTCTATTCTGCCATTTGTTAAAGAGAGGAACAAAAGGAAGGGAAGGAGAAAGGGCCTAACATTCACCGAGTGCCCAGCTCATGCCAGAGCCTGTGCTTTGTATGATTTACCCTGTTTACTCCTGAAAACATGGCTGTAACGTGGGTATTGTTACCCTCAAGTTCAGATAATGAAATAGCCTTAGAAATGTTAACATTTGAGTTCAGCTTTTTCTGATGTGAAAGTTCATGCTCTTTTCACGGCTTGAACTTCCCTACTTGTGGGAAGAGGAAAATCAGTACCAGTCTTTTCACAGTGGCATCCCAGGCTAGTCTAGACCCATTTATTAGTGATGATAACGTGCAAAGGAGAGGTGGAAATATTTCTGAAGATAAACTCTCACTGTTGGAATGTAAGAACCAGTATTTCTGTGAACAAAAGTGAAGAAAAATGTCCCATCATCTATGAACATGTACATTATTTTACTTTTATGAGACACTCATGTCATGCTTCGTGTGTGGGCAGAAAACATCAATAAGACTGAAGCAGCTAACTCTAAATATATGGCTTACATTTACAATTTGGATTAAATTTCTTCTTGCTTTGTATGCTGCCTCTTCTGGATATAACTTAATTTCTGTCACAGATTAGAACCAGCAGGTCAGGCGGATTAGGATGGCTGTTTTGAAGGTGGGTAATTCCATACAAGGGCAATATCGTGACTCTCGGGGGTAGAAGTTGTAGATTTTTTTGGTCCTCTTGGTTTCTTACAATGGCCTGATCATACAGGTGCTGGTCAACACGTCTTATAAATGTGATTTGTCATTTTAGCTGTGGTTTAACATATGTTCAACAGCTTTGGTATTTTAGAAGAGAACCATTGTTTCTTGGACTTTTGGCTACGATCAAATGAACAAGGGAAGGAACCAGAGTATCATGAAAAGGATGTAAAGCAGAAGAAGTAATAATGGAAGATGTCCCTTTTAGCCTCCAGGCTATTTATGGACTCAGTGTGTGGGGAATCTGGCCATAGACAGACACAGAAATGAATCATACATTTCTTCATCAGTGTAATCATATATTACACTTCATCAGCAAGTGTAATGTCTGGAATTTGAGCCCTAGAGGTAAAGAGTTTTGTTTGATTCATCCCTAAAATACAAATTCTGTATTCCTATTTTTATTATATTCATACTACAAGTGATTAGCTTCTCCATACCAAGAGGACACAGTTTACCATGCAGGAATATGGCCTGCCTGTTGATTTGTGAGAAATCCAGGTTACATCCCACTGAATCTCAAAAATAAGATGATACATAAGAAACAATAGGGGGCTTCCCTGGTGGCGCAGTTGTTAAGAATCCGCCTGCCAATGCAGGGGACACGGGTTCGAACTCCGGTCCGGGAAGATCCCACATGCTGCGGAGCAGCTAAGCCCGTGTGCCACAGCTACTAAGCCGTGTGCCACAACTGCTCAAGCCCGTGCGCCTAGAGCCCGTGCTCCGCAACAAGAGAAGCCACCGCAATGAGAAGCCTGCGCACCACAATGAAGAGTAGCCCCTGCTCGCCTCAACTACAGAAAGCCCGCACACAGCAACGGAGACCCAACACAGCCAAAAATAAATTAATTAAATAAATAAAGTATTTTTAAAATGCTAAAAAAAAAAGAGAAAAAATAGTAACATGCTAATAGTAACATTCAGTGCTTATGATATGCCAGGCCCTAAATGCTTTTTGTACCTTAACTCATTTAATAGCTAACTTTTACCTTGTGCCAGCAACTGATTTAGTGCTCCCAGATCCTCTGTGAGATAAGTACTGTTATCATCCCCATTTTACAGATGAAGAGACTAAGCACAGAGCAATGAAGTGACTTTCCCAAAATGACACATTGGTGAATGGCAGTCAGGATTCAAACTCAAACAAGTGGTAGCAGAATCCATGCTCTTAACCACTCTGCCGGTGATTCAGTGAGATGCATCAGAATCCCTTGAATGGCTTGTTAAAATAAAGATTGCTGGGCCCAACCTCAGAGCTTCTGATTTCAGTAGGTCTGGGGTGAGGTTCAGTTATTTTCACTTTTAACAAGTTCCCAGGTGATGCTGTGCTGTTGGTCCAGGTACCACACTTTGAGAACCACAGTCCTATGCTGTGCTGCCTCTTCTAGGGCTGGAAAGGAATTAATATTCAGTGCAAGCAGCTGAGGACCAGGATAATGAGTTTCAATGGTCTGATCTTATCAGAGGTGGGTGCCTGCATTTGGTGGCAGCTGTGACCTAGAACTGAACCCCTCTAGTAAATTTTTTTATTATTATTACAGGTAAAGCAGATAACTTTTAATGAAATGGGTGAAATCCAAAATGGAAATTATAAGACTTCAAAAGTTTTTTTTTTTTGCCATCTGCCACCACCCCCCACCCCCCCACCACTCTCCCCACTTGGTGTCCATACGTTTTGTTTTGTTTTTTTTAATTTAATTTTATTTATTTTTTTATACAGCAGTTCTTATTAGTCATCACTTTTGTACACATCAGTGTATACATGTCAATCCCAATCGCCCAATTAATCACACCACCACCACCACCCCCTACCGCTTTTGCCCCTTGGTGTCCATACATTTGTTCGCTACATCTGTGTCTCACTTTCTGCCCTGCAAACTGTTTCATCTGTACCATTTTTCTAGATTCCACATATATGCGTTAATATACGGTATTTGTCTTTCTCTTTCTGACTTACTTCACTTTGTGTGACAGTCTCTAGATCCATCCACGTCTCTACAAATGACCCAGTTTCATTCCTTTTTATGGCTGAGTAATAGTCCATTGTATATATGTACCACATCTTCTTTATCCATTTGTCTGTCGGTGGGCAGTTAGGTTGCTTCCGTGACCTGGCTATTGTAAATAGTCCTGCAATGAACATTGGGGTGCATGTGTCTTTTTCAATTATGGTTTTCTCTGGGTATATGCCCAGTAGTGGATTGCTGGGTCATATGGTAATTCTATTTTTAGTTTTTTAAGAAACCTCCGTACTGTTCTCCATAGTGGCTGTATCAGTTTACATTCCCACCAACAGTGCAGGAGGGTTCCCTTTTCTTCACACCTTCTCCAGCATTTCTCGTTGGTAGGTTTTCTGATGCTGCCCATTCTAACCAGTGTGAGGTGATACGTTATTGTAGTTTTGATTTCCATTTGTCTAATAATTAGTGATGTTGAGCAGCTTTTCATGTGCCTCATGGCCATCTGTATGTCTTCTTTAGAGAAATGTCTGTTAAGGTCTTCTGCCTATTTTTTGACTGGGTTGTTTATTTATTTATTTATTTTTTTGCGATACGTGGGCCTCTCACTGTTGTGGCCTCTCCCGTTGCAGAGCACAGGCTCCGGACGCACAGGCTCAGCAGCCATGGCTCACGGGCCCAGCCACTCCGCGGCATGTGGGATCTTCCCGGACTGGGGCACGAACCCATGTCCCCTGCATCAGCAGGCAGACTCTCAACCACTGCGCCACCAGGGAAGCCCCTATTTTTTTAATATTGAGCTGCATGAGCTGTTTATACTTTTTGGAGATTAATCCTTTGTCCATTGATCTGTTTGCAAATATTTTCTCCCATTCTGAGGGTTGTCGTTTCTTCTTATTTATGGTTTCCTTTGCTGTGCAAAAGCTTTGAAGTTTCATTAGGTCCCATTTGTGTATATTTCTTTTTATTTCCATTACTCTAGGAGGTGGGTCAAAAAGGATCTTGCTGTGATTTATGTCAAAGAGTGTTCTTCCTAGTTTTCCTCTAAGAGTTCCATAGTGTCCAGTCTTACATTTCGTCTTTAATCCATTTTGAGTTTATTTTTGTGTCTGGTGTTAGGGAGTGTCCTAATTTCATACTTTTACATGTAGCTGTCCAGTTTTCCCAGCACCACTTATTGAAGAGACTGTCTTAACTCCATTGTATATCCTTGCCTCCTTTGTCATAGATTAGTTGATCATAGGTGCGTGGGTTTATATCTGGGCTTTCTATCCTGTTCCACTGATCTATATTTCTGTTTTTGTTCCAGTAGCATATTGTCTTGATTACTGTAGCTTTGTAGTATAGTCTGAAGTCAGGGAGTCTGATTCCTCTATCTCCGTTTTTTTCCCTCAAGATTGCTTTGGCTATTCGGGGTCTTTTGTGTCTGTGTACACAATTTTAGATTTTTTTGTTCTAGTTCTGTAAAAAGTGCCATTGGTAATTTGATAGGGATTGCATTGAATCTGTAGATTGCTTTGGGTAGTAGAGTCATTTTCACCATATTGATTTTTCCAATCCAAGAACATGGTATATCTTTCCATCTGTTTGTGTCATCTTTGATTTCTTTCATCAGTGTCTTACAGTTCTCTGAGTACAGGTCTTTTACCTCCTTAGGTAGGTTTATGCCTAGGTATTTTATTCTTTTTGTTGCAATGGTGAATGGGATCATTTCCATAATTTCTCTTTCTGATCTTTTTGTTGTTAGTGTATAGGAATGCAAGAGATTTCTGTGCATTAATTTTGTATCATGCAACTTTACCAAATTTTTTGATTAGCTCTAGTAGTTTTCTGGCTGCATCTTTAGGATTCTCTACGTATAGTTTCATGTCATCTGCAAACAGTGACAGACACTTTTACTTCTTCTTTTCCGATTTATATTCCTTTTATTTCTTTTTCTTCTCTGATTGCCATGGCTAGGACTTCCAAAACTATGTCGAATAAGAGTGGCAAGAGTGGGCATCCTTGTCGTGTTCCTGATCTTAGAGGAAATGCTTTCAGTTTTTCACCATTGAAAATGATGTTTGCTGTGGGTTTGTTGTATATGGCCTTTATTATGTTGAGGTAGGTTCCCTCTATGCCCACTTTCTGCAGAGTTTTGATCATAAATGGGTGTTGAATTTTGTCAAAAGCTTTTTTTGCATCTATTGAGATGATCATATGGTATTTATTCTTCAGTTTGTTAATATGGTGTATCCCAGTAATTGATTTGCATATATTGAAGAATCCTTGCATCCCTGGGATAAATCCCTCTTGATCATGGTGTATGATCCTTTTAATGTGTTGTTGGATTCTGTTTGATGGTATTATGTTGAGGATTTTTGCATCTATATTCATCAGTAATATTGGTCTGCAGTTTTCTTTTTTTGTAGCATCTTTGTCTGGTTTTGGTATCAGGGTGATGGTGGCCTCGTAGAATGAGTTTGGGAATGTTCCTTCCTCTGCGGTTTTTTGGAAGAGTTTGAGAAGGATGGGTGTTAGCTCTTCTCTAAATGTTTGATAGAATTCACATGTGAAACCATCTGGTCCTGGACTTTTTGTTTGTTGGAAGATTTTTAATAACAGTTTCAATTTCATTACTTGTGATTGTTCTGTTAATATTTTTTATTTCTTCCTGATTCAGTCTTGGAAGGTTATACCTTTCTAAGAATTTGTCCATTTTTTCCAGGTTGTCCATTTTATTGGCATAGAGTTGCTTGTAATAGTCCTTTAGGATGCTTTGTATTTCTGCGGTGTCCGTTGTAACTTCTTTTCGTTTCTAATTTTATTGATTTGAGTCCTCTCCCTTTTATTCTTTTTTCTTTTTAACATCGTTATTGGAGTATAATTTCCCTCTTTTTCTTGATGAGTCTAGCTAAAGGTTTATCCATCTTACTTATCGTCTCAGAACCAACTTTTAGTTTTATTGGTCTTTGCTTCTCTTTCATTTATTTCTGCTCTGATCTTTATGATTTCTTTCCTTCTACTGCCTTTGGGTTTTGTTTGTTCTTCTTTCTCTAGTTCCTTTAGGTGTAAAGTTAGATTGTTTATTTGATATTTTTCTTGTTTCCTGAGGTAGAATTGTATTGCTATAAACTTCCCTCTTAGAACTGCTTTTGCTGCATCCCATAGGTTTTGGATGGTCATGTTTTCGTTGTCATTTGTCTCTAGGTGTTTTTTGATTTCCTCTTTGATTTCCTCAGTGATCTTTTGGTTTTTTAGCAATATATTGTTTAGCCTCCCTTTGTGTTTTTTACATGTTTTTCCCTGTAATTGATTTCTATTCTCATACCGTTGTGGTCAGAAAAGTTGCTTGATATGATTTCAGTTTTCTTAAATTTACCAAGGCTTGATTTGTGACCCAAGATGTGATCTCTCCTGGATAATGTTCATGTGCACTGGAGAAGAAAGTGTAATCTGCTGTTTTGGTATGGAATGTCCTATAAATATCAGTTAAATCTAACTTGTCTATTGTGTCATTTAAAGCTTGTGTTTCCGGGCTTCCCTGGTGGCACAGTGGTTGAGAGTCTGCCTGCCAATGCAGGGGACACGGGTTCGTGCCCTGGTCCAGGATACCCCACATGCCATGGAGCGGCTGGGCCCATGAGCCATGGCCGCTGAGCCTGCGCGTCCGGAGCCTTTGCTCCGCAACGGGAGAGGCTACAACAGTGAGAGGCCTGCGTACCGCAAAAAAAAAAAAAAAAAAAAAAAAAAGCTTGTGTTTCCTTATTAATTTTCTGTCTGGATGAATCTGCCCATTGGTGTCGGTGAGGTGTTAAAGTCCCCCAATGTTATTGTGTTACTGTTGATTTCCTCCTTTATAGCTGTTAGCAGTTGCCTTATATGTTGAGGTGCTCCTATGTTGGGTGCATTTATATTTATAATTGTTATATCTTCTTCTTGGATTGATCCCTTGATCATTATGTAGTGTCCTTCCTTGTCTCTTGTAACATTCTTTATTTTAAAGTCTATTTTATCTGATACGAGTATTGCTACTCCAGTTTTCTTTTGATTTCTATTTGCCTGGAATATCTTTATCCATCCCCTCACTTTCAGTCTGTATGTGTCCCTAGGTCTGAAGTGGGTCTCTTGTAGACAGCGTGTGTATGGGTCTTGTTTTGTATCCATTCAGTGAATCTGTGTCTTTTGTTTGGAGCATTTAATCCATTCACATTTAAGGTAATTATCGATATATTTGTTCCTGTTACCTTTTTCTCAATTGTTTTGGGATTGGTTTTGTAGGTCCTTTTCTTCCCTTGAGTTTCCCACTTAGAGAAGTTCCTTTAGCATTTGTAGTAGAGCTGGTTTGGTGGTGCTGAATTCTCTTAGCTTTTGCTTGTCTGTAAAGCTTTTGATTTCTCCATCGAATCTGAATGAGATGATCCTTGCTGGGTAGAGTAATCTTGGTTGTAGGTTCTTCTGTTTCATCACTTTAAATATATCGTGCCACTCCCTTCTGGCTTGTAGAGTTTCTGCTGAGAAATCAGCTGTTAACCTGATGGGAGTTCCCTTGTATGTTACTTGTTGTTTTTCCCTTGTTGCTTTTAATCATTTTTCTGTGTCTTTGAGAAAACAATTTGCTTACCGTTTGTCCCACGTGTTGCTTCTTGGGTTTATCCTGCCTGGGACTCTCTGTGCTTCCTGGACTTGGGTGGCTATTTCCTTTCCCATGTTAGGGAAGTTTTTGACTATAATCTCTTCAAATATTTTCTCAGGTCCTTTCTCTCTCCCTTCCTCCTCTGGGACCCCTATAATGCTAATGTTGTTGCGTTTAATGTTATCCCAGTGGTCTCTTAGGCTGTCGTCATTTCTTTTCATTCTTTTTTCTTTATTCTGTTCCACGGCAGTGAATTCCACCATTCTGTCTTCCAGGTCACTTATCCATTCCTCTGCCTCAGTAATCCTGCTATTGATTCCCTCTAATGTATTTTTCATTTCAGTTTTTGTATTGTTCATCTCTGTTTGTTTGTTCTTTAATTCCTCTAGGTCTTTGTTAAACATTTCTTTCATCTTCTCGATTTTTGCCTCCATTGTTTTTCCGAGGTCCTGGATCATCTTCACTATAATTATTCTGAATTCTTTTTTTGGAACATTGCCTATCTCCCCTTCATGTAGTTGTTTTTCTGGGGTTTTATCTTGTTCCTTCATCTGGTACACAGTCCTCTGCCTTTGCATTTTGTCTATCTATCTGTGAATGTGGTTTTCGTTCCACAGACTGCAGAATTGTAGTTCTTCTTGTTTCTACTCTCTGCCCTCTCCAAAAGATTATTCTGATGGCCCTTTAATTAGGATGGAAGTTCTATGAGAAACTCTTTGTGATGGGCTGTGTCATGCCGGCCAGAAGAACTTTGAAAGATTTTTATGAGGCTTCTGTTCTATTCATGAAGTTAGAAAGTTTTCCCAAGCCAATGAAACATGGAGTACCCTTCTAGTGTTGGAGAGTCTCCTGCAGAGACAGGAGGTGGCTGTGGCTCACCACAGGGACAAGGACACTGACAGCAGAAGTTCTGGGAAGTACTCCTTTCCGTGAGCCCTCCGGGAGTCCGCCATTAACCCCACCAAAGAGCACCCTCTAGTAAATCTTGAGGGCAGCAAATTTCAGTAGACTTGTCTTGACACAACAGAAGCAGGTGCCAGTGTAGCCTTGTTGTGGACTTGATGAATAAGAGACCAGTTCCTAGTACAATGAAGGGTTGTTTCTATAGATTGTAGTTGAAGGTACCTTGAGAATGGGCTCTTAGATGCAGTGCACACACACACACACACACACACACACACACACACACGTATACACACATGGAGTGGTAAGAAAAAGGCTTGACTATTATACACATTTTATTTTCCCCTCTTTAGCCCTATAGCTTTAAAAAGAAAATCTCCTTTCTTGTGATTTCCCCAGTATCTTCCCTATTTTATAAAAACATCATTATTTATAAAGCAAAGAAAAAGGACAGGTAGAGAAGGTTACAAAATAAAAAAGAAGAAGAAGAAAGGAAGAAAGGTGGAATTCTGGCATTGTCTCCCATTTCCCTTGGCCAATTGAGAATGGGGGCAGAGACAGGTTAGTGAAACCAGAAAAGCTATAGACTTGACTTCCATATCGCCAGCTGTTTTGCTTCCCGGGGAAAATAGGAGAAACGAAAGGAGCCTAACTGATGTGATGAGGCAGGAATTCTAAATTTGTGACACTTTGCAAGCTGTTTGTGTGTACTAGGTTTGAACCCAGCTACAATTCACTGTAGAAATTCTTAGAAACTGGCATGTCAGCTGCCCTAGACAATCTGCACATTAACTTTCACTTTGAAAACTTTTCCTGGCTTGTCTCTGCAGGCTGTGAAAGCTAGGTGATGGTGGTCCAGTTTTACAAGGCCCAGCTGTGCTCGTGTGTACCTGTGTTGTTGTCACAAAGGCAGCAGACTTTTCCCTTTATTTTATAAAAATCCTGCTGAGCTGGATTCAGTCTTCATTGTTGAATGAACTGGTGTCAGGGAGTTCTCTTTTGGCTTTCTTAAAGGTCACCCTTTGCTCACTTCTTTTTAAGTTCACAGCTCCATTTTTCAGGCTTCATGTGGTATGCTGGTTATGCCAAAGTAAAGAGCTGGATCAAAGACATTTCTTGTTAATAAGGCTAAGGATCCATCTGTCTTTGCAGATCCAGACTGTTAATAGATACAGGACCAAGGAACCTCCATCTACAAACCTGGCTGACTCCCAGAATCCTAAATTGTCTTCTAGAACAGTGCTGTGAACTTAACCTTTTGAAAGGTTTGGTTTTATATCCAGCCTTGTGTTCCGTAAAGCTTGCCCCCAGATTCTCTGCCAGATGTACTGAGAAATCCAACTTTGTCCTAATTTCCTCCTCCTGGGGATCATTCCATCAATCATGGAGTGGTACGAGTATGGAGACAGCAGAAGTCTGGTTCACATTCTGAATCCATTGTCAAGTCCAGCTGGCTGGGATCTCACTGTACTTTTAAAGGGCAGGCATATCAGCTCTTAGCTTTTTGACTGGATACTTCAGTGTGTTCTTTCCAGATGTATGTCCTGGTCACACAGTATTAATAAAACCAAAGTTAAAGTTAGCCAGAATAATCCCCCTAGACATTTTTCAGTCATCACTACCGCTTCCTTTTCCTTTTCTGTGTATCTGCTTATTGAATGAATGATCAGAAACCTCCTCTCTCAATTGCTTATAATTCTGTATTTCAAAGTATGTATCTTACTTGGACCCTGCTCATGTTCTTAGTCTCTTTTGAGTCTTGCTTGTTTTTTTCTTCTTTTCTTCTGATTGATTTTGAGCCACCTTATTTTAATGTATTGTCCTGCTTCCCCTTTCGGCATGTGTAGTAAACAATAGATGATAGATTTATTTTGGGGGTGCCAATTGATATTATACTGATACTAAGAACCCTTATCTAGATTCTTAGTTTTCAGGGCACATCTTTGTCCTATCCAAACCCTCCCTTTATTCCTCAAGGAAAATGAAGCTCACAAGGGTCAGGCTATTGAATCAATCTTATTTTCTCTACTTAATAATTGAATTACTGTGTCCAAAGAGAAGCAGTCCTTATGATTACTAATTCGTGATTTACGGTTCTAGTCCTGTGATTGTGATTCAGTGTATGATTTCATGTGCAACAAAGGAGCTCATACACTGGGAACAGAAAAGAAGAGATAGAGATAAATTAGATGCTGAATATATTAACTGATAACTGAGATGTCAACTTCAAGCCAAAATCTAACAGGTTAGCAAACCAATGATTTGGCAGCCCTTAGAGAAGGAAAAGGGAATCACTTAAGCCCAGCATTGATTCACGAAAAAAATAAGTCATGCTAGACTAACCTCATTTCCCTTCATGGTAGAATCACCTTAGTAAGAGAAGATCAGGGGGACAAAAAAAGAATTACCATAACTGCGTTTCGACAAGTCATGATGATATCTTGTGAGCACGAAAGAGAAATGTGAACAAGATAACACTGTCATTAAGAATCTTTGATAACTAGACAACTGTACCCAATGAATCAGTGTAAGATTGAGAATTAAGTCATTGAGGCTCTGTGATTTGCTCAGTAGGTCACCATTTTTTAATCAATGAATTAATTTATCCATTCATATTTATTTAGGTGCCTACTATATACTAGGCACCTACATATCTAGAAGGCATACTAAACCTATTTTCAGATGACATGAAGTAGGGTGGGATACTGAATACCTTGGATGAAAATCAGAATTCACAATGATTTAAACAGGGTAGAATGATGAGTCTAATTCATGGAATTTAATAAAAAAAATATAAAAGCTCTTCACATGGTTTCAGAAATTCAAGTGAAGAAGGCTTAAGGGTTTAAATTGACTTTAAGCGTAATAGAAGTTAACAGTTGAATAAGACTGTCAAAACCAGTACTATCATGTGGGAAATTTTTTACAACATATTGCCAGATTGTAAAAGCAGATTGTAAAGCAGATAGTGCAGAATCACTCTGTTTGTGTGAGGGAAATACACACAGAGGAAGTATGTACCTCAAAATGTTGACAAAATGTTCATAGTAGCCATCTTTGGTTGTTGGAGTGCAGATGGATGACTTTTGTTTTTTACCTTTCTATCTTTTTGTGTTTTCCAGGTTATGACATTTTGCTCCTAAAAAAAAAATTGCTTTTGTTTCATTTTGAAGAGGTGAAAGGCAGTGTAGCCAGTGCTGACAATTCAGGCTTTTACTAGCAGGAGTGGGGGTGGGGAAGAAGGATGGTGATAATCTCCATCATTCATCAGTGCCTGGAAGCTGCCCCTCCCTGGTAATCAGCATTATTAGTAAACACCCACTTCCCCACAGGGGCAGCACCCTGCCTATGGTTAGAGCATTCTCTGGCTGGCTTGGTTTGGAGCAGCAGGTCTCCATCATGAGGACGCGACCTCAGGTGAGGACTGCCGTGCAGCGGCTGTCTCTAGCTGGGGAGACCTGGCTCCCTGGCTCACACACACTGAGTGACTCCTGAGTCCTTTTTTCAGATCCACTAGATTGGCTCCCCCGTTTATCACCCAGGTTACCCCACGTGAACATAGTACTTGGT
This sequence comes from Delphinus delphis, assembly GCF_949987515.2. Classification (NCBI taxonomy): domain Eukaryota; kingdom Metazoa; phylum Chordata; class Mammalia; order Artiodactyla; family Delphinidae; genus Delphinus; species Delphinus delphis. The sequence goes on along the minus strand of NC_082684.1, from coordinate 27,318,123 downwards.
AAGGGGAATATAAATACTTCTTTGCTTCTCTTCTTTCTGAGAAGTGATAGAGTTGCTCACACCTGTTCCTTAGCATCCTTATTGTTCGTTTTCACAAAGGTTTGGATTCACTTTCCACAGGAACGATGTTAATAATAGCAGCTCACATGTATTGAGCATTTATTATGTGCGCCAGACATTGTGCTATGCTTTAGATAGATTATTACGTTTAATTCTTGAACCAGCCCTGTGAGATGTGGGATTGAGTTTTATTCCCATTTCACAGCTGAGGAAACCAAGGCACAGAGAGGTTAAGTATGCTGCTTTAAGTGGTAGAGCTAGGATTTGAACCTAGAAGTCTTGTTCAAGAGCCCAGCTCTTCATCATTAAGCTGTGCTGCTCCTGTTCTGAGAGTTGTCCAGTTCAGAACCTGCAGTGCAGATCCAGGGGCACAGGGTCTCTGCTCTCCCTCCAGAATTCTCTCACTTACCCAGCTCTTGCACTGGTTTTGATTCCTTTCCAGCATCTAAAACCTTTTATTTCTTCTTGCCTTCTTTCTTGGATTATTTCTTTAATCCTTTCCCAAGAGCCTGTCATCCGCTCAAATAAACAAAATATTTAAAGGTTTTTAAGCTTTTCATCCTGTTCTCAAGCAGGAAGATCAGACCTCATTTATAATTTCATATAGTTCTGTGCTTTTGACCTAGCATACAGGTTGTCAAAAGTTCACATAGTTTTTCCAGATAATTTCTGAACTTTTCTGTACCTCTGATACTACCTCTGTTGTAGTTCAACTCTTCCTGCAAAGGAACCATCTCAGTATAACTCCATAGATTCAAAATAGAAAAGATAAAAGTATAGTCTTATCTCAAGGAACAAACTCAAAGGTAAAAAAAATAAATTTTTGCCTTTAACACTTGCATTTTTTTTTGCAGCACTTGCATTTTTAGAGATTGTTTTAAAATAATTTTCCAGCACAAAATTTCTCTAAGCAAGGCACCTGTCACCATGAGCATAAAATCTCTTGGTCTGTCTAATTCATTCCACTTAAATAATTTTAGGCACACATTTCATTTGGCCAGCTGTCACTGTTCCCAGTCAGCAGTTACTAACAGCAAGCCTTAAGACTTACTAGTAGACATTTTCAGTATTATTTATTAAATTTATTAAATTGATATCTATTGGCACATGCAATTCGACTTTTATTCTTTCACTAATGAAAGTAGTTCTCATTCAATGGAAGCCTTTCATAAGCATACTTTTTTTTCTTGGAGACTACAGTATGCAATTTTAATGCTAAACTTAATTATCACTGACCTTTTGACTCTCTTCTAACTACATATAACTTTTATTTATTTATTTTTTAAATAAATTTATTTATTTTTTGCTGTGTTGGGTCTTCGTTGCTGCATGCAGGCTTTCTGTCGTTGCGGTGGGTGGGGACTTCACTTTGTTGTGGTACGTGGGATTCTCACTGCGGTGGCCTCTCTTGTTGCGGAGCACGGGCTCTAGGCGCGCAGGCTTTGGTAATTATGGCACGCGGGCTCAGTACTTGTGGCTTGCGGGCTCTAGAGTGCAGGCTCAGTTGTTGTGGCGCATGTGCTTAGTTGCTCTGCAGCATGTGGGATCTTCCTGGACCAGGGATTGAACGCGTGTCCCCTGCATTGGCATGTGGATTCTTAACCACTGTGCCACCAGGGAAACCCATAACTACATATAACTTTTAATTTCATAATAAATCTTCAGGCTCAGGTTCCCAGAGCCAACAATTCTTTCTGCCTTTCAACCAGAGTGCTCATTTACCATCATTACTGTCACTCTGCTTACATATCTCTCACTTCTTCAGACCTTCTGGCCAGCTTATTTGATCCTTCAGGGGCTAATGCACTTTTCCTCACTGTTAGTATCATGTCTGCTAGCTCCCCTTGAGTCTCTGTCCAATGCTGTTCCTCCGAGGCTTTGAATCTGTCTTGAAAGTGTCACCTATTCCAGAGTCCAGCCATTCCTGACTTTCCTCCACCTCCTAATCTTCCCTGGGGATTCACCTAAACGAGTACGCTTCCTCCAGATTATGAGCAATTTGAGAGCGGGAGCTTGTGTTTTTCTTCTTGGTAGTCCCTGCGCATCTAGGAACAGTGTCCAATAAATGCATGTTGAATTTCGCTGAAATGAAATAACTACATAAGCATGTATTTTTACATACGATTCCAGTATTGCAAAATTTATGAAGAGAACAAATAATTTTATAACTAAAATCAAGTAAGTTGAGAAAAGAGATATAACATACACACGAACAGGAAATACTGATAATTAGGTTTTTAATGAAAGATAAGGGAAAATGCATAACTTTTTATTTGCATATTTGTCTTTTTTTAAAAAAGTACTACCTCCATTTCTTGAACCCCAGGACTGTCTGTGGTTTCTCTAATGTTTATTGTCACTTTAAAAATGTAGACTTCCAATTCAGTACTCATAAGTGCAAACTCTAAGCACTCTTTCTCTTTGTATGCTTATCTTATAAGAAATAGAGAACTGAGGTTCATGAACTCACCATTCTCTCTTATCCTTCAGGTCTACCCCAACCACCACCCAAATTCATGATCCCATGATCATATAATTAATATATACTAAAAAAATTATATGAAGCTTACCTTCCACATTATTTTTTTCATGAAGTATAATTGACATATAACATTAGTTTCAGGTGTACAACATAAAGATTCAATAATTGCATATATTGTGAAATGATCTTTTTAAATTGAGGTAAAATTTACGTAAGATAAAACGCACATACCTTAAACGTTCAAATTGATGTTCTGACAGGTTTATATATCCACCGTACCACCACTCAACATATGATATAGAACATTCCCATCACACGCCAAAATTTCCTTGTGTGTCTTCCCAGTCAATTCTACCTCTTCCCCCATAATCATTCTTTTGACTTCTCTCATCATAGATTAATTTTCCTTATTCTTTTTTCTTTATTGTGGTAAAATACACACAATATGAAATTTACCATCTTAATCATTTTTTAAGTATACAGTTCAGTGGTATTAAATACATTCATAGTCATGCAGGCATCACCACCATCGATCCCCATAGTTCACACCACATTGAGCAGTTAGAACTTACATAAAAATCCAACATAAAAATCCAAAGTCTGTCTTGACAACCTGGAGGATGGAGTTCAGGACAAGCACACTTGCTAGGGAGTAAGAGGACAACTTTGGAAATGAGGCAACCAGAAACGGGGAACCTAACTTCTATGTATAAATTTCACCCAAATCTTGGGCTGACCTCTGGACAATGTATATGCAAGTTATACTCCAAACTATACAGCTGAAGCTAGAAGAACTGAACATAGATCTGAGCCACAGCCCACCGAGGGGAAGAAAGAACTGCAGTTTGAGTTCAACCAGGTTAACTGCCTATACACACACACATACATACTCACTCTTTGGAGCAACATAATATAGTCCAGTATCTACAACATTTCACAATATCCAGGATACAATATGAAATTATTCAACATATGAAAAAAGTGGGAAAATAGGACCCATTTTTAGAATAAAAGATAATCAATGGAGACCAATCCTAAGGAGGCTCAGATGGTAGAATTAACAGACAAGGATTTTAAAGTGGCCATTATAACTATGAACAAGGGTATAAAGGGAAATAGGCTTTAATGAATAAAAGGTAGGAAATTTCAAGACGAATTTCCAGATGAAAATTTTGGAACTGAGGAAACCAATATCTGTAATCCAGAATAAACATATTAACAATATTGAATCTTCCAATCACTCAAGATATGGTATACCTCTGTACTTATTTAGGTTTTGTTTGATATTTATCATTAATGTTCTATAAATTCAATGTAGAGACCTTACACATTTTCCAGTATATTTGTTCTTAGATATTTGGTGTATTTTTATGATATCATAAATTGCATTGCTTTTTAAAATTTCACTTTCAATTAATTTATTACATTGAAATTTCAGTTGTGTATTACTGGCATATAAAAATATAATTTTATTCTGTTTATGGACTTTGATTCCTGCAACTTTGCTTTTTTTTTTTTCTTATGACACTGACTAGGTCTTATATTACTAATTTTGTATAGAAGTGGTGAGAGCATACATCCGTCCTTTATTCCTGATCTTAGAGGAAAAGAATTCAGTGTTTCACCAATAAGTATCATGTTAGGTATAGATTTTTCATAGATATCCTTTATTAGGTTCAGTAACTTTCTTTCTTTTCCTAGTTTACTGAGAGTTTCTGTCATGAATGGAGATGAATAAATTTTGTCCAGTGCATTTTGATATCTAATAATATTCTTATATGATTTTTCTTCTTTATTCTCTTAATGTGGTGAATTACATTATTGATTTTTTTTTAACCTTAAATCACCGTAAATACCACTTGGTCATGATATATATCCCATACGTGAGACAGATAAATTGATTATATTTGCTAATATTTTATTGAAACTTTTAGTGTGTATCTTCACTAGGCGTATTGGTCTGTAATTTTCTTGTAATGGTTTTGTCAAGTTTTTTTTTATATCAGAGATGTGTTAACATCATAAAATGAGTTGAGAAGTTTTCCCTTCTCTTCTCTGAAAGATTTTGTGAAAGATTGAAATTATTTCTTCTTTAAATGTTTGATAGAATTCATTGAAGCCATCTGGGCTTAAAGTTTTCTTTGTTAAGAAGGTTTTTGATTACAAGTTAAATTTATATATTTAGATTTTCTCTCATCGTGTCATTTTCAAAAAGTTGTATTTTCAAGGATTTTTTCAATTCATCTAAGTTGTTAAATATTTGACATAGAGTTGTTCATGATATCTCCTTATACTTTTAATATCTATATTCTCTGTATGATGTTCCCCCTTCTTCATTTCTGATATTAATAATTCATGTATTTTTTTTCCTTGTGATCAGCTTGCTTGGAATTTATCAACTTTTAAATTCTTTTCTTATAGCCAGCTTTTGATTTTATTGATGTTTCCTGTTTGCCCAGTTTCTGTTTCATTGTGTTAAGATGTCAACTGAAGTACATTAAATTTTCAAAGAGTTCATTTGAGCACACATTGATTTTAATTGGGCAGTGCCAAATTGAAAATGGGTAAGAGCACTCCACTGGCAGAGACTAAGGGAAAGGCTTTTTTTTTTTTTTTTTAATAGAGCAGACTCTTAAGCAAAGTAAGCAAATTATTTGGCTATAGCTTAAGTGGTTGCCTTACTTGGGAAAGCCTAGTTGGCTGTTTGTAATTGGTTGTTCTTAAATTTCACTTTTCAGATGTAAGTGCAATGACTCCGGCATGGGTTTTGGTTTGCTTACACAGACTGCCAAGACATTAGAGCGACCTCAGTCTGATGGCTTCCTTGTTTAATTACTTTATTGGTTTCTGCTCTTATTATTTTATTTTTTATTCTTCTACTTTGTTTAACTTGCTTTTATTTTTCTAGTTTCTTAAAGTGGAAGCTTAGAACATTGATTTTACATATTTCTTCTTTTCTAATATAGACATTTAATACTATACATTTCTAAGGGCTCTTTTCACTGCATCTCAAATTTTGTTTGGTTGTGATTTCATTACCATTCAGTTTGATACATTTTCTAATTTCTCTTGTGATTTCTTCTTTGATCCATAGGTTATTTAAAGTGTGTTGTTTAATTTCCAAATATTTGGGAATTCTCTAGATATCTTATTGTTTTAAAGATATAAAATTAATTGATTTTTAATTTAATACCATTCTGGTTAGAGTGTACTCTGTGTGATTTTGATCTTTCAGTTTTTATCGAGATTGGTTTTATGACCCAGCATTTAGACTGTCTTGGTGTATGTTCCACATGCACTTGAAAAGAATATGTATTCTGAAGTTGTTGGGTATAGTTTTCCATAATTATCAAATAGATTGAGTTGGTTGACAGTATTGTATAAATGTTTAAGTCTAGGTTGGCAGTTCTTTTTGTTTTCCTTTCAACACTTTAAAGATAGCTCACCAGTGTTTTCTGGCCATCATTTTTTAACGATAAGTCAGCTAATCATTTGCATTGCTGTTCCTTTGTATGTAATATTACCACTACCACCGAGCACCCCGCCACCCTGGCTGCTTTTAAGATTTTTTTTCTTTATTTTTAGTTTCAGCAGTTTGACTGTGATCTGCCTGCGTGTGGATTTCTTTGTACGTATTCTGCTTGGGATTTGCAGAGCAGCTCAGGTCTTTAGGTTAATGTCTACAATCAACTTTGGAAATTCCCAGCCCTAATCTCTTTAAATATTTCTTCTGCCCCATTCTCTCTTCTCAACTGCTGGGATTCCAATTTTATACCTGTTAGATACTCTCCTCTACTGTGTCCAGTCTGCTGTTAATCATTTTGAATGCACTCCTCATTTCTGATTTTATATTTTTTTCATTTCTAGGATCCTTGTTTGGTTGTTTTTTGAAAGATTTCATCTCTCTCTTGAAATCCTCCATCTGTTTATATGTGTTTCCCAGCTTTTACATTAGACTCTTTTACATATTTATCATTGTTATTTTGAAGTTCATGTCTGCTAAGTCCAACATCTGTAACACCTCTCAGTGTCCTTCTATTGACCATTTTCTGACATGGGTCATATTTTCTTGCTTCTGCATGTCTTTTATAATTACTAATCGTATGCTGGACATTTTAGGTAAAACCACAGACTTAAGTAAATAATGTTCACACACACACACCCTCGCCCCCCCCCAAAAAAAAAAAAGCCATGCTCATCCTTTTCTCAGGCTGCTAATGTGTGGGAAAGGGGCAAAGGGAGAAGGGGTTGAGCCAATCTGATAATTAAGCTGGGTCTGGACTTTGTTGTAGCTTTAATTAGATTAAATTCACCTCTGGCTGCAGATGTCTTGGGGCCAGGATGGGACCACCAGTAAGATTCTAAAGATCCTTCTGTGCAAAGAATTTTGAAAAACTTATATTCACCCCTATGAATTTGACACCTTCCTTCTGGTGAGATTGGAGTGATACTAACAAATATGGTTTTTTAATATTGTATAATGAAATATGTCAACATTTGGAAGGTCTGCATCACTCAGTGAACCAGTATTCCTAAAGACTAATGCTTGATGTTACAAAAATCTCGTATGGATACAAGATCCATTCAACATGCAGGATAGACCAACAGAGTATGAAAAGCTCATTGATTTGGTTTCAGATTCTACAATACTAACTTTTAGACTATACTACATGTTGAGTTTTGGTGAAGGTCAAAGAACAATATCCACAGTTTCTCTGAAAGGGACTGTAATCAGTCCCTCCCCATCCCCCAGCCTTCAGTGTCCCCATGCAATTGATGAAAGAGTTGATGGATGGCTACAGATTCGTTCTATGCTGGGGCTTCTAAAATATCATACCAGCCCACATGCAGGTGTTAAAAGCTCGTCAGAAGTTTAGCTGGTAGTGCCTTAACCCCCGTCTATGACACATTCCTCCTCCTCCCAGGGGCCATCCTGGCTAAAAGTGAAGAGCTTGTCACTTCCTGGGATTATATTCATTTAGGTTTACTGTATGTCCTCGGCATTTTGTTAGGTTTGAAATAAGTATGATTTAGCAGCTTATTCAGCTTATTATTATTTTTCTTTCTTTTTTTTTTTTTTTTTGCGGTACGCGGGCCTCTCACTGTTGTGGCCTCTCCCGTTGCGGAGCACAGGCTCCGGACGCGCAGGCTCAGCAGCCATGGCTCACGGGCCCAGCCGCTCCGCGGCATGTGGGATCCTCCCGGACCGGGGCACGAACCCGCGTACCCTGCATCGGCAGGCGGACTCTCAACCACCGTGCCACCGGGGAAGCCCAGCTTATTATTTTTTTAAGGTAAAAGTGACAGTCTCTTGAAACTTTCTACTTGCTCAGAAGCATAAGTCCAACAGAAACTTTTGAATGTTTTCTGTTTTTTGCCTTTGATTTAACTACAAGATGGTGAATGCCGGAGCTATAATAAAATAGAGAGGGTTCTATTTCCTTATTTCTGAAAGTGGAGGGTAGGACTCCCCTTTGGGATCATGAGTTTTAGGAGTTCCAGGGGCCTGTCCAGTTCACTCTCACTCTCCCTTGAGCACCGTCTAGAACAAAAAAAAGGAAGCCACTATATTTATATGGATGGAAACCACGCTGAAAGACTGGGGAGAATGTTAGGACAGAAACAGGCAGTGTAAACAGAAAGTCCTTTCTCTGAGGTGGCCAGTGAAGAGTAGAAGAAGGTAGACTGATGGCTGCTTGTAGATCACACCTTCAATCTCTGAGATGATCGGCTCTAATGGAGGATCAGGAAGGAGGATTGAGCAGAAAACTGGCTGCTTACAAGGGTAGATTATATAGGTGCCCCCTTCACTTGTGGATTGGAGAGGAGGAAAATCCATCCCTTTCCAGACAACCTGTTTTAGTCCTCAGCATAGAGCATTGCAATACGATTATAATAACCATTTGTATACACTATACATCAGGGCTTTTCTTTTTAGTAACTTGGAGCACTTTTGACCTCACAACAAATACTGTACTCATGACTAGATTGTGTTAACTTTGCAACACAGAATCCTCTGGTGGAAAATGGCCACATTTATGTTTTCTATATACTAACTTAAAGAACTGTAGGGCAGCAGTGAAATGGAATTGTTTGGGAGGGGAATGAATAGTAATAATAGTAGTAATGGCGGTGGTGGTAGTATATTTTTGGATCCCTTCCTATGTGCCTGTACTTTCACTTGTGTTCGCTCTTTAATCCCCACAGTAACCCTATGAAATAGATACTATTATCATATCCCCATTTTACAGAAGAGGAAAGTTTAAGAATAATAAAGATAGAGAAGTTGGATGTAATAAAGGCTGCAGTAGCGTCTGTCTAGTCTCTCCTCATCCATTTGGTCTTTGTAGATGTGATCCCACCCCAGCTGCCCTGGGAAGGATTAGGAATGGGACACACAACACTCCATGAAGAATCACTCTGATTTTGTCCTTGGAAATACCCCCCAAAGCTAAGGGGGTTCCCCACCACATTTTATAATGACTCTCTGATCACATAGCTTCCTTATTCTGGCCAGCACTGCTTTGTACAGCTCGTGGGAGTTCTTCTGTCATTTGTAGGATTTGGGGCATTTACAGCACCTTTCCAGCACTTACTGTGTGTCCCAACTACTTTGTTTGAGATTGAAAATTTATAGGCAAAGAAAATGTAGCCTCTGCCATCCTTGAATATCTATACATTCCATAACGTGTAGTGGAATAAGTGCCATGGAGGTGGGTAGATATTCTTTCTTACCAAGAAATAGTAAGATTGTCCCCAGAAAGCACCTCCTTCATGGCCTTACAGTGTTTCTCATTAGAAGCACCATTGGCATTTTGAGAAGCACATATTTTCCTAGCACAGGGCTGGCTTTGCCTTATATTTTTTGACATTTGGCACACTTGACCTCTACCTATTAAATGTAAGTAATCCCCCACCCCCATTATTAGGACAATTGAAAGCACACCCACACACTTGCCAACACCCTGAAGAGGGCAAGGACGTCCTCGTACGTGGTCGCTCAGGTTTTGCTCAGACTGGGTGGAGGAAGCTGGGGAAATGGACGTGGAATCGTACTCTTTGTACAGCTGTCACATTCCTCCATCTCATCCCTACCGTACCATCTTGAGACATCACATCATTCTTGGGAAATCTTTTTTTTTTTTTTTTTTTTGGCTGTGCCACGCAGCTTGCAGGATCTTAGTTCCCCCACCAGGAATCAACCACTGCCGTGCCCCCTGCAGTGGAAGCACGGAGTCCTAACCACTGGACCACCAGGGAATTCCCCATTCTTGGGAAATCTTGACACTGAAAGCATATCTTTATGAAGAGGGCAACAGCCTGCTCAGGAGTTTTTGCTTTGCTAAAGACCCGTGCATTTTACAAATTTCCTTCGAGTTCCTTACAACCAACATCCATTTGATGGAACAGATATTAAACCAGAGAGAAAGACACAGCCCTTTAGTGTGTTTTGGCTAGAAGTTGGAGGGGGTAGGGCATGCTGCAGGAAGGGCAGTGACGGTGAGAAACATTTAGCCCTGCAGTGCCACGGTGTAATACAGAAAGTAAGACAACGTTCTAATAAGAGGATGCGTGGTTTAGAAAAATTCGCCGTATTGTTGGCAATTAGCTGCATATGTAGTCAGGACAAGACACAGCATAGTTCACTTTGAATCTTTGAATTTGAATCAGTTGTTAAACATCCAGGGCATTCCCACAGCTAACTCTTTTGAGTCTGTCTGTCCTACTCTAGAAATAATAAAGAAGTGTAAGAAGTTATTTATAGGGAACGTATACAATATTATATGTTAGTGTTGAGCAAAGAATAACATAACAACTAAATTTTATAGGGAATACTTGAATCTCAAAAGTTTGGTGGGAGTAGAAAATGTATTACTAGTAAACTAGAATGAACTGAGGTTCAAGAAGATGGAACGGAATTTTGGATGGAAATGGAAACTCATAGCTGCCATAGAAAGGACTATGTCAATATGTAATCTCAGGCAAAACCCAAGTAACAGTGCACCTGGTGTCCTCCGTGTCAGTCATTACAACACTTGCATATTGTAAACCCCCAAAGCCTGTGCTTTAACTGTGAGATACCGTGCCCTGAGTAACACCCACTGGAATTCAAAGCAAGCAGGTTTCTCATGGCACTGACCACACTGCCTTAGACAGCTGAGCACTCCTGCACCCATCCAGTGTTGCACTGTAAAAATTCCTTCCTCTTTGCTAATAACCTCCACTTGCTTAAGCAACTTCTTTCTGTGACTTGGAGACTGCACTTATGTTACTGATGAGATTAAAAACAGCTTTCACTACAAAAGCTTATGTTGTTGCAGTCTGTTCAGTGTGTGTGCAGTTGGACGAATAAACCTCCTCTATCCAGAGTCCCTTGTTTGATCTTCTCTTGCCCACTGTCCTGCCCCTTACACATCCACAGACCCCTGCTGAGGCTCTGTCCCTGGTCACCTCCAAACAAGGGGGCCTAGTTACAGACTCTGATTTCTGATTACAGCAGGAAGGCATTAAAGTAAATGCCTGCTAGGAATATTGGTTATGAAAGCAGTTTTTAGAAAGTAAAACCAACCTAGCTAGCCCGTGAGGCGAATTCTGATATAAGCTACATAGTTATATAAATCCTTAAATATCAAATCCCTAAGTCTGGATTGCCTCTTGTGGCTACAAACTTCTGTAACCAGCGAGCCAGGAATGGAAGCAGAATCACAACTGATGAATTTTCTAACCTTGGGCCCGGTTATCATAAATAATAGTTTCATTCTAGATTCAAATTCCTGCCTTAATTGGTATGGAAATCTCAGAGTTATTCATCCAGGCAGTTCCTGCTGTATTATCTGTCTCTTCCGTGTGTTCACGTGTTCATTGGATCAGCTCACTCCTGCCTTGAGCCTGCTTTTCATTTACACCTGAATACCTTGCTCCATTGCCTCGCCTTCCACTCAGAGCTCACTTGGTTCCCTTTGCTATTTGCTGTATCTTCAGTAAGCTTTTCTCTTCCCTCACTAATGAGAACAGAGATCATGGTTTCCTCTGGCCCCTCCCTTCTTAACCCCAGAAGTCCTATTTGACTCCCACTCAGCACTTCACTTTGTGAATAATATTAACATTTTATTCACATAGTCGGGTATTTATTTACATGTGTTCCTTGGTCTCCACATTTCCTCACATCTCTAGAAGCCCCTTGGGAAAAATCATGTCTAATAACACGCACACTGAGACAATTCAAGAGGGATCACGGAAGATCAAATGTCATACTAAAAAAAAGTTAATAAGCAAGCTCTGAGCTTTTTGGTACTGTCCTCCAGGAAGATTAGCTGAATGTGTGTAATTGTGCAACTGAACTGTGGGAGCCAAACTGTGGGAGGAGGTGAGCAAGGGATGTGACATATCAGAGGTGAGATTATGTGAGTAGAAAACCTTTCATCCGTGGACTTCAGAATATATTACACAGACTTTCCCTTAACTCTGTGTCTGGAAATCTCTTTGAGAGAGGTAGAGAAACCAAAGCAGAGACCCAAAATGACCAAGCTATGAGAGAGAGGTCCCCCCAGGCAAGAGAGGAGCGTAGGCTTCTGGCCTCAGAAGACATCCCACTTTGCTCCCTCCCACAGGGCTCTGTTGAGGTCACAAGGACCCAGGCTGTTAATAACCAGGCAGCCGTAGGTCAGGACTCAGGAAGGTTCTGTGTAAACTCACCCCATGTGTTGTTGCATCTCTGCCACTGAAATGACCATTAACACCAAAGGATATTTACAAAGGGAAGAATAACACGGTGATTTAAATCACTATGAATATGTCTCTTGAATTAGGCACTGTTTCATTTCTCTAAGCACCATTCACCAAGGTTTTGGGATAAGGTTGTTCACTATGACACTCTTTGTGTTTCTTCTGTGTACAATTTTCTGGTCACTGTAACTCTAAAAGGAAAAAACCAAAAATACTAGGTAGTTAAAGAAGGTTCAGAGATGAATAGCCAAAATGTTAAGGAGATGGAAGGATTTCCAAATAAGACTGTTCTAAAAATAAATGGGGACCTTTTCAAAAAAACTGTGGTAAAATAATACATAATATAAAATTTACCATTTTTAAGTGTACAATTCAGAGGCATTTCATACGTTTACAGTGTTGTGCAACCGTCGCCACCATCCGTCTCCAAAACTTCTGTCATCATCCCAAGGTAAAACTCGACACCCATTAAACAATAACTCCCCATTCCCCTGTCTCCCCAGCCCCGGACAACCACCATTCTACTTTCTGTCTCCATGAATTTGACTATTCTAGGACAAATCATACAATATTTGCCCTTGTCTGGCTGACTTATTTCACTTAGCGTAATGTCTTCAATGTGTGTAGGCTAAATGTCAACCTGGCTGGGGACCCTGATGAGATGAATTCAGAATAAGGAAAAATGTATCTTCTCACACCAGTTATGTTATCCCATGATATGGGGACATAAGCTCAAATACAAACACTTATTTTAAAAATTTAGGTACTTCACTAATGGGTGGCTAAGAAAAACCAAGACTCTTGCACAATTCACCCCTATAATTTTGAAGTTGATGTTTAGATAAGATGATTGTTCCTCTGTTCTTACCTTGAAATAACCTACCATCCTTCATTTGAAGCTCTCTGGGCTCCTCTTCGAGGTCCTTTTGACAATCACAGGGGAGTGAAATTGCTATTTTAATTATTTAACATTCAACAGATATTTTTGTGTGCTGAGCACATGCCAAGCCTTATGGCAAAGCGCTAGGAATAGAATGGAGAGCAGAGCAGCCCGCCTTTGTCTTCATGGAGCTGCGATTTCATAGGCAAGTCAGATAATTTATCCCACAAACAGATTTGTAACTCCAAACTGCTTTCAGTTCTATAAAGGAAAAATAACTGAAATATTTCTCTCCTTCATTGTTCTGCTCCTTCATTGTGAACAACCTTCATTGTTCACACAACCATTCTAAGAAATCTGCTTTCTTTTCTCTTCAGGAGCCTCCAAACAGGTGGCTTTGCCTGGGAGGGAGAGGTAAAGAACAACGCGTATAGCAAGGCTACAGGGGTGGTCCCGCAGCACAGGTGCCACTCCACAGTAGGCAGCTACCAACTCCATTTTGCCCTGCAACAACTTGAACAGCAAAAACTTCAGTCCCGGCAGCTTCTGGACCAGAGTCGAGCCCGGCACCAGGTAATTCAAGATAAGGCTTTTCCATGTGCTAGTATCTTCCTTCTGTGGATTAAAAAAAAAAAAAAAAAAAAAAAAACTTTTTTTTTTTCCATGAGAAATGTGGGGATAGTTTCTCAAAAGTTTACCAATGCCACCATGGCTTGAATGGTTCATGGGGAATCTACCCACGGGGAAGAAATGTTCTGAATCTACACTGGCTTTGTGGGAAAGTGATCTCGAACCAATTTTGACATTCTTTCTTTCATTTGAATGAATGTTCCTCCACAAAAATCTCTTTTGTAGTATTTACCCTTTCTGTTGCCTGATCTTAGTTCAGTAATTTCCCAAAGGGTCTAATTCCCAGATACCTAAAAGCTAGCATTTTAAAAATTTTTTTCTAAATGTACTACTTCCTTGCCTTCATTAACTTGATCTATTTAAGCACACATTAATCCTTTATGGCCTATCAAGATTTTCAAGGAATAAATAACTTTCAGGTTCTTATAGGAAATGGTCTTAATCTAGGTCGTTGGTCTTCTGGTTTAACAGTTTGTACATAGAACAACGTATACAAAAATGTAACAATAGACACAAAGATTCTTGTTGTAGTGGAACTTACACTCTACTGAAATATTAATTCCCTACTCACTGTCTATAAAATGACAAACTCCTGAGTATATGTGTAAGGGAATTATATAAGTATATTGCACTAGCGAATCAGTATGGCCCCAATTACAGAGAAAGGATGACTTCACAAAACAGTCAGGCCGTGAAGACTTAACTTTTTCCTGATAACTCAGGATCATCATTAGAATCAGTTACCGTGTTCTACATGTTCTGCTGGGCTGAATCCGTACTGATTCTGTGAGCTTCCCTGATACTTGGTTGTGTGAAGAAATAGCTTATATCAGCTTGATCTCTTGTCATTTGCTCTTATAAAAATGTAGTGTGCATTAGTGTGTGCAAAATTAATATTCACTCAAAGGCTAAGGTAATGTTCCCAAGTTTTTTTTTTCTTCTATATAAAACAGTTATCATCATGCTCTCTCTCTTTGTTTTTTCAAATGCCGTCCAGGTCCAGAGAAATTTTTATTTTTTTCAGTGTCATTCACCACTTGATCATCTTATCTGTGATAGTATAATCTGTATATTATATTAATTCATTGGAATTGAGAAGTCGTTAAGGGCAGGCATTTGTTTAAGGGTTTGTTTGTTTTTTTAAATATTTATTTATTTATTTATTTGGCTGCGCCAGGTCTTAGTTGTGGCATGCTGGCTCTTCGTTGCAGCATGTGGGATCTTGTTCCAGGGACTGAACCCGGGCCACCTGTATTGGGAGCGCGGAGTCCTAATCACTGCACCACCAGAGAAGTCCCCAGGCATTTGTGAAGTAGCTTTTTAGGTCATTTTTACTGGAGAAAAATCCAGACTTCTTATCTGTAAAGCATGGAATATAGCATCATCACACTGCCCTCTGCCATGTAGAAATTTCCTTATTTAAATAGTCTTTGGGATAGCGGAGGCATTTAGGCCAGTTTGCAAACAAAAAAAAAAATTTTTTTTTTTTTTGGCCGTGCTGCACGGCTTGTGGGGATCTTAGTTCCCTGACGAGGGATCGGCAGTGAAAGCATGGAGTCTCAACCACTGGACCGCCAGGGAGTCCCCAAGAGCTTTATTTGGGGTCTTAAGGATTCCAATTCAAGAGACAGATTTGGGTAATACCAAAAGATTATTCCAAGGAAGAGAAAAAAGTCAGGGGCTTACAAAGGCAAAAGCCACAAGGTTGTTCAAGCGTTATGATTGATCCTGATGCACGAAAGGAAATATTTATCCTTAAAGGACAGGCAGTTATGAGTTATTTTAGGTAAGGATCCAATAAATAAATAGGCTATCACAAGTTGGTTTAGAGTGTAAGGGTCCACTAAGTATCTTGAGTTTCTGGAACATTGGGCAGATGTTCTGGATTCCCATGTTAAGACAAGAAGTGGCCGAAGTTCAAATTCCATCCCTGCTGAGATGTGCAAAAGTCACACTTCCTCAATGGCCTCCTGGCTCCATTTTAGAGCCCTCTTAGCAATAACAACTCCATTTAAATTTTTCTTCCGCAGTATATCTTAGTTTTTTTTCAATCTGTGTAAATTTCTTAAAACTTTTTAAACTTCTGAACCCCCTGCCATTCAGATTACTTAAGAATGCCAACTTAATCAGACGCTGGATAGTGGAAATATATATAGCCTTATCCCCTTGTTTGAGTATAATCTGTGGCTCTAATGCATCTAGGCAGTTGGTCCCTTTTAATGCTTCCATACCTTGAAATGGTGGATGATTAAAGAAAAAAAAAAAGGAGGTGATTTGCAGAGCACTGAGGTTTTGAGGAAAGAGAGACAGTTTTGCTGATTTTCACTTTTAGAAACTGCTTCATTTATAAGTCCTTCTCATTCTTTTGATTAGCTTCCAGCAAGTCACATTCCTTTGAAAATTCAGAGTACTGCTATTCTTGTGTGGATTTTTTTTTTTTTTACTGAGGATCATACTGATTGAGTTTCACTGAACTATGAAGTATATGGAAAATATGTTTTTTAGAATCTGTCAGAATGCCTGTTTTAGGGAGGAGTCAGCACTCCCAAGAAGGGAGTTATCTCGTGTCTTCTGGAGAGGGAACAGAAAATCTTTTATCATAATTTTATATATGTTTATAACATCATTTTATTTTTTCCCCCATTCTTCTAATCCACAGTTGACTTAGGTCAAAATGAGTAAGCGTGAAGCTTGGGACTGTGGGGGAGAGAGAAGGAAACTAAATTCTATTAGCTTGAAGAGTTTATAACTAATAAAATAGCAAATAAGATAGTAAGTGTTCTAACATGAAGAATAGTACCTTAGAGCGCTTTATTTCAGAGGACATTAAGAAACACTCCACAGAAGGAGCAAAGCCCTAATTAGATTTTGAAGCCTGTGTTTTTAGCTCACCTTGTGACTGTGCTAGACCTGACCCTTATAATTACAAGCAAATGATCGCTTGAAACATGGTTTGCCTTCTCAGGATGTCCTATATGTCTGTCCTTGGGTTAACCCCTTTAGATAGAGGTGGTTTCTCTGATGAACTTCTTATGCTTTGGATTCAATTTTCTAAAGTGTAGGTAGGCATTGATATAACTAACAATTTGGTTAATTGCCTGTTTGAGAGCAGTGAGTAGAATTGAAATCTGATTTACCTAGTATCCATTCACAAGAGAGATGTGTTTATGGACCAGGACATTAAAAGGGGCCTTGTATTGTATTGTATTGTATTATATTATATTATATTATATCATATCATATCATACATGGACAGACAGTGCCTTTCATAGTGATCTCCTAAAAATATTGTTGGAAAAATAATCATGCAGCCTTTCTTGCATTACATGCAGAGGAAGTTCTCCATCCTTTCTGCACTTAGCCAGCTTTTTTTTTTAACTAATTAATTAATTTATTTTTTAGATAACTTTTTGTAGGTATTAATTTCAGGAGGAAAACTCTGATTCAGGATATGAGTTTTGAAATGGGCATCTCTAACCATTCATGCAGTGTAAGCTTTGATCCTCATTTCTGTCTAGCATTTCACTCATAAATCTAGGAATTTTCATGTACCGAATCACCCCTACAAAAGACTGGTCCTGTAGCATGGACCTGGGAGAGGAAAGTCACCTGGAGCCATTGGCGGAGGCTTCCAGGGCCAGAGGTACAAGGAAATAGGTGTGATCCAGTCCGTTTGATAGAGAGCATGATAAACAAAATAAGACAAAATTGAAACTATGAGCTTTTACACACTGATGGGTAAAACTAGCAATTTAAAAAAAAAATCATTCTAAATCAGAGCAAGGGTCAGCAAGCTTTTTCTGTGAATGGTCATATAGTAAATATTTTAGGCCTTGCAGGCTGTACGTAGGGTCTGTGGTAACTACTCAGTTTTACCATGGTAGAATGAAAACAACCATAGACAACATGTAAATGAATGAGTGTGGCTGTTTTCCAATAAAACTTTATTTACAAAAAAGATGGCAGGCTGGATTTGGCCTGCAAGCCATAGTTTGCAGATCCTTGGCTTTGAGCAGCAGAACCCCTTGGAGGGTCTCTTAAAACACCGATTGCTTCCCTGACTCCATTTCTGATTCAGTAGGTTTAGGATGGGCCTCAATTATTTCCAAGTTCCCAGATGATGCTAAGCCTTTTCTTCTGGGGCCCGCACTTGGAGAACCATTAAGCTAGAGAGAAAGAGATTAGAAATGTCTCCCTTTTATTTGTCTTCTGTCTTTTGAAAGGGAGGCTGGATTTGTTAAAATTTAGTGTTGCCCTTATAAAATTTCAGGCAATCTTTTTTTTTTATAGGAACTTTGTTTCCATCTTTTTCACTTCATCTACTACAGTTTCCTTATCAATAAGTTTCCAAACTTGAAAACTTCCTGTTCATTCTTCTTATCGGGGTACATTCTGCTCAGCAACCGCTACTCCCAGGATGCAAGTTTTATGATGGATGAGAGATAAATAATGGGACAGATTCCTCCCTCTTTGTTTTAGTAAGAATAGCTAACTCTTAATAAGCACTTACTGTGGTCCAAGCACTATTCCAGGTGCCTTACATGTATTAATTCATTTAAAATGAGTTCCAGGATAGTTGAGGAAATTGCAGGATCTTGGTATTCTAGGGATGGTACAGTGACTCTGTGTGTTGATACATCTGAATGTGTCTTCTCTCCGGTTTCCCTCATTGCTTTCCACTTCCTTCTCAGACTGGCTTCCTGCCCCTGAAGGAGAAGGATAAAAAACTTTTCTGTCAGCTGAATGGGGGGACTTTCTTGGGCAGCAGTGACTGCTGGTGACATCAGCATGAGTAGCTCTCCCTGCTGGGGTCTGTGAGGAGGGCTACACCGGCTCTGAGGCCTGACTGACCTGATTCTAATTGCCAACGCTGAGCTGATGTTATTCTTGGCCCAGGGCAGAGCGATTACTCAGTAGTTTCTGTTAAAGTGATCCTTTGTTAAACCTCTGCTCTCAACCCCCATCTCCTGCCCTCCCACTCTCTTCTCTACCTACTCCAGACTGAAAAAAGCCCCAAAAGCAGAAAAATTAAGGATATTTTGATGGCCAAGGAAGAACTGCTGAAATTTCTTTTAACAACAAAGGGGGAGAGAGGGGATTTTAAGTACATCTTAATTTTTCACTGGTTTCCAAAGCCCTTCAATTTTTAGTAGACTTAATTTTCAACATCATAAGGTAACTCAAGGTAGGAAAAAACCGTGCATCCTCAGCTCCTCTAATCCTTCCACTCTGTGCTTTACTTCCCCCATCCCAAGATGGCCAATTTCACCAGACTAACCCAGATTCGGTGAGGGGCAACAGAGACTAATGTCCCCAGACAAGCAGGGCAGCGGGGGCAGCTCAGTGTTCGCCTGAAGGGTCCTTTCCGTACAATAGCAGCATCTTGAGGGCCAAGTGTAATGAGCTTTTTGCTAACGGCCTGTGTGTGTGTGTGTGTGTGTGTGTGTGTGTGTGTGTGTGAGAGAGAGAGAGAGAGAGCATAGTCTCGCAGGTGTGGAAAGGATTCCCGTATAAACCCAGCCAAGTCTTGTTATTCTGCTCCTAAAAGTTCATTGCATGTGTCTAGAAAAATTCTGCCCCACCTGCAGCAGTGAATACTGTTTCTCCAGGCCTTCAGCTGCTGTGTGTTTGTGTTGTAGGGGAGGGGAAAGAAAGAGAAATTCAGCAGGCGCCGGGCTTTTCCAGGCAGCCAGCAATAACACGCTAGCCCCTCA
Organism: Delphinus delphis; assembly: GCF_949987515.2. Classification (NCBI taxonomy): domain Eukaryota; kingdom Metazoa; phylum Chordata; class Mammalia; order Artiodactyla; family Delphinidae; genus Delphinus; species Delphinus delphis. Next base: position 27,298,631 of record NC_082684.1, on the reverse strand, counting down.
GCGCGGCACAGGGAGAGCAGGCAAGCAGACTGGCTCTGCAGGGGGAGTCTTTTTACGTCTTTCCAAGGAGAGTACCTGGGAAGAAGGTTGGCTGGGGTGGGGGTGGGGGCGGGGTGGGCAAGACCTCAGGCGTAGCTCCTGGAGCAGGTTGACTTGAACGTTCTAACATACTGCTGCTCTGTTTTTTTGTTTTCATTTGGTTTTGGGGTCTTTTGTTCAATTTTATATTTGCTTCTGACCTGTATCAGAAATTCATATAACACTTAGTTTATAGCTTGTTTATGATTATGATTTTCTTAGAACCATTTGATTTAGCAGATTTTGCCAAGCCAAACTCTTTTCTTCTTACCTAATGAAAAGACATTGAAAATACGTGAAATAATACATGTAAAACTACATTCAGCTGTTTAGAAATAGGCACTGTGGACAGGCTTTGCAGTCAGATAATCCTGTTTAAACCTGAGCCCATAACCTGCGGCAGGTTATCTGAACTTCCCTGAACCTCGGTTTCTTTATCTCTAGTATGGTGATGATAATGTATATCTGTGGGTTTTCATGAGGATTATATTCCTCAGGGTGTTACCATGTGCCAAGCACTGAACCTGGAGTGTCATTTGTGTTATCACAGTGAATCTTCACAGCTGCCCTCTTATTAGCCCCATTTTCCAGATATAAAAACAGAGCATCACTTATGTGACTTGCCCAGGCTCACAAAAGTAATAAATGGAAGAGCTGGTGTTTTGGAATCCAGGGGTGTCAGCCTCCGGCATCCTAGCTCTTGGCTATCATGCGCTATACTACCTCTCTGACAATATTCAGGCGTTCAATAACTAATAGTTATATGTATTGTTACATACATTTTATTTTTATTTATTATTTTTTTTTTTAATTTATGTATTTATTTTATTTATTTAGTTTTGGCTGCGTTGGGTCTTCCTTGCTGCGTGCGTGCTTTCTCTAGTTGTGGTGAGCGGGGGCTACTCTTCGTTGCGGTTCGCAGGTTTCTCATTGCGGTGGCTTTTCTTGTTGCGGAGCATGGGCTCTAGGCACGCGGGCTTCAGTAGCTGTGGCTTGCGGGCTCTAGAGCACAGGCTCAGTAATTGTGGCGCATGGGCTTTGTTGCTCCGCAGCATGTGGGAACTTCCCGGACCAGGGCTTGAACCCTTGTCCTCTGCATTGGCAGGCGGATTCTTAACCACTGCGCCACCAGGGAAGCCCTACATACATTTTAAATTGCAATTCATGCGTTCGACAAGTACATATTGACACCTATAAAACTGTATTTGAAAAGTTAATCTCAGATATCTTAACTAGTCTCCTACTAGTCAGATACACTGTTGCAAAAGAAAAGGTTTACTAAACTTTTATCCCAGTTACCTCAAATTCTTAAAGAGATGTCTTAATAAGGTCTTCCAGGACTTAAAACTCTTAGAAATGCCCATACTCTATGCTCCCTTGTGCTTTTATTATTTAGGAGCAGTGTCAGGAACCACTGAGTCTTGCAGAATCCCGAAATATGTTCTAGAAGTTTGGAGATTCAGGGCATGTGTGTGGGTTGTTATTGATAACATAGGAATTATCTCTTCAATAATCACTTCTTCCTTTCAACCCTGTTGTTGTCATTGGTCATACTGTTTAATTTTGTTTCTATGATGGTGTTTTTGAGAATACTGTCAGGAAACACAGCAGGTGTCTACCAATGTGAATAACACAGATTGACACTTTTGCATGATTAATATTATGCTTGCTTTTTCAATACCATAGAAATCTGATTTTTTTTTTTAAATTTATTTTTGGCTGCATCGGGTCTTAGTTGCAGAGTGCGGGCTTCTCTCTAGTTGTGGTGCGCAGGCCCTAGAGCGCGTGGTCTCAGTAGTTGCGGTATGCGGGCCTAGTTGCACCACAGCATGTGGGATCTTAGTTCCCCAACCAGGGATCGAACCCTGCATTGGAAGGCAGATTCTTAACCACTGGACCACCAGGGAAGTCCCCAGAAATCTGATTCTTAATGCATTATTTCAATATAAACATCAGTTCATTATGCTGATTCCTTACTACTAGTAATAGAAGTCCCCTGGTTACCACCAGGGTGTTTTCTAAGCTGTTGCTAGAGTAGGGTCACTCTGGAATCTTGGAGGGAGGAAGGTGAAGGCAGTGAAATGGGTGTACAGTGAGTGCCTCTTGTATGCTAGATATAGTATTATATCCATTCCACTGATGAGGAAACTGTTGCTCAGAAAGTTTAAGTAACTTACACAAGGTTGCCCAGCTGGCTTATTGCAGTTGTGATAGCTAAGCCAGGTCAGAGGCTTCCAAAGCCCTATTCCACTCTACCTCCCTCCCCCTTGAGTAAGTGACTCTTCATTTTCTTCTTGTTTTATACATTTATCATCAGTCAGATAAGACATTCCAATTTTATTGTTGCTGCTGCTATACACCCATACACACAAGTGTAAAAGGAAAGGTCAACACAATGAATCAAAATTCAGAACTCCACTTGGTTGTAGGTTTGTTAAGAGGCAGCTCTTCACCTACCAGCTGCTTGGGATCGACCTTGTTTGTTGTATATCCTTAAAATGTGGTTTCGCTACAGCTGCCTGGTGGCCAGTTTCATTCCCTCCCCTCACTCTGTGACCTGTGGCTTTTTTCTGTTTGTCTGTGGGCATATGAGGGACTCACAGCAGTAACTTTGCATGAGATGATGAAAGACCTCATCTTTAAATGTAAAGAACCCCACCCATCTGCAGTGGATGCAGCCACAGGAAAAAACTTATCAGGTATATATGACAGCAAAGTCTGTGTAAGATGAACAACAGGTCAATATGTGATATTCTGAGCCAAGTAAAACAAACTAAACATTTGAAGACAAAGACAAGTTAGATATTTATAAACTCTGAATTTAAAGTTGTAAAGAACTCAGACATTGCCTTGTCTAATTATTTCATTTTACTTATCAGACGATGTAAGACACAAACATTATTAGGAGAACAAGGGCCTTACTAAAACTACTAGTAAGTAAAAGATAAAAGAGACAATTGAAAATGAGGCTATGAGTTATTTTTTTTTTAACCAATTGAACTCTCAATCTGGGGTCATTGCTGATCTTTTGAAGTTACCTTTATTTATATATTATACACGCACAGACTCACATACGCATACACTTACATATTTTAACTTTCAAAAGAAGTAACAAAGATTTGCTTACACACAAATTTTTTTCAACCTTTTCTTCCTGGAGTAAAGTCAGGGAAATCTCTGTCTTTTAAATGCGTCTGGTGAAAATTGGACACATTGCTAAGTTTGCTTTAGATTTGCTTTGGAAGGGAGATTTGATTTCAGTGGATTTGCTTTAAAAAGGGAGTCAGCATAGCATAAATGAGGAAGGCAATGTAGTACAGTAGGGCTGTGAAATCAGACTCCGACGACGACTTGGATCTCACTTACTACTTGGTAGCTTTGCCATCATGGACAAATTACGGAACCTTTTTGTGCTCTGGTTGCTTCTTCTGTGTATGGAGGTGATGATGGGACCCACCTCAAATGATTGGGAACATGCTATAACATGTAAAGCACTTAGAGCAATGCTAACCATGATAAAAGCTCAATAAAAATTCATTTCTCTTATTATTATTACTTTTTTTCCATTGTGGTAAAAAACACATAACATAAATTTACCCTCTTAACAATTTTTGTGAGTTCTACAGTATTGTTAACTATATGCACATTGTTGTACAACAGATTACTAAAACTTTTACATCTTGCATGACTGAGTCTCTGTATGCATTGAACAGCTCCGTTTCCCCCTCCCCTCAGCCCCTGGCATCCACCATTCTGCTTTGTGTTTCTATGAGTTTGATTGCTTTAGATACCTCATATCAGTGGAATCATGTTGTATTTGTTTTTTAGTGGCTGGTTTATTTCACTTAGCATAATGTCCTGAAGTTTCATCCATTGTAACTTATGCAGGATTTCTTTCTTTTTTAAGGCTGAATGATGCTCTATCACATGTATATACATTTTCTTTATCCATTCATCAGTTGATGGGCATTTAGATTGCTTCCACATCTTAGCTATTGCATTATAATTTCAATTTGGGTTTTAGTTAAACCCCCTGTGCCAGAAGCAGAAATTGGTTTAAATGATATTCAATAAGGTGGTTTAGGAGAAGTTCAAGGCTCGTAAAATATTAATTAGCTACACCTTTTTAAACTAATATTTACTTGTTTGGACAGCTGAAAATTATAGCAAATTAATTTCACAATTGCTAGAGAGGGATGTGAGGAGAAAGAATGATTAATAGTACCATGGTAAAACGATTGAAAGAATATGTTTGTCCAAAGGCATAAATGTCTTATAAACGTTGAAAAAAAAAAGGAGAAACAGCATTAGCATCAAATTATGAGCCAGCTTTCCATGGGACACGTAGTATTTCCTTATAATAATCAAGGAAAGGTAAGGGAATTATTCTCCCAAACATACTGACAGAAATGTATTTGGTACAGCCTTTACAGAGGGCAATTTGAGAATATGTATAAAAAAGACAAAGAAGAAGCAGCCTTCTGATCTAGCCCTTCTACTTCAAGGAAATTACTTTAAGGAAATGATCTGGTATATGTCAAAAGATATAAAAAATAACATGATGTTTATCACAACAGTATTCTTAAATAGCAAAATAAACTGGTGACAGCCTTACTATGTGTGTGGTTTCACAATGGAAGTATAAGATTTTAGGGGGCGTACTTTTTCCCACTTAAAAATGTTTTAGGAACTTATTTCCTTAACTGCAAATATAGATCTACTGTGTCAGTTTATAGCATTCTACTATTGGTGATTGGTTCAGTAAATTATGATAAACCATGATAGAAAATACACAGCCATTAAAAACAATCATCTAGATCTACCCTTATATATATGAAAAAATGCTCAAGATAGATATTTGAATGAAAAAAAGTCTCCAAAACATCAGATATCATATACCATTTTTGTAAGCCCATGGAAATGCATGTATATACAAAGAAAATAAGTGACTATACACAGAAAAAAGTCTAAATGTTACCAGAGGTTATCTCTGAGAGTAGAATTCGAAATGACTTTTTTTTTTTTTTTTTTTTTTTTTGCGGTACGCGGGTCCCTCACTGTCGTGGCCTCTCCCATTGCAGAGCACAGGCTTCGGATGCGCAGGCTCAGCGGTCATGGCTCATGGGCCCAGCTGCTCCGCAGCATGTGGGATCTTCCCGGACCGGGGTGCGAACCCGTGTCCCCTGCATCAGCAGGTGGACTCTCAACCACTGCGCCACTAGGGAAGCCCCGAAATGACTTTTAAAACTTTTCCTTTTTCTAATGAACGTGTTTCAAAAAAACAAAAAACCTTTGGTCTGCCAAATATTGCTGGGCATTGTGGGAGAGAGAAATAGAAAGCAAAGCAGAGTCTACAGTCATAGGAGTCTAAATTTGCCATCAGACTATGAGCCTCTACCGATGTATGACTATCAGTCAGTTCTGTTGTCAGAATGGGGGGTGGGCCTGTAGTGAGGAAATGTCATCCGTGTGATGTCTTAGGGCTAGTTTCACTGGGTTTTCTGATCATGGGCTGCAGCCCTGGCCTTAGCCAGCTGCCTCATAGTTGGACTTCTTTGGTTGTAACACACACCTAGCCCAAGATCTGTTCCAGTGTCTCAATGCTATTGAAAACCCAACTCAGAGACACTGCTGGTATCTTTGGTTTGCGTACATGCAGGAGTCTGAGGCATGTAAGTATATTTGAGTATCTGTTTTTAATGGCCTGCATTGTTTCTCAGATGTTAGAAGGTACAGTTGATTTAGGGGCTGCCTGAAGCACAGTGTTTTCAGTTGGTTGGTGAATAATAGTTTCTTCTAAATTGTTCTGTCCACGTAAGCACCTGTATTCACATCCTTTAGAATAGGTGATTTGCACTAGTAAGAGCCTTCTTTCCTAGTTGCTATAGGAGAAGTAGCTTCTTCATTTGTTTTAGAAGTGGGAGGGAATGCCAGAGGACTTCCAATCTCTTTGGCGTCTCAAAGTCCTGTCTCAGGTGCTTGTGTCTTCAGTGTCTCTGTGTATGAACGGGAGCATCTTCAGGGTTTCTGCCCCATCCCTGTCGAGGTCCTAGCATTGCCCAGTGCCTTGTTGCAGTACCGGAAGTTGTATTCTTTCTCTTGCTCGGCTTTCAGTCTTGTTCCAGCTGACAAACATTGTGAATGGAAGACAGCCAAGAACTGCATGCAGGGTGGGACAAAGGCCTTTTGGAAGCTTGCTTTTGCCAAAATAGAAACAGCTACCCTCACCCTCACCCTGGCCCTGAGCTTTTCACAGCATCATATGGTTGCACAAAAGACGAAATGTGTTCTTTGCATTGAACAGCTCTCGGCCTGGTTGTAGCAGGATGAGTGCTTAGCATCTTACCTGCTCAGGAAGATATACCATCCCAGTACTTGAGCTGCCAGAACTAGAAGTGGCTTTGTATGCTACGTAATGGGAACTTTATCCAAGTTACAATAAAAATCTCATATGGGGAGAATAATGCCCCAAATGTTTGCTCTTCTGATATCAGAGTAAAAGGGGTACAAAGAGACATTAACCCCGCTCAATAGAGGTTAACATTTACCTGCTTCATCCCCCTTAATTTTCAAAAAAATGAATTAGAGAGTTATTGATATTTCACTGCAGGGAGGCCTCCAGCTCTACTCCATCACCAAGAAGCCTGAGTAAAGGCTAAAAGGGGTGTTTCTCTGGAAGGAATTAAAACACACACACACACACACACACACACACACACACACACACACACACTCCCAGAATTTAATCTCTGAACAGTGTTATCTTTCTAGTAAGAGAGCTCAGATCTTGCTTCCCTGTGACCTTCCAAGTTTCAGTCTGTGTTCTGTCTATCAGAAATTCCTCCTTCCCACCCACGAGTACCCTTCTGTTGTGGGAGAAGGAGGGCCTTTCCAGTCTTTTGTCTGTGGCCAAGCCAACGCTCAAACTGTGGTTTTCTCTGAGTCTCCTTGCTGAGGCATTGCTGTTTCCCACACCCAATAAAGAAGCAAAGGGCTTGTGCTTGTTGACCAGGTCTTATACAGCTGGTGCTTATACAGTTCTTACATGCCCAGGACATTGACTGATGACGGTGCAGCCCCCATCCCTGGGTTAACCCACAAGTGCAGAGTGCTAATACTGTATATCCAAACCTCACATTTTTTAGAAATTATATGGAGAGAACTTTATATAATTCTTCTGCTTGTTTTTGAATGAATATCAGGACAAAACAGTTCATACAATCTGTCATTGGTAGAGTTGTAGGATTAGGGCCAATACAGGCTATGGGGTATACCTGGGGAGGCTGATTTCTGCCAGTAGTCTAAAAACATCTATTTATATGTCTGCCTTTAACATTACCTGAGTACTTTCCTGGTTTGCTTCTTAATCAGATTTGATTACTTTAATCTCATTCCACTTAGTCTTGGCTTTGGTGAAACACCTGGGGACTTGTCCACATTACTGACTTTTGGGAGTTTTGGATGGCATAGAGTTGTAATAATTTCATTACCTATTCAGTATATGAGCATATGATCACCAAACAACAAATGAGAACCTGGAAGCTTTTTACTGTATTCGGAAAAAGTATCTGCTTTTTTGAGATGCAGCACATGTTACCTTGAGGCTGAAACAAGCTTGACTCTTTGGTAGATTGAGAATTATATCTCAGCTCAGTTAGGGTTCCACTTGGCTGCATGTAATAGGGCACCCCCCCCACACACACCCATGGCTTAAACAAGTTAGAGGTTTATTTTCTTTCCCCAGTACAGTCAGAAATCTAGAGCTAGGTGCTCCTAAAGTCCGTGGTGCTATCAGGAACCCGTGCTCCTCCTGTCTTTCTCCTCTGCGGTCCGTTAACAAGTAACTTCCACCCTATGGAAGTTACCTATGCCTGTCCACCTCTAGGTAGATATCCATGTTCTGGGTGGGGAGAAGAAGAGCAGTAAAGGGCAAAAGTTGTGCACCAACCAACCCAGTCTGCCCCCTTTAAAGAGCTTTCCCAGAACCTGTACCTGGAAACTTCTGTTTACAACTCAGAACTAGGTCACATGGTTATCTCAAGGTACAGGAGAGATTGGGAAATGTAATTTTTTAGCTGGGCACACATTATTACCCAAACAAAATCAGGGCAGTTTTATTGGGAAGAAAGGAAGAATTATTAGTACCCAAGCAAGTGAGTCCCCTAAGCAATAAATTCTTCTGATTTATTTTATTTTGTGTTTTGAGATAAAGACTGATCTTATTACTTATGGAACATTGGTGTCTAAGGTCCTGCCACAAAATTTGCATCTAGGAAGGTGAATTTATTTTTGTTTGGGGTCTATAGAAGGGCTTACTTACATTTTGTGGCTGAGTATAAGTTGAACACATACCACACTAGGCACTATTCAAACTCCAGAGAATGGTCCTATTACAAGATTACATCTCTACGTAAACACAAACTTGCCTATTTTCTTTTATGGGAATTTAACTGATGCTTAAAAAAAAAATCAATAGTTGGTATACTGTGAGTTGTTTTTTTTTTTTCATTCATGTTGTAAATGCTTATTAAGCACCTTTTATGCACAAGGCATTCTACTAGGCAGTTAGTGAAACAAAAATTAATCAGATATAAATCCAGGCATTTCCAGTATGAATTGTCCAGAAGCAGAAAAAAGTACATATATAAGTGCCTGTAATACAAGGTAGAATGTGCTAAATGTGATAAGACACATACAAATACATTTTTATAAGCATTTGGAAGAGGGAAAGATCATTTCTGCCAAAGAGAATTGAGTAAATATGATCTGGGGAACCTACACATATGTTTTCACTTTAAGAGTTTGTTTTTGCAGCTAGTGAGCATCATTGTAAGACTAGAAAACTATGTTGAAAAACGTAGAACCAACTACCATTCACAAGTCATTACAGATAAGCAGACTTACATATCAGCCCGTCCTTTGGTTCCTCAGTAAAAGGCAGTAGTTTGGGAAGGAAGGGAGCATTTCAGTTTCTACTGTGTGCCTGGCACTTTGATTTATTTCAAGAAACCTTTACTGAGTGCCTGGGCTACATTTACTTATGTGATCTTCATTTAATCCCCAACAATCCAGCCAAGTGATTATAATTGTTTTATGAGGAAGCTAAAGCTCAGAGAGGTTAAGTAACTTGAAAAGGCCACCCAGTGTATAAGTGACAGAGCCTGCATTTGAGCCCAAGCACATTTGACTGCAGAGCCATGCTCCTTTCCACTTACCTGAGTGTCTCCTTTTCGCTGATGACCTAATCTGGTTTTGTAGCCATAGTAAGTGTTGAACAGTCACTTCCTTCTTCAACCCAGTCTAGTGGCAGGTCCTAGAACCAGCTGCCTGAAACTTGGTTTTCATTTGGATACTTTGATTTGTACTCAGAAAGTTAATCTGTTACCTGCTCAAATCTTGTTAGAACTTGACTTCCTTTTGACTTTTCAATAATTGATTTTTGTAATAAATAACTACATATAGATGGTACAAAATTCAAAAAGGTACAAATGATATCTAGTAAAAAATTAGTTTCCCTCTCCCCCTGACCCCTAGCTGACAGTTCTTTTCCATGGAGGATGCCAGTTATTTTTAAGAGCCTTTCAAAATTGTTCTGTGCAGATACCAACATTGTATATATGTTTATGTGTGCGTATTGGCATATAACTGTATGTTTGTATGTATCCTTTTTTCTTTTTTACTCAAGTAGAAGCTTACTATACTCACTGTTCTGATCTTGCTCTTTTTATTCATCTTTTTATTTGTATTTAGATGTCCCAGGAAGATTTTTTAATAAAAGGAAAACTCAGTGAATTTGAAATACGGTTGTCACCAGGGCAACATGTATTAAATAGATGTTCTTACTGATGGCAGTTCCGTCACAGTGTGAAAAATCTAACTCAGTAAAGAATGTTTTTATTTCCAAGAGCATTTCACTAACAGTGGTTTTCCTCCTCTACTACTCATCCAGTGAACGTGTTTATGGATGGTCGACATAGGACTCTTCAGCCCCCATTCTGAGTTCTGATCTTCTCCCCACCCTGAATGAGGCATCTTTCAAGCACTCTTCAGTCGAAGCTCACTTATTGGGAGGCAGTGGTGAAAATAGAAGCCTAGGTTAGCCCTCTCCTGCCTCCCTCCTTCCTCCCAGTTGAATCTCTCCCACAGATTCTGAGGCCCTCAGATATGGAAACAGTGCTTGAAAGGAGTGGGTTTGTTTTTGAGCCAGTCCCCACAAGCTGGCCTCTGCTGCACCCCTTGGTTTCTGCAGATCACCCAACCCCTTGCCTCCCCCACTCCCACGTACACCCCCATGTACACACTCTGCAGCCCCAGGCTCCTGGCTTTGCCCCTGGGCTCACGTCTTCCTCAGCTCCCCTCTGTGGTCAGAGATAGAGGCAAGCGAACAGCTCTTCAGTTCCCTTTCGGGTGGTTTCCAGAGACGGGGAACATCTCAGTCCAGTTGGTCTGTGTGAAAAAGCCCCAATCCTCCACCTCTGAAATCACTGTGCTCTTTGTCAAGCCTCTCAGCCAAACACATTCCCTCCACACGAGACCCCCTCCCTGATCCCCCACTCATACCTGCCCAGCCTGGAGCCCTTGGACACAGTTTCCTGAAATGGGACCTTCCAAGGCATGAGTATAGGAGGGTTGGTTAACATTTATTTACTAAAGCTACCCAGTTTGTCTCTTATATCTTAAAAAATAAGTTTACCTGGTGAAGTTCACCTAAAAGGTGAATGTAAGAGCATCTGAACTTATTCCTTTAGGCCTTGCCATGAGGAAATGACATTTCTTCCATGCCTCTTAAAATGTCGTGCCTACAAATAGATATCAGTTGCCAGAAATCCTTTTAATAAAAAGTCCTACGTATTTTGTCAATTATATTATTTTCCTCCTAATATTATTTTACATTTAAAGCTTTTATGAAGCAATGCATATTGAAAGCAGTGTTAACACAATTGAAGAATCAGGAACAAAATTTGGGACACAAAAAAACTATTTCTAATGGGGTGAATTAAGCTGTAAGAGTTTTTTTAAGCCTCTCCCTGAGGAAGCGTACAATTAAATACATCCTTACTGCAGGTACATGTTGGTGTTTGTGACATCTAGATGGTTTTTAGGTCATTATTTAGTAGTTGTAGGCTTACCCTCTGAGCGAAAATACCCTTGTTTTGCTCTGGTATTTGTATATAGTAACTACTATTGATGTAGTAATTTTACTTTGAAAGTGTTTTCAAGTGTAGTTTTATGTTAATCTTTAGGTCATCAAGGTGTTACTACGCCACACTGGCTCCTTCCCTTTCCTCCAAGGTACGAACCTTCTAGAGGAGTTCAGAGTTCTGGGAGTGGGCTGGAATTGAGTCAGGCTTCAAGTCACTTTTGTTCTGTGCTGTATTTCTAGTACTCGATACCCAGCAAGAGGCATTCATTAAATACTTGTTGACTTTAACAATGAAGGGATACTAAGACTGAGAGAGACCAAATGCTCCTCTAATTCACGCATATGGACAATACATAGTACCCAGCCGCCCTGAGTCCTACTCCAGTGTACTTTCAGCAAGATAATCTCAACTCTCTGCTAAAAGAGATTTTCCTTCCCTGAACCTAAACCTGCATTGGCTTTATTGGAGGAGAAGTTTTTCCTTAAAAATTACTTAATTTTAACGGTTTCCCATTTCCTTTTGTCCCACCTCAGGATTGCAAACCAGTTACTGACTTACAGCAAACTAATTCGCGAAGGGCATCTCCATCTTTCATTTTTTTCTTTTTCTCGTAGGTGATCTTTGGCAGCCAGACACTACCTAACTCCAATTTATGGACAATAAATAACGGTGCAGCTTGCAGAATTTCAAGCGCCACAGCTAGTGGCCAGAAGCCAACCACTCTGCCACAAACAGTGGTGCCGGCTCCAAGCTCTTCCTCTTCCCTGGTCCCCAAACCCCCGTCCAATCACAAACAAGTCCTCAGAAAGGCAGCATCCCAGAGGGCTTCCAAGTAAGTTTTCAGTAATCTTCTGTTCAGTTTCTTCTGAGTTGTGTCAATTCTATGCAAACAGTACTCTCTATTTCTGGAGGCTCGAGACAGTTTGTGCTGAAATGTTGAAAAGAACACCTGATGGGGAATAAAGGCTAACTGGTTCTCAGCGCCCGGCTACAAATTAGAATCACCTGGGGAGCTATTGCAACATGGCCAATGTCCAGGCTGTGTCCTGTGGGAGGGGCAGGCACTGCTCTTTTATGTTCCCCAGTGGTTGTGATGAGTGCTGCCACTGGCAGGGTTCAGGGTCATTGCTAACTAACTCTTCTGGCCTCTAGCAGGAACCTCAGTCAGACAGTGCACTGGGTAACAGTGCTGAACTGTGGGCTTGGAGGGAGGAAATGAAAACTTCCTCCTGGATGTGTTTTTCTTTTGGTCATTCTACAGAGTTAGATCTTTTCATATATATTTCAGATAAAATGCAATACTCTTCCCTCACCCCCACCCTTGTTTCTTCATTTTTAGGCATTTGAAAGGGAAGACATAGGATTGGGATTTCATTAGAGGGATTAACTTCATTGACCTTAGTCATCAGGCTCTGTGTAGCAACAATATTTCTAATACCTTTTGTCATCTACCTGTTTTACCTCAAAAAAGACATTTCCGTACCTGAATCACGTTTTTTAGGTCACGTCCTTCACTGTACCTCCAGCCATCTTCCCTAGTAAACCAGAAGTGGACTGGTAAAAGGAGTGCTGGTTCTAACAGCCCCTCTCCATTTAAAATTGGGGAACTTATCAAAGATGTCTGGAAGAGGCAGGCATTCCCTGATGGATAAAGGCCTAGAGGAGGTTTGTGTATTTCTCTTGTTCTCGTTGAGGCTCCCCATTCATCTGTCCTTCACAAAATCAATTTTAGTTGTAAGAAGGAATCCTAGGGCATAGAAGAAGCAGTTAGTGTTTTTCCCCCCTTGGTTAATGAATCAAATTCTGGATTTGGATCGAAAACAATCCCTCGTGGTTGTTTTAATAGTATTGCTGCCATTATTCATTTATCCAACAAACGTTTATTCAGTGCCTACCAAGTGCCAAGCACTGTTCTAAGAATAACAGGCATCGTAATGACTTTATAGAACTATCTGGAGCAGTAGGAGAGGGCAGTGGGAAGGCTGCAGTTCGTGGTTGAGAGCCAATAGCATGATCAGAAGGATGTATGGTCCCTCACCCTAGAAAGAATAGCCTTGAATCCTTAAGAGTGCAGCCTCTGGAGCCAGCCTGCCTGTGTCCCATCCCACCCACCCCCCCCTACACACACACACACACACACACACACACTTTATTAACGTGAGATCTTCCACAAGTTACAAATTACTTAAACTCTTGACTTCAGTTTCCTTATTTGTGAAGTGGGGATAACAAAGTGTATTTGCTTCATAGGACAGTTGATAAATATTAGCAGACTTAATATCTGTAAAGTACATAGCACAAGACCTAGCACACTTAAGAACTCAGTAAGCCTTAGTAACCATTATAAGCATTCCAAAACCACACTTTCATTCCCAGGTTTGAGAAGCCCACAGTTAGGTGGGAATATCAGTGAGTTGGATATGAATGTTGAATTTGCCAGTGTGCTCCTGGTTTGTGGCTGTTCCAATCATTGCTGAGATGGCCCGTGGTGCCCCTGTGGCTAGTCTGCTGGTGGAGAGGGGGGCTCCGTCAGCAGGCAGCAGGGCTGGACATTCGAGGACCCCACTCACTGCCCTGAACTCATGCTGGCAGGAGAGCACTTCAGGCTTCTGAGATGGAATTGCAGCTCTATGGACAAACTTTGCTTTGCTGCATTTTTGTGGTTTCTTCTCTCTGACGGGCAGGAGTGTGGGAAAACCGGAAGCAGCTCAGCACCAAAAAAGCACAGAAGAGGGGGGGAAAGCAAGATTTCTTCAGAATTTAAGAAATATAATCCAAGTATCAAAAGGCATGCTATGAGGCGTTGTTCCAGGAAATAGTTTCCAATTTGCCTTTAAAACTCTAGCACAAGTCTCTGAAGCTAAACAAGTTAGCACTAATGGAGACCTGAACATCCTTTCCCTTATATGTAAACTGTAGTGCCGTGAGGCCCCTGCTGTTTTCAATATGCTTCCGACTCTTAGGAAAAAGAACAGCATTGTTTTTCTCTGAACTGACTCAATGAAAAGTTCCCCCTAGGAAGTATCTAGGTAAAGTTTTTAAAAATAATCTTTTTATTTAAGAATTATTTTAGATTTACAGAAAAGCTGTCAAGATAGTACACGTAAAGATAAATAAACCCAGTTTTCCCCACGGTTAACATCCTATACTGCCATGGTACATTTGAAGACTGCCATACTAAGAAACTGTCATCGGTACATTACTATGAACTAAACTCCATACTGTATTTGGATTGATGAAGTTATTTTTAATCTAGAGAAACCTTTCATGGCTCCCGAAATCAGGATCCTGAGTATCAGTCGATACACTACTCTTATTGTTCTGAAGTAATTCTTGTTCCTAGCAAGCGTAGTAAGTTACTTAACATCTGTGGGACTCAGTTTCCTATTTAAAATAGGGATAATAATAGTACCTGCCTCATGGGGTTTCTAAGAGAAATAAATGAATTAATGAATGTCAAGCACAAATACAGTGCCTGGTACATAATAAATGCTAAATAAATGTTAGGTATTATGGTTAATACTAAGTTGGCACTTCAAGAAATTTTCATGTAATTTTTTACTTTCTTCCTGCAAGATGTGTTGCTTCATTTGCTTGGAGCTTATTGCGGCCTTTATTCGGGCTCAGTTCAGATGAATCCGGAACCCTCAGTTATGACTGGAGGGAGATACAGAGTCACACTCAGGAATGCCATAGTTGTCCCAAGAGACACAGCCAATGAGAAGTCGTGATGAGCTTTTGACCGTGCCAAGCCCTGTGTTTTTGGTTGAACTTCAGGCTTCTCCTAGCACAGCAGTTGGCACTGGACAAATATAGAAGCAATTTCCAAGAGCATCAAAGTTTCCACATCCTAGAGGGTTGAGTCTAGAGAACAATGGAACATAAAAGATGGAATGTCGTTTGGATTTTGGTGCAAAGGGAATTGAGAATCAGAACAGTGGGGTCCTGTTTCTTTATGATAGTAGTCAGGTCACTTTTCCTCTAAAGGTTTCAGCTTCCCATCTGTAAAACAAAACCCACTGTCCCCACTGAATAATTAACCAAAATAACCTGTTTTCAGTCTATTCTGTTGAAAGATTTTTAATGAACACGTTTGTTTTTTAATATTGATGCTTTACAGCCATTTTCCTCATCCTTTCTTGGCCCAACAGTTCTTTGTTACAGTTCTCAAATTCATATATTTATATTTCCTTTAGCTAAATCTCACTTGTCAATTCTGTGAAGAGAGTGGTTTAGAATTTTTTTTTACCTTTTCCATGGTGCCAATACCCTTTTTTGATTTTCCTCTTTAATGTTTGTAACACTTCATAATTTAGTACCAACTTCAGATCCTCCTTTCAAAACTATTTGTGGTATTTCTTCCAAGCAGTCAGCTGAACTAGGAAGGATGACAGACTGTGAACAACTGCATGCATATGAACTGTTCCTTCCTTGTAAAAGACCTCTTTTTTTTTCAGAGCCAGAATCACACTCTCCAGGAAATATGGAGAAAGAAACCTGAGATGATTAAAGTTTGCCAGGGAGGTGGGCAAAACTCATAGACTAGAGATGAATTTGGAAGGGCAGGGTCAAAGCTGTTTACCTTGGGACTTCTCTGAAGAAAGAAAACTGTATGAGAAACACCAGACTTAACACATTTTTGACCGGAGACGTATTACGGCCACAGGCATTCGTTTCTGCAAAAATCCCCCAGTCAATAATGTGTTAACTAAAGGACTTTTCTTTAAATAGCTGGGGTTACCTTTCCTTGCCAGGTTTTAGGATATCCTGCCTCAGGGTGACCTCAGTAGAAATTGAAGTCAACTGCCGTTCAGTGTCAGCACCCAGGACAGTGGTGTTTGCTAAAGGCTGCCAGGGAGTAGGAAGGAGGAAAGCAATCGAGAGCCCGGGAGCATGTTAAACCAAATACCAATTAATGTGACTGGAACATTTGGTGATGTCAGCAATGTGATGGAGGTGTCAGAAAAATATAAAAATAAGGATCAGGAAAAAAATATGCTCTATCTTTTTAACATATGAGTCATTAACAGGAGGCAAAGTGATCAGGAGTTACAATGGTCCAAAAGTAGGGTCTTGATGTGAGCACTGAAGATGTCATATTATAGGTTAACCATCTTCTCTCAGCCTTTCAGCCTTTTATTATGTGTAGTTTCAAGAAATATAATTGAATCTGTAGCATATCCATCCTTAAATATAAGATTTCTAAATTATGCATTTCCCAAATATATAATCATAGACTTTCAGTGCTGGAAGATAAAGGCCTGGATGAAGGCACAATGTCGGGCTTTGGGTGTAGCAAGGTATACAGATGGTCAGTGGCAGAACCAAAGCCAGAATTCATATCCCCCACTGTGCTAACCCCATACTCTTCTCAGTAGACCACTGATTTCAGACCCCTCCCCCACCCCCCCACCAGTCCATTCACATCCATTCTGTACAGCAAGTGGCAGATTAATCATCCTAAAATACTGCCTTTGGGAAAAATGCAGTGTCAGCACTTAGGAACTCACTTCCGTTCCTTTCCACGCCAGTTTTACCACTTAAGTGGCCAATGAAATACTCAAGAGGAGGAAGAATTAGTGTCACCCTCATACTGCGGTGTTGGGGAAATGTCTGTTAGATGTAGCACAAGAAGCATTGCATAGAACAACAACATCGAGGGCTTTATATACTGCCTGTCTATGGGAGTGCAGTGTAGGAAAATACTGGGAGCCCTGGAATACACCAGACAATGCCCTCTCACTCTAAGGGGTAGGCCTGGGGCTAGAAAGAGCTAAGGGCCAGTTGAGGAGTCACCACTTAGACTCCCTTTCCTCTACCAGGCCTCAGCGTTTGGACCTCAGTGGTGGCATTAGGAGATCTTAGGAATTGGTTTGGGCATGACGACGATGACATCAGTCAGAGAACTAGGTACTAGTAATCACTTCTAACCAAAAGTTGCCATTGGGATATGTACGGTCCAGTGGGGAGAGAAATACGTGAGAGTCATAGAATGATGGATCTTCCTTTGGTGATTCATACTTAGGTAATTTAAATTAAAATCTTACTTCTCATTCCTGCTTGCTGGGATGTTAAAATGGTAATATAAATGTTGGGTATTTCCCATCTCTCACTTCCCTTCTTTCTTATCTGATTATGAAAATCCCTTTTTTAAAGGTTTGGACAGAAACTTAAAATAGCCTTTGATAGAATTCCTATCAGTTCCTCTGTAATCCCGTGTCCTTATTAGCAAACTTAGACTTTCTTCTCCAAGGATGAGCAAATATTTTAAAATCTTGGGGCCTGGGAGTAGATAGTATAGCTTAAAAGAAAGCTCCGTGGAGAAGATTCAGAGGAGCTGCCAACCTCCAAAATAAGTTTAATCAAGAAAGAAAACAACATTTTAGAAAATCCCTAATGTGCATTGGTGTGTAGAGCTAGAAAAATCTATCTAAGAGAGAGCAAGCAGTCTGGGGTCAGGAACGATTAAATGGAAATGAGAACACCTGAGTGAAAAATTGGGTTGAACACAGTGAATCGAGATTGGGCACTGCAGAAAATTGAATTAATGAAATTCAGGACAGATTTTTAAAATTCTGCCAAAATTCTGAGGAAAAGGTATACAAAGGTAAAAATGATGAGAGAAAAGATAGGTTCAACCTAAAATAGTGAATTCCAGAATGAGAATAGAATAGTCATTATTATAGGCAAAATAGACCTAACATAAGGACATAAAGGGTTTTGAACAATATAACTAATAAGATTAAATTAACAGACATGCAATTTTATGCCCTGCAGAGCTCCCAGGGAGTATTTTTCAAAACGAAACTATCTCAGTGTAAATCCTAAAAAATCGGAAATTATACAGTCTTCATTCTCTGACCACTTTACAATAAAATGAGATATTAAACATATAGACAAATGTCCAAATAATTTTAGAATGTTAAAACATTCTTTTAAGTAACGTGGATCAAAATTATTTTGGAAACTACCTTGAAAATAAGAATTGTACATATCAGAACAAGACAAGAAAGCCCACTCTAGCCACCTTTATTCAGCAGTTAGGCAAGAAAAAGAAATAAAAGGCATCAGTGTGGAAAGTAAGAAGTAAAACTATCTATTTGCAGAATGCCACTATTTGCAGATGACATGATATTGCATACAGGTTGCATACAACCCTAAAGACCCCACCAAAAGACTGTTAGAAGTCATACATGAATTCAGTGAAATTTCAGGATACAAAATTAATATACAGAAATCTGTTGAATTTCTCTACACTAACAATAAACTATAAGAAAGAGAAATTAAGAAAAGAGTGCCTTTTACAATTACATCAGAAAGAATAAAATACCTAGGAATAAATATAACCAAGGAGGTGAGAAGATCTGTTCGCTGAACGCTATAAGGCACTGATGAAAGAAATTGAAGACAAACATAAATGGAAAGATATTCCATGCTTATGGATTGGAAGAATTAATATTGTTAAAATGTCCAGACTTCCCAAAGCAATCTACAGATTCAGTGCAATCCCTATCACAATTCCAATGGCATTTCTCACAGAAATAGAACCAAAATCCTAAAATTTGTATGGAACCACAGAAGACCCAAATAGCCCAAGCAATCTTGAGAAAGGAAAACAAAGCTGGAGGCATCATGCTCCCTGATTTGAAACGATATTACAAAGCTACAGTGATCAAAACAGCATTGGCATAAAAACAGACACATAGATCAATGGAACAGAATAGAGATCCCAGAAATAAATCCAGACATATATGGTCAATTAATTTACGACAAAGGAGCCAAGAATATACAAAGGGGAAAGGACAGTCTCTTTAATAAATGGTGTTGGAAAAATTGAATAGCCACATGCAAAAGAATGAAACTGGACTACTATCTTAAAACATACACAAAAATTAACTCAAAATGAATTAAAGACTTGAATGTAAGAATGGAAACCATAAAACTCCTAAAAGAAAACGTAGGCAGTAATCTCCTTGACTTGGTCGTGGCGATGAGTTTTTGGATTTGACAACAAAAGCAAAAATAAACAAGTGGAGGGCTTCCCTGGTGGCGCAGTGGTTGAGAGTCTGCCTCCCAATGCAGGGGACACAGGTTCGTGCCCCGGTCCGGGAAGATCCCACATGCCGTGGAGCGGCTGAGCCCGTGAGCCATGGCCGCTGAGCCTGTGCATCCGGAGCCTGTGCTCCGCAACGGGAGAGGCCACAACAGTGAGAGGCCCGCATACTGCAAAAAAAAAAAAAAAAAGAAATTTGCTAAGAGAGTAGAACTTAAATGTTCTCACCAAGGAGAAGGAGAAGAAAGAAAAAGGTAAGTATGTGAGGTAAATAACTAGATAGGGGAATCCTTCCACAATGCATATGTATGTCAAATCACCACGATGTACTTTGAATATCTTGTGATTTTATATGTCAAGTCAATAAAGCTGAAATAATTTTTAAAAACAAGAAAAAGAATTATATGTATCAAAACTTATATTTGAAATTTAGGCAAAGATGCACTCAAAGGTAAATTCATAATTATTTTCAGTGTTAAATATGTAAAGATTGTAGAGAAATTAACCAAGATACAAATGGCAAATTAGGTTCAACCAATATAGTGGTTTCAGCTGATTACAGCAGAGCGTCAGGTTAAAAAGAATTATGAGGACTTCTGTGAGCTCAGCAAGACAGAGTGCTGTGATAGATTAGTAATGTCTGATGTTGAGCGTAGTGAATATGCACGCCACATATTTGTCATACCTGAACTAAGCTTCCATCTCTAGAAGTTAAAAAAGGGTCAATAAAACAAAGCTAAGAAAAACAGATCAAAGGAAATCAAGAAGAAAGCAATATAAACTGAAAAGCAAGCAGCAAAATTAGTTAAATCCAAAGCCTTGTTTAGTTCGGGGTAGGGGGACAGGGAAGGAGAAAATAAACACAGTTCTGCCAGAAAAATAAGAGAATTAAAAATAGAAGTTTTTAAAAGTAGATATAGGGGAGATTGAAAAATTATGAGGACACTGCACACAATCGTATGCTACTAAATTTTTTAAACTGGATGAAAGATAATATTTTGAAAAATATGAACTATCAAAATTGGTTCTTGAATAAAAAAAAAACCCAAGTAGAACACGGTAGAAGTTTTTAAACTATCCAAATGGGTTCTTAAAGAAATAGGGTACACACGTAGGCCTAGGAAGCAATTTTAAAATATTGTCTTTAAAGTAGTTCTTTGAACCTTTTTCCTGAAATATTTGGAGGCTTCCAGCTGCCTGCAAAGTAAAGTTGAGAGTCCTTACTCTGGACATTGAAGCCCTCTGCAGTTTGTCCTCCGTCCTGTCTCCAGTCTGCTTCACACATGGCTCCATTCATTGTTCCTACCTGCTCATGTCATGCCCCCTGCACAGAATGCCCTTAACTATCTTGAATCTAAGTCCTGCCTTTTATTCAAGATCAGGTTCTAATTTATCATCTTGACACAGCTTGACCAGATGCCCCATTCTCAGCTCCTCAGCTGACTCTTCCATCTGCCTCCTTGTCTTATTTTTCCTTTTCATATGTGTTCTGCTTTTCGTTAAGTCTATTAGGGACAGATATCTTGTCTTCATCCTTTTATCATATATATACTGAATGTGCACTGCTGTGCATTGCTGTAAATACTGGTGATGACACCAGTGGACGAGACAGACATGAGCCCTCTTTTCATGAAGGTTGTTTTTGAGAGACAGGAGAGAAGTTCAGCCCCTGATATGGCTTATATTCATGATAAGTTCTCAGGAAATGGTAGTGAAGGAGGTGGTGGTGAAGATAGAGATGGTGGCACCATAGTATTTTGCATCAAGGTTCACTAAATAACAATTATCTCTTCGTTAGTTATTTAGACCATGTAGAGGAGTGTATGGGAGGCAGTAGAGTACAACTGCTAATATCCCAAGATTTCGAATTAGACTTGAATCCTGGCTCCTTTACTTAATTGACTGTTATTTAGGGATACCTCTAAGCTTCTGTTTTGTTATCTGCAAAATATTACCTACGTCGTGGAGCTGTTCTTAGGATTAAAGGAGATCGTGTGTTTCCCTGACATATATTAAGTGTCCATTGCATGCCGGTTGGTGTAGTTTGTAATCCCTGCTGCCGTTATTGTTCCCTGTTAAAAGAAATCTCACTTTTGTTGTTAGTAAACTGATATTCATAAGTATGATTTGGCTCTAGCTAGCAAGGCTATGGAAATTCACACACATTCTGATTTCCTGAACACTAATAACTCTAATGACTACTGAAGGCAAAGGCTTAGTTTCAAACAAAACAAAAGATTAGATTTGGACTTACTGACTTCCAGTCAAGTTGGCTCCGTAAGTTCTCACTTAGTATTCCGCCTCTGCTTCAAATAGCAGTGATAGATAAAAAGCTTAAAGAAGAAAAAAGAAACAAGGGAAGCATCTCCTTGGCCCCAAAGTGTACAGAAATGAATAGCAATCAGTGAATGAGGCTGAAGCAACAAGTTTTCTGAGCCCTGCTGTGGAAGCAGGCAGTGGCAGCCTGGAGCTCAGCTCCCGTGGCATATTGGGGCCTGAGAGTACCCTACCCGAGAGGAGAGACTCATTAGTAGAAAATAAAACAGTGATTTTTTTCAACTGGAGATGATGTTGCCCCCCAGAGGACATTTGACAATGTCTGGAGTCATTGGTTGTCATAATTGAGCGGGGGGAGGGGGGGAGGGGGAGGGGTGTTGCTACTGGCATCTAATGAATAGAGTCTAGGGATGCTACTAAACGTCCTGCAAAGCACAGGACAGTTCCCCACAGTGAAGAATTACCCAGTCCAAAATGTCAGTAGTACCAAGGTTGAAAAATCCTGAGCTAAAGAATGCACTGGGCTCTTCTACAGGGAGACTGACAAAGCTGACATGGACCCACTGGCTGAGGCTCCATCTTTATATAAGGCTATGGGCCTACAGAGTTAGAAAGGTAATGAAATACCCTTGCAACTGTTCATGTCTCAGAACTCACCTGGATTTCTATTTATGTCTGAGGCAGGGGCACCAGAATACCACTGTAAAGTCTGGTTCTGGACTGGGGTCAGGGGGACTGGATAGAGGCAACTGTAAAATCTTCAGACTGGGAGGGGTGAGCAAGTAGGGAGACAAAGGGGGGAAGTGATTTCTATTCAAAATGAGCCTGCAAACCCAAATTCTAAAACGCATGAATAAATCTAATATTAAGAAGGATTGCCAGCAGAATCAGCAACTGGGCCATGAATTCCTTGCAGATGAAATTAATATTTTTGAATGGTCAGACATATTAGATCATGTATCTAACAGTATCTTGTGGAACATGACATGTGACTCTGATAGGAATATCAGAAGAGAGAGCTGAAGGATAGATGAACAAGCAATACTTTAAAAAATAACATCATTAATCATTAGAGAAATGCAAATCAAAACTACAATGAGGTATCATCTCACACCGGTCAGAATGGCCATCATCAAAAAATCTAGAAAGAATAATGCTGGATAGGGTGTGGAGAAAAGGGAACACTCTTGCACTGCTGGTGGGAATGTGAATTGGTACAGCCACTATGGAGAACAGTATGGAGGTTCCTTAAAAAACTACAAATAGAACTACCATATGACCCAGCAATCCCACTACTGGGCATATACCCTGAGAAAACCATAATTCAAAAAGAGTCACGTACCACAATGTTCATTGCGGCTCTATTTACAATAACCAGGACATGGAAGTGACCAAAGTGTCCATCGACAGATGAATGGATAAAGAAGATGTGGCACAGATATACAATGGAATATTACTCAGCCATAAAAAGAAACAAAATTGAGTTATTTGTAGTGAGGTGGATGGACCTAGAGTCTGTCATACAGAGTGAAGTAAGTCAGAAAGAGAAAGACAAATACCGTATGCTAACACATATATATGGAATTTAAGAAAAAAAAATTTCATGAAGAACCTAGGGGTAAGAGAGGACTAAGGACACAGACCTACTAGAGAATGGACTTGAGGATATGGGGGGGCGGGAAGGGTGAGCTGTGACAAAGCAAGAGAGTGGCATGGACATATATACACTACCAAACGTAAAATGGATAGCTAGTGGGAAGCAGCCACATAGCACAGGGAGATCAGCTTGGTGCTCTGTGACCACCTAGAGGGGTGGGATAGGGAGGGTGGGAGGGAGGGAGATGCAAGAGGGAAGAGATATGGGAACATATGTATATGTATAGCTGATTCACTTTGTTATAAAGCAGAAACTAACACACCATTGTAAAGCAATTATACTCCAATAAAGATGTAAAAAAAAAATTTTAAATAGCTGAGAATTTTCTGGAACTGGAGAAAGATACGAGTCCTCAGCTAAAAAAAAAAATCATTTCTTGTACCAAAATAAATGCACCTCTAGACACATCATAGTGACAGTGCAGACCATCAAGCATAAATGGGGAGTCTCACGTATTATCTGAAAGAAAATTCACTTTAACTACAAAGGAAAACAGAATACCAGCATTCTTCTCTTCAGAAGTAATAAGTGGCAGAAGACGAGAGCTAATAGCTTTACAATGTTGAGATAAAGTAACTTTGAGTCTAGAATTTTATATATAGCTAAATTGTCATTCAAGAAAGAAGGCAAAAAATAATAATAATTTGAGGGCTTCCCTGGTGGCGCAGTGGTTGAGAGTCCGCCTGCCGATGCAGGGGACACGGGTTCGTGCCCCGGCCCGGGAGGATCCCACATGCCACGGAGCAGCTGGGCCCGTGAGCCATGGCCACTGAGCCTGTGTGTCAGGAGCCTGTGCTCCACAACGGGAGAGGCCACAGCAGTGAGAGGCCCGTGTACCACAAAATAAATAAATAAATAAATAATTTGAGATATTCAAGGTCTAAGAGTATACCACCCATGGCCTTCACTGAAAGAAATAGCAAAGATAAAAGTGAACACAGAATAACATGAAACAGTGAAGTGCAAAAATTTTATAAAATGTCTATAAATGTTAGTGACTATAAAAATAATTGTTGGTCTTCTTTAAGAAGATAAAACACATTTAAGACAACAACAGGATTCAGGGACAAGAGTAGTCAGTGGATAGTAAATGTATAACAGAGCTGTGTCAAGTTTAAGCACAGGACAGAATACTGAATGGCTTTACACTTTCTTAGAAAATAATAGCTAAATAATTAACATACAGTCTATTGCTTTCAAACCAACAGAGGGGAAGAGAAAGGAATGTAGAAACTCTATGAATCCAGTGGGAGGCAGGAAATGAAGGGAAAAAAAAGCAAAGGAAAAAGATGGTAAATGGAAAATTTAAACTAAGATAAAGTAAAACACATGTGTAATCACAATAAATGTTAACAGATTATACTCTTCTATTAAAAGATAGATTACCAAATTCCATTTTTTAAAATGCTCAGTTATAAGCTGCTTAAAAGAGACATACCTAAAGTAAAATCTTGCAGAAAAGTCAAAGATTGGAAAAAGGTAAACCATGCAATACTAATTAAAAGGAAAACTAGTATATCCATAGATAAAATTAAGCAAACATCATTGATAGGGATAAAGAAAAGCACTTGTATGCACTTAACATAACTTCAAAATATATAAATCAAAAGCTAACAAATTATTTAAGAGAAATTCACAAATTATCATGGTGAGTAATTTATTTAAATATACTTCTATCATTAACTGACAGGTAACTCAAACAAAAATTTCTGAAGATTTTGAATATTTGAAATGGAGAATTAACAGTTTGCTTTAGTAAGTGGCTTTTAATCTTTTTTGACCACCACTCATAATTTAAAAATACATTTTGTATGCAACCCAGTAAAAATATCTCTATGTATATGAAATAAAAGTTTCACGAAATACTACTTCCTATCCTTTTAATTTATTAATTATTATTTTGTTTTCACAGACATTATGCACTGAAGCATAATTACACATGAAAACACTTGAGAGAGTGTACCTAGTCCATAAAGTTGGTGATGATCCTATTTCTCTCACTGGGATTTTAAACTCTCCCTAGGATATGACACTTTGGAACTATAAACTTCATAGAACAGGTGAAGCCATGGAGGCCAGAACAGTTCACACCAACTGACCCATGGTCATAACACCCAAGGGAGAAGAGCCGTAGTAATTGTTCATGTTCATTCAGGCTTACCCAAATCTTCCCGACTGGATCTCAAGTGAGATAGTATTAAGTGCTGGCTCCTTCTTTATTGTAGAGTTTGATATTTCAGTCTCAAGGTGTTATTTCTAAGACTTGAGAAGCTAGATCTTGCGAACAGCCTCGCGAAAGAAACGGTACTGGGTTTAAAGAAAGACTGTGATGTCTGCTCTAATCTAAAGACTTGTGTTTTAGAAATGACTTTTTTTTTTTAACATCTTTATTGGAGTATAATTGCTTTACAATGGTGTGTTAGTTTCTGCTTTATAGCAAAGTGAATCAGCTATACATATACATATGTTCCCATATCTCTTTCTTCCCTCTTGCATCTCCCTCCCTCCCACCCTCCCTATCCCACCCCTCTAGGTGGTCACAAACCACCTAGCTGATCTCCCTGTGCTATGCGGCTGCTTCCCACTAGCTCTCTTACATTTGGTAGTGTATATATGTCCATGCCACTCTCTCACTTCGTCACAGCTTACCCTTCCCCCTCCCCATATCCTCAAGTCCATTCTCTAGTAGGTCTGTGTCTTTATTCCCATCTTACCCCTAGGTTCTTCATGACCTTTTTTTTTTTCTTAGGTTCCATATATATGTGTTAGCATATGGTATTTGTTTTACTCTTTCTGACCTACTTCACTCTGTATGACAGACTCTAGGTCCATCCACCTCACTACAAATAACTCAATTTCGTTTCTTTTTATGGCTGAGTAATATTCCATTGTATATATGTGCCACATCTTCTTTATCCATTCATTCTTTTTTCTTTATTCTGCTCTGCAGTAGTTATTTCCACTATTTTATCTTCCAGGTCACTTATCTGTTCTTCTGCCTCCGTTATTCTGCTATTGATCCCTTCTAGAGAACTTTTAATTTCATTTATTATGTTGTTCATCATTGTTTGCTCTTTACTTCTTCTAGGTCCTTGTTAAACGTTTCTTGTATTTTCTCCATTCTATTTCCAAGATTTTGGATCATCTTTACTATCATTATTCTGAATTCTTTTTCAGGTAGACTGCCTATTTCCTCTTCATTTATTAGGTCTGGTGGGTTTTTACCTTGCTCCTTCATCTGCTGTGTGTTTTTCTGTCTTCTCATTTTGCTTATCTTACTGTGTTTGGGGTCTCCTTTTCACAGGCTGCAGGTTCGTAGTTCCCATTGTTTTTGGTGTCTGTCCCCAGTGGCTAAGGTCGGTTCAGTGGGCTGTGTAGGCTTTCTGGTGGAGTTGACTAGTTCCTGTGTTCTGGTGGATGAGGCTGGATCTTGTCTTTCTGGTAGGCAGGTCCTCGTCTGGTGGTGTGTTTTGGGGTGTCTGTGGCCTTATTACGACTTTAGGCAGCCTCTCTGGTAATGGATGGGGTTGTGTTCCTGTCTTGATAGTTGTTTGGCATAGGGTGTCCAGCACTGTAGCTTGCTGGTCATTGAGGGAAGCTGGGTCTTGGCGTTGAGATGGAGATCTCTGGGAGACTTTCGCCATTTGATATTACGTGGAGCTGGGTGGTCTCTTGTGGACCAGTGTCCTGAAGTTGGCTCTCCCACCTCAGAGGCACAGCACTGACTCCTGGCTGGAGCACCAAGAACCTTTCATCCACATGCCTCAGAATAAAAGGGAGAAAAAATAGAAATAAAGAAAGAAAGAGGATAAAATAAAGTAACGTAAAATAAAATAAAGTTATTAAAATCTTAAATAATTATTAAGAAAAAAATTTTTAAGTAAAAAAAGAAAAAAACAAACGGACGGACAGAACCCTAGGACAAATGGTGGAAGCAAAGCCATACAGACAAAATCTCACACAGAAGCATACACATACACACTCACAAAAAGAGGAAAAGGGGAAAAAATAATATATCTTGCTCTCAAAGTCCACCTCCTCAATTTTGGGATGATTCGTTGTCTATTCAGGTATTCCACAGATGTAGGGTACATCAAGTTGATTGTGGAGCTTTAATCCGCTGCTCCTGAGGCTGCTGGGAGAGATTTCCCTTTCTGTCCTTTGTTCTCACAACTCCCCGGGTTCAGCTTTGGATTTGGCCCCACCTCTGCGTGTAGGTCGCCTGAGGGCATCTGTTCTTCGCTCAGACAGGACGGGGTTAAAAGAGCAGCTGATTAGGGGGCTCTGGCTCACTCAGGCCGGAGGGAAGGAGGGCTACGGATACAGGCTCCTATCCTTTTTAAAATGCTGATTGTGTCTCCTAAATTGATTTTACAACCCCGTTATGAGTCACAACTCACAGGAAAACATTAATAGCCATGCACAGACTCCTGGGCCCAAAAGGGATAATATACATTCTTTTAAAGTATACGTGGAATATTTATAAAAC
Source organism: Delphinus delphis (assembly GCF_949987515.2). Taxonomy (NCBI): domain Eukaryota; kingdom Metazoa; phylum Chordata; class Mammalia; order Artiodactyla; family Delphinidae; genus Delphinus; species Delphinus delphis. The sequence continues at coordinate 27,270,933 of NC_082684.1, read as the reverse complement.
TTCAGCACATACTGTGTCACAAATGAAGGCTCCACCCATTTCAAAACATCAATATCACACTCTATCTTATTATTTCTAAATTAAGTATATTTATTATAGTTATAGTTTTTTTTAAGGCCTATGTGTTTGAAATTTTTTTTAAATAGGGTAATACTCAGTTGTTAAAGAGGTAGTCATAAGGAAAATCGTAAAACATTTCGAACTGAATGGCTATGAAAGTATGACATATCAAATTTGTGGGATAGCCAAAACTACTCGAAAGTAAATTTGTAATCTTAGATACATTTATTACAAAGACAGGAAGGATTGAAAATCAGTGAGTTAATCATTTAACTTGAAACGCTATAAAAGAAACAACAGAGTAAATTAATAAAAATAAAATAATAAAAATATAGAAATCACTTAGAAGAGCCTGGCACACGGGAGAACATGAGAGAACAGTGCCTCAGTCAGTGTCTGGCACGTTAGGTGTTCATTAAATACTTGGTGCAGGAATGAATGAAATTGACAGCAAACAATAGCGAGGCTTACCTCTGCAATGACTAATAAATAAGAAAAAGAGAAAGTCCCACATAACTAATATTAGGGATGAAAAGGAATGTACCAAGAAATATGATGGATTAGATCATGTGTAGTATGTTTATAAAATGAGTCCTGTGCACCACTACTACACACAAGTTGACCTCACTAAGTGTTTCTTTTTTTTTTTTTTTTTTTGCCGTACGCAGGCCTCTCGCGCAGCCTCAGCGGCCATGGCTCACAGGCCTAGCCGCTCCACGGCATGTGGGATCTTCCCGGACCGGGGCACGAACCCGTGTCCCCTGCATCAGCAGGCAGACTCTCAACCACTGCGCTACCAGGGAAGCCCACTAAATGTTTCTTGAATTGGTTTTGGAACCAGACCCACATTAACAATGTTCTAATTGTTATTTGCTAAGGAGTAACATGTTAGCTTCTGTTTGTGAAATGCATATGTAATCCCTGGACAGGATTACACAAACACTTGTGTGCACGTAGGTATGTTGTAAGGAAAATTATAAGACATTTAATCTGTGAGTAAATGTTCACTAAGAAAAGTCAAAGTCTTTTTTTTGGAATTCAGTTCTTTAACCTAACTTGCATCTTAGGATTTCCTCTGTCCTTTGAGAATTGAAAAGTGGTTGATTGTCACCGGTATTTTACAAAAATGATCAAGTTTGAGGGTTTTTCTTTTCAGGACCTTCACAGATGCCACCGTGGCCACTTGCCACACCCTGACAAGATCAGCATTTCTCGCTCTACTCTTTCTGTAGAATCTTGAGCATTTTCCTTTTGTATGTCCTTCCTTCTACAGACGGGTCGTCCCTGATGTGGTGACATGAATCCAAGATAGACTTCACTAAACCAGTGAAATAGAAAACTAGTACCTCTGTGTTAGAGATGTGGAAAGCCTTGAAATATAGCACCAAACCAGTCAACCTTGTGAAGTAATGAACAAAACAGATCTTAAAGAAAGAATATCACTTTCAGGAAAGCTTCCACTGATTAAAATAATGGCCTGGGGTGGGGTGTGGGGAGGAAACCACAAATAAAGGAAATACAGACCCATGAAAAGACATATCACCCTTACCAGCAAAATGGATAATGGGGATTTTACTCATTATAACCCTCCTTGGTGATGGCATGTTATATAGGCCTGCTGTATGGTGTGGTCTTGATGCCAGTGGAACTGCTAGCCAGCCATTTGATCAGCTTGTATTCCCTAAGTAGAGACTTGCACTACAAGAAGTCTTTCAAAATAATAAATGCAGTATTTATTAAAGACAATATTTCCACTTACAGAGATATGATTTGTTTGTAACGTATCATTGAACAACATCTTTGAAAGGCCCAGAAGAGTTGTTTCCCCTCAATGCCCATATCAGGATCTTTCTTGGGCTGCAGGAACATGGAAGAGGCAAGAGGAGTAGAGAGAAATGGAGCAAGTGAATTGAATTCTGGGTTAGGAAGTACATATTTAATTTTTAAGGAAACTCTTTAGGTACTAGCTATGAACACGTCCCAAGGAAAGTTCCTGCCTTCATGGAGATGTCACTGGTAATGGAGGTCTTCTAATTCTTCATTGCCACTGTATATGGCCACATATCTTATTTCAGTTTTTAAGTGGCTCCGTCAATCAGGAATCCTGTCCTTCAGCAGCTTTTGATGATTAGAGACAGTTCACCTGCAGAGAAGGGTCTGAACTAAGCCCATGACCACAGCTGAGATTGTAGTAAGCCTCTAACACTCAACCTTTGACTACATCTCCTTTCCGTCTCCTAGAACTTGCACCATTTCCGAGAATAACAATTAAGGAAAACTACAGGATCAGATAGCATACCTAGCACTCTTCTTGGTTTGAACTCTAACTTTTGTGTGATATAACGTTAACGGCACCTTTCTCATCCCACCTTTTCAGTATTTCTCACCGCAAAACTCTTGAACTTTTTTTTTTTTTTTAATTTATTTTGGCTGCTCCAGGTCCTAGCTGTGGCTTGCAGGCTCTTAGTTGTGACATGGGGACTCTTAGTTGTGGCATGCGTGCGGGATCTAGTTCCCTGACCAGGGATCGAACCCAGGCCCCATGCATTGGGAGCGGGGAGTCTTACCCACTGGATCACCAGGGAAGTCCCTGCATACTTTTATAACTCATCTTTCTGAATTCATCTTTAGCCACCTCTTTGTATTCCATTTGTACTGTGATCAGAACACCACAATGTAGCTGCATCCAACACACATTTAACTTTGCACATTCAGCTATTCAGAGAGAAAGAGAAAGTACAATTTCGATAGTGGCTGATTCTACTTGATATTCCCCTCAAGACAAGATGGGAGATGCGTGCTTCTCTTATAGAAAGAGCATCCCACTGTACTATGTGTAATTCTCATGCTTAAAGACGCATATTCTATATGACAAGCCAGCTACTTCATTTGGTGCACAGTTGAAGAAACAGTGGTTAATTCTGATACTGGCAGGGGAAAAAGATGTGCATTAGCTTTATTAAGAGGCAGGTTGTCAACCTCAAATGAGACCTCTCTTCCAAAGGGAGTTTAAGAGTAATTTTGACTGATTTTGATTTCTGACTGGTAGGTTGCCAATAATTACCTTTTGGCTTCAATAGCAAATCACTGTTAAGTTGCAAGTTCTGAATATCTGTGGTCATTCTTCTACAGTTTAGCACCAATAATCCATACTGAATTAGAATCAATGAGTCATCCAACTTAATATTTTTTATGTAGATAGGCTTATAGTGAATGCAAAGATTGTCAATATTCCTAAGTAAAAATAAAAATACTAGTAATAGTTAATGTTTATTTAGCCCTTAATGTAAAACCCAACACTGTACTAGGATGTGCTTTACATCCACCATCTTATTTAATCCTCAACAACCCTATGACGTAGGTCCTGTTACCTTAATGTCAAAGCCCAGTAACAGACTTAGAAACAACCAAGGCGGGTACTTCCCTGGTGGTGCAGTGGTTAAGAATCCGCCTGCCAATGCAGGGGACATGGGATCAATCCCTGGTCCTGGAAGATCCCACATGCAGCGGAGCAACTAAGGCCGTGCACCACAACTACTGAGCCCGCGTGCCACAACTACTGAAGCCCGTGTGCCTAGAGCCCGTGCTCCGCAACAAGAGAAGCCACCGCAATGAGAAGCCCAAACACCACAAGGAAGAGTGGCCCCCACTCGCCACAACTAGAGAAAGCCAGCACACAGCAACAGACCCAACATAGCCAAAAATAAATAAATAAATTTATTTTTTTTTTAAAAAAAGAAAAGAAGCAACCAAGGGAACATATACATACCTTTCTATGTAAATACTTCCTAAAACACAAGTACTTTCAGGAAAGCAGCAAAGAATCATTGCAGAAGCAGATCAGCAAGTGCAAATTAACATACAGCCTCTAGACAAGCGATGTTTTAAAAGTTCTCATTTCGGAGTGGTTTGTCCAGAAGTTGGAACATATTTTCCCAAGGAAATGATGTTATCACAGCAAAAGCATATTTACCCATGATGTGCCTAAAGTTGTAATAACATAAACCCAAACCATTTTGTGTACCAGTGTCTCTATGGAAAAATTTACTCTGAGTTTCCCCTTGGACATCTGTGGACACATTTCTCCTCCACTGGGGAGAAGGGGACCTCGTGCGAGAAACAGTAGGACCGTTCAGAATGTTCAAAGTCGGAATCAGCAATGGCTCCTGAGGCCTGTGGTGGGAGTTGCTGGAGGGAGGAGAATGGAAGAGTGAGTAGAACTGGGTACAAAGGGGACACAGGGGCAGGAGATCTTGGGTAAGGAAGAGGAGGAAGCCTATAAAGGTGAAGGGTGGGAGAGGAATTCCAGAGAGGAGAGGAGAAAGAAGTCACTAGCTCTAAACCCCCAGGGACTCTTCACATGCCTCCGGAAGCTTTCTGTTCCCTGCCCGTATTCTCCTGCCTCCAAAATGTCGCCTGCCTGCTTCCCTTTTTACTGCTAACACTAGGGCTTCCTCCAGGACACTGAGATCAGCCCTGTAAGTTTTCTTGACTTAGCTTCTCCTAACACAAGTGAATGGGCCTTTGGGTTTTTTAACTTTTATAAAGGAAAGAGCCCATGCTAGGCCCTCCAGAACTTTGCCTTTTTCACTTGGACCTGGAAGCACAAATATCGGCCTACAGATGCTTTGGATGTTTTTTTGGGTCCATAAGGGGCTTAAATAAATTGCATACGCATTCCAGATGTAGCTCTCCGAGGCTGAGGCTTGGGAAAAGGGAAAAAGCCCTCTGCTCCTTTCTCTTCTTTTTGTGGTTCCCCTGTCCTCAAAGCGAAAGTGGAAAGGAGTGGGCAGCACCCAGATCGAGGCTCGCTAGAGGGGAAGGGCTGTGAGACAGTGTGATCCTTGCATCGCTGCTGGGGTGTGTTCTCAAGTGGCACATCTCCATCAGGGGTGTAGGGGCCACCTGGGCACCTAAGCCTCTCCCAGCGCTTCCCATCCCACCTTCCTCTACTCACCAGTCAGTGTTTCCCTGACTTCTCTGGTGATATGAATCACCTGGGCACCTGGGGCACTAAAAAAAGCCTGAGTTCTCAAGGCCTATCCCAGACCACTGAATCAGAATCTCCAAGTGAAGGGCCTGGAAAGCTATGTGACTGACAGGCGAGCCCAGGTGATTCCCGTCAGGGATGTTTGGCAAACACTGCCTGACTAACCACCACCCACGCGCACACTCTGATGGTCTTTAAAGTCTCCCAGGACATTCTAAGCCCCTTTCTGCCTCAGAATCATTAGATGGACATTTCTTCTCCGTGAAAGGCTCTTTCCTGTTCCCTGCTCTTGGCTAATGCCTGCTTCTCCTGACTTCAGGACGTGCCTGAAGCACGGTTTCCTCAGAAAGGCCATCCTTGACCACTCTCCTCACCATGTACACAACTAATGGTTTTTATTTAGTTAGTTAAAATTTCATTTATTTATTTATTTTAAATTTTTCATTCATTCATTTATTTATTTTTGGCTGTGCGCGGGCTTTCTCTAGTTGTGGCGAGCGGGGGCTACTCTTCGTTGCGGTGCGCGGGCTTCTCATTGCGGTGGCTTCTCTTGTTGCGGAGCACGGGCTCTAGGCACGCGGGCTTCAGTAGTTGTGGCACACGGGCTCAGTAGTTGTGGCATGGGAGCTCTAGAGTGCAGGCTCAGTAGTTGTGGCACACAGGCTTAGTTGCTCTGCGGCATGTGGGATCTTCCTGGACCAGGGCTCGAACCCGCCCTTGCGTTGGCAGATGGATTCTTAACCACTGCACCACCAGGGAAGCCCTATTTATTTTTTTTTTGAAGAGGTTTTTTCTTTTGGCCGCGCAGCGTGACTTGGGGGATCTCTGTTCCCTGACCAGGGAGAGGTTGATCCTGGGCCATGGCAGTAAAAGCCTGAATCCTAACCACTAGGCCACCAGGGAAATCCCTTTCTCCTCACCATCTAAATCAGGTTCCCTGTTTCATTCTCTCATAACACCTTGTGCTTTTTCTCCGTAGCATTTATCACACAGTTTGTATCTTATGGATTTGCCAAATGCCTACCTCCTCACTAGCACCAAGCGCAGGAATGCTTAATGAGTATTTTTTGCTTGAGTGAGTAAATGGAAAAGTAGTGTTGGGTGAAGGTACTACAGGTTGGGTTGGATGCTGCTCAACAAATAAAGAACCGAGTATGAGAACTTGAATCTCCCAGGTAAAATTGTTACATGTCAGCTAAAGTCAAGGGAGATGGGCCCAACAAATAAGTGTATTAATGGGGCAGTGGGTGAGATTACTTCAAAAAATATTTATTAAGTACCTAGTGTGTGCAAAATGCAATATTAGGAGCTATGGATACAACACTGAATGAGACTGAACGCACATTCTAGCAAGGATGACAGCTGTTAAGCGACCAGTTACACGGTTCTATAATTTTGGTAAATGCAATGAAAGAATGACAAAGCTGTAAGAGCCTATAACAGGGAGACCTGGCATGGTCTGTAGGGCGTCAGGCCAGTCATAGAACTTCTAAGACAAGTGGCTGGGGAAACCGTGCCCAAAGAATCTAATAGACTCTGTCCTATCTCTTGTCAACGGTGGCACGAGGGGAGGTGCCTCTGTATATGGCTTCTCAACCTCGGCACAGCTGACATCTTGGACCAGAATATTCTTTGTTTTGGGGCACTTTCTAGTGCACCGTAGGAAAGGCTTAGCACCATTCCTGGCCTCTACCCACTGGATGCCGTAGGCCCCGCAGTTGTGACAACCACAGATATCTCAACATCACCAAGTGTCCCCTGTGAGAATGTGGGGGGAGGAAGCAAAATCTGCCCCCCTCCCTCCCCCAGTTGAGAATCACTGCTCTACGTGAAACTTTTTTTTTTAATGTCTTTACTTATGATTTATCCAAGTCAATACCAGGAACTTAATTTATTCATTCAGTAAGTATTTGTTGAATGCTTAGGCACTGGGGACACAGTAGTGATCAAAGCCCGTGCTTTCTTGAAGCTGTGTTCCGATGGGGAGAGATGGACAATAAATTTTAAAATATGTAACATTTCAGAAGTAGGGGATAGGTTGGTCTTAGAAGTTCTTTCTGATAAGACGACATTTGACTTGAAAGAAGAAAGGGAATGAGTGGCAACACCAAAAGCAAGAGGCAGAGCCATTGCAGGGCTGTAGTTGACCTCACCTTTCTGTCTTCAGGTCTAACCAAGCTGCTTGTGTTTCAGAGCGTCCTCCACAGAAGGGCAGCTGGACGGACTCCAGAGCAGCCTTAACTCTGCAGCCTTTGTGCCCATCACCAGCTCCACAGGTCAGTTCCAGGTGGGACAGCGGGCAGGGTCTGGGCCAGCAAGTTCTCTCCTGCCTCTGAAGAGAGCTCCAGCTCAGAGAACGAAGCATCCAGGCCTCTGGAGCACTGGCAAGTGGGCATTTTGTTACTCTCTTCTTCCAAATGACAGTGACATTTTAGGATGAAATGGTTTTCCAGAACTAGTTTGGGGTAGGCAAAATTTCCCCGTCTGGTAGAATGTTATCAGATTTGCTGCATTTAGTAAAAAGCCTGTATTTGACTGGTGTTCTACTGTTTCTATGGTATTTCCACATGTAGTATCTCACACTAAATCCTCACCACAACCCTGTGAGGTATAGCTTTGTCACCTCCACATGAGAAAACAGAAGCTCAGGAAGTCAAGGGGCCTGTGGGAGACGATCCAGGCATGCAGAGCTGGAGCTGTGGTCTAATCTGCGTCCTGTCATGCTAATGTCAGGTTGCCAGGTAGTTGCTGAGGACCTCAAGCCTCTCAACATAGAAGTCAGGCATCATTGGTCCAGGGATAGTTTTCTGTGAGGAATAATTCATAAAAATATACTAATAGGTAATCAGAAGACTGAAAGCAAATCCACTTGGATTCAACTCCACAAGTGTTTTTTTTTTTGAGCACCTCCTGTGGAGAAAGTAACATGCTGGGCACTGGGGTGCGTAAAGGGTGAACTAGACAGTCCCTGCTGTCAGGGAGCCTAGAGGCCGGGAGAGAGGGAGGTCGGCGGGAGCCTGCTGTGTGGGGTGGGGAGGGATGTCTGGCACTGGGGACGCAGAGAATGACAACAGACAGCCTTGGCGCATCGCTGTGTGCCAGGCACACTTCTGAACGCTTAACGTTTGTTCACAAAGCATGCATGTAACGTAGCAGCTGTAGTCCTCGTTTTACGGCTGAAGAAATAAAGACACAGACAGATTATGAAACGTTATCTCAAATCTCACGGCTAGTGAATGGTGGAGCAGTGTTTGAACCCAAGGGCCAACCTGACCCCGGCTCTTTAGGGGTTGGGGAGGACTTCCTAGAGGAAGAAGCATCTAAGCTGGGGTTTGACTGTAGACAGTCAGCCGGGAGAGGGGAGGTGCGGGGTGGAAGGAGTTCCAGGAAGAGGGAACAATGTGGGCAAAGGCCAGTTGAGGGAAGGGGGCGGGTGGTGAAAAGGTGCTGTGTTCAGTGAGCCCTCGTCCTGAGGACTGGGATCTGAGCCGGGAGCGGCAAGAGAATAGGCTGTAGAGGTAGCAGGGCCAGCCTAGGAGCCGCGGAGGGAACTTGTTCTTGAGAGCAGTAGGGGGCCATCGAGGAGCTTAAGGGCAGGGTGCAAAGGGGTGTGTGTGTGTGTGTGTGTGTGTGTGTGTGTGTGTGTGTGTGACGTAATACACCTTCAAATGATTACAAGATCGCTAAGGAGCCTGGTTAGTTTGACTGTATTATGGGGATAATTCCATATACCTCATAGGCTTACTGTGAGGTTTAAAGGAAGCAGTATACAGAGAAAGACTCTATAACTGCACCCAAGTCAGGTAATAATGTGAAAAGAGTATAAAGATCTTGTTTTCCACTTAAACTCTTTGAACCTGAATTCCAGAAATATTTGATGGGAATATAAACCCCCCTTTCCCCAAAAAAAGAATTACTAGAAGATGGTAGTTATTTTTAAGGAAGTGAAATCTCCGCCTTGGAACTCTTATGGCCTGAGAACTGAGTGGCTAAGAGAACCGTGGACTAGTTGCAGGGTTTCCATGAGAGACGGCTTTTAGAGCCTCTGTAGCTCTTCAGATTTGCTGAGGCTGGAGACGCTTCCAAAGCTGAGGAGATCCAGGAAACCTGCGTATTTCATTTGTGTGTCTAATTGATACATTAAGTATGGACTTGAACTCTTTGCATGCACTCTGGGTGAGCAAGTTGAAATTTGAGGGACAGGTGGGTCATACTTTCAGCATCTTGATCATGAATTGGTGTTTACCGACTGTTGACGGTACTTAGAAGTTTTTGTAACAGCTGTACTGAACTTGCTATCAGTATAGAACCACAGAGCAAGGAGGAGCTGTACTTCTCCCTGGCTTCTAGTATCTATCTTTTCTCCCTGCTTCTACCTTAAGGTAAGTGCAGTATTCTTCTCACCTTGTTTAGGTAGCCTGCTGTTTACTGCTGTTGTCTCCAAATGACTCTGGGCCTCTAAAGTCCTTTGAATTTGTTCCTCTTCTATGACTTTCCTGGTGTTCCTGATACTTAAAGAAATGCTGATGAACATGATGTAGCAAGGTTCAGGCACTTTCCATACTTCCCAATAAATGTTTTACCTTAGCAACATAATGATAACTAACCCTGTTAGAGTCATTTATAGAGCTAGTAAATAACTACCTGGCACTTAAGTGTTTCACCTACAAATTATGTTTTTCTTTATTACACATAGATTTAAAGGTGTTATTCTAGGGGTTTAGAAGCATGTCCTTTAACAGGGAGAAGGTTAGGTTGCTATTAAAAACATTTTTCTTTAAACCCACAAGAAGGAAGAACAACCCCTAATAAGTCAAAACGTTTACACATCTCTCTGAGAGCTGGGAAGTTTTGCGTGTATAGGAATCACTAGACTGACTATGAAAGGTATTTAGCCCCTGTCTGGTCTGGTTAACTCAGTTATTGAGTCCGTGAATATAGCAAAAGTCTGCTTCCTGACCCCTTGACCCTTCTTTAAGTCTAGCCCAACCAGGCCTTCAAGCTGTGCGACCTTGTTCATCAGATAGTCTGAATGAGATAGATAGTGGTTCATCCCAGGGCGCTGTTGAAAAGCAAGTCAGTCCTTTCCCGCTGATGGTGGCCTAGTGGCATTCTTGTTACTATGAACATTAAATGAGGTAGTGAATGGGAAAGCTCTTAGCAGAGTGCCTGGAATGCTCCATGAGTGTTAACTTTCCTTGACTTCCCTACCTCAGGCTATATATTCTGTGTTTGCTATAGAAGGGGAAGGTGTAGAGTCAGCAAATTTGGAAATCTGAGAAGGAAGCCGGAGTGAGGGCCTTTGGCTCAAAGCCAAAGCCATTGGCCTTCCTTCTTTATAACCATGGTGTTCTTCTTGAGGTCTGAAGTGGTGATGGTGAACTAAAATAGCAGAGAGCAAGAGATTAGATAACTGGCATTTCTCTCATGCTGATTTGATGGTGTAAACTACCATTGTTGTAGGGCCTGAAGCCATACCAGCTGCCCTCATCCCAGCCGCTTAGCTTATGCCTAAGCTTTTCCTGTCCTGGAGCCCAGCCTCTATATGCACTCCGCCCAACTTTTTTTTTTTTTTTTTAAGCTCTTGTAGATCTATAGTTGGAGGAAGGGACCATACCACCTTTTGAACACCAATGCTGGATTACATTTACAAGGAGTGAGAAACAGTGTCCCGCGTTAAGCGTTTATCATTTCGGACCCTGGTAAAATTCAGGGTAGCTTTATGCTCTTTGCGTGGGGACAAGGCAGCAGCACGTCAGTGTGCCTCTGCCTGCCCACTTCGTTGTCTCTAAGTGAGACAACAAGAGAAAGGAACTTATTTTAATATAAAGTAAACCCAGTGGAGCCCAAACCCTAAGGATCTAGAAATCACTTTGACTTTCAAATGAAATTATTTGCCTGGCAGCTCTCAGCAGACTGACCTATTTTCACTATCAGATTCTTGTTCGTTTCACATGCGTTGTATAGTTGTTGGAGATCCCGGGTGGATTTGGAGTATAATAAATTAATAATAAAAATAAACTCTTGAGATGCTTGCCCTAGTGTCTTATACCCTTTATTGCTCCCAAAACGTTCTTCTCTCCCCAGAGTCAAAGGGACAAGAATTTGGGTCTACTACCCACTTTTAATGCTGTTAGAAAGCAAGAGAGAGAGAGGATGGATATGATGTTTGGCTGGCAATGGCGCGCCAGCATCGGGGAGAATGATGATCCCCTAAAGTCTAATTTTAGATTTGACCTCTTGTCCTTTCAGCCAAGATTAAATAAAGTGTTAAGTGGGGATTTTTTTTACATTTTTCAGGATCTTTGGACGCTCCCCAAGTTATTTTTGCCAGATCCAAACCCTTGCCCACACAATCTGGAGCCCTTGCTACAGTTATAGGACAGAGAAAATCAAAGTCGGTGAAGTCAGGGCCAATTTAAGGTAACAGTAAGAAATAAGAGCATTTTTTAAATTATAACTTGCTGACTTTACGCCACAGCAAGAGACTTAATAGCTGTCAAGAGAAGTGATATTTTCTCAAAATGACAAGGAAATTGGCATTTTATAAAACCAAAGCTCAGAAGGACTCTCCAAATCTGTGGGTCCAACTACTGCTAGCTTGCTTCTATGTTGACCTACCAGTAGGTGGCACTGTGGCAGTAAGAAATTTCCTTCCTATTATGGAGGCATTTGATGAAAAGTATGGGGACATTCAGGCCAATCAGAGAAAGAAACTAAAGCCAAAATTGAGTTATTCACAGGTAAAATGTAACAGACTATACTGAAAAGCATGACATTTGAAGATCAAATTACAATTGCATCTAAAGAGAATATTTTTTATTAAAGATATTTATTATTAAAGAAGGCTTTTAGACTACCGTTGGATAGTTTGTGAACTGGATTTTCAGCTAATGGGAGACAGGCAGGGAACACATTTTTTTAAATTGTTTTGTGAGATTGATTAAGCTTCTTTCTGAGTTACTTAATATAAGCATATACTATAATGGGCAGCAAAACGAACTATAAACCCCATCCTACCACTCATCCAAAAAAAGCTCCTACATTAAAGAAATGGCCTGACTTTGATCATGTGAGGCTGTACCCACACTTCATCAGTGCTACCCCCAGTATTTTGTTCCCAGCTATCGCCTTCAAAACTTTCCAGAAAATTCAATGAAACTGCAAAGTTTTGATGATTTCTTTCCTCTTTGCTCTACCCTACACACTAAAGCATTAATGGCACACCTGCTATGAGCTTAATACTCTTCTTACCTCTAGGGGAATATTTATAAACTTATTTGAGAAGCATTATTCATCAAACTACCCCAGGAGAGCAAAGGAGGGAGGAAAATTATTTACCCACCACAGGATTCATTTACATTGGACCAGAAAGCTTCAAATATCTTTCCCCAGCCCATCTAAACTCTTTCCAAAAAGGAATGAGAAGAGAGAAGGGAACACCAAATCCATGGCTTGGTCATCTACCTACCAAAATGTACCAGAGAAACTGAAAACAACCAGAGTTGCATTGGTAATACTTAACCAATGGTCCTTTAATCCTGATACTAAGCAGCCTATCCGGTGATGTGTTCATCACTAATAACATATATTATAGAAAGCTAAAGCAAGAAGGTCAATATTTCCTTCAGGAGACTGGCAGCCAGAAGAATGAATATGACATCAAGCTCCAAACCAAACCAGCAGCCTGCCAAGAAGCACTAATGTCCGTCCGTTTCCAGGACTGTGAGACTTGGACCTGCCTCAGTTGTAATATCACTTTCCTTGAACCTATTTCACTAGTATCCCTTACAATCCACCCAGAACATTACATGGCAAAATAGGATCATCAGCAAAAAAGCCTTGGGAAAGAGCCCATCTCTCAACACTTAAATCTGCGTTGCAAACACAGCCCCACTGAGCCTGAGCTGTACATAAAGATGGGGGATGCTGTATTGAGGTGGTGAGACCACATGCCAGATGTGTGTGAACCCAGAGACAGTAGGTGCAGCATACTGCTGGGAGACTCCAGGGGCAGGCCTGGCAGATGGCAGATGGCAGTGGGCTGCCTCTCCTTGATCAGGGGAGTTAGGTAGTTTACAAAGTGAAGAGGCAGAACCCCAGAGTCCACAGCCCATCACCCAGATGCATGCTTTATTTTTGTTTAAATGCAGTGTAGACAGAATCACTGCTTGGGCAGAGACCCCTTCATCCCATCCACAGTCATGAATGAATGTCACCACCAGCTGTGACAGTCCTAGAACCTCTTCATATATGGGTTTAGAGAGGCAGTCGGGTTAAATTCAAGGATTTGACATGTGTTTGCCTAGCATGTTATATATAAGACTGACAAAGCATCAGTTGTTCTTATCAAAGAATGAGAGGTGCTGAAGGATATTGGGGACTCAAGACTATTTAAGACCCCCAATATGCTGCCCCAGGCAAGTGTCGTATTTAAATATATGCATTATTCTGTGTCTTCTTGGATTCTTTATTGTCAATTTGACATCCATTCGTCACAGAGTCAAGTATCTTAACTATATTTTCTGTATTCTTGTTGCTTTGGCATTTGGGGACCTTACAGACTGCCCCTGCCAGGCGAGCTAATTCCTAAAGATAATAACAACTTGCCCACAAGCATGCCTTTCACACACAAACCAGCCAATCCTACATTTATATCCCCGACCACCTCCTTATCTAACTCTCACATGGCAAGTCAAAATTTCCCTTGCCCTAAATCATTCCAGCGCCAGGAGCCAAGCAACTAGAGACCACCCCTATAGCCCAAAGCCCGCCCGAATTATTTAAACTAGCCAGTCTTAAGCTGTTTACCCTGCCCTGCCTAGCCTTTCCCAAGGAAACCCCAAATAAGGCTCTGGCCTAGACTTTCCCCTCACTCTCGTCTTCTGTCTCCTGAGCACGCTGATGTTTGCCCCTGTGACCCTGTGTGGCGTGCAGTGACCCCCTCTCTGGGACCTGCAAGTAAAATCAGCTTCTTCCTGCCAGGCCTTGTTCTTACATCCTCCTTGGCCGTGCGGACCGTTGCACGCCATACCCGACATGTACGTTCTTAAAACAGACATCAGCAGGAAGAATAACTTTGATTTGTAGTACAAGGAACCAGGAAAAAATCAGAATCAATTAGGTTTGTATCACCCAGTTCTAAGCAACTGGTCACAGTACTTACTTCATTATAGGCTGTATTGCACAAGTGATGTTTTAACAGTATGTGTTTTGCTAGTCTCAGTCTGGCTGCAGCCACACAAGAAGGATGTGGATCCCTCTACATGGCAAGATCGCCTGGCTGCTAGCCATTGAAATTTCATGCTTTCCTGTCCTGAGGCCTCTTTCATTTCATTTAGTAACTCTTTCTACATTCAGCAACAAAACTCAAACATAGCTGAACAACCTGGTTGGAAATGGGGGAGGAAACAGCCTGGATTTCAGTTTGTGGGGGAAAAAGGGGGTACTTCTAAGAACCCACCCAAAGGAAGTTCATTTGCCTTAAAGAAAACCAGGGAACTCTATTTCTGACACAGATTAAGAAATGGACTACTGAGATAACATCTGAAAACTGATATTGTCTCTTGCTGAGCTGGCAAAGCCCCAAAAGAGGAGTGATGATTCTTCAATTGTTAACAATTACTACTTTGTTACTAAGAGACAAGGGAAGTGCATTGGCTCCTTTCTCAACTTACATTTACGTTACAGAAGCACACATGCCTCCTGGAAAAAATGCCTGGCACCCTGCATTGTTAGAGCTGTACCTACCACTGCATCCTGTAGCAGATTGGTGCTGTCCTGTGTAATATCCATTCACTTTGAGTGGAAAAAGATCCTGTTTGTTCTTGTAGTTCTGAATTGGGCAAGTAACCAGTATAACGTTGCCTTACTCTGGGAGTCTTTATACTTATCACTACGAGTTATCAATCTATGCTCTGTGGTTATTCATCCCACGAACCCACACATCGTGCTTCTAGCTTCAATGAGATGCTTGTTATAGGGACATACCTTTGCTTTACCATCCTTTTATCCGTAGGACATCATTGCCCCTAAAAGTTCTAAAGAAAGGAAACAGCAAGCTAAGCCATGCCTGTCTTTGGAAAAAACAAGTTTTGCCCATGGAAATATTTACAGCTCTGCTTGCCTGATCTGTAGAATTTGAACTGGGTCGCAAAGAGTGTAGGTAGGTAATGCAGGGCGTGGAGAAAGGTGACTTGCAGTATATTGCCCTGTTGGCATGGTTGGCATTGGTATTTATTCTGTATCCTTTCAAGTTATGATTGTAAGGCAAAAGACTCAGATTCTCTTAAGTCCCCAGAATGAAGAGCATCACTAGTAAAACAACAGTCTCCTGTAGTTCTTTGTTCTTGCCTTTTGCACATGCAAGTATGTCCATTTAGGGCTTCTGTAAGTATCAAGGAGCCCTCTTCTCTTGAAACTTAAACCCAGGATAACTAGTTATGTGATACCAGAGAGGAGCAGCTTGAATGTGTGGAATGTCCCTTTAGCTACATCAATAAAACATAGCACGTATCCCCAGTATAAAATGGGGATATACCTGGGAAAGCCGACCTCGTTGTAAGAGGGTGTGAAGAGAAAAGTCAGCTGGTTAGAAGTTGCTGTTTTAGTGTTACTTGTTTGTTGGTTGGTTTTTGTTATTGGGTAGACAAATCACTCTTTTTTTTATATCAGCTGGACTGAAAAATGACTTTGAGGTTTCCCCCCCCCCCCCGCCATTCACTTCTAATTTGCTTCCCAGGGAAATTAAGACATGTGACAAGTCCAAAATGAAGATATTTTGGAATTTGACAAGCTATTTTTTAATTTCTTCATGGCTGAGCTGCAAATTTTATTAGATAATGATTTGTTTATAGTTACTTATCAGCCATTGTAATGTGCAATGTTTAGAAATGTGACTTCTCTCAGGCGTTCTATTTTATATTTACTCCTCCCTTCTACTGTCCTCCAGTGTAAGTCACCATCATGCATGGTACATATTCTTACCCTCCTCTTTTTATGCAGAGGATTTGGGTCGTCTACAATATAGCCTTTTGATTGTTGAGACGAGAGATACCCTCAGTTTACCTCTGTTACCGAAAGTTACATAAGCACAGGGAAGAAACGGTCTCAAGAACCAGACCTCGTGAAAATCTGCAACATTACTTGGGACAGTTAGCAGCTATAGTGGCTAAACAGCGAGTCTGTTAGTCCATCCTATGACCAGTTGCTCGGCAACTGGCTTCCGTTGTTCCCAGGTTAGCAGCTCTGCCATACTCATGGCTCGACCTCTCTGTGAGATTCTTTCTCTCCCCACTTTCTGCATTCAGCTTTAAAAGACAGAATCAAAATATTTTCCATTCATTCATCCAGCAAAGTGTCACTGGTGTGCAGAACAAAAGGTAGGCGGCTGCTGCCTTCCAGATGCCAGGCTGCTTCTGCTGTTAGCACGATCATGTGATGAGAAGCTGCCAACGTATGCATTTCTGGCAGTTTTCTTCAGGTGAGACTGTAGCTAGGCAGGTACAGCATAGACTTTTCATCTCTAGCAGAGTCTTAAAATATAAAACCATGTGCAATAGAATAATAAAATATAAAGGGAAAATCAAGGCCGAAAAAAGATATTTCAAAATTTCCAAATATGAGACCAAAGAAAATTACTATAATTGAGGTTACATTTGGTTCTGAATCTCCTAACAACCAGGACAAAAAGGGAAGTGTGATAAATAAAAGTATATAGTTCTCATTATTAAGAAGGGAAAAATACTCTGGGGGAAAATTAAGCTTTTTCCTAGCTCTTACTCCAAAAGAAGTATTTTCCTACTTTAGGTAGAGGACACTGAATGAAGTAATAGTGCCCTCAGCAACCTAACATAACAGAAGTAGGTCGTCTTTCTTGGCATGACCAACATGAAGGCAAAATATTTCAGTGCAAATCAATGAAGACGGTTTTGTGAAGGACAAAACTAACGTAACCTTAGTTTCTTTGTGGTCCAGCATAATCCAAGGGTAAGATAATTGGTTATTTAGAGGACTGGATGGATTGCATGTGCCTTAGACACCCCGAAAATACAACTTCTCTCAATTGATTGCTTAGTAAGAGCTCGCTGTGCTCTTAGGCAAAAGCCCGGACACCTAGTCTTCTACTTTACTGGCTGAAGATGCATCTATATGCTTTGGAAAGCAGGTGACACAGGTGACATCTTGTGAAAACCGTGGAAGCTAAGCGGTAGTCTCACCCCAATCGTACGGCATATTTCTTCTCTGTGCCTTTATTTGTATGTAGAGTTTCCTGTGCCTGCACACCATTGCCTCCTCTTGCCCATTCGCATGCCCAGTCTGATAGAGACACTTTCTGACTATGCTCCAATGAAACTCTGATTACCTCTACTGTGACCCTTACAACACTCTAGTATCCTTAGGGATTACTTGACTGTTTCCTCCATTAGACTGTAATTCCCTGGAAGGCAAGGGTCAGCTGTGATTTGACTCTGAAACCCCAAGGCTTAGCATAGTGCCCAGTCCATAGTAGGGACTTAAGAAATTCAGATCGAATAGATGAATGAGTGGATTTTCATATTTCCTTCTTTGTGTATTCTTCGGCCATATCTGGAATACCTATCCACATATGCAAATGCTTCTTACCCTTTAAGGATCCAGTTAAGTTTTGTCCCCTCCAGTAATCCTTACTCACATAATTCCATGTATCTTGCCATGTTTTAAATCCCTAGAGCACTTACATTTTATATCACAACGTTCAACACTTCACTGTATTTTGTCATCTTTTATCACTACTTACTTCTAGGGTGAACTGTCTCTTCAGTGTGACCAGAAACTCCTTGAAGGCAGGATTACGTTCTGTAAATTTCTTAAATTCCTAGCAACATCTAAAATACTTCATTACTTTGTAATACCCGCCCTTAAGAAAAGAATACATAACACACATAAAATTTTTCTGGAAAATAGTTTATTCCCTCTATTCTTCTGGCTTCAGGTAAAATGCTTAACCTCAGAAGATGAAATCTTTCAATGAAAATTTCACAAATAATGCATTTTATTATTAAATAAACTTCAAAATTAGAATCACACCTACCTTATATATTACCTAGTATTTCTAACCTATTTCTGGCAATATTTTAAAACTACTTCCTATAAAATAAAGAATGACTGGTCATTACCCTTCAGATAACAACCTCATACACGTTCATAACCTTGCTGTATTCTGTTACAGTGAAGAATTCAGGATAAAGATGTTCTATTTTAGACCACATCCAAGGATCTCATTATAAGGGAACAAAGTTAAAATGAGGTTTAGTTTTTGAAAAACATTATCCTTCAGCTTTTTTTTTTTCTCTATACCAATGAATTGGGGCACTTTAACTTTATCACACAGATTAGGTTTTGCTTTTCAAAACTGAACTGTCTTTTTTATTCTCTCCCGAGCTCTCCATGAATTCTTCAGGCTCCTCTTAAATTGTACAGTACCTGAAACTGGACACTGCACCCTAATATTAGAGCTCTGCCTAGTATTGATTATAGTTTAAAATTTATCATTATGGTTCTGGAGTCATATGTTACACTTTTTATTTGTTTGTACTATGTTCTTGAAAACAAAACTAAAGTTCTCTCAACCCTTATTACCTTTCACCTTCCTTCCTTCCTCTTCCTTCAAGTTCAGTGCCGTATGGTAGTATCACTGTCATCATCAGTTACAATACCTAACTTCTGTAAGAATTCCAGTGTAAACTAGGAAGAGCATAACTCTGAAGTTAGCGTGACCTGTCTGGGCTCCACCACTTCCCAGTTGGCAACCATGGGCTAATCACATAACCTCTTTGAGTGTCAGTTTTCTCATCTGTACAATAAGCATAAAAACATCAATCTTGCAGGACTGATGTAAAGATTATAGATTGCCTCAACAACAAAAACCAATCAACCTGATTTAAAAATGAGCAGGGGGCTTCCCTGGTGGCGCAGTGGTTGAGAATCTGCCTGCTAATGCAGGGGACACGGGTTCGAGCCCTGGTCTGGGAAGATCCCACATGCCGTGGAGCAACTGGGCCCGTGAGCCACAACTACTGAGCCTGCGCGTCTGGAGCCTGTGCTCCGCAACAAGAGAGGCCGCGGTAGTGAGAGGCCCGCACACCGCGATGAAGAGTGGCCCCCGCTTGAGGCCCGCACACCACGATGAAGACTGGCCCCCGCTTGCCGCAACCAGAGAAAGCCCTTGCACAGAAACGAAGACCCAACACAGCAAAGATAAATAAATAAATTAATTAATTCCTACCCCCAACATCAAAAAAAAAAAAGAAGATAAAAATGGGCAAAGGACTGGAATAGACATTTCTCCAAAGATACACAAATGGTCAATAAGCACGTGGAAAGATGCTCAACATCACTAACCATAAAAGAAGTACAAATCAAAATCATAATGAGATAACACCTTATACTCATTAGGGTGGCTACTATTTTTAAAAAAAAAACAGAGGGCTTCCCGGGTGGCGCAGTGGTTGAGAATCTGCCTGCCAATGCAGGGGACACAGGTTCGAGCCCTGATCTGGGAAGATCCCACATGCTGCGGAGCAACTGGGCCCATGAGCCACAACTACTGAGCCTGCGCATCTGGAGCCTGTGCTCCGCAACAGGAGAGGCCGCAACAGTGAGAGGTCCGCGCACCGCGATGAAGAGTGGCCCCTGCTCGCCGCAACCAGAGAAAGCCCTCACACAGAAATGAAGACCCAACACAGCCAAATAAATAAATAAAACAAATTTATTTTTAAAAAAAAGATTTAAAGAAAAAAGCAGAAAATAACTAGTTTTGGCAAGGATATGGAGAAATGGAACTCTTGTGTGTACCATTGGTGAGAGGGTAAAATGGTACAGCCTCTTCTGGTGGTTCCTAAAAAAAATTTAAAACAGAATTACCATCAATTCAGCAATTTTACTTCTGTGTATGTGCTCAAAAGAACTGAAAGCAAGGTCTTGAACAGATATTTGTACGCCCATACTCATAGCAGCAGCATTCACAATAGCTGAAAGGTAGAAACAACCCAAGTATCCATCAATAGATGAATGGATAAACAAAATGTGGTTATACACATACAATGGAATATGATTCAACCTTAAGAAAGAAAGAATTTCTAACACATGCTGCAACATGGATGAACCTTGAGGACATTATGCTGAGTTAAATAAGCCAGTTGCAAAATGACAAATACTGTATCATTTCCACTTATGTGTGGGACCTAGAGTAGTCAAATACATAGAGACAGAAAGTAGAATGATGGTTGCCAGCAGCTGGAGGGAGGATAGAATGGAAGTTATTTTTTAATGGGTACCGAGTTTCAGGGTTTTTTTATATTATTTATTTATTTATTTATTTAGGCTGCACTGGATCTTTGTTGCTGCGCGCAGGCTTTCTCTAGTTGCAGTGAGCGGGGGCTGCTCTTCGTTGCGGTGTGCATGCTTCTCATTGTGGTGGCTTCTCTTGTTGCAGAGCACGGGCTCTAGGCGTGCAGGCTTCAGCAGTTGTGGTGCACGGGCTCTAGAGCGCAGGCTCAGTAGTTGTGACGCACGAGCTTAGTTGCTCTGTGACATATGGGAACTTCCCGGACCAGGGCTTGAACCCATGTCCCCTGCATTGGCAGGTGGATTCTTAACCACTGCACCACCAGGGAAGTCCAGAGTTTCAGTTTTTTAAGATGAAAAGAGTTCTGGAGGTAGATGGTGATGATGATTGCACAAACATGTGACTGTACTTAATGCCACCAAACTGTTCCCTTAAAAATGTTTCAGATGATAAATTTTCCCCCTCCCCTCACTTCTGACAACCACCAATCCGTTCTCTGTATCTGTGAACTTGGTTTTTTCTTTCTGTTGTTTTTTTTTTTTTTTTCAGATTTCACGTATAAGTGAGATCATACAAGTATTTGTTTTTCTCTGTCTGATTTATTTCACTTAGCTTAATGCCTTCAAGGTCCATCCATGTTGTCACAAATGGCAAGATTTCGTTCTTTTTTATGGCTGAGTAATATTTTGTTGTGTATACCTACCACATTTTCTTTATCCATTTCACCCACCAATAGACATTTTGGTTGTTTTCATATGTTAGCTATTGTAAACAATGTTGCAGTGAACATGGGTTGACTATATCTTGTCCAGTTACTGTTTTCGTCTTCTTCAGATAAATACCCAGAAGTGGAATTGCTGGATTATATGGTAGTTCTATTTTTGATTTTTTTGAGGAACCTCCATACTGTTTTCCACAGTAGCTGTGCCAATTTACATTCCCATCAGCAGTGTACAAGAGTTCCCTTTTCTCCGCACCCTCGCCAACACTTGTTATTCTTGTCATTTTGTTATTAGCCATTCTCACAGGTATTAGGTGATATCTCATTGTGGTTTGATTTTCATTTCCCAGGTGATTAGTGATGTTGAGCACCTTTTCATATACCTGTTGTCCGTTTGTATGTCTCCTTTGGAAAAGTGTCTGTTCAGAGTCTCTGCCCGTTTTTAAATTGGATTGTTTGGTTTTATTGTTATTGAGTAGTATGAGGTTTTTTATGTTTTGGATATTAATCCCTTATCAGATATATTATTTGTAAATATTTTCTCCCATTCCATAGGTTGCCTTCATTTTGTTGATAGTTTCCTTTGCTGTGCAGAAGCTTTTTAGTTTGATGTAGTCTCGTTTATTTTTCCTTTTGTTGCCTTTACTTTTGGTGTCTACTCCAAAAAATCATCACCAAGACTGATGTCAAGGAGCTTATTACTTCCTGTGTTTTCTTCTAGGAGTTTTACAGTTTCAAGTCTAATGTTCAAGTCTGTAGTCCATTTTGAATTAATTCTTGTGTATGGTTAAGATAGTTGGTCCAGCGTCATTCTTTTGCATGTGGCTGTCCAGTTTTCTTAACACCATTTATTGAAGAGATTATCCTTTCCTCATTGTATATTCTTGGCTCCTTTGTCCTAAATTAATTGGTCATATATGCATAGGTTCATTTCTGGGCTTTCTGTTCTGTTCCATTGATCTATGTGTCTGTTTTTATGCCAGAACCATACTGTTTTGATTACTGTAGCTGTGTAGTATAGTTTCAAATCAGATAGCATGATGCCTCCAGCTTAGTTCTTTCTCAGGATTGCTCTGGCTCTTCAGGGTCTTCTGCAGCTCCATACAAATTTTAGGATTGTTTGTTCTATTTCTGTGAAAAATGCCATTGGAATTGTGATAGGGATTGCATTGAATCTGTAGGTTGCTTTGGGTAGTATGGACATTTTAACAATATTAATTCTTCTAATCCAGAATTCTTCTAATCAGATATTCTGAGCACAGAATATCTCTCCATTTATTTATGTCTTCTTCAATTTCTTTCATCAACATGTTATAGTTTTCATTGTACAGGTCTTTCACCTTTTTGGTTAAATTTATTCCTAGATATTTCATTCTTTTTGATGCAGTTGTAAATGGAATTGTTTTCTTAACTTCTCTTTCTGATAGTTCATTGTTAGTGTATAGAAATTCAACGATTTTTGTATGTTGATTTTGTATCCTTAAACTTTACTGGATTCATTTATTAGTTCTAATAGTTTTTGGTGGAGTCTTTAGGGCTCTCTGTATACAATATGCCATCTGCAAATTGTGATGGTTTTATTCTTGCTTTTTGATTTGGATGTCTTTTGTTTCTTTTTCTTGTCTGACTGCTCTGGCTAGACCAGTACTGTGTCAAATAAAAGTGGGCATCCTTGTCTTGTTCCTGATCTTAGAGGAAAAGCTATCAACTTTTCACGGTTGAGCATGATGTTAACTGTGGACTTGTCATATATAGCCTTTATTATGTTGAGGTATGTTCCCACTATACCCACTTTGTTGAGAGTTTGTATCATAAATGAATGCCAGTTTTGCCAAATGCTTTTTCTGCATCAATTGCAATGATATAATTTTTATTCTTCATTTTTTTAAGGTGGTGTATCATGTTGATCTGTGGATGTGAAACCATCCTTGCACTCCTGCAGTAAATTCCACTTGATCATGGTGTATGATCCTTTTTATATATTGTTGGATTCAGTTTGCTAATATTTTGTTGAGGAAGATTTTTGCATCTCTGTTCATCGGGCCTGCAGTTTTTGTTTTCTATGGCATCCTTGTCTGGTTTTGGTATCAGGGTAATGCTGGCCTCATAAAATGAGTTTGGAAGTGTTCCTTCCTCTTCTATTTTTTGGAAGAGTTTGAGAAGGATTGGTATTAATTCTTCTTTAAGTGTTCGGTAGAATTCACCAGTGTAGCCACCTGGTCCTGGACTTTTGTTTATCGAGAGGTTTTTGATTATTGATTCAATCTCATTTTATGTTACGTGTATTTTACCACACACTAAAGAACTGTAGATTCTGTATGTAATGCACCTAGTACAGTGTTTGGCACATGATAGGTACTCAATAAATGGTAGTTCTACTGTGGTGTCACCATTCAATGCCCATGGCTTCATTAGCTCCCATTATGATCCTTGAGGTCATATTGTTGTTAAATATTATTTAAAAAGTTAGGTGCCCTAGAAAACAAACTCTAAGATGTAGATTAGCTTGCAGGAAGTTTATTAAGGAGTCCTCTTGGGATCAGCACCTTTAGAAGGAAAGGGAATGGAAGGAAACGGGATTGCACAATGGGAGAAGTTGCCCTGTGATGCAGTGACAAAGAACACCGAATTTGGCCCCACAGGACACTATAAAACTGAAATGGCCTTTCAGGTTTGTGATTTGTGGTGAGGGGACTGGGATACAGCTTTTATACTTAATCTGTGTTTATCTGTCCTTGAATATGGGCTGCCTGGGAAGAAGGACATGCCCTTGGGTAATGGGGCAGTTTCCAGAGAGAGCTGAGAGCAGCAGTGGAGATGGGGAATGTCTTTCATTACTGAAGGGAGGAGAGAAGGGAATGTGCATTACTACAACAAAAATTTAGAACTAAAACTCAGGTTTCAGTGCCTCCTAGTCCATTCAGGCTCATTTCCAGTCCTCTGTATTCATGAGTAAAATTTCCATGTTATCATTCACATCATTAAAGAAATAATTGGGGAACTTTCAACTGACTACAGCAATGCTTTTCAAACCATTGGTGGTTAAGAACTAGTTATTTTCCTTTCCAGTCCTTCATGGACTGATACTTTTATAAAATACACAAAAAATAAGTTACTGGATCAATTAAATAAGAAGACATCTTACAGACAAGCTCAAATTTATTATTATTAGATTCAACAGACATAAAATTACTGTGACAATTTGCTATAAAGGTTTTAACTGCCTACTTTCAATCTCTAAACTTGTATCATGTAGTCTAATAACAAAGAGTTCTCAAAACTGGTACCAATCTGGGACTCCACTCTAAATAATCCTGAGTTACAGGATTCTTACAAAACATTGTTGGTGTTCTAAATTGACATTGGCGATATATTGGATTAAATGAATGTTATTCTTCAATCTAGAGATCTGATCTTTGCTGTTCTTGGGCAATCCATAGTTCTCTTAAAGCCTGGCCTGAATCTAGGACTACTTATACCATCAGCATCCAGGTATAAGTAGTCCTAAGGCCATTACTTACTCAAGGATCTAATGGATGAAAGGAACAAAGACCATTTTCTTGTTTGACAAGATAAGAGTCATCAGTCCTATTACCAGGACTAGGAAAAGTGACTCATCTCTTGTAATGCTCTTGGGACATATGATGTAGGGGTAGGGAGAAATGAGAACAGGGAAAGGAGAGCTGACAGAGTATATCCTTCAGTAAAGAAGTACTGGTAAAACAAAGGGGTCATGATACATTCAAAGAGTTTATAAAGCCTTCTTATCTAATTTGGGGAGTATGACCTAAGAGCTGTGGCCCATGGTTGTAGCTTCATTGATCTATGAATCCCCTGAAATTGTATACAGAACATCAGGTGTGCTGCATCTGTGTCTTTTTGGAGAGGATTCACAGAGTGACCCAAAAACTCATAATCATTGACTTACCTTCCTAGTTTGAAACGTGGGTTATATTTCCCTACTTGCAAGGATTCAAGCTCAAGTTACCAAACACTCTCACTTGGATCTACTGTACTGGTTTCTTAATGCATCAACCCTTACCATCTCTCTTCTACCTCCGTTCCATTCTCACATCACTGTGGAATGAGCATTTCAAAATGCAAACTGTTTCTGACAAATATATACACACACCACCTGAAGCCCTTCAGAAAAGCTTACCATTGTTTTTAGGATCAAGATAAAACTAGATAAAAGGTCTTACATGGCCTGCCTACCTTCCATTCTTACCCCACACCACCCTTCCTCCATGCTCTCTCCACACGAACCATCCTGGCCGTCTCTGAACTCCCTACAGTTCCTCAGTCCACAGAGCCTTTGCAGATGGCTGCTCTACCTGGAATGTTGTTCCCCTACTCTCAAGTGCATTTCCTTTCTCTGGCCTCTCTGATTAGGGCATGTCCCCCTTTTACAGAGACCCGTGTAGCTCTCCTTTGTAGCGTTTGTTACAGTTCCTTGTGATTTTCTGCCAACAATTTGGACAACCTAGAAGAAGTGGACAAGTTTCTAGAAAAAAAGAACCTGTCAAGACTGAATCAAGAAGAAATAGACAATTTGAACAGACCAGTTACTAGTACTGATATTGACTTTGTAATTAAAACAAAAAAAAAAACTCCCAGGGGTTCCCTGGTGGCGCAGTGGTTGAGAGTCCACCTGCCGATGCAGGGGACACAAGTTTGTGCCCCGGTCCGGGAAGATCCCACATGCCGCGGAGTGGCTGGGCCCGTGAGCCATGGCTGCTGAGCCTGCGTGTCCGGAGCCTGTGCTCTGCAATGGGAGAGGCCACAACCATGAGAGGCCTGCGTACCACAAAAAAAAAAACCAAAACTCCCAGCAAACAAAAGTCCAAAACTGGACAGCTTCACAGGAGAATGCTACAAAACACATAAAGAGCTAATACCCATTCTTCTCAAACTATTCCAAAAAATTGAAAAGGATGGAACACTCCCAGATTCATCCTACTAGGCCACCATTACCTTGATACCAAAACTAGGCAAAGACATTACCAAAAGAAGAAAATTATAAGTTGATATCTTTGATTAATATAGATGCAAAAATCCTCAGCAAAATATTAACAAATCAAATCCAACAATATATAAAAATGATCATACAACATGATCAAGTTGGTTTGTTTCAGGGACATAAGGATGGTTCAACATTTGCAAATCAGTCAATGTGATACAACTCTTTCCAATCCTGTTCAACACGGTATCAGAAGTCCTGGTGAGAGGGCAGAGAGCAGAAGCGAAAAGAACTACAATCCTGCAGTCTGTGGAACAAAAACCACATTCACAGAAAGATAGAAAAGATGAAAAGGCAGAGGGCTATGTACCAGATGAAGGAAGCAGATAAAACCCCAGAAAAACAACTACATGAAGGGGAGATAGGCAATCTTCCAGAAAAAGAATTCAGAATAATGATAGTGAAGATGATCCAGGACCTTGGAAAAAGAATGGAGGCAACGATGGAGAAGTTGCAAGAAATGTTTAACAAAGATCTAGAAGAATTAAAGAACAAACAGAGATGAACAATACCATAACTGAAGTGAAAACTACACTAGAAGGAATCAATAGCAGAATAACTGAGGCAGAAGAACAGATAAGTGACCTGGAAGACAGAATGGTGGAATTCACTGCTGTGGAACGGAATAAAGAGAAAAGAATGAAAAGAAATGAAGACAGCCTAAGAGACCTCTGGGACAACATTAAACACAATAACATTCACATTATAGGGGTCCCAGAAGGAGAAGAGAGAGAGAAAGGAGCTGAGAAAATATTTAAAGAGATTATAGTAGAAAACTTCCCTAACATGGGAAAGGAAATAGACACCCAAGTCCAGGAAGCACAGAGAGTCCCATACAGGATAAACCCAAGGAGAAACACGCCGAGACACATAGTAATCAAATGGGTAAAAATTAAAGACACAGAAAAATTATTGAAAGCAGCAAGGGAAAAACGACAAATAACATACAAGGGAGCTCCCATAAGGTTAACAGCTGATTTCTCAGCAGAAACTCTACAAGCCAGAAGGGAGTGGCATGATATACTTAAAGTGATGAAAGAGAAGAACCTTTCACAACCAACAACCAAGATTACTCTACCCAGCAAGGATCTCATTCAGATTCGACGGAGGAATCAAAAGCTTTACAGACAAGCAAAACCTAAGAGAATTCAGCACCACCAAACCAGCTCTACACCAAATGCTAAAGGAACTTCTCTAAGTGGGAAACACAAGAGAAGAAAAGGACCTACAAAAACAAACCCAAAACAGTTAAGAAAATGGTAATAAGAACATACATATCAATAATTACCTTAAACGTGGATGGATTAAATGCTCCAACCAAAGACACAGGCTTGCTGAATGGATACAAAAACAAGACCCATATATATACTGTCTACAAGAGACCCACTTCCAACCTAGGGACACATACAGACTGAAAGTGAGGGAATGCAAAAAGATATTGCATGCAAATGGAAATCAAAAGAAAGCTGGAGTAGCAATACTCATATCAGATAAAATAGACTTTAAAATAAAGAATGTTCCAAGAGACAAGGAAGGATACTACATAATGATCAAGGGATCAATCCAAGAAGAAGATATAACAATTATAAATATATATACACCCAACATAGGAGAACCTCAATACATAAGGCAACTGCTAACAGCTCTAAAAGAAGAAATCGACAGTAACACAGTAATAGTGGGGGACTTTAACACCTCACAGACACCAATGGCCAGATCATCCAAACAGAAAATTAATAAGGAAACACAAGCTTTAAGTGACACAATAGACCAGATAGACTTAATTGATATTTATAGGACATTCCATCCAAAAACAGCAGATTACACTTTCTTCTCAAGTTCACACGGAACATTCTCCAGGATAGATCATATCTTGGGTCACAAATCAAGCCTCAGTAAATTTAAGAAATTGAAATCATATCAAGCAGCTTTTCTGACCACAACGCTGTGAGATTAGAAATCAATTACAGGGAAAAAAATGTAAAAAACACAAAAACACATGGAGGCTAACCAGTACGTTACTAAATAACCAAGAGATCACTGAAGAAATCAAAGAGGAAATCAAAAAATACCTAGAGACAAATGACAATGAAAACACAGTGATCCAAAACCTATGGGATGCAGCAAAAGCAGTTCTAAGAGGGACGTTTATAGCTATACAAGCCTACCTCAAGAAACAAGAAAAATCTCAAATAAACAATCTAACGTTACACCTAAAGGAACTAGAGAAAGAAGAGCAAACAAAACCCAAAGTTAGCAGAAGGAAAGAAATCATAAAAATCGGAGCAGAAATAAATGAAATAGAAACAATAGCAAAGATCAATAAAAGTAAAAGCTGGTTCTTTGAGAAAATGAACAAAACTGATAAACCATTAGCCAGACTCATCAAGAAAAACAGGGAGAGGACTCAAATCAATAAAATGAAAAAGGAGAAATTACAACAGACACTGCAGAAATACAAAGCGTCCTAAGAGGCTACTACAAGCAACTCTATGCCAAAAAAATGGACAACCTGGAAGAAATGGACAAATTCTTAGAAAGGTATAACCTTCCAAGACTGAACCAGGAAGAACTAGAAAATATGAACAGACCAATCACAGGTAATGAAATTGAAACTGTGATTAAAAATCTTCCAACAAACAAAAGTCCAGGACCGGATGGCTTCACAGGTGAATTCTATCAAACGTTTAGAGAAGGGCTAACACCCATCCTTATCAAACTCTTCCAGAAAATTGCAGAGGAAGGAAAACTCCCAAACTCATTCTATGAGGCCACCATCACCCTGATACCAAAACCAGATATACTACAAAAAAAATTGCAGACCAATATCACTGATGAGTATAGATGCAAAAATCCTCGACAACATACTAGCAAACAGAATCCAACAACACATTAAAAGGCTCATACACCATGATCAAGTGGGATTTATCCCAGGGATGCAAGAATTCTTCAATATATGCAAATCAATCAATGTGATACACCATATTAACAAATTGAAGAATAAAAACCATATGATCATCTCAGTAGATGCAGAAAAGCTTTTGACAAAATTCAACACCCATTTATCATAAAAACTCTCCAGAAAGTGGGCATAGAAGGAAACTACCTCAACATAATAAGGGCCATATATGACAAACCCACAGCAAACATAATTCTCAATGGTGAAAAACTGAAGGCATTTCCTCTAAGATCAGGAACAAGACAAGGATGTCCACTCTCACCACTTTTATTCAACATAGTTTTGGAAGTCCTAGCCACAGCTATCAGGGAAGAAAAAGAAATAAAGGGAATACAAATTGGAAAAGAAGAAGTAGAACCGTCACTGTTTGCAGATGACATGATACTATACATAGAGAATCCTAAAGATGCCACCAGAAAACTACTAGAGCTAACCAATGAATTTGGTAAAGTTGCATGATACAAAATTAATGCCCAGAAATCTCTTGCATTCCTATACACACTGAAGGAGAAGTTAAGGAAACACTCGCATTTACCATTGCAACAGAGAATAAAATACCTAGGAATAAATCTACGTGGGGAGACAAAAGACCTGTATGCAGAAAACTATAAGACCCTGATGAAAGAAATTAAAGATGATACCAACAGATGCCAAGATATACCATGTTCTTGGATTGGAAGAATCAATATTGTGAAAATGACTCTACTACCCAAAGCAATCTACAGATTCAATGCAATCTCTTTCAAATTACCAATGGCATTTTTTACAGAACTAGAACAAAAAAATCTTAAAATTTGTATGGAGACACAAAAGACCCCGAATAGCCAAAGCAGTCTTGAGGGGAAAAAACGGAGCTGGAGGAATCAGACTCCCTGACTTCAGACTATACAACAGAGCTACAGTAATCAAGACAATATGCCACTGGCACAAAAACAGAAATATAGATCAATGGAACAGGATAGAAAGCCCAGAGATAAACCCACGCACCTATGGTCAACTAATCTGTGACAAATGAGGCAAGGATATACAATGGAGAAAAGACAGTCTCTTCAATAAGTGGTGCTGGGAAAACTGGACAGCTACATGTAAAAGAATGAAATTAGAACACTCCCTAACACCATACACAAACATAAACTCAAAATGGATTAGAGACCTAAATGTAAGACCGTGCACTATACAACTCTTAGAGGAAAACTAGGAAGAACACTCTTTGACATAAATCACAGCAAGATCTTTTTTGATACACCTCCTAGAGTAATGGGAATAAAAACAAAAATAAACAAATGGGACCTAATGAAACTTAAAAGCTTTTGCACAGCAAAGGAAACCATAAGGAAGACGAAAAGACAACCTTCAGAATGGGAGAAAATGTTTGCAAATGAATCATCGGACAAAGGATTAATCTCCAAAATATATAAACAGCTCATGCAGCTCAATATTAAGAAAACAAACAACCCAGTCCAAAAATGGGCAGAAGACCTAAATAGACATTTAACCAAAGAAGACATACAGATGGCCAAGAGGCACGTGAAAAGCTGCTCAACATCACTAATTATTAGAGAAATCCAAGTCAAAACTACAATGAGGTATCACCTCACACCAGTTAGAATGGGCATCATCAGAAAATCTACAACCAACAAATGCTGGAGAGGGTGTGGAGAAAAGGGAACCCTCTTGCACTGTTGGTGGGAATGTAAATTGATACAGCCACTATGGAGAACAGTATGGAGGTTCCTTAAAAAACTAAAAATAGAATTACCATATGACCCAGCAATCCCACTACTGGGCATATACCCAGAGAAAACCATAATTAAGAAAGACACTTGCACCCCAATGTTCGCTGAAGCACTATTTACAATATCCAGGTCATGGAAGCAACCTAAATGCCCATTGACAGACGAATGGATAAAGAAGATGTGGTACATATACACAATGGAATATTACTCAACCGTAAAAAGGAACAAAATTGGGTCATTTGTAGAGACGTGGATGCATCTAGAGACTATCATACAGAGTGAAGTAAGTCAGAAAGAGAAAAACAAATATCGTATATTAACACATATATGTGGAACCTAGAAAATGGTACAGGTGAACCAGTTTGCAGAGCAGAAATAGAGACATAGACGTAGAGAACAAACATATGGACACCAAGCAGGGAAAGCGGCGGGGGGTTGAGGTGGTGGTGTGATGAATCGGGTGATTGCAATTGACATGTATACACTGATGTGTATAAAATGGATGACTAATAGGGAAAAAAAAAAGTCCTGACCACAGCAGTCAGACAAGAAAAATAAATAAAAGGCATCCAAATTTAGAAGGGAATGGGCCTTCACTGGTGGCACAGTGGTTAAGAATCCTCCTGCCATTGCAGGGGACACAGGTTCAATCCCTGGTTCGGGAAGATCCCACATGCCACGGAGCAGCTAAGCCCGTGCACCACAACTACTGAGCCTGTGCTCTAGAACCTGTGAGCCACAACTACTGAGCACATGTGCCAGAACTACTGAAGCCCACGCACCTAGAACCCATGCTCTGCAACAAGAGAAACCACCACAATGAGAAGCCTGCACACCACAATGAAGAGTAGCCCCCGCTCACCACAACTAGAGAAATCCCACAGGGAGCAACAAAGACCCAACGTAGCCATAAATAAATTAAATAAATAAATAAGTAAATGAGGAAATTGTTCATGTTCAGAGCAATTAAAAATAAATAAATAAAATAAAATAAAATTGCATCAAACAGAATAGGAATAAACTTAACCAAGGACGTGAAAGACCTATACTCTGAACACTATAAAACACTGTTGAAGGAAATTGAAGATGATACAAAGAGATGGAAAGATATCCGGTGCTCTTGGATTGGAAGAATTAATATTGTTAAAATGGCCATACTACCCAGAGCAATCTACAGATTTAATGCAATCACTATCAAAATACCCATGACATTTTTCACAGAACTAATGAATTAAATAATCCTAAAATTTATATTGAACCATAAAAGACCCTGAATTGCTGAAGCAATCTTGAGAAAAAAGAACAAAGTTGGAGGTATCACGCTCCCGGACTTCAGACTGTACTATAAAGCTACAATAATCAAAACAACATGGTACTGGCACTAAAACAGACACACAGATCGATGGAACAGAATAGAGAGCCCAGAAATAAACCCACACACCATGGCAATTAATCTACAACAATGGAGGCAAGAATATACAGTGGAGAAAACAGAGTCTGTTCAATAAGTGGCGCTGGGAAAACTGGACAGCTACATGTAAAACAATGAGATTACATTTCCTCACACCATATACAAAAATAAACTCAAAATTAAAGACCTAAATGTAAGACTAGAAACCGTAAAACTCCTATAAGAGAACATAGGCAGAGTACTCTTTGACGTAAATCATAGTAATATTTTTTGGATCAGTCCCTAAGGTTAAAGAAATAAATGCAAAAATAAACAAGTGGGACCTAATTAAACTTAAAAACTTTTTGCACAGCAAAAGAATCATTGACCAAACAGAAAGACAACCTACTGAATAGGAGAAAATATTTGCAAATCTTATGACCAACAAGGGGTTAATATCCAAAATATATAATCAGTTCATACAACTCAACATGAAAAAAAAAAACCCCAGTGGAAAAATGGGCAGAAGACCTAAATAGACATTTTTTCAAAGAAGACATATAGATGGTCAACAGGCACATGAAAAGATACTAAACACCACTAATTATTAGAGAAATACAAATCAAAATAACAAAGAGATATCACCTCACACCTGTCAAAATGGCTATCATCAAAAAGTAACGGGGCTTCCCTGGTGGCGCAGTGGTTGAGAGTCCACCTGCCGACGCAGGGGACGCGGGTTCGTGACCCCGTCCAGGAAGACCCCACATGCTGCGGAGCGGCTGGGCCCGTGAGCCATGGCCGCTGAGCCTGCGCGTCTGGAGCCTGTGCTCTGCGACGGGAGAGGCCACAACAGTGAGAGGCCCGCGTACAGCAAAAAAAAAAAAAAAAAAAAGTAACGAATGTTGGCAAGGATGTGGAGAAAAGGGAACCCTCATATACTGTTCTTGGGAATGTAAATTGGTGCAACCACTGTGTAAAACAGTATGGAGGCTCCTCAGAAATCTAAAAATAGAAATACTGTATGATCCAGCAATTCCACTCCTGGGTATATATCCATAAAAAACAAAAACACTAATGTGAAAAGATACAGGCAACCCAGCATTCATAGCAGCACTATTTACAATAGTCAAGATATGGAAACAACCAAAGGTTTCATCAACAGATGAAAGGATAAAGAAGTTGTGGTGTGTGTATTTATTCACATATATAAATATATTTGTATACATATATAGTTATTTATAAATATATATATTTCAATATATATATTGTTCAGCACAGGGAATTATAGCCATTATTTTGTAATAACTTTTAATAGAGTATAATATATAAAAATACTGAATCACTGTGCTATACACCTGAAACAAATATAATATTATAAATCAACTATACTTCAATTTTAAAGAAAGAATTGAATGAAGCCCTATACAAAGTGAAAAAAAAAACTATGTGCTTCAAAAGTCACCATCAAGAAAGTGAAAAGAGCCCACAGAATGGCAGTAGATATTTGCAAATCATGTATCTGGCAGAGGACCTATATTCAGAATATGTATGGATCTCTTCCAGCTCAACAATAGAAAGACAGATAACCCAGTTTTTAAAATGAACAACGAATTTGAAGACATATTTCTCCAAAGAAGACATACAAATGGCCAATAAGCGCATGAAAAGATGCATCATTAGTCATTAGAGAAATGCAAATCAAAACCGTGATAAGATACCACTTCACACCCAATCAAAAGACAGGTAATAACAAGTGTTGGTAATAACAAGTGTTAGTGAGGATGCAGAGAATTTTGAGAAATTTGGCAATTTCTCAAACAGGTAAACAGAGTTACCAAATGACCCAGCAGTCCTCCTAAGTATAAATCCAGGAGAAATAAGAACATGTCTATAGAAAAGCTGTACGTGAATGTTCATAGCAGCATTACTCAGTAGCCAAAATGTAGAAACAACCTAAATGTCTATCAGATCACGAATGGATAAGCAGGGGCTTCCCTGGTGGCACAGTGGTTAAGAATCTGCCTGCCAGTGCAGGGACACGGTTTCAAGCCCTGGTCCGGGAAGATCCCACATGCTGCAGAGCAGCTAAGCCCATGTGCCACAACTACTGAGCCTGCGCTCTAGAGCCCGCGAGCCACAACTACTGAGCCCACGTGCCTAGTGCTTGTGCTCCTCAACAAGAGAAGCCACCGCAATGAGAAGCCCGCACACCTCAACGAAGTGTAGCCCCTGCTCGCCACAAGTAGAGAAAGCCAGCGCACAGCAATGAAGACGCAACACAGCCAAAAATAAATAAATAAATATATTAAAAAAAAAAGAATGGTAAGCAGAATGTGATGTGTGCATACAATAGAATATTATTCAGCCATAAAAATGAAGGAAGTACTGGTACCTGCTTACAACATGGATGAACCTTGAAAATGTCATGCTAAGTGAGTAAAGGACTATATATTGTAGATTCTGTTTATGTGCAATGTCCAGAATAGACAAGTCCATAGAGACAGGAAGGAGATCAGTGGGTCCCCCGGACTAGAGCTGGGGGGCGGAGGAAGGAGGAGTGACTGCCAGTAGTCATAGGGTTTCTTTTTGGAGTAAAGAAAATGTTCTAGAAGTAGGTTGTGGTGATGGTTACACTAAAGACCACTGACATATACACTTTAAATGGGTGAATTTTATTAGTGTGTGAAATATATCTCAAACCTTAAAAAGTTGATAGTTGATATCTGAAAAGTTAGAAAAAAAAAACAGAACAAAAAGCCTTCAGTGTGTAAGCAGTCAAATTGTATTTACTTCTTAGGTAGCCAAATTCTTTAATAAATACTTATAAATACAGTAAATAGTTACTTATTCCTATTCATTAATTCAACAAATAATTGACTGCCTTTTTTGTGCTAGGTGTGCTGTCAGGTGCTAGGTAGAAAGATGCCTCACCTCAGCTTTGCCTCTACTTCTTCAGGCTTCCAAGTAAGGTGGTACGCCTGGGGGACAGCAGCTGTCTCTGTGCCTGGCCTCACTTGCATTTTCCCCCGTTTGGAAAGGTGTCGGGTATTTCTGATGCCTTAGTCAGCACAGAGCAAGGAGGACCTTGACTATAGTTTCAGAGCCTTAAGCTTCACCTCATGCTCCAAATCCAAGACAGAGCAGCTGAGAATGGAGCTAGCTGTGCCACCAATTGCTTCTCTCCCATTGTTAATCCCTTTAATTCTGCCGTCCGCAGGCACCCCTCCCTTCACACTGTCCTGTTGCCCACTTGTGATATGACTGAACAAGTGGTTTTGGCTTTGAAAGGTGATTCTTAGAGACACCTCAAGTGACCCAGTCCCTGGCTTGTGGGGATGCTCTTGATGCTCATTACCATGGGGCACCAGAGATCTCCTGTGGGCTAATAACACTTTCAAGGTAGCTGCTGCTGACTCCCCTGAGATCCCGGCCTCGCTGCCAGGGTCATTAGAGGGGGCAGCATTTCAGTGCTAAGGGCAAACAGTGAGAAGCCGCCAGTCTCTTTTGGTTCTTACAGAAGGGTTTATGCTCTGGCACTTGAGTTATCAAATCGCTTTAAAGCATGGGACAACTAGCTTAGTGATGATTTTATACGTGTGTGTGTGTGTGTGTGTGTGTGTGTGTGTGTGTGTGTGTGTGTGTGTGTGTGTGTTATACGCTGTATTTCTGCTTTGCTGTGTCATTCCCTGGTCAAGGCGTTATAGTTTATTTTAAAATTTGTCTATCTCTTTCACAAACCTTGAGTTTTATGGCCAAAAGGAAAAAAAAAAAGTGAGCCACTTTTCAGTCTATGTGTACTTTTTTCACGGAGCCCTAGACTTAAACTAATTCTAATTTCTCTCTCCCCCCAAATTGATGAATTTATCAGTATCCTAAAACGCTCATTACATTTACAAAAGAATGCTTCCTGGTGGCATGTGGATGGAGAAATCCAGCTGGGTTTGGGGGGTAAAAGCTCGTGTTGGCCCTTAGCCTGCCATAGCTGTCCTGCCTGCCTCTCTAACCACCACCCTCAAGCTCCTGGTGCCTGCAGAGCATAAGAAAAGCTTCTTCTCCCCTGCTGGGCTCTCCCCTCATTGCTATAGGAGGGGAGTAGCAGGAAATGGAATCTGCCCTGGTCATGGGATTTTTTTGAAAGAAACAAAGCATGATCTGATGAAGAGCAGGTTAATCCTGCTATTTCATTTCCCTTTCAGAAAGGGTGGGGGCAGGATTGTGATATGAAGTATTTGGTTTCACATCTGTTCGAGGAATTATCCTCGGCATAAATCTACTTTTCTTTCAAGCATCCTGAAGCATCCCAGGGAGCTCCTCCTCCCGGGGCATGCTCCCTGCCCCCACAGTTTATTTCATGGCCACAGAGCAGCTGACAGACTCCCTGAGAAATCATCCTGTCATTGCTATAGGAGGAGTCTTGGAAGTTAGAATTTCTGTGTGTCAGTGATATCAATTTTGTGCTCTGCTCTCCATGAAGGGTTTAGGGTAAAACCTAAACCCAGCAGTGTGGTATAATGGAAAGAGGACCCAATTTAAAAATCAAAGGAACTGGCTCTCATCTCCCCTTGGCTACTATTTGTGTGATCTCGGGCAAGTCACCAAACCTCTTCAGGCTCAAAGCCCTCATCTGTGAAATTAACATCTTGGCACTTTGAGAAATGAAGTTCAACTCGAAAATGATACAAATCTGTAATCTGTTACATGTTATGTTTATCAACCTCAGTTTAAAGTAACTTTTCAACCTTCAAATCTTATTCATGGGAAAATGAAAAATAATTTCATATGTGGCAAGGTGACTTCTAGTTTTAAAACCTGAACTTAGGGGCCAACCAAAGCAATTATTCAAACAAACACAGGCTTGTAACTAGAGTTTTTTAAAAGTTTTCTGGAACTTCTGTTTTCTGTTTCCATCTTTGAGATGTTTAGCATTCTCATGTGGCCTTTGAGTGTATGGTAGGAATTTTCTGTGAATAATTATGTTCCACACACTATTAGGTGCACATAAGGAATAACAAACTAAGTGAAACACAAGATCCCCAACCTTAATTCAGAGAATAAACATATATACAAGGAAAAACAGAATTTCACAGTGAAGCAAAAGACAAATTCATATTTTGACAAATGTTAGTATATGCAGATGGTCCCCAGCTTACAATGGTTCAGCTTATAGTTTTTTGCCTTTATGATGGTGTGAAAGCAATATGCATTCAGTAGAAACCATACTCTGAATTTTGAATTGTGCTCCTTTCCTGGCCTAGTGATTTGCATTACAATCCTCTCTCATGATGCTGGGCAGGGAACACAGCCCCCAGTCAGCCACGTGATCACAGGGGTCAACAAGCAATACACTTCCAACCATTCTCTACCCAGACAACCAGTCTGTTTTTCACTGTCAGTAAAGTAGTCAACAAATTACATGAGATATTCAACACTTTATTATAAAACAGGCTTTGTATTCGTTGATTTTGCCCAACTGCAGGCTAGTGTAAGTGTTCTGAGCATGTTTAAGGTCGGCTGGGCTAAGCTATGATGTTTGGTAGATTAGGTGTATTACGGCAGCAATGTAAATAAAACACACAGTTCAAGGAACAACTGGACCAAGGGTCAGACGGGAGATATATGGGGGGAAAAAATGAGAAAATAAGATCCGGCAAAGGCAGTACTTTTAGTAACATGAAAAAGTAGTGACTTCACCTGGTATAAAATTATTCACCTGAGGCTGAAATTAAGTTCTGACTAAGATCAACCATAGCTGGACAATACTAACATCATTAAAAAGTATGGCTAATAATAAACCTTGTAAGGAATGAATAAGGATGGTTTACTTAATCACTCAATTTGGAGAAAAATCCACATCTTTAAAGTGTTAACCTTTAATAATATTGAGTTTTTGGTAAGGTTACCTTTCCTCTTTCTCACCTCTCTGAAAAATCCTTCTTAGTCACTCTTTTAAAGCTCTTCATCCTTTGCTTACTTGTGAATTTTCCTTCTCTAGAATCCTGCCTTTGAGAAAGGTTTATTGCAGGGCCAAGCAAGGAGAATGGGTGGCTCATGCTCAAAACTCCTAACAGTTTTTGGGGAAAAGTTTTTATAGGCAAAATTTGGGGTGAGAACTGCAGGGTGTGTGACTTTCTTCTGATTGGTTGGTAGTGAGGTAGGAGGGCGGTGCTCCAGGAATCTTGTGCTCAGCCTGAAGTTACCATCCCCCACCTGGGTGGGGGCCCTAGTTCTTTCCAGTAGTTTCAACTGACCTCCATATTTGACAGTTCCAAACCTGTACCTCCAGCCAGGGTTGTCATGTATGGCTTCACAGATTGGTTGTGCACTGCACAATTCTGGAAATAACATATACATAAAACAGGTACATAGCAGCCCTTCTCTACCCAAACTTCTCCCTGGAGCCACCTCTAGACATCTCTCCTGAATCTCTCACAGTCATGTCAAACCCAGCACGTCCAAAACTGTGCTTGTCATCCTCTCAGACACACTCCCCTTATGGTCCCTCCCTGTTCACCTTCAATAAAGTAAAGCCAGAAACCTAAGAATCATTCTAGCTACTCCCCTCACCCCACATATCCCATTGGTTATCAATTATTATATTTTTCCCTTTAAACACTTCTCAGATCTTATGTCTAATCTCATTCATTTCCTCTGACTTAATTCAGACACATACCACTTTTTGTTTGAATTACTATAGTGTTTTCCATACAGATCTTTTTGCCCTCGGCCTCATTCTGATTTTATCCTCCACACTGCTAGTAGTGGTCTTTTAGAAACAGTTATAATTATGATACTTCCCCACTAAAAAGTTTTCAAAAGCTTTCCTTAAAGTACAAATTCTTCAGTGGGTAACCAGAGCCCTTCATGGCCTACTCCCTTCTCTACCCACATTTTCCACTACTCCCCCAACACGTACCTTTAAATTCCAGTCATTCTAAACTACTTGCTACGCTACCTCACACTTCCGTGCCGTTGCACAAGATGTTTCCTCTTTGTAGAAGTCCCACCTCCCCTTGGCTAACTCCGGCCATGCTTCCATTTCCAGATCTTGTCATCTCTTCCAAAGTCCTTCACCGACCACAGTACCCACTTCCCTCTCTTACCATTAACTCCTGTAATACCCTTTGCCTTCCTCTGTAACAGAATTTTCTAAAATACGTTATTATATTTCAGTTGTTGACCTCTACCACCAGGTTATAAACTCCCAGAAGGATTAGGAATTATGTCATTCACCTCTATATCACCAGTGCTTTTCACAGTGCTGGGCATTTAATAGGTATTCAGTAAGTGAATGGGGGATAAAAGATCAGTTTCTATTGCTGTTATAAGATTTAATATTCACTAAATAAGTCTCTGGACAATGTTAGATTAACTGTGCAGTGTTCACATCCTGTAAATTTGGGGTATTTTAATAACTATGTCTATGCTTCTTTCTCTTCCTTGGACTTCTGAGAGGAAGAGAAGAAACTTCATGAAACTTCATGCCATTTTTGTAATCAGCTTTTTCCTGGTGTTCAAGGGCTGTGTTCTTTGATTCACCCAGAAACCCATGTGGGGAAAAGAAGAGGCATATAATAGAGTACCTATCTTTAATAAGCTTAAGATGTTAAATCCACTACTTGTTGACTTTAAAAAGATAAGAAGATGTAAATACAAATCTTCCAGAATTGACTCAGTAGCAAACTACTAGGGTGTATGTGCCCATACCTTATGAATTGATCATTTTCAGAATGTAGCTATTTGCTTATAATTACTTTTCATTCACCTATCACAGCCCCTAAAGGGGGAAAAAATGTAAAATAAAGTATCAGTTAACTGTAATTTTTATTATTTTTTAAAAAATGTTTTTACCCATAACTTCAAGGAAGAAAGATGCAAATAGCAAACATATCAGGTGACATGGTACAATAGGAAAAAATCCTGGACTTGGATTCTATTACCATACTTGCCACTTAGGAACTGTGTAACCTTGAACAAGTTAGTTAACTTCTGCAGGCTCAGTATAGTCATCTGTAAAATGGAAACACATTCATTTAGAAGGTTTTTTTAATGCCTACTATGTGTCAGGTGCTTTGCTTGGCACCTGAATTAAAATACTGTAGCTGCTATGTCTTCTTCATGGAGTTGCTGTGAAAACTAGATGAGATATTGCATGTGAAAATGGTGGTGGTGGTGGTGGTGGTGGTGGTTTTTCTATCAAGCAACACCTAGAACAGTTTCAATCTTCAGTCATCAAAGACATAATTTGGGGCAGAAAAGTACACTGATTCATTTGCAGCAAGGTATGAAGCAAAGAAAAATTGGGCCTTAACCCCAATTAACAAAGAAGTTCAAGTAGCCTCAATATTCTTTGCCCAAGCATTCCAGCTAAGACAGGTTTTTCTTTGTTGGTACATGAGGTTATTGGTAATATTCGTTATCTATTACTGCATAACAAATTTTACCCAAAAATTATGCCTTCAAACAACAAACATTTATTATCTCACAATTTCTATGAGTCAGACATTCTAGCTTAGCTGGAGATCTCTGGCTTAAGGTCTCACATGAGGGTGTATCAGGCTGTCAGCTGGGAGCTGTGATCTCATCTGAAGGCCCAACTGGGGGATCTGCTTCCAAGCTCACTCATATGGTTATTGTCAGGCCTCTTTCCACTCAGTCCTCTCCAAAGGGCCTCTGTATGAACTGAGATATGCCCCCTACCACAGGTTCATATGTGAAATTTTAACCCCCCAGTACTTCAGAATGTGACTATATTTGGAGATAGAACCTTTGAAGGGGTGATTAAGTTAAAAGGAGGCTGTTATGGTGAGCCCTAATCCAGTCTGACTGGTGTCCTTAGAAGAAGAGGAAATTTGGACACACAGAGAGGCATCAGGGATTCACTCAGAGGAAAGACCCTGTGAGGACACAAGAAGAAGATGGGCATCTGCAAGCCAAGGGGAGGGGCCTCAGAAGAAACCAAACCTGCCTACACTTTGATCTTGGACTTCCAGCCTCCTGAACTGTGAGAAAATAAATTTCTGTTGTTTAAGCCAACCATTCTGTGGTATTTTCTTATGCAGCCTGGGCAGACTAATACAGCTGACTCACAACATGGCAGCTGCCTCCCCTGAACAAGCAATACATGAGAGGACGGGAGAGCACCCAAGGCAGAAGCCACAGTCGTTGTACAAGTTAACCTTGGAAGTGACATCCCATAACTTTGGCTGTATTCTCTGTAAGAAGAGAGTCAGTAAGTCTGGTCTATACTCAGGGTGGGGAGATTACATAAGGGCATGAGTATCAGGAGGCAGGAATCACAGACCATCTTAAAGGCTGCCTACCACACTAGTTTTTTTTTCAATAAAGTAAAAATAAAAAATTAAGAGATGGACACATTGGCAGTTTTTACATGGTAAAGTAGGTTCATCTTCATCAAATACATGAGCACTCTGACTGATATAATCTGTAGGCCATACTACTATTCTGTGAAGCTAAGGTTCTCATCTGGCAGATAGAAATTTTTGACATTTAGGACAAGTTTTTCTGGGAGTGAAAAACGGCATTTTATGGACTAGATTGAAGAGAAATGGTACAATGGAGCCTTAAGTCTATGTCTAATACAGTGATTCTCAACCAGCGGTGCATACCAAGAGGGAAAAGAGGAGGGGAGTTGCCATAAGTTTAAAAAAAAGCATAGTCAAACTGTAATATAATTATGTATGGAGAGTGATAAGAAATTTACAGCTTTCATAAAACAAACTGCAGAAAGTAAAATGGAACAAAATCTCCATCTGGCTGATGGAGCGTAGTCATAAAAGGTCGAGAAACTACTCTCATCATTCTTTTATTGTTAATAGACAAAAAGAGGGATACAAGACAGTAGCTTAGACATGGGCATGCAATGAACCATAATA
This sequence comes from Delphinus delphis, assembly GCF_949987515.2. Taxonomy (NCBI): domain Eukaryota; kingdom Metazoa; phylum Chordata; class Mammalia; order Artiodactyla; family Delphinidae; genus Delphinus; species Delphinus delphis. The sequence continues at coordinate 27,228,833 of NC_082684.1, read as the reverse complement.
CCCAGAGAGATGATACACTTTAGAAAATCCAGTGAAAAGTAATAAAAATGATTAGTGGGCCGTATGGATTAGTTTAGAAGATAAATGTAAAGTAACAGACATATTCAGGAGCCTTTCGAGAACTAATAGGAAGATCTTTACAAGAGAAGGTTAGATGATAGTTAAACTCAAGCTTTATTTCAAAGGATCCAGAGGACATGTGCTTTGTGGTGATAGTGATTGACATCTGATTCCTCAGAAAGTACACTGAGCTGCCAATAGCTTTAGCCTCTAAATTTAGTAGCGCTGTCAGCTTGATTGTCTCGTGTTTGTCTAACCATCAGAGTCTATGTGGCAAAGCTGTCATTATTCCCGCCTAAGGTCAAACTTCTTTTCACCTACAGCCCTCTTTTTGGTCTCTAAAATGATGCTAACGTGAGGTTAAACTCTCCCTTTCAGAGCACTCTAAGAGCTATCACTTGTAATAACATCTCCACATATTAAGCTCCAATAATTTGGCTCCTGCTTTGCTGGAACTCCCCCTTGGGTGGCCCTTTGTTTTAAGAGAGGAAGAAGCTGTTTCCTGTTATCTCCTGGTTGCACGATAACAAGATGACAGACAGGTTCTAGGGTCCATTTCAGTTTTCCTTACAAAAAGGTGTGGAATTAGAGGGTGAGACACGGGAGGATCTCACAAGATGACCCACGCTAAAAAGGTGTCTTGGAATTTGAATAATATTTTTATGGATTACCTAAAGAGTTCTCCTGAAGTAAATGTTTATGTTGGTATGGAACAATTTTTGAAATATATTGTCAAGTGAAAGATTTTGTTTTTAATTCCACTGTAGATTATGCTCCCATCCGTGTAAAAAGGGGAGAAGGAATATATGTTTATCGTATGTTTGCTTGTATGTGCAAAGACTATTCTGAGACGGATACAGATACACACAGCAGTAACATAGCAAAGAGTCTAGGGTAGAAGAGACACTTTTAACTCTACACCCGTCTGTGTTGTTTGATTTTCTTTTTTTTTAATTTGTGCAGAGATTACTTTTTTTTTTGGTTGCGCCAGGTCTTAGTTGTGGCAGGCGGGCTCCTTAGTTGCGGCTTGCCGGCTACTTAGCTGTGGCATGCGAACTCTTAGTTGTGGCATGCCTGTGGGATATAGTTCCCTGGCCAGGGATGGAACCCGGGCCCACTGCATTGGGAGCCTAGAGTCTTAACCACTGTGCCACCAGGGAAGTCCCCCAGATTACTTTTTAAAAATACAAATAGGAACAGTTTTTTAAGTGTGGTCAGATCTTTCTTTCTCTCCGTCCCTCTCTGCCTCTTCTTTCTCTCCATCTTTTTTCATCTCTCTTCATGTCTCTTCACAGCTTCATTAAACTCCCTCTTTCTTCTTTAAATGGTTTCTTCCACGTAGCAAGGTTAGATGGAGGGTAATTTGAGCAGCAGCTACAGCCTTATTCTTTGCAGTTTAATGACCACAGGGTGAAAAGGACTCTTCTATGTTAGTATATATACATCCTAAGGAAGGGCTGTGACTGGCTTGGCTTGGATGACATGACCACCTCTTAAAGCAATTGCTGCGGGTAAGGGGATGGGACTCTGGCCAGTTCTGGGTCATCTGCCAGCTTTTGTGATGGAAAGGGTATAGGAGGAACATTTGTAGTCTGGCCGTAATCACCTGATTGGAATAGAGGAGGTAGGGTTATAGTTTTCCCAGAGGAAGTGAAAGGAGCTAAAACCATAAGCAGATGGGAAGGGACGCTAGGCAGACAAAAGCAATAGATTTCCCCCTGCTTTCCACCCTTCCTAGCATCTATACAGATATAGGGTTACATAAGACAATGTATGCAGTAAATATCAATACTTCATATAGTACCTGAAACAGAATAAGAGATAGATCAATATATATTATTATTCAATATCTCCTTTTTAATTGTGAAGAAATACACATAACACAAAATTTAGCATTTTAACCATTTTTAAGTGTACAGTTCAGTGGATTAAGGACATTCACATCATTGTACAACCATCGCCACCATCCGTCTTTAGAACTTCTTTATACCTTGCACAATTGAAACTCTGTACCCATTGAACGCTAACTCCCTGTTTCCCCTCCCCCACTCCCTGGCAACCACCATTCTGCTTTCTGTCTCTATGAATTTGTCTACTCTAGAGACTGCATGTAAGTGGAATCATACAGTATTTGTCATTTTGTGACTGGCTTGTTTAACTCAGCATAATGTCCTCAAGGATCTTTTGTGTTGCAGCATGTGTCAGAATTCCTTCCTTTCTAAAGGCTGAATAATATTCCATTGTATGTGTGTACCACATTTTGTTTATCCAGTCATCCGTCGATGGGTACTTGGGTTACTTTCACCTTTCGGCTATGTGAATAATGCTCCTGTGAACATGGATGTACAAATATCTGCTCAAGACCCTGCTTTCAGCTCTTTTGGGTATATACCAAGATGTAGAATTGCTGAATTACTTACATCAGGAAATGGTTATCATAATATGTGTAGGGAATATTTATCATCTCATATAGATACAAAATTAAAGAAATATTTTTTAAAAATTCTTTGTGATGAGAACTCTTAGGATTTACTCTCCTAACGTCTTTCATATGTAACACACAGCAGTGTTCATTGTATTATCAAGTTGTACATTACATCCTTAGTACTTATGTGTCTTGTAACTGGAAGTGTGTACCTTTTGACCACCTTCATCTAATTCCCCCTCCCTGCCTCTGGTAACCACAAATCTGATCTCTTTTTCTATGAGTTTGTTTGTTCCTGTTACACAAAATAGTGATTTGGTATTTCTTTACATTCCAAAATGACCACCATGATAAGTGTAGTTATGTCACCGTACAAAGGTATTACATGGTTATTTACTTTATTCCCCACACTGTACGTAGCCATATATATATATATATGAACGATTAATTTGCTGGTCTCTTAAGTTCAAACACATTTTAACAACTCTGCATTTTTACTGCCCCTCCCCTCACATTTACTGTTTTTTACATCATATCATACATCTTTTCGTTTTGTGTATCCCTTAACAACTTATTGTGGCTATAGATGATTTTACTATATACGTTTGTCTTTTATCCTTCCTACTAGCTCTATACATGGCTGATTTACTACCTTTACTGTATATTTGTCTTTACCAATGAGATTTTTCCTTTCATAATTTTCATGTTCCTAGTAGTGGCCTTTTCTTTTTCCCTTAGAGAAGTCCCTTTAACATTTCTTATAAAGCTGTCTTGGTGGTGCTGAACTCTTTGGTGGTGCTTGCTTGTAAAACTTTTGATCTCTCTATCGTATCTAAACGAAAGCCTTGCCAGGTAGAGTATTCCTGGCTGTAGGTATATCATGCCACTCCCTTCTGGCCTGCAAAGTTTCTGCTGAAAAGTCAGCTGATAGTGTTATGGGAGTTCCTTTGTATGTAACTCGTTGCTTTTCCCTTGCAGCTTTTAACATTCTCTATCTTTAATTTTTGCCATTTTAATTACAGTGTGTCTTGGTGTGATCTCCTTTGGGTTGATCCTGTTTGGGAGTCTCTGTGCTTCCTAGATAGTATTTTAGAAGTCGAATTTGAGATGATGGCTGAACATTAAATTCAGAAAAGTCTTCTCAAAAGCCAGGGAGAAGTCAGAGCTGCATGTAGAGTTTAGCAATCGTCCTTGTATAGCTACCTGTTAAAACTGTCAGTGGATAAATTCTCTGAAGGAAAGGATGTAAGAAAGAGCAACAAAGTGCAAAAGAGAAAAGGAGGCAGTGGAGGAGTCCAAGGAACCAGCGTTGAGAGGAGACACCTGGGTGTTTCAGAATCTCAGAGGACCACATAGGAGAGATCAAAAGGGTGGGAATGATTGATGAACTCAGATGCTAAGATAGATGATATTTAGTTGCCTGTGAGTAAGATTTGTTAAATGTAGTCATTTTCATGCGAATACTGCCCTGTAGATTCCTTTACGATTTTCAGAATGTTTTCATGTGAATTATCTTCCAACAATCCAGTGGAGTACGCAAGTTATTATTCCTATACAAGAAAGAAAAGGAAGCTCAGAGAGACTGTGATTTTCCTAAGGTTTCTCCTGGCATCTCTCACTTTCCCCAGATGATCAGTCTTTGGGAAGCTGAAGGCCCTAGTTCAGAGATGCCTGAGTCTGAGGAGGCGCGAGGGGCTGGTTGTTCCCCTCTGGTGCCCAGGCAGCTTGTCATCCCAGCGCATGTGCTCTCATTCAGTGCCTCCTGGGAACAGTATCTACTGGTCTCTCTCAGCTTCCTGTGAACTGCTAAGGAATTTGATTGTCTAGACTCTAGAGCAGTGGTTTTTAAACTGTGGGTCATGACCTACGAGTGGGTCATCAAATCAATTTGGTGGGTCACAACCAGGCTCACGAGAGACCGTGGTGCATGCCTCTTCTCAACCCTGCCTTCAATAACTTCACATTGCTTACTTGAACTCGGCTGTAGTGGAAATCAGCCAACAAGACAAAGTCAGGGCTTTTGTTTGCTTATTTTACCACAGAGGGCCAGTTGTTAAACAATTACTAGCATACCACTGGTCATAACCATCAATTCTTCCTCCCTCCCCCCACAATGGAACAGAATGGAATAGAAAGGAAAATACCAGGTCCATCTATCATAAAAGTAAGAATTGTTCTGTGAGACTTTAAGTCATAAAGCTATTTATTTGAGTGTTCATATGAGATGTATTTTTTACACCTATGCATTGCAGTAAAAAAAAAAAACAGCAAGTTTGAAAGTCACCGGTTTAGGGTCCCTTCATTTACTTTCCTCAGGTAGTTGAACGTCTACTGTTCTCCTGATCCTTAGGCAAAGAACTGGTATCCAGCGCCCTTTTTGAATTAATGACGCATCTACTATAGGAGGAATGAGACTGAATTTTTATCAGGCTAAAAATAATTGTTCTAGAATAGGAAAGGTCCCTCTGTACATCAGTTCTTTTGAACTCAAAGCTATATAAAAATTTGTTCTTAAACCTCACCAAAGCTTTTCTACAGTGAGCATGAATTTATCCTATAGTCAGAAAACAGTAATCATCATTAAATTCCAAAGATTAGAAGGCTGGTGAATAGAAGAAATCAGGTTAAAGTTCATAGTATTGTGTTACTCTATCCCTCTTCATTTCTAGAACTCTCTATAAAGAAATAAAATCTTTTTTAAATTTTATATTGTTACTGTATTTTTATTAATTTTACTGAAGTATAGTGATGTACAATGTTAATTTCTGCTGTACAACAAAGTGATTCAGTTATATATATTCCTTTTCATATTCTTTTCTGTTATGGTTTATCACAGGATATTGAATATAGTTCCCTGTGCTCTACAGTAGAACCTTGTTGTTTGTCCATCTTATATATACTAGTTGGCATCTACTAATCCCAAAATCCCAATCCTTTCCCCCACACTCCCCCCTCCTCCTTGGCAACCACAAGTCTGTTCTCTTATGTCTGTGAGTCTATTTCTATTTTGTAGATGTGTTCATTTGTGTCATATTTTAGATTCCACATATAAGTGATATCATATGGTATTTGTCTTTCTCTTTCTGATTTACTTCGCTTAGTGTGATAATCTCTAGGTCCATCCATGTTGTTGCAGATGGCATTATTTCATTCTTTTTATGGCTGAGTAGTATTCCATTATATATATATATATATATATATATATATATATATATATATATATGTATATATATCACATCTTCTTTATAAATAGTGCTGCTATGAACATAGGGGTGCATGTATCTTTTCGAATTATAGTTTTGTCTCCGTATGTGCCCAGGAGTGGGATTGTTGGATCATATGGCAATTCTATTTTTAGTTTTCTGAGGAACCTCCATACTGTTCTCCATAGTGGCTGCACCAATTTACATTCCTGCCAACAGTGCAAGAGAGTTCCCTTTTCTCCACACCCTCTCCAGCATTTATTATTTGTAGGTTTTTTAAATGATAGCCATTCTGAGCAACATTAGATGGTACCTCGTTGTAGTTTTGATTTGCATAAGAAATTAATTCTTTTTAAGAAAGTAAAGAAACTTTTGGTGAAATAAATCATTTCCCTTTTAATGACTTAGTGATTTATCTTATAAATCCAGATTATTTACAGGTATATTACATATAAACATTTTATATATAGACATTATATATAAACATATAAAAATATGTAAACATATATATAAATATATATCTCAGATATGCTTAAGTGGATTACGCTTCAAAACTAAATAGATGTAGATAGATCATAGAATTAGATCCCAAGGACTTTGATTTAGATCAGCCTTGCAATTCTTAAATTTTCAAAAAAGGGAAGTTATTAAATACTCTTATGCCAAAAAAAGCTCTATGTAAATGTGTTAAATGGTCTGCCCTTAAGATACGTTATCTGAATGTAGGTAAAAAAAAGAAACACTTTTCACTGAGTGATGTCTGAAAGTCATCCAAATAGATGTGTATCTTTCTATTCCGTGCTGTAACTTTATCATGCTCATCTTAGGGTTTGCTGTAATAAGAAAGTGAACCAGAATAAGGGTAATATGGTTTTTACAGATTTGTAAGAATTAAATATACTTTCAGAAATCAGTTGCGTATAATTTTCTTAGAAGAATTAGGCTTATTGTCTACATGACTTTAGTTCTTTATAGTAGAATTCCTTAAAACGGCATTTTATTAAAACTATTCAATACTCATTTGCAAGTAGGAAGTAAATCTCCCCCATGGATGGACACTTGAGCCCATGTTGGTTTTGGCATCAAAGAGTTACACCAGGTGCTTGTATTCTTCATGAGAATTCAGAAGCATTTCTGGGAGGGCATGAGCGCTTGACAGTGCTGCTGTGGTCAGCAGCTCCCTCTCCCACGTGACTGCATTTCAGCGTCACTCAGGGGCTGCCTTTGCTCTACACAAACCCCTTGCAGCTGTGCGCAGTGCCTTTGTGTCACCCAGGCAGGGTTTCATGAAATGGATCTGATGCTCTTGTGCCTGTGTTGTTCATTCCTGCATACTAGAGCTGTGCCCAGGAAGGTGAAGGGCCAGCAGGTTGGCCCTCACTCCCCAGCTGTCCCTTTCTCCTAATGTCACTCAGGATATAAATAAAGTGATTCATTCACTGTCTTTCTTACCAAACCAGAATGCTGCCAGAGTGTACTACCAGAGCCACTCAGATCCATTGGAAAGGCCTTAGGGACAAATCTAAGGCACAATTTAAAAAGTCTTTGCATTTAAGTAATTTTAAAAATGAATTTAATTTTATTTCTCCTAATCATTTCAGACCTTGGAAGGAGAAAAATAACTCCAGTTTTATGTTCACGTTGTTTGAGGTCTGGGCCTTTTTTATTAGAATGGAAGTCATGATGAATTTCTGTCTTTTCTAGACTAGAAAAGCCATGATCAGATGACCTCATGGGAAACTTGCCTCCCTTTCCTCCAGACAGCTGATGGGTGGTAGAGCACTGGTCTGGGGTGTGGATTGCGGATCACACGGGGCCTTCTGCTGTTTGCAGAAGCATAGTTTGTATTGTTAGTTGGAAGTCTTTTACTTCCCATCAGGAACGCTGCTGTGCTTCTGCTCATTTCCACAGCAGTCAATGGAATATTTACCAAGCAGTCCCCCTGTAAATATTTACATGGCAAAATGCTATGAGCTTGGGCCTTGTAAAGGTTTGTAAGACACGGTCTCTGCCCTGAAAAGAGGGGAGCAGGGGAAATGAGGGACACGTGCAAGACAAAGTCCCCTTCCCCCCACCCCACCCCCAAAAGTTTAAGAAACAATGTTTTAGGTAATTTAGGAAAGTCTGTCCACCATTCTGCTCGGGGAACGTATACCTTAAAGTGAGCATGGAGTGTGAACCTGCTGTGCCTTCTCCACTCCTAGGTGCCTCTCATGTATTTCACCTTGGCAGAATGTCAATCCATGTTTAAAAATATTTTTATTCACTGTGTAACACAAGGCAGTTACTTTACTCTGGTGCTAGGCTGGGAGAAAAATTGGGTTTGTTGGACTCTGGTAGTTGCCAAACCAGTATAATGTATTTTATAGGTGCTTTAAGGTTGTCAAAAGTAATTCTGATTTTATGTTTATGTTGCTTATTGACTTTAGAACTAACCTAATAAGATGTAACTGTTTATTTGATAAATGCCAAGTGAGTGTGTAAATAGGCAGTATGATGTATAGACATTTGACGAAAAAGCAAGAAAAGTTCCACACTAGGACATCAAAGCAAAAAAGAAGATGGGATAACTTCAATGGCTGTTTTTTTAAAGTCCCACAAAAAAGAGCTGGCTTCTGATCATGGCCACAGAGGCAGTGAGGGGGGAAATGCAATAACATTATTATTCCATATATCCTTCCTGCCCTAATTACCCCAGCACTGGATCACCAGGCAGGAGCAGGGATTAAAGCAGCTCTAGACTAGAATTATGGCAGATGTAAGGGACAACTGGCAAATCTCAAGGTGAGAGTCTAACTGGAGACCTTTCACATAAAGATGGGACCCCAAAGGGCTGTATTCTCCATGTGAAGGTTAAACAGAAATAAACCTCCCCTCCCACCTGTGCTCCACCCGCTTAGGCACTGAAAGAAATTGCCTGTCTTGAACCTTGGTGGTGAGTGAGATGGAGTAGAGGACTCTCCCTTTTCCACTTATAACCACAAACTGGCTCTCATGTAAGCTTGGGCATGAATCGTATTCCCTAGGTGCTCCAAAAAACTTCAAACTGAGAATCTTGTTTAAGGTGGTCCTAAGCTAGTGGTGGCCCCAGGCATCCAGTAGCATTAAATGCATAGTTTTTCTGGAGAGATCCTCCTTCAACTCAAATCTCAAATAATTCCCACAGGTAACATTCTGAGAACTGTGGTATCACAGTTTAAAATTACAAAACAGAAAAGGAAACACAGCACCATAAGCAAAAGTCAGCAAAAATAACAGATAACAATATCAGACCTGCAAAGACTAAGATATTGAAATCACCAGACATACAATGTAAAACAAAAAATTCTCATATGTTTAGAGAAATTAAAGGAGGGAATAAAAGTATGAGTAAAACCAAGAGGTTGAACTTATGACCAAGCAGATTTGAAAAAGAACTAAGTAGCACTTTCAGAATTGAAAAAATATAGTAAAGTTTAAAATTCAACGCATAGGGCTTAGCTGCAGATTAGATCCAGCTGATGGGAGATTTAATGAGCTGAAGATGTATTTAAAGCAATTATCTGGAATGTAGCACAGAAAGAAAAAGTGGTGGAAAACCCAAGTGAGAAGCCCTAATAGACATCTAACTGGAGTTCTGGAAGAAAAATGGGGCAGGGACAATATTTGAAGAGCTCACAGCTAGAAATTTTCCAAAGCTAATGAAAGATACACAAATTGCAGTGAATCACAAGAAATCCACACCTAGACACACCATACTAAAACTTTAGAATACCAAAGACAAAGAAAAGATGTTAAAAGCAGCTGGAGAGAAAAGAAGCCTTACCAAAGGAATGCCAATTTGGTTGAGAGCATACTGCTCAACAGCAAGAGTGGAACCCAAAACGCAGTTTAATCTTGCCATTGATGACAAGAAAGAATTACCACACCAGAAATGTACTTAAAGCAAAAATACCTTTCAAGGATAAAGATGAAATAAAGACACTTTTCAACGCATAAAGCCCCAAAGAATTTGTCCCTAGCAAACCTCCACAAAAGGAAAGAATCTAAAGAATGTATTTCAAATAGAGAAAGATGATACCAGAAAAAGGTCTGAGATGCAAGGAGGAATTATAAGCAAAGAATGTGTAAAAATATGGGCAAATGTAAACATAATAACCAGTGAAGTGATAATTATGTTCTTGTGTGGTTAAAAGAGAGAGAGGGAATGAAAATATCCAACATCAATATCATACAAATCAAGAGAGAGGGTATGATCAGAGTTAAAGTAGTCTAACCTGACATTGTACAATAAAAAGGTGAAGATATTGATTAACTTCAGCTTTACATAGTTTATACAAATGCAAAAATGAATAGAGTAACTACTAAAAGATTCGAAATGTGAAACTTCCAAAATAGTCAAGAGGAAATGAAATGAGAAAAATAATAAATCCATAAGGATGAAAAGAAAACACAGAAAAGGTAGAACAAATAGAAAACACACTTAAGATTGTAGAAATAAATAAAAATAATAGTAATTACAATAATTTGAGTGGACTAAACGTTCCAGTGAAAGTCAAAGACTGATTCATTGGACAGATATTTACTGAGCATCTACTATGTGCTACACACTACTGTCAGCACTAGGCACACAGCACAGAGCAGTGAACAAAACAACCAAAAATCCCTAATGGGAGAGATAGACAACAAACCAAATATAACACAAATAGTACATTAGGTAGTGGTGAGTGTTCTTAGAGAAAAAGAAAAGCCATGAAAGGAGATAGAGAATAGGAGAGGCACTATTCTAAACAGAGTAGTCAAGAAGAGTGTCACTTGAGTGAAGCCCTGAAGGAGGTGAGGGAATGAGCTGGTGGTCATGAAGGGAAGGGAATTCCAGGCAGAGGGAACAGCATGAGCACATGCCTTGAAGGAGATCATGGCTGCTGTGTTTGGGAAAGACAAGCACACCAGTGGGGCTGCAGTGTGGGGAGCAAAGAAGAGAGTGGGCACAGATGGGCCTCAAGAGATGACGAGGGGCCAGACTATGAAGGACCCCACGAACCAAAGCTGGTTAAAAGAGACACATCTCAAATATAAGTATATAAAAAGGATGAAAGGAAAAGGCTGGAAAACGATATACCAGGGGAATGTAGCTATAGTCATCAGACAAATAGATTTTTTTAATATAATATTTTTTGAACATCTTTATTGGAGTATAATTGCTTTACAATGGTGTGTTAGTTTCTGCTTTATAACAAAGTGAATCAGCTATACACATACATATATCCACATATCTCCTCCCTCTTGCATCTCCATCCCACCCTCCCTATCCCACCCCTCTAGGTGGTCACAGAGCACCAAGCTGATCTCCCTGTGCTATGCGGCTGCTTCCCACGAGCTATCTGTTTTACATTTGGTAGTGTATATATGTCCATGCCACTCTCACACTTCGTCCCAGCTTACCCTTCCCTCTCCCTGTGTCCTCAAGTCCATTCTCTACATCTGCATCTTTATTCCTGTCCTGCCCCTAGGTTTTTCAGAACCATCAAAAAAAAAACAAACAAACAACCCAATCCAAAAGTGGGCAGAAGACCTAAATAGACATTTCTCCAAAGAAGATATACAGATAGCCAACAAACACATGAAAGGGTGCTCAACTAATCACTAATCATCAGAGAAATGCAAATCAAAACTACGATGAGGTATCACCTCACACCAGTCAGAATGGCCATCATCAAAAACTAAACAAATCGATTTTAAGGCAAAAAGCATGTCAAGAAATAAAGAGGGGGCTTCCCTGGTGGCGTAGTGGTTGAGAGTCCGCCTGCCGATGCAGGGGACATGGGTTTGTGCCCCGGTCCGGGAAGATCCCACATGCCGCGCAGCGGCTGGTCCCGTGAGCCATGACCGCTGAGCCTGTGCGTCCGGAGCCTGTGCTCCGCAACGGGAGAGGCCACAACAGTGAGAGGCCCGAGTGCTGCAAAAAAAAAAAAAGAAAGAAAGAAAGAGGATCACTACATTATGGCTAAAAGTTCTGAAGATTCACCAGGAAAGTATTTAACTTTTTCTTGTTGAATTATTTTAACTAGTATATTTACTGACTTTTCAAATTAAATACAATGCATACTTATGAAAAATATATTGGGCAAAAATGAACAGAACTGCAAAGAGAGATAGACAGATCCATCTTCATAATGGAATGTTTTAATGTAACTCAGTAATTGGTAGATCAAGCAGTCTTAAAATCTTGAAAACATTTTAGGAAATTTGAACCACACAGTTAACAGGCTTGATATAATAGATATGTATAGAACATCACACTAAGTAAGTGCGTAATACACATTCTTTGCAAGTGTCTGTGGAGTATTTGTGGAAACTATGTAGTAGGCCTTAAATCACATTTCAAAGACCATATTCCCTGATCACAATGCCATAACAAAAAGGTAACTGGAAAATCCTCATGTGTTTAGAAATTAAGAAAGAGTTAACTCATCAGAAAAATCACAATTAGAAAATACTATTTATCAAAACCTGAGGGATATTAAAAAGTAATATTAAAGGAAAATTTATACAGCATTAGGGAAAGAGGAGAGGCTGAAAGTTAATGTGCTAAGTATCTGACTTAAGAAGTTAAAAAAAAGAACAACAACATAAATTCAAAGATAATAAAGATAAAAGAGGAAATTAATAAAATAGAAAATGAACTCACGGTTGTGAGGAACAAATAGGGACATTATTATACATCCTTCAGAGATTAAACAGATGGTAGGAAGATACTATGGATAACCTTACTTTGATACATTTTTTAAACTTTGGTGAGATGGATACAATTTTAGTATTTAGCTTATAAAAATTTACTCAAGAAGAAATATAAAGCCCAAATATTCTTTTAATTATTAGGAAATTGAATCAAGAACAGGTCTTACCGCAAATTCAACACTAGGCTTTTATGGTTTTACTGGCCATCCAAGGATCAGATATACCAATCTTCCACAAACTGTTCCAGAGTAGCGGAAAAGAGGGAACACTTCCTAACTCTTATTATCATCTTAATATCAAACCCTAACAAAGACAGTTCCCCACCCCCCCAAAGTTCTAAAATTATAAGATCTTAATTGTGAGTATAAATGTGAAAAAGTCTGAATAGAACATTAGCAAACTGAGTCCAGCAATTTTAAAAAAGACATCATGATCAAGTTAGGTCCATCCCAGAGATTCAAGATTGTGTAATATTTAAAAATCGACTAATGTAATTGTCTGCAGTAACAGATTAAAGGGGGAAAAAATCATATGCTCCTCTCAATGGATACAGAATGAGCATTTGATAAATTCAATACCCTCATGACTTTAAAAAAATTCCTACCTAAGTAAGAATAGAAGGGAGCCTAATGATAGAGTATCTCTACAAAAAAGCAGCAGTAACTATCATGCTATTGTTTGGGAAACCTTGAAAATATTCCCTTTAAGATGCAGAGCAAGACGAGGGAACCCATCACTTCTATCGAGTGTTGTACTGAAAGTCCTAGTCAGTAAAGTAGAACAAGGAAAATAAATGACCTAAGAATCATAAAGGAAGAAGCAAATCTGCCATTATTCTTACATAACGTATTTGTCTGATTGGAAACCCAAAACGAATGTTCAAGTAAATTATCAGCTCTGTAGCTGATTCACTTTGTTATAAAGCAGAAACTAACACACCATTGTAAAGCAATTATACTCCAATAAAGATGTTAAAAAAATTATTAGCTCTATAGGAGTTTTCCAAAATCAATTACATTTATGTACATCAGCAACAAACAGGTAGAGCGTGTGATTATACAAAAGATACCCTTTGTATCAAAGTTATAATCATCAAAGCATATAATGTACCTAGGGAAAAATCTAACAAAAGATATGTAAGACCTAGTATTTAAAAAATTACAAAACCCTATGGAGAGTCACTTAAAAAAAAATTAATGGAGAGAGAAACATGTACATAGATTAAAAGTCAGTCTGGTAAGATGTCGGTTCAGTATATGCAAATCAGTCAATGTGATACACCATATTAACAAATTAAGGAATAAAACCATATGATCATCTCAATAGATGCAGAAAAAGCTTTTGACAAAATTCAACACCCATTTATGATAAAAACTCTCCAGAAAATGGGCATAGAGGGAACCTACCTCAGTATAATAAAGGCCATATATGACAAAACCACAGCAAATATCATTCTCAATGGTGAGAAACTGAAAGCATTCACACTAAGAACAGGAAGAGGACAAGGATGTCCACTCTCATCACTCTTCTTCAATAGTTTTGGAAGCCCTAGCCACGGCAGTCAGAAAAGAAAAATAAATAAAAGGAATACAAATTGGAAAAGAAGAAGTCAAACTGTCACTGTTTGTAGATGGCATGATACTATACATAGAAAATCCTAAAGATGCCACCAGAAAACTACTAGAACTAATCAATGAATTTGGTAAGGTTGCAGGATACAAAATTGATGCACAGGGCTTCCTTGGTGGCACAGTGGTTAAGAATCCACCTGCCAATGCAGGGGACACAGGTTCGAGCCCTGGTCTGGGAAGATCCCACATGCTGGGAGCAACTAAGCCCATGTACCACAACTACTAAGCCTGCACTCTAGAGCTACGAGCCACAACTACTGAGCCCGTGTGCCACAACTACTGAAGCCCATGTGCCTAGAGCCTGTGCTCCACAACAGGAGAAGCCACCACAATGAGAAGCCCATGCACCGCAATGAAGAATAGCCCCCACTCGCTACAACTAGAGAAAGCCTGCATGCAGCAACAAAGACCCAACACAGCCAAAAATAAAATAAATAAATTTTTTAAAAATTGATGCACAGAAATCTTTTGCATTCCTATACACTAACAACAAAATATCAGAAAGAGAAATTAAGGAAATAACCCCACTTACCACTGCAACAAAAAGAATAAAATACCTAGGAATAAACCTCCCTAAGGAGGCAAAAGACTGGTACTCAGAAAACTATAAAACACTGATGAAAGAAATCAAAGATGACATAAACAGATGGAGAAATATACCATGTTCTTGGATTGGAAGAATCAATATTGTGAAAATGACTATACTACCCAAAGCAATCTACAGATTCAGTGCAATCCCTATCAAACTACCAATGGCATTCTTCACAGATTTAGAACAAAAAATTTTACAATTTGTGTGGAAACACAAAAGACCCTGAATAGCGAAAGCAATCTTGAGAAAGAAAAACAGACCAGGAGGAATCAGGCTCCCCAACTTCAAACTATACTACAAAGGTACAGTAATCAAGACAGTGTGGTACTGGCACAAAAACAGACATATACATCAATGGAACAGGATAGAAAGCCCAGAGATAAACCCACGTACCTATGGTCACCTAATTTATGACAAATGAGGCAAGAATATACAATGGAGAAAAGACAGCCTCTTCAATAAGTGCTGCTGGGAAAACTGGGTAGCTACATGTAAAAGAATGAAATTAGAACACTCCCTAACACCATACACAAACATAAACTCAAAATGGATTAAAGACCTAAATGTAAGACCGGACAGTATAAAACTCTTAAAGGAAAACATAGGAAAAACACTCTGACATAAACCACAGCAAGATCTTTTTTGACCCACCTCCTAGAGTAATGAAAATAAAAACAAAAATAAACGAATGGGACTTAATGAAACTTAAAAGCTTTTGCACAGCAAAGGAAACCATAAACAAGACAGCCCTCAGAATGGGAGAAAATATTTGCAAACGAAGCAACTGACAAAGGAGTAATCTCCAAACTATACAAACAGCTAATGCATCTCAATATCAGAAAAACAAACAACCCAATTAAAAAATGGGAAGAAGACCTAAATAGACATTTCACCAAAGAAGACATACAGATGGCCAAGAGGCACATGAAAAGATGCTCAACATGACTAATTATTGGAGAAATGCAAATCAAAACTGCAATGAGGTTATCACCTCACACCAGTCAGAATAGTAGTCATCAAAAAATCTACAAACAATAAATGCTGGAGAGGGTGTGAAGAAAAGGGAACCCTCTTGCACTGTTGGTGGGAACGTAAATTGATACAGCCACTATGGAGAACAGTATGGAGGTTCCTTAAAAAACTAAAAGTAGAACTACCATATGACCCAGCAATCCCACTACCGGGCATATACCCTGAGAAAACCATAATTCAAAAGGACGCATGGACCCCAATGTTCATTGCAGCACTGTTTACAATAGCCAGGACATGGAAACAACCTAAATGTCCAGCGACAGATGAATGGCTAAGGAAGATGTGGTACATATATAAAATGGAATATTAGCCATAAAAAGGAACGAAATTTGGTCACTTGTAGAGACGTGGATGGACCTAGAGTCTGTCATACAGAGTGAAGTAAGCCAGAAAGAGGAAAACAAATATCGTATATTAACACATACATGTGGAATCTAGAAAAATGGTACAGATAAATCTATTTGCAGGGCAGGAATAGAGACGTACATGTAGAGAACGGACATGTGGACCTGGGGCAGACGGGGAGGGTGGGGGAAGAATTGGGAGATTAGGATTGACATATATACACTACCATGCGTTAAATAGCTAGTGGGAACATGCTATAAAGCACAGGAAGCTCAGCTTGGTGCTCTGTGACCACCTAGATGGGTGGGATGGGGGGGGTGGGGGTGGGAGGGCGGTCTAAGAGGGAGGGGATATGTGTATACATATAGCTGATTCACTTCATTGTACAGCAGAAACTAACACAACATTGTAAAGCAATTATATTCCAATTTTAAAAAATTATAAAACCCTATGGAGAGTCACTTAAAAAAAATTAATGGAGAGAGAAACATGTTCATAGATTAAAAGTCAGTTTGGTAAGATGTCAGTTCACCCCAAAATTTATCTATAGATTGGCCAGGATATTAGTTGTTCTTTTTTTTTTTTTTAACTTAAGTTGGTTCTGAAATTTACATGAAAGAGAAAAGGGTCAAGCCTAACCCTTAAACTCTTAAATAATGGGAATGAGAGATAGGGAGCCATGTGTGACTTGTCTTACTAGATACCAAAAATTATTATCAAGATTATTATCAAGGGAGACTTCCTTGTGTGGGAAAAAAATGAAAGTAGATCTGTTCTTCATACCCTACACAATTTTAGTTTGAATTAAAAGCTTAAATACAAAAGGCAAAAGTGTCAGTATTTTTGTAAGACGTTATAGGACAATACATTATGACCATAATGTAAGGGAAAGATTTCTTAAATTAGACCCAGAAAGTGCAGACTAGAAAGGTGAAAACTGATCAATTTGACTTTGTTCAAATTAGGAACTTCTGTTCTAAGACACCATAAAGATGTTGTGGGGTTTTTGTTTTGTTTTCCTTTTATCCTTAAGTTCTTCTCTATTAGAAATACATGCTAAAGTATTTATGAGTGAAATGATGCGTTATCTTGGGTTTTCTTTGAAGTATTCCAGGAGAAAAAACATGGGGAGAGAGATGGAACAAAAATGGTAGGACGTTGATAACTATCAAAGCTAGAGGATGAGAACAGGAAGGTGTCATACTATTCTAGTTTGTGTGTATGTTTGAAATTTTTTATTTTAAAAAGTTTTTTAAAGAAACCATCCATTTTTATGGTGACTGCCCTGGATTTTCTGGAAGTTTTAACATTTAAAACAAAATCGTTTTCAGAAAAGGTCACTTGTTAAGTGTATATCTAAATGCAATCTAATTTTTATCTCTGAACAGGACTTCTCTTATAAATTAATAAATCATGAAACAACCTCTTTAAAAAAAAAAGATACCCTAAAGAGATTGAAGAAACAAGTCACAAACTTGGTGAGGGTGTTTGCCACACACCCTCAAAAAATTAGTATCCAGGTATTAAGCAAAGAACTTTAAAAATCAATAAATAGTTTCTTAGCTATGACATCAAAAGCATAAGCAACAAAAGAAAAAATAGACAAACTGGACATCATCAAAATTTTTAAATTTTGTGCTTCAGAGGACACCGTCGAAATGACAACCCACAGAATGGGAGAAAATATTTGCAAATTATGTATGTAATAAGGGACTTGTATCTAGAATATGTAGAGAAGTCTTAAAACTCAATGATTAAAAAGACAACTCAATTTTTTAAAAGGGCAACGGATCTCAACAAGGCATTTCTGCACAGAAGATATACAGTGTCAATTAGCATATGAAAACATTCTCATTGGCATTAGCTACTAGGGAAATGCAAATCAAAAGCATAGCAGAATACCACTTCATACCCACCAGGATGGCAGTATTCAAAAAAAGACAATAACAAGTGTTGAGGATGTGGAGAAATTGGAAGCTTCATACTCTGCTTGTGGAAATGCAAAATGGTGCAAATGCTTTGGGAAACAGTTTGGCAGGTCCCCAAACCATTAAACATAGAGTTACCATTATAACCCAGCAATATGTATATAACCCAACAGAAATGAAGACATATGTCCAAACAAAAACTTGCACTTGAATGTTTTCAGCAGCATTATTAATAATATCCAAGGTGTAGAAACAGCCCAAATACCCATCAACTTATGAGTGAATAAATAAATATAGTATATATACACAATAGAGTATTATTCAGCCATTAAAAGGAATAGCATGCTGATGCATGCTACAATGTGGGTGACCCTTGAAAACATTATGGTAAGTGAAAGAAGCCAGACACAAAGGACCACATATTATATGATTCCACTTAATATGCAATGTCCAGAATAGGCAAATCTATAGAGACAGAAAGTAGATGAATGGTTGCCTAGGTCTGGGGGGATGAGATGTATGGGGGTGATGGCTGAGAGGTGGGTTTCCATTTCCTTTCGATGAATATGTTCTAGACTTGATAGTGGTGATGGATGCACCCTGAATATACTAAAAGTCACTGAATTTTACACATTGAATGGGTAAATTGAATGGTATGGAATTATATCTCAACCGAGCTGTTCAAAAACATCAAGAAGCAACAACTCAATAGGAAAATAAGCAAAAGGCATATCTAGGCATTTTGCAGAAGACAAAACGTGTGTGTAATAGTAGGTACTTGAGAAGATGCTCAGCCTCATTCCTAATCAGTCAGATGCTAATTAAAACCACAGTAGGATACCATCATATCCTCACTTGATTCGCAAAAATTTTAAATTCAGGCAATACCGCTTCTCCACATGTAGAGGAGGTTGAGGTTGGGGGGGAAGCTCATCCACTGGCAGAGGGGGTATGAATTGGTACAATTGCTTTGGAAAATAAGCTGGCATTATTTTTAGAGGGTTGAAGATGCAAGTATTTATGACCCAACAATTCCACTCCTAAGTATCTATCTAAAGAAATTCTTCCAGTTGTGTACTGAGATCACATACAAGAATAGCCACATAATAAAATAGCACTATAAAATTCAAAACCACAGAAAACTAAAATAAAATGTGTAGGGATATAAGTATATGTAGTAAATAGACCTGTTTTTTAAAAGCAAACAAGGGGAAGATAAACCCAAAATTCAAGATAGTGGAAATGAGAAAGAATTGGGAGGGTCTCACAGGGGATTTAGGGTAATAGTAATGTTCCTTTTCTTAAACTAGATGGAGAAATGTAGATGTGTATTTTGGGGGTGGAGGCAGGGGGTACAAGGCAGACTGTTATCTGATAACCCAGCACGGAGGGAAGATTTAGACAAACTCTAGAGCGTGCATAGAGCAATTTTTCCATGTGGTTCAATATTGAATGCTAATAATGCTGATTCTGAGTTTCTAGAAGAGGCTAACTTACTTAGCATCTTTTATTTAAGAAGCAGAAGGGATAAAATGTTCTTATGGGGGGCCGGGAGAAACTAAGAAAACGACACAACAAAGAAGCAGCAGCAGGATGGGAGTGTTTTAGAACCGTTTCCAACAAAAGTAGTTAAAATTAATAGTTTTTTACTTCAAAGTGATCTTCATTTATTTGGGCCACAGCTACCTTATTCTTCAGTAATGCTAACTAATCCAAACATTCCTGTAAATTAGTAAAACCCTACGTGCTCATTTCAGACACTCAGTGGTTGGTTGACTTCCTCTTTTTCAGATCACGCTCACACTAAAAGATGAAGCACAGACACGCGGAGGAGGAACCTGTCCACTACTCCACTACTCCTGGGTGCGTGACTCCAGTGAAGCATCCACCAGTGCTGCAAGGGGTCCAGAGTATTGTTTTTTTTGCTGTTTCAGTCCCCAGTGCCTACCAGCAGAAGTGGCAGTAGATTGTTGCCTGTCAGCCAATCCAGACTTTTCCTGAGACGACAGGAAAACATGTCAGCTCGGTTTCACTGGAACTTGGCAGTGGGGACATTCAGCGGAAGCGATGTATACCCCATCAGAGCACACGTGTATCTTTTACCCCTTTCACCCCCTCTCCCACCTGCTTAGGTCTTCTCTGTCCCTCTCCTGCTACCACACAGAGATGATATAAAAGAGGCTCTTTGGCTATTTGCATTTTGCTTCCTCTTCTTTTCCAGATTGCAGTATTAAGCTTTACCTCCTAAAAGCCTAAAATCCCAACAACATTATGTACCAAAGTTGTTCTTCCCTTGCAAGAGGGTTTGGGGGAAAGGGGGAGTTTATATCACAAGTTTCCCGGAGAGTGAAAAAAAGTCCGTGTGCTGCTGACCACATGAGCCATGGTAAAGGCACCCTTTGGAATTACTGATTTCTAAAATTAATAAAGTAAGTCTATTTTTATTTTCTTTTTTTTCCATTTACTAAGTTCCAAACAATCAGTATTTACAAACGAGACTGAAATAGGCCCAACTTCTCATTTTATTTCATTGCTGGGCAATTTTTTAAACTTCAGGTAAGAAATGTGAGCTATAAAGAGATATTTTATTCTTATATTTGGTTTCAACAGATGGTGGGCCCAGGCTCTTCCCCAGGGGCAGCTCCAGCACCTGGGAGGCTGGGGCATGCAAATGTCTCCATTTTCAGACCGCAGCAGACGGGTCCTCCAGTGGCACGTGAATCTGTATCCAGTTGCACGGTGTTTACCTAAACAGCTCATCAGAACGATGCAGCTCAGCCCCCTGGTTGCTTTCTGCTTTACCTCTGCTTTACCTCTGCTTTCTTGCTTCCTCATCTGTCCTAGGTCCTCTCTCTGGCCTCCACTGGAGAAAAGGTTGAAAGGTGACTGCAGAGCCCATTGAAGGTTGACTTAGCTGCCACAGGAG
Source organism: Delphinus delphis (assembly GCF_949987515.2). NCBI lineage: Eukaryota > Metazoa > Chordata > Mammalia > Artiodactyla > Delphinidae > Delphinus > Delphinus delphis. The sequence goes on along the minus strand of NC_082684.1, from coordinate 27,207,971 downwards.
TTATTGGGGGAGAATCCAGCATCTGGGGTTTCCACAACAAAGTCCTATAGATTCAGCATTGAAATCCTAAAAGAAAAAGTACCCCCAAAAAGGCAAAGAGAAGAAGGGCTCTATTGCCTTCCTGGTGAATGAAAACAGGTTTGAGCCCATTGAAGCATTCTGTTTGCTTGTAAGGGATGAAGTCTGTCAGTTGCGGGAGAAAAGAGAGCATTCCAGGTGTTCCTGTGACTTCTGGTTAGTAGTTTGAGGACCATCTTAACTGTTTTGCTAATTTGGTTATGAATTGGTTAGTAGACAAATTAGAATTCCTTCATAGTCCCCTGCTGATGTGTAGAATTGGGAAATAAGGTGTTTGGGGAGACTCACCATACGGTTCTTGTAAAAAAGCATAAGAGGGTATGAGTCCAGTAAAAGAATTTTAGACCAACTAGAGTGTTTGGAATTGCCCTAGGTAACCATCAGAATTGAATCCTCAGGCTGAATTTCTTACTGCTTTCACCATGTGCTGATCAGGTGTAAGACCAGACTCCACATCTCTTCCTTCATTTACCCAAGTACTTTAGTGTCATTATTATTGGTATTGGACTGCTCTTGGTAACAAACCAAGCAAATCATATGATCCTCCCTCCAACAGTAGTGTCCCTCCTTACCCTTCCCCAAAACAGGCACGTATTTTTACAGATGGACAGACAAATGGTTTAAGTTTCTGTAGTGCCTGTAAGTGACATGTCGAATGGGGAGGCTGGGAATGCTAATAATGCTGACTCTGAGTTTCTAGAAAAGGCTGAAGACCCCTGCCCATATCTGTATCAGCTAAGATAAGAATAGAGTCTAACATAAAAGGAAGATCTGGGATCACAGTGGGTCTGTTTCCTCTGGGATCCTTCAGGAAACACTGCTCATTGCCTTGGTTCATTAGGATGAACCCTCAGGCCAACGTTCTAATGATGTCTGATGGGGTTGGATAAAAAGGAGGGTTTGGGACTTACCTGGCGGTGCAGTGGTTCAGACGCTGCACTTCCACTGCCGGGGGCTCAGGTTTGATCCTTGGTCGGAGAACTAAGATCCCACGTGCCGCAGTGCGGCCAAAAAGAAAAAAAAATGTTTATTCTAGGTCCTGTAAGATTATTTCCCTCTTCCTCATTTAAGCCTCAAGGACCAACGACGTCAGGTATAAGGCACTGCTTCTCAAAATACAGTTCTTAGGTAGGCTGGACCTACCCCAGTCCTAAAGTCATCTCTAAAGCTGCAGCCTGAAATCGTACATTTTAAATAAGCACCTGAGTGATTCTTCTGCCCACTGAAATTTGAGAAGGACTGCCATCAATGGAGAGACTGAAATTTGGGCTGGCTATGGCCATGGCTGAAGAGCTAGGCATACTGCATCCCCTCTTCAGACCCACTGGCTCCCTTGGGTAAGATAGAGCACAGTGCCACCAGATATGATTTTACAGCAGGGACATAGTTCCTGAAATAGAGTGGAAGTAAATGGGTGCCACATAGGCTGAAGTCCGAGAGAGGAGCCCTGAGAACTGCCTGAGCATAGGGGAAGCAGGAAAAGAGTCTCAGGGACCAAATCCAGGAGTTTAATTTGGGACGACTCCAGACACGGACATATTGTACACATCCTTCCACCTTCAAAATGTTAGCTTCAGATAGACTTCTTTTTTACCAGTGGTAAAGTAATTTCTAGAGGAACATGTTTTTCAGGAGCTGCTCGATGGTTCCTCACTTACTGCAGATGGTTGCTTCAGGTGGACATGAAGCCGCAATAGAATTCTGCATTGCTCTGGCATCCATGACCTCATAAGAGAACTATGGGATTGCGCTTTTCTTGCCCTCTCCCGTTCCCAAATCCCTGACAAGAGGCCCATCCTCTGAAAAGGAGTCCCTGGTGAGCTCTTTTAGGCTCAACCTGGTAACAGAATTAGCCTCATATTCTTAGGCCATCTGCCACAGACAGTTTCTCTAATTCTCAACTGAATTTATAGTGAATGTACAAACCAACACATTTCCATACGTGAAATCACCCCAAGTGACTTTGCCCACAACTAAATGGAGGTCAAATTCATATGCTATCTGCACATCTGAGCCACTGCCTCTGTGTGTCTGAGGATAATGTATCCAAGACGGAAGGGAACACAAACAGTAGTGCAGCCCTCTCAGATGGCAGAAGGCAGTGCAGTGTGTCACTGTCAGGGGAATTCACGGTCAGCAATGTTTCGATGTTTGAGATTTTCAGCCCCCGATTCCAGTTACCTCTGATCATTAGATGTGAACATGGAATTAAGAAGAGGGTAATTAAGGACACATTGAGTCAGACTTACACCTTAGAATAAGGCTTTTATTGTTTAGAAACAATCTTCCAGAAAATGAAATGATCCAAGATTCCCCAAAAATATTTATTTATACAAAGATTTTGAGAGTAATATTTGTATTTGTCTTTATACCTCAGTCTATGCGTCTGGGGCCAAGTCATTGTGTGGCACTTGTGCAACTTCCCCGCACGCCTCACACGTTGTAGCACCTGCTTCCAGGAACACCAGATGAGCACAAGGTCTCGGGGGGTCAGGAGGGGAAACCCATAATGCCCAAAGGCTGCAGAGACCCAAAATCCAGATACGTGCACCCTGACCTGGAAGGTGTCTAGCCAAATGTCCAAGGAGAAATACGATCTAGGAAGAAGGCGAGAGGAGGAACCCAGGGGGCAGACCAGAGAGGGTTAATTCCCACCCTCTGCTTCTGAGTTGAGCATATCCATAGGGCCCAGGAACTGCATTACCTGGATTCCACCCTCCCCGCCAACCCCGTAGTGACCCTTGATGCTGATTGACCTCCAGGGGACAATTTGCAAAACTAACAGATTTGTCCATAATCCCAGGTAAGTCTGAGATACAATTCTGGGACTTTGTCTTGGGAACCTGCCTGAAGAAAAACACTTGCCTTGTATGACGTAATCCAGGTCCCCTCGAGCAGACGTGGGGCAGCGATGGATGACCAATCTGACCTCAGCTCCAAGTGTCTTCCAGTCTGGCCCCCCGGCCATTCTCTGCCCTTCCTCCTCCCTAGGGTATCCCAAATCCCATGGCCCTGCGACGTGTCGACTTGCCATCCCTCTTCCTCTGTCCCCACCACCTCTGTCTGTGACACAGAAAATCCATGTGTTCCGTAGAGTTCAACCTTCCCCTAATCAAATCCACACTTTCTTTACTACAGTGATTCTCAGAACCAGCAAGAAAGAGAAATGTTCCAAAAGGGAACCCCCATCTCAGCCATCTGCCTGGAGCTGAAGGTTGTGGGCCAGGCCTCAAGGTGAGGTCCATCGCTCTTGTGTTTCCCAAGGAGCAGGCAGGCAGGCAGTGGCAATCCCTCCTCTCTCTCTGTAGCAGGCGGGCCTCAGCTGCACTTGCAGGACTTCACCACCATGTTAGAGAGCTGCTCCACCTTGGCGGTCCTCCCGACATAGTACAGGATGGTCAGGGGCTCCAAGTCCTGGGGTACGCAGCAAGGGGAGGCCGAGGCTTCAGGGTTCAGGGTGTTGTACAGTCCCAGCACCTGGGGAGGGAGGCATCATTGAGAGGTTGGAAAGCTGAACCTCAGGCCAGGGGCCCAGGGACTCTACAAGGTCTAGGGGCTGCTCCAGAGACTGAGCACATGGTAAATGGGCCACTGGTGCTCCTTCAGAGGAACTGGCGGAACCCAGTTCGGGTGAGTGGCGGGTTACTGTTCATCCACGCGGGATGCAGCACGTGGTGTCTGAGCGTTATCGGTTTAAGCATAACCCCCATAACTGGGGGACTTGGAATTGAGCATGAAAGTCTCTTGGCTGTGAAGAAGCCCCCCTGTATTGGTTCATCCTAGCCGTAACTGGTCACTTCGTTGAGAACCATTCTCACTAAACATTGCCTTGAGCCATTTACTCAGTGCCAGAGTATAGGGCCCCAGACAGGATGCAGAAACAAGGAGCTATGAGGGAATACGCTTCGCAAGTTACTGCCCTATCTTGGATTCCTCTTGAGGGAAAGACAAGCTAGGTCCGGTCTTCCCTCTCTTTCCCTTTGTTTCGTATAGTCTTCTTCTGTGTGCTTTACATTGTCTTTTAAAATAACTTTTCTACGTTCAAGAGGCCAGAATTATTAGAGTTCTTTATCCAACAGTAGAGGCCTTTCGGCCCCAATATTCCTTGCCAGCCATGTGCATCTCTGACATAGGGGGTGGCATGTGACAGTAATTAATTTCCATATTACAAAAGCAAATAGACAAAGCAACTTAAAAGTCTGGGTGAAACTAGGGAAGGAATTTTAAAGGGTAGAATGTGGCCCACTAGAGTTGGGCCAGGTGCCAAGATCGGAACCGTCACCAAAGGGATTTTACACCCCAGGTCCTCCTCCGCTCGTTCAACATGCAGCCCTTCATGCATCCTTTTTAACAAGTGGCGTACTTGGCTTAGCCCCACCCCCCACGCGGCATGACCCTGTTCCATACTGAGCTGTGGGTAGTGTCTGCGCTGCGGAGGTATGGGCACGGGCCTGAGCAGAAGTTGGCGTAGTAGCCCTTAGGTTCATGGACCCATTTCCAGCCCAGATCCTGTCGGAAGTCAATGTAGAGAGGGCGCACACAGCAGTTCTCCTCCAGATTGCTACAATGACAACGAAAATGATTTAAAAATCAACCTAAAAGGAAATCACCAACATAAAAAACTTCACAAATAGCCCTCATATTTGCACTTGGAATCCTTCCTGGTCATCATAAGAGGTGGCTCTAATCAGTGGACTCCCAGGTTCGAGTGCATTGAGCTGTACTAACTATAAAAGCATTTTCCTCTGTTGAAGACCAGAATCCCAAGGACATAGTAGGCGTGGATATATACATACATAGATAATGTATGAAGAAGAGAAAAAAGGCAGAAGTGGCCATGCCCCTTTCACAGCATGAATCAAAACAAAGACTTGAAGTGTTCCACATAAAACCAAGCACTGAATGTTACTAGCAAACTCAACTTTGTTGAGGTCGGTTTTATTGTTACCTGCCTAATGTGCACCCAACCAGAAATAAACTCTAAGCTTAGGCACTTATGTACTATAGTAAATGACTGCTTAGTCTAAGTCTAGAGGCTATTGAATCCAAACAAGACATATCCTTCTATTAGATTCATGATTCCTAGATTACCCCAAATGTGATTATCAGGCCACTTCAATTCCGTTGCCTGCAGAAATCCGTTTGGCAATACCCCTTGCCAAGTGGGCGTCTGGCCTGTCCTTCAGTACCTGCTGAGACCTAGAACTTGCTACTTCCAAAGGCAACTATTGGCCAAAATCTGGCTTCTTGTGGATTCCGAGGGTAAACTGTGGCAGACATTCTCATTTTTCTACTCAAGAGCCATTCTTACCCTGCCTTCTCTCTTGCCACCGCCCATTACAGTCTGGAACACCAGATACTTGTTCTCCTGGCCTCCCTTGCAGGTAGGAATGGTCATGTAACCCAGCAATGACCGATCAGACATAAGCAGAAGTATGCAGTGGGCGAGGGCAAATTCTGGCAAAGGTATTTGATTCTTCATAAGTCACAGATGGAAGAGGAAGGCTGCTGGTTACCTCCTTCCCTCCTCTTGTCTTGAGCATGGACAGGATACCTGGAGCTCTAGCAGTCTTGCTATGTGACCAGAAGCAAGGGGATGAAAAGCCAACATACTGAGCGTGGCAGACTGGAGAGAGAGAAAGCCTGTGTCCTCAATGGCATAAGTAAGCATCCAGACCAACCTTGGGCCTGCTGCTACACGCTTCTTATGAACAGGAAATCCCCTGTGGTTTAAGCCACTGTCACTTGCAGCCAAGAACATCCATTCCTAACTGACTGAGAGCCACACAGAACAAATCTACATGCCAGCCCTCAGTTGGAGGCAACCACGCTGCCTTTCCTATACCTTCTGTTCCGCAAGCTCAACATCCCCGGTTCATTCCATCGTTCCTCAGAAGACATGGCTTTAGATCTAAAGATTTCCCACTTCATCCTCCCCAGCTCCTTCGGGCATCCTCCTCTCCGGCCAAGCTGACCCATTCGTGCGCCTTCCTCTACCCAAAGTGCTTCCTCCTCCCATATCCCTATGTGCTCAAGCCTCACAAAGCCCTGAAGACTCGGCTCAAATTCCACACCCTTCAGAAGCCTTTCCTGCGTCCATAGATGAGCTCCTTGTTCCAAATTCCTTCAAGTACTTTATCTTTCAGACCTTCTCATGGATGCGGCCATCTTCTACCTTTCAGTAATTGCTCTGTGTGCTCTCTTAATCCCCCTCCCTTATAAATGAGAGACTGAAGTATTCCTAAATAAGATGCTATTTTTGAATCTCTTTACAATGGCTACCCAACTATTTCCAAATGAGTTCATAATTTCCCTAGCTCCCATTCCCCACTGCAAATGGAGACTGTCCTGTTTTCCCTCATCCGGTAGCATCCTTGGACCCTTCACAGGGAACTGAGCCCTTCTTTAATGGAAATCTCTGCATTAATCTCCCTGCCACACAAACATACCCTACAAGTATTTTAAAGCATGAAAACCATGGAGAGGCCAAGCCTCTAATCCAAACCGTTTGAGCAACTCTCTCCTCCTCCTTTACTTTGTCCAGGCCCTTACAGGGCTGGGCTGTGAGAAAACAGTGGGGCTCCCAGAAAAAGATTTATAAGAGGTTCTAAATCTCCATTCCTGGGAGATGTTTGTGAAGAGCATCAGGGACCCTCAGTTGGGGGTGGCTTAGGCCTGGGGCCTGACACATAGAAGGCGTGCAATCAATGTGGTCTCAGGAGTCTGTGGGTCTTGCGTGAGCCCAGGCTTACCGGAAGCAGTAATTGGTGTCCAGAGCCCGCTTCTTCCTCTGACCTCCCTGGCCTGGGTTGTCCAGCCGGTCTGGGGGAATCATCATGAGGATTAAATGAGGGCTGTGTTCCTTTTTCTTCTTCAGTCGCCCCAGATCTCCTCTGCCTGGATCATCCTCACTGTCCACACCTGTGGAAGGGAAGGAAGATGATGGTCTCCTGTCTAGGGAAGGCAGGGTGGCTGCTGCTTTCTCATCCCATCCCCGCACTGTTCAGGGGGAGGGACAGTGGGGTCTACAAGGAAGGGGTGGGTGAGATGCAGCTTCATGCTAACGTCCAGCTGCAGGAAGGGGAAGACTGGGTGGAGGAACCGGTATCTAGGGACGCGCAAGATGCCCCCGGTCAGACCCCCTCGTGACTCCTGTGCATACAGAGGGCAGAGAGCCCTTCCCGAGATGCTTCCTAGGGAATCCACAGGGATTCATGAAGCATCCTTGTCACTAGGCAGCTCTAACACATTTTTTTGAACTGTCAGTTTAGATTCTGAGACTTAGAGCTTGGGATATGAGTTTCCTCTTATAATCTGAATTGGTCAAAAATAGCACGGAAGTCCTACCTATGATTTCAGGTGTCACAATTTAAGACAGTTTGAATGGGAGCCAGAAGAACAAGAATGAATAATTGTTAACATTCGCATTGCACTTATAGTTTCGAAAGTGTTTTCTCTATAAAACTCAGATAAGATCATGAAGTGTACGGTAAACAGCTTAGCAGACAAACTGGAAAGGAAACCTGCCATTTCATCTGCAAAGACTGAAACCTGAATTAGAAAGAGTCTCAAGTAAAAGAAGATCTATTTTGTGACGGCCAGCTGCTGGCTGTGGTCCATCTCCACCAGGGACAGGAACGTGAGGAGATGAATTTTCATGGTGACGGGAGGGACTTGGACCTCACGCAGGGGCACTGGGACTGGAAGATAAATGGGAAGATGGACCTCAAACTTCTTTTTCTGAAAATCTTTATGAACAAGATAACGATTAGTGAAGTGGGAGGATTTCAACCCAACCCGGGCTGCAGGTAGGGACTCCAAGGTCTTTTGAGCTCTGAGTTTCCGTGATTAGGATGTCAAATGATGTGCTTTTAAAAAAATCAGGCTCTGAAATAAGGCCCATGAAGGGTCAAAGGACTGCTCAGGGCTGGGAGTCAAGAGAGACCTGTACCTTTTTCCAGACACGCCTCTGACCTCAGGCTTTGAATTGGTTGGTTTGACCTTGACAAACCTCCTGGCCTCAGGTGTGCCTCAGTCACCCACAACAGAGCTTAGAAAGGAAAACAGTACTTCCCTGGAATCCAGAGACTGTCTAGGCTGAGTGCCTTGGAAACATACTGGAAAACCAGAAATGACTCTCAACTATTTTGCCCTCAATGCAAATACCCTGAGGCCCAAAGCAGTCGTTCAAACCCGGATGTCGGATCGCGTGGGCTCTGCGACATCTGCAAAGCCCAATAGTCAGAGTGCTCATATTCACAGCCACCAAAGTTCATTTCTTTTAGGGAAAGCAAAGACAACTATCACTTGCTGAGCATCCATGCACTCTATTTTACATTCGTTATCGCATTGGATTTCATGACAACCTGGTGAAAGAGGTACTGTCATCCCCAGTTTGCTGTCTGAGCTCAGAGAAGTGGACCAGCTTGCCTACATGATTTCACGGCTCTTACTAGCATAACACTGTCTTCCAGATGCTAATGTATTTCTCTATAGAATAGAGAGTTCTTGCTTTTGGGACAAAGCAGAATCCCTCAAGTGCAAAACAGTTGGCCATCTCCGTGAGGGAGCTCACTTGGTTCCCTTCCTTGGGGCCTGGTAGGGGTTTCCTGTTCCGTCCTGCTTCATGAACTCCCCCACCCATTCTACCATATACACATCCATTTTGTTACCTTTGAACTTGATTTCCATCACCTCTTGAATGTTTTCCAGGATATCCCCATTGGGCTGAAAGGTGTGACATGGACAATGAATGCTGATTTCCAGACCTAAGTTGGATTCTGCAAAATAAGACACAGCAATGGTGAGAAAAGCAGTTTGTGTGATGAAGAAGGGTACCCACCAGTCACACACAGAAGAGCCAGGGCCTCTGCCGCCATAGGCAGTCATAGGAACTGAGTTAGACTGAGGCTCACAGGTGACAGAAAGTGCTACCAGGGCGATAGCAGACCTTCGCGCTCACGCTGCCACATTCCACAAATTTCTGTCGTGTTACAGACAAGCAAATGGAGGCATAAACTAGTGGGCACCGTGAAGGAGAACTTTAATAGTCATCTATTTTCAAAGAATGGTTTAGGGGAAAAAAAATGGCACCAGCCTACTAGGGGGCAAAAGGATGAGGGTACAGGAAAGGAGAAAACCAGTCACACCCCATACATGTCGGTTGAGAGAGGAGATATTCTAGCTGTGAAACGATGGAGGAGAGAGGCAGAGTGCCTGGAAGAGACCAGGGAAAGGGGAAAACTAAAGAACTGTGGGGTAGAGAGGCTGTGATTCAAAAGGCCACAAGATGGGAGGAAGGGGCACAGGCTGAGCTCTAGGATTAAAATTCAGAAAGCAAGGCTAGAGCAAGGTCTCCAGCAAGCAAGCAGCAGAATCAGTAAGGTGGAAGAGGCCACCATTTCTACCAGGGCTACAACTGTAGACAGACAGAGAGAGGTAGATTCCAGAGGAGATAAGATGCAAATCTCAGTTATGCTTGGCTATATTTTCCTTAAGGAACAAGGACATGAGGAGGTCCAGATTACTTAGAGTTTCTTCTTTGGCAATCCTTGTCCACCTTAACGGGGGAGTTGTAAATGTATCCAGCGGGGCTGTGGATGGCTCATTGAGGACAGCCACTGGCTCAGGAAGATGGTTGTGAAATTAGAGAACAGGCCGGAAGAGAAGGCAGAGGGCCATGGCCGAGGGCCCAGATGGCATGAGCTCGGAGAAGACAAGTGTGAGGAAGCCTGGAGGCACCAGGGTTTGGTGGCTGATGTTGTGGGGCAAAAAGGCCAGCTCTGGCCCTTTCTCCTATTGGCTGTGGGATTGGGTATTTTGGTAACTAAAATTGGGAAAGCAAGGAAACTAGTAAAAGGGGTTGCATAAAGTGGAAGGAAAAAAAAGGAGGAATAAGGAATGAAAAATTTGAACTGAATCCAGTAGTTTTGTGCAGGGAAACCAGGTAGTCAGGTATCATGTCAGTCCTGGTGGGTAAGACTCAATCGGGGAAGCTCTCTTGATCCGGGGCAGCAGCCAGCTATGGTCAGGTATGGGAGAGGTCGTGGGGGGATGACCTCTGAAGTCAGGGTCAGCGCCTCAGGGATCTGATTGATGCCCTGCTCTTGGAGGTCACCCTAGTTCTGTGTGAGCATCCAGCCTTGGGGCCAACCTGGGGTCTTCCAGAAATCTGATGTCAGCAGGGAAAACCCCAGAGTCCAGGCCACCTCAGCACCCTTCTCATGCGCAGAATGGCCCAAGCCCAGAGATTCCAGTCAGCAAAAGGCAGGCCTGGATGTCCCAGTTCTACTAGTTAAAAACCAGCCCAATCCCTTCTCCCATAAACTCTAGATCCCGCTTCGTTTGTTCTCCCCCAGTCAGGGCAGCCTCTGGGACACACTGACACCTGCTCAGCTTGAAGATTTCTGTCCCAGGTTGGCTTTGGTGGGCTGGGGAGGGGCCAATATAACAAGGAAGCTGAGCCCCAGATGGAGAACAAGAAGTGGATAGAGAGGGATGTATAAGGAGTGTCCTCCTTCTGGTTTAAGGTGGCTGAAAGAAGGAGCTAGAGTAGCTGAAACAGGCTACATAAAACATAGTACACTTCCTATTACCCAGAAAGGTTTAAGTAGTCCGGGAGAGACCTAGAGTGGACAAGTCCTATGAGTCTGTGAGTTAGAAAGTCAAGACGCAGACAGATGTGTTGGGGAGAGTTAGGGTTAGGGTGCAGGCAGTGCGTGTGTGATGGTGCCTGGCTTGGCTAGCAGGCTCTGTCCAGGTAGAGGGCTCAGAGAATGATGACGATAATCACCAACGTTTGTTGAGTGTTGCTACATGTCACGCACCGCTCTAAGACTATGTGTGCATTAAGTCATTTACGTAATCCCCATACTAATCCTACAAAGCAGGAGCTGTTATTACCCCCTCCCCGCATTATACAGATGAGGACACTGAGACTTAGGGAAGTTAAATGGCTTGACCGAGGTATCCAACCAGTAAGTGGTAGAACCAAGATTCAAACACAGGCAGCCTGATATCAGAGCCACGTTCCTAACTGTTAGAGACAAAGAGGGACCAAAGAGAGCCCAGCCGGGACCATCAAGGTAGACGCCCACACAGTCACTGAGATACAAAACGCCTGTGTATTCCCAGTGTGCCCCCTGTCCTGAGCCATGGTGCTGGGCGTGTTCCCTGCCCGGCCTGCTTGGGGAGGCCAGGCTCTGCACACAGGGGAGCCAACAGATTGTGTGGAACAATAGCACAGGGGTGTGAAGACCTGGGCCCACAGCCCTGGAGAGGGCTCCAGCCGGCTCTGGGCGCAGAAAGCAGCCTGGGAACCGGTACACAGTAGGCTCTTAGATGTTTGCTGAACTAATACAAGACCGTATATGTGACTCAGTTTCCTCACAGTCCACACCGCCAACTGCTCCATTTGGAGTCCATTTACTGCCTTGTTTGGGGCCAAGAACCCTCAAGAGACTCAGGAGCTCTGCAGAAGTAAAGGTCTGTGTATGACTCCCCCGTGCGAGGGGTGGGCAGCAGCGGCCAGAGCGGGAACTGAAGGTTCCAGTGAAGAACTAACCTCAGAATTGGCAGCGGTGGGGACGGTGGGTGGGGAACCCATAGGTTTTATTACGAAATTATCTTTTTGATGTCTCAAGGAGGATGGAAATCATTCTCAGTGCAAACTTCTCATTGAGTTCTGCAGCTGTGAAAATAAGAACTCCTTCAAGTGCCCAGGGCTTCAAAGAAATCCAGGTGGAGCTGATCAAACTCAGACAGGGAAGCTGAGAGATTCATTTCCCCAGCAGCTCCTCTCTGTAGCCATGTCGGGCTCTAGGCAGAGTTGAGTCAGAATTCCCACAGTGCTGCTGTCAGCTGGTGCACATGGGTTCTCCCAGGTTTTTGCCTTCATGCTCAGTCAGGGAGATAGGAGGGAAATTCCAGTACCCTTGGAGCTGAGGCAGGACCTCCAGCCCCCTATCTGCCAACTCAGCCACCAGGTTATGCCCCTCAGATGGGGACCTGCACACTCGGATGCCTACAGAGCCCAGCAGGTTATGTAAGTGAGCAAAGCGAGCCAGCGTATCATGCTGAATTGGACTGCCAGCCGCACTCTTGGGAAACACTGGGGAATGGCAGGGCCTGTGGTGACATGAAGAATGCATGCCCTGCCTCAAGAGGTGGCCCTACTCACCTCTGATGGATTGTTACCAGGAAATCTTCCCATGTGTCAAGACAAGCCACAAGTCTAGGTTTTATGTGAAATCTCCTGACTTTAAAACAAAAACTGTTGACCACTAGGTAAATTAAAACAATATTGGTAGGCCAACCAGTTTGTGATCTCTGCCTTAGAGCTTCAACCCCTAATTTCCTAAAACACTGAGGACAAGGAAGGACCCACCTGCCCAAGGGACTCTGGGTATCAGTACGTGGATGGATGGACTGTGGCTCCCCAGCAGCTGATGAGAATGGAAAATTCTTCACAAGAGGGATACAAGGAACAGACAGGACCACCTTAGATACCCTCAACCCACTGAGCACCAGACCAGGCAGTACCACCAAGCAAAGAAGGGAAGAAATAGCAGAGAGTGATGCCATGAGGCACGATGACTGTCCATCAGGAGACTCAAGTTCTAATCCAGGCTGGATGACTCTGGTCAAGCCACTTAACTTCTCTGGGCCTCCATTTCCTCGTCTGACCTAATAAAAGCTTACTCTCCCATAACAGGCCGAAAACTTGGAAGTTCTCTTAACTACAATGGATCCTTAAAATAGCTCTGTGAGGCATGAAGGGAAGACTCCATTACCTGTTTTCCAGGTGAGGAAGCAGAGCGAGTGGGTGAGAGATTTGGGACGTGTGAAGTTGGATATGCCTATTGGACAGCTCTACCAGGATGACTGCCAGGCCTTTCAAACTTAATCGGCCAAAATGGAACCTGCCCCCAAACCTGCTCTTCTCCCAGCCTCCCTATTTCAATGTGTTACCACATGGGTGTTCAGCCCCAAATCTTCAGTCATCTAGACGCCTCTTGTGTCCTCTCACCCCATATCTAATCACCAGTCAGTCCTATTGGCTCCACCTCCAAAATACAGAACAAATCCATATCATCTCCATACACACGGCTACCGCCCCGGACGAAGCCCATGTTGCTCTCACGTGAGCTGCTACAACGGCCCCTAACTTCTTCCCTTGACCTCATGACAACCAGAGAGTCTTTGAAAGATGTAAACCAAATCACCTCACCCCCACATCCCCAGCCCTGCTGTAACCTGCCCAGGACGTCTCATCACACTTGGAATAAGTCCTGACACCTGACCGTGGCCTTACAGTCCTACATCGTATGGCTCCAGCTCCTCTCTGACCCCCAGCTCACCCTGCTGCAGCCACACCAGTCAGGCTCCTGCTGCTTCTCACTGGTTTTGCTTAGCACATCCTTTATCCTGACCTTCACAGACTGGGTCTTTCTTGTCCCTCATATCTCAGTGCACAAATTCCTTCTTCATAGAGACTCCTTGAACATCTGATGTTGGACCCCACCCAGTCATTATCGCTTTGCCCTCTTTCTGTTTTTCCTGGTACTTATCACTATAATATATATAAAAGTCTTATTCATCAATATGTTTACTTGTTTACTACGTGTCTCTCCCACTGAAAGCCCCATGAGATCTGGGACCTCACCTGCCTGGTTCACTGCTGAATCCCCAGGGCCTGGCTCAGAGTGAGCATTTAGTCAATATCAGTTGAGTGAACGAATAAAGGACACACAACAGGTCAATGGCAAAGCTAGGCTTTGAACCCAGATCTGTGTCTCCCCTAGTTCTGGCCTCTTCCCTCTGTGTCATGAAGGACCAAGAGACCTGAGGTTCCTTCCAAAATGCTCATCCTGAGTCCACCTACCTCTTCGTAAGAGCCATTCACGCACAGTGTCTGTGACGTCGAAAGACAGCCACTCAGCAGTGCCCCGCGTGGGCAGATTCTTGCCATCAAGATAGCGCTGCTTGGCTATGTGCTCATCCGGCTGGAGGATCTACAGGGCAGAGGAAGGAATAAGTCCCGAGGCCAGGACGGGGCACCCACGTGTCATGATGTAGGAGGATGGAGAGGGGCAGCAACAGCAAACTAAGACTTCTTAAATGTTCCTTTGAGTTCCTCGGTTAAGTCTTAATCCTCTTAACGACAGACACAGATACAGAAACTAAGGCTCAGAGAAGGTAGGATTCACACCCAGGTCTGCTGAACTCTGAGCAGCGTGGAGGCCCAATCTGGCCAAGGAACCAGCTTTCCCACCTGAGTGGTGTCTGTCCTGGGAGGGGGCTCACCTGGAAGAGCTCAATCCTCTGCTCACTGCGCTTGGAGCTGGGGTTGGGCATCCGCAAGACCCGGAATTCCGCTCGGAACAGGTTGGTTTCATTTTTCTCCACTGAGGACACGTTGAAGCGGAAAATCTTGGATGTGATTCCTTTGGGACAGACGGCCAGGTCATCTAGGAGGCAGAGCAGTGGGGAGAGGCACAGCATGAGCGAGACCCACAGGGACAGTGTGCTGCCAGCAGACACTCACCAAGGGGCCAGGGTTCCACCTGTGACCTCTCTAGAAGCTTGAGTCCTCAGATCTAAAGGTGGCAAAACCCAAGGAAGATCCGGGGTGGCCCTGGAGCCACACATAGGCCTCATGGTGAAGCAGGACATGGTGCCCCAGGACATGGCACTAACAACTGGCCCCTCCAACCCCTCACCTCGCCATCCCCACTCTGGCAGGCTCTCCAACCTGCTTTCCTACTCTTTTAGAAAATACAGATTCTCCAGTGATATCAGCAATTTCCTCTAGCAGTTTAATCATTGTTAGCTAGTTGATTCATTCATGCGTTTGTTCATTCATTCATTCATCAGACATGCAGTGAACAAATGCTATGTGCCGAGCACAGGCTAACACTGGGAAGCAAAAAGGAAGAGGCAGGGCCCCTGCCTTCAGGGAGATTAATATCCAGGGGAGGCTGTTAGTACATGGACCAAACAACAGGACCAGAGGGAAAGTGCTAAGGGCCTTTGGAGAAGCCTAGGAGTTGCTGCAAACAGGTCAGAGGAGGGAGAGGGTTGAGAGCACTTCGTGGAAGTGGTGATTATTTAATCTGGGTGATTATTTGATCTGGGTCCTGCAGGAGGAAAGGGTCTAAGGATGCAGAGGAAAGAATTTTACATGAAAGGACTGCTGGAAGCACAGGCAGGGAGGGGAGCAAACGCACGTGAGTAAGAGGGACCTGAAGCAGCCAGGCTGGAGCCCGTGAGACAAGGTCAAGACAGTAGATTGGGGTCCACCTGTGGGGAGGCTGAAACGTCAGACCGAGGGGCTGGATTTTATATTATTAACAGTAGGCAGTCATAGCAAGTGACACTCTGGATCTAATGAGACAGCACTGGTGTGACAAGGAGCCCACACATCTGGAGCCTGGCAGACCCCCCAGATGTTTCTTTAGACTAAGCCGGTCTATCACCATTGGCTCCTGTCTCTCTAAGGGTTACTTTCCCTGACAGCACACGCTATGCCAGCCTCTGTCACCCTGCTGGCCTCTGAACCTCCATCCACAAGACAGAAGGCCGCACATGCTCTTTCCCACCCCCTCAGAGCCAGATAAAGGAGACAGGAAGATCCTGTCATTTCTTTACAACCTCAAGGTCTGAGCAGCATTAACACCCAGAGAAAAACTTTCTACACAAATGGTAACAATAGCCAGAACTTGAAACTCAAGCCCAGAGACCCAGATTCCACACATAATGAACATGGCTGGAACAAGCCCATAATCACCCCAGGGGGGGTTTAGGAAGTCATGGACAGGGCGGGAGATCAGAGGCCTGGACACAGGCACATGCGCTACTGAGCTGTAGGAAAGGATGAGTGAGTGTTTCTGGAAGTTGCCATCTGGTGGGTCTGACACTGGTTCTTAGAAAATTAATGGAACAGATGTTGGGAAAACAAATGTGTGAATGCTAGCTAATGAAGCCCTGATTAATAACTGGCTTTGAAAGAACGAATACTGCCAACTATTCCTTAAACCATTTCGGATAAAACCAGAAAGAGGGATCATGATGGCCGTTTAATTTTTGAGTTTGCAAGTCTGTAACCCTCTGGACATGGGTAAGCTCCTTGGAAGGGAAACCTTCTCAAGTACTGACACACTTGGGTCTCAGAGGAGCTGTCATCAATATGGCTTCAGTTAGACTAGTACCTCCAGTAACTGTTGAAAGAGGGAATAAAAGATACGTCAGCACAGTGTGTGCGTTGCTATAAAAAGGAAAAGGGGAACAGAAAATGGCCCGTGCCAGTGAGGAGAGTCAGACTGGGGGGCAAGACAGTGGGGAGCCAGGGGACGGGGGATGATGAGCCAAGAGGGTCTTCAGGACACCCTCGTCACCCTTCCTCCTTGTTTCTTCCAGCCCATCAATCAGGTGTCTGTTCCCCAAGCTAGACTCCTCTTGGTGGGAATTTCAAGGAGATTTCAAGGGGATGGGAAAGGTCATATTTTATCCCTGGGATCTACAGATTTCTAACAGACTCAGAAGGGACATTAGGGGTCATCTAGTGCAACCCACTTCAGATAAATTCGTGCCCAGAGGGGTCTTGGCCAGGGTCACACATGAATTAGTTGACACAAGCAAACTGACACTAGCAAGCAAAGCTCAGACACAATCATTAGTGATTTTAAAAGAACTGTATAGGAGAGGAAATAAAATGTAAACATAATCTTCCTGACAATTAAATCCACGCTTTAAATAATTTGTGGAATGAGCCAGAGTATAAATAAATAAACAAAATGTAATAACACTATCTTACATTTCACAGAACTTCTATTAACTCATCTGACCCTCTAACAATCCTTGAGGAGAATGAGAATAAGTAAAATTTATCATTTTACAAATGAGAAAAGTAAGTATCAGGAAAGTTAAATCACTCTTCCGAGATCACTCACATAGTAGGTGGCAGAGGTGGGATTTGAACCCAGGTCTTCTGACCTCATTTACTGAAGCAAAGACTCTGGAAGTTGGAGGGGACCTCAGAGATCATTTAGTGGAGGGGTGATTTCACCAACAAACTGTAGCAGGATTCCATGAAATGGGGCTAGAGTGCCAACTTACGCCTCAGACAAAAACCACTTCCCAGTTTTGTGATTAAGCCATGCTTCTGCAGAACACTAGTATTACTGAGAGCTGGCCTAGGAGGTCCACCTTTACAAATTAAATTATGACCAACTTTTTCTACTGCACACAAAGTATATATATTAATGGGTGCTATTTTCTCCTTTTTACTATAGGGAGAGAAAACTAAGCAAAGAATATTCATGCAGGGTATTCATGGAAAAATCTGGTAACAGCTGACCATGTTTAGACCGGGCATTTTTTAATGCTTTCAGACACCTGGGCTCCTAGATGTACTTCTGCTTGTGCTCATCATTTCTGCTAGTAAAATCACTTCTGGTTCCAATGATGGGACTACATATATCAGTGTGGCAGTGCTCCTCTACCCTAGCTGTTCCTTAGAATCACCTGGAGAGCTTTAAAAACAGATGATGCCTGGACCTAATCCCCAGAGATTCTGATTACCTCACTGGAGTATGGGTGGGTCCAGAGCTTTTTTTTTTTTTTTTTTTTGTAAGATCTCCAGATGATTCTAATGTGTAGCCAGGATTGAGAACCACAGTTTATAGTGCTCTGCAAAGGGTACCATGGCATCCAGATGTTCTGATAAACCACAGCTTTAAGGATTCAACCTTTAAATAGGTTAACCTTTAAATGTTAACCCGTTAAAATATTGTTTGGGCAATGCATTGTTTTGTAAAATTTTGAATTAGAAGCCCATAAACATTTTAAGCCCAGGTTAAAAGTTGGGAAATTTCACAGAAAGATTTTCTGCTCTTCTGGGAAGCAGTTAAGATCTAGTCACGGTGGACCCACATTCCCCAATGCAAAAATTGGCAGGAGCTGAGTGGTGGGTGCCCTCTTTTAATGGGATATGGGCAGTTCCAAGTCCCCCCGCCACCAGTCTCCCCATACACCCTATTCTCTCCATGACCCCGAAGCCAAGTGTCCTGTGCAGTTTGTCATGGTCCCTGTGCTGCAGCCTTTCCTCTAGATCATTTGCATCAGCGGCCTGGGTTCTGTGGGCTCTTGTGTTTGCAGGCCTTCTAAGGAAAGGTTTTGCCCTCGTTCACTGAGTCTTAAGCGTCAGTGAACTTAAAAATCAATACGGAGCTTGTTAAAAATACAGATACTTCAAGACGACACCCCCAGAGATTCTGATTCTGTAAGGGTAGGCTAGGGCCTGGGAATTCATGTTTTTCACATTGACCTAGTCTCTAGTCCACACTTGGAGAAACACTGACCTAGCGGGCAGAGAGCATTGGCACTTAGATCAAATGAGTTCTTTCAATAAGAAACCTCTTTTAATTTTCAGAATGAACAAGATCTAAAAGTAGCATCCAGAAAAGAAACGCTAAAATATCGTTTTCTCTTTGCTCATGAACTCTGGGTTCGCTGGTTGTCTTAGCGTCAGACCTCGGATGAAAACAAGAGTCTCCTGCCAGACACAGATAATTACAAGCCAGAAGTTAAAACAGCACCTACACTGGTGATATCTTGATAACAAGGATGACAAAAGAACTGAAAAAGCTGTGTGCTTCCCCACCACGTGGGTCAGAGAAAGCCTCTACCCACTTCCCATAGCAAAATCCTGGAGAATTATATAGGAATAAGATATACATGAGTCTTGCCTTCACTCCCCAACAGAGACCTGTTGAATCATCCCAGATGTATACAAAGAATTGTCTCAGCTGGAAGGGAGCTTAGAGATTATCTCTGACTTTACAGATGAAGAAACTGAGGGTCAGAGGTGTGACTAGCTCAATTCCACATGGTGTAGTTGCTTAACCTGCTTGAGAGTCTTAAGCAGATAATGAAAACACTTTTGTTGAATTTGGGAGAACATTTGTGGCAGTATGAATCTCCAGGCCATAAAAATAGGCAGAGCTAAGAAAGAGCACACCCAGGGATCCCTAAGCAATCTGCCACCAGGGTTACTAACATACAGTAATAGCTCCTATGCCCACCTGCTTGGTCCAGCATGTGATTCCTTCATATCATAAACCAAAGTTCTCTTGGAGCCCAAAGGTTAAAGGTGGGACTTACGATGCATATTTTATGTTTTGCATTATTGTTTAACAGCATGCATTCTCTAGGGAGAATGTCTAGGTTACAGCCCTGGTTCTTTTGGGGCAAATCACTTAATTGATGCATGTTGCAGTCTCCTTATCTGGAAAGTAGGGAAATCAGGGTACCCATCTGACAGGGCAGAGCCAGAGAACGGTCTTATCCTCTTTGCTCTCACCTTGATGCCCTTTCCCCTACGCCACTGGAAGTTAGTCCTTCTTGCACTTCACACTCCAGGCACCCTTGTCTCCTTGCCCCAGCTCCTGCTGTCACTTCCCTCTGAGAGCCTGTCCACTGGGTACCAGAAGGGGCTGGGAGTGATGAAATGTGGAAGGGAATGTGATCTCATCACCTCGGCAGCAGGAGCTCTGGCACTCAGATCCTACCAGTGCCCCACCCATAGACCCCGGCCCACCCTCAGGAGTTCTAGACACTAGGCTTCCCTCGCCCCGACCTTGGAGGGTGGCTCTCTGCTCGCTCTCAGCATCTGTTAGACGTTTGCATCTGCCCACTGCCTCTCTATAATTAGTGTGCCTCGTGCATCTGTCTCTCTGGGACTGGCTCAACACCTGACCAGCCCGAGGGCAGGCCAGGCCTGCGTCTGCTCAGCCTCTGTGTCACCTCCAACAGCTGCAGAGTCTGGGCCTGCTTCCTGTTTGCACCTGCAAGGCTCACTGGCATCACCCGTGTCCCACAGGGCCCCGGACCCTTCATGATATCTCAAGTCGCATCCTGCCCACCGTGCCAGGTTTCTTCCTGGCCTGATCATGGCTCTGTGGCCCCAGGGCCACCCTCACCTACTGCAGTTTCAAGGAAGGTCCTGGTGCTGCAGCCCGGGGCTGCCCAGCATCTGTGCAGCCCTGTCCTGGCTGTCCCCAGGGCTGTCCACTAATTGTACTCTGAGTCTCTGCACACATGTCCACTGGCACCTGGGTGCCCTTACATGTCTCTGGCTCATTTGTTCTCAGCTTGGGATTCCAGGCGGCGTGGGCCCCGGTGACGTAGATCCCTCTTCCTGGGACTCCTCCTCCTGGCCCGGATCCTTAAGGCCCGGAGTCTGTTCCTCTTGCCCTGGACTCTCCTCACACCTCTCCCGCAGGCGTCAGCTTTCCACCCTTCTCCGATGTTTGGCCACTATGTCCTGCCTTTGTGGGTGCCCAGGGGGTTGGGGGTTCAGCCATTCAGCTGCTGGTGCCTCTGGGAACCACAGGCCCCTGAGGACCCTGAGTCAGCCTCACCTAGAGAACCCTGGCCAGGGAACACTAGCTGTGCTTCACTCTCCGGCCACCACCCCACACGGGAGCCACCTCCTAACGCAGCCACAGGAAGCCGGAGCGGGAGCCCCTCGCCAGCAACCGCAGGCTCCTGGGCCTGGCACGGGCCAGCTCCCGGTGAGGCCTCTGGCACCTTCTGCCAGAGCCGGTCCATCCATCGGCTGCCCACTCCTCCTTCTCTCTAGCCAAGTTCCTTTCAGCCCCTGCAGCACCCCCGCTGACCACCCTCACCTTGCCTGTTCCATCCCATTCTCCCACCCCCCACTCTGGGCACTGCCCACCTCTCAGGTGAGCCAAGGTTGAGGTAGCCTGGGCGTCGAGGACACCTGCTGGTAGGAAAAGCAAACAGAGCTATTCCCAGAGTCCCTGGCCTGTGAGTGGCTCACATTCCTCCTTCCTGGGCTGTCAGTTTCCCCGCATCTGCCAAGTCTCTCTCTGTTGTATTGAGGTTTTTTAAATCCCCGTTCAGTAAATACACATGACTTCCACACGTGTACAAACACACACAGACGTCTCACCCAGAAGCCTCCCAGCTTCTCGGCACAGACGGGAGCTTCCTGGGAAGACACACTCCCAGACACACGTCCCCTCTGTATCCACAGCCACACCTCCCACCCACTCTTCCCCTGACACGCAGACACAAAAGGGCTGCCGGCCGTCATCTACACATCCAGAGCCACATCCCCGCTTTCCCCGTGTCCACGGGCCCGGAAGACGCCCATTTTGCACCCATGAATCTTTGTACCGTACGAAACCAGACTACACATCGCTTTAAAGCACACAGCCACGTGAACACAGGCGCATCCCCTTCCCTCACGCACACAGCTCACATGGGTCACAGGCATGGTGTGGACTGAAGGGCCTAGGCAGCGAGAAGCTGTCCCTTGCCTGGGCCTCAAAAAGCTGGACAGACAATAACTTGGGGCAGGTATACTCTTCTTCCCCAGAACTGGAAAAACAGAACGTGAGACGTGTCACAATGAGGTGTGAAAAGCAGGGAGAAGACCGAGGTCTCCAGCTCATGGAACCGCACGGCCTCGCTCATGAGAGAGCCAGCCCTGCCCCTTTATGGCACCTACACGCACCCATCTGACCACACGTGCCACAGCACGCGTGCTAACGGGACAGCGCAATGTCACTCCAAATTCATGTGATGTGAGTTCAGCAAGCTGCTCAGCTCCGGGGCCCCCGGCCTCCCGGCAGCACTCGACTCTCACCAGAGTGCCTCTGTCTCCCTCCCCACCCACCTCCCCAGCCCCAGCTGCGCATCGCACCTCCCCAGCCGGTGCGGGTGAGCCCGGGGCACCCTGCTGTGTGGCTACCGCTAGGCCCCCCTCTGTGGAGCTCCCCACTCCAGGTCAGACCCTCCAGAGCAGACACCCCAGCGGGAATTTGGACTTACTGTGCTCCTCCAGCCCGTGGATCATGTCGAATTTATAGATTTCTTTGGCATAGTACTCCGACTCGGTGTTTTCCTGAGTGCAGTCGTCTCCCCTCTCCCCGTGCACCTCTTCCAGCAGCTCTCGGGTGCTGTTGTAAAGGTCCAGGACCTGGGTGGGGATGTTGGCCAACACCGATGGATCGGGGGGACTGGTGAGCCTGAGTTTGCTCAAGATCTGTCCCCTAATGGCTTCCACCCGCTTCCTCTTGATGTGGTCGAAGTCCAAGGTGGTGCAAGTGGACATGGAGAGACTGACCGTGGCAAAGTTCAGCAGGGCCAGGACCACCAGAGCCCTTTGCAAGTGCATCTTCATGCGTGAGCAGGGGAGAGAGGCCCGGGGGCTGCGAGGCCTGGTGAGGAGGAGACCCCAGCAGACGTGCAGAAGGAGGGAGGAAAACCAGGCGGCCTCCCTAGATCCCGAAGACTGAGGCTTGGCAAGAAGGTGCATGAACTCACTGCACTGCGAGAGCTTCAGGACTTCCAGGAAGCGCTGGCAACCCTGAGCACGAAGACGCCGACTGTGTGCCTTGAAGCTCTGGGTTTCTTCTCCATTTGTCTAAACAGGTTCTGCTGGGCTCTGACTCCCAGCAGGCCAGGTGGAGGGCAAGCAGAGGGCTGGGAGGGGTGGCAAGGCAGCTGGGAGTGGGAAGGGAGCTGGAGTTTTTCCTTAGGTAAAAATAAATAGAGCAGATATCTGATATTGCCAAACGGCCGCTTGGCGATGGGGAGAAAGTGGGTATTTTAAAGAAGGAGCAGAAGGACCATGGCTGGGTCCCAAAATCAAAATCCTTGCCTTGCCCTGAAGGAGAATAAGAAAAGAGGATGGAAAAGAAAAGAAAAAAAAATTAAAAAAAAAAAAAAAAGATCACCAGTGAGTTGGTGGGGAGAGGCAGGGCTAGGCCGCTGCTGGCCCAGCTAAAGATGGGGACAGCACAGGACACACTTGTCTCTCGGGCACACCATTCATGCTTTCTCTTTTGTTTACACTTCCCCGGGGGCTTTCTAAATGACTCTGTTCACGCTGCCTCTCATCTTCATTGGCTGGGATGTGGGCTTATGTGCAATTGGAAGGCAGGGGGGACAGCCCCTGGAGAGCAGCCCCAGTAATCCACTTGGTCGCCCAGGTCACCAGCACCTCGGCTTGTCTTCTGCCTCGGCCATTGCTTCTGTTCCCTGCTTCTCTTTAAAAGATACAAAAGAAAAGAAAAAGAAAATAGAAGCCAGTTCACTGCACGCCTCCTCCGGAAAGCTGTTATTCCTTCTTTCTCATGCTTCTTCCCCTATCTCTCGCCTCTCTTGCTCATTCCCTTGGACTTGGCTTTCTGGTTCCCTCCCTTTCTCTCCCTCCAGCTTCCCTCTCTCTCCCTCTCCCTCTCCCTCAAGCTCCTCTCCCTCTCTCTCACACACTCACATGCACACACACTGCTTTCTCTATTTCTCTCCGCTGAAATTTTATACCTCCCTCCCATGACGTTTCTGGCCCGGGGCGGGGTGGGGGGGAAGGGGGCGAGGGGAGGTGGGGGTGAGGTGGGGGGAGGGGTGGGGGGAGGGACCAGCGCACGCAGCCTCTTTTGCGGCACGATTTTAATGTTTTAAACAGGCACAGGAAAAGCCGAGCCCATTTGAAAAATACTTCGCGAGTCCTCTCGATCGACGTGGTAACTGAACTTTTTTTACCCTCTTGGAGTCACTCCTGCTACACGTTGACTGTTTTTCTGGAAAGTTACTCCGATGAATCCCCTCCCTCCTTCTACCCCAACTCCTTCGCCCTCTCGCCAGCTGTCAGTCCGTCCTCTCCTCGGCGCGTCTCTGCTCCCTCCCAGGCCCCCCGTCCAGGCCGCCCCCCGGGCCTGGCGGGACACTGGGCAGGGGCCGGCGAGCGCGCGGGGCCTGGGCAGGGGCGGCCGTGCCCACCCTCGGTGGGGCTGACGCCCGGCCTGGGCGCGGGGTTGGAACTGGGTTCGGCCCCGCGGCGATCCTGGCCCCGATTCTTCATTGACAAGATTGGAGTCGGGTGGCTCGCGGAAGCTTGGAGATGCTCCAGGGGCATTGAAAAATGGTGGCGTTTTCCGGCAGATCAAGGGTGCCCTCTGGCGAGGCGACGCCGCCAGTGAAGGAGGTTCCGCGGGTCGGAGCCGGGAAGGCCGGGAGGGCCGGGGGTGGGGGTGGGGGTGAGGCTGGGGGCCTGGGGAGAAGGGGCCGCGAAAGAGGACGAGGAAAACAAGACCGAGTGCCCTGGGGAACAGCTTCCCTCTCGGCCCGACGTGCGTACAAGTGCACTTCTCCCTTCCCGGTCCCGCTCTGCAGCCCCTCTCACAGAAATGTCCTCCAGATGTTCGCGGCCTTCCTCCCCGCCGAGAGTTCCGCGGGGAGCTGCGCCAGCCAGCGCAGAGTCAGCAGTTGGCCCGAGCCCATTTCCCAGATGGGTGAGGGGAGGTTTTCTCTCCGCTTTCGTTCCTTTTCTCAGCCTAAGCTTCTAGGTCTTTTCCCATCAAAAGCTTAGGGAGGGCAAGCCACCATGCCCGAGCCCGTCCCCAGGATTGTCTCTGAATTGATCACTTTCCAGGGACTCAGCGCTGCTCCCTGCCACCCCAGCCCACCTCGCCCTAGCCTTCCAGACCCTTCCTGCGAGGTCTGGTTCCTGCCCCTGGCTCATAGGCAGATTCTCTGCATCCCCAGGGCCCTGGTTGATCAGTTTAAGTTGAGGACAGTGAGGCATAGACCCATTTAAGAGGCTACACTGCTTGTGAGTGGTGGAGGTGATATTTAACAAGGGCTGTCTGGTTTGGAAGACATTATATTTATTTGCATAAAACATGAGGAATCCTAAGTGTAGAAAGCTTAAGGTAACTTGCTTTTGAATTACTTTTAGGTCATAGAGTCAGTGGGTGTCAACACTGAGATTTGGACCCAGGAAGTCTATTGCCAGAGTCTATGCATTTAACTACTGTGCTCTACTGACTCTGGAATTCAGCTATCATTTGAGAAATATTTTTGACGTCTACTTATATGCCAGGCACTGTTCTAGGCTCTGTAGATGCAACAGTGAACAAAGCAAACAAAACCATTCTCTTATGGACTTCACATCTAGAAGTGGCAGTAGGGCCGTGGGAAATGCCATAAATGAGCTAAATATGTAAATAATGTAGTATGATCAAAGGTGAGTGCCACGGTGGAGAATGAAGCAGGGAAAGAGGAGACAGAGTGCCTAGGCTGGGGGGACGCTGCAATTTAAAATCAGAGAAGGCCCTACTGAGACCTTCAAGTAAATACTTGTAAAATGAGAGGGAAAATTATTAAAGTGATGTCCTTCTGCACCCCACCTGTACCAAATCAGAGTCTACAGGGACGGGGCACTGACACATGTATTTTTAACAAACTTCATGTTACTGGGTGCCAGTAACATGCACCAGAGAAAGATACTTCAGTAAGATCTGGCGATTCAGGTGCCCAGCAAGGTTTGGAAAGCCCTACTCCAGGGCTTCTGTCTGCCCAGAACGTGCACCCTTTGCTTTCAGGAATTTGGGGAAGAAGTGGGAGCGGAGTCTTGGAAATTAGCTCTAAAGTGGTGGTGGTGTGGCTATGAGCAGTGGAAGGAAAATAGAAATGGAGTCGGTATTGCTAAGAGCTCTCTAAAATGGAACCAGAGGCCTTTGAGGAAGTGTGAAGTATGTGAGTCTCAGCCTGGATAAAATCTGACCTTTTGACCACTTACTGTCCTAATGAAGGCATTCAGAAGATGTGCCAGAAACTCAAGATAGTTATCAGACCCCTACCTTATAATACCTCGTGACAGCCTATCTACTGATCAGACGCTTACTCTAAAATAACTCATGATTCCTTAATGACAAATATTTCCTTTCTCGTGTCAGAGTACAGCCTTGTGGCTTTTGCCTTTGTAAGCCCCTGACCCTTTCTCTTCCCTGGAACACTCTTTTGACTTTACCAGAATCTGTGTCTCCTGAATTGCAATTCTTAAGACCCCCCCCCCAATAAAGCTCTTTATTCTTTGCTGCCTCGATATTGATTATTGTTCAACAGAGATCACAAGAAATGGAATAATCCAAAGATTAATCCCTTCTTCCTCATCTGGTGCCAAGGAAGAAGGGAACAAGGGCTTCACTGGAGCCTATATTTCATCCATCCTGGGTTTTTGGCAGTGAATGTTTCTTCAGGTTAAAATCTAACAGGGTATTTTTCTCACTGAGAATCAGAGTTCGTGAGTGAAAGATTTTAGGGGTAATCTCTAAGAGCCACTACAAGGGAGGAAGCTGAGGTCCAGAGAGGGCTCTGCCTGGCTACACAGGTAGTTAGCAGCAGAGCTAGGATGAGGCTTCAACTCTTCTGACATCCAGGCAGTACTGTTGTTGTCACGGGCATGCTAACGCATAGCCCTACCCAGTAAACATGTATTGATAAATGGTTGAACTGAATAATTTACTAGGCATTTAAGAAATCCTGCATTCCTGTTTTAGAGTCATTAATCCCACTTCCAAGTCCTCGCTTTTAAGAGGTAGCCATCTAAGCCTTACCCCAGGCATGGTGTTGGGGACATTGTTCACTTTCAGGGTCATGAGCCCATCTTCTGGGGTCCCGGCTGCGGGTCCTCAGTACTAGGGACTGGTCAGTGGCATTGACGTGGGGATCTTACATGGAGAGTCAATGAAGACTCAACTCGCTTGTCCCATTAGACTGGGAATTTGGGGGCCGTCTTCCTCTGCTGGCCCAGGAGACTGGCTGGCACCCAGTAACATGCACCAGAGAAAAATTCTTCAGTAAGATCTGGTGTGAGAAAGCACCTGGCTCTGCTGCTTAACACTCAGGTGATTTTCCTCAAGGCATTGCTCTGCACCTGAGTGTCTTCAGTTGTTGAATAGAGATACTGCTCCTGCTCACTTCATGGGGTCTTGGAGGGATTACTTGTACTTTTGAAAGTTATTAGTACACAGGTTTTTGATGTGTTGCTTCAGCGGCTCTGTATTCTTGAAGGCAGAGTTTATGTATATCGCACTTTTCATTACAAATCATCTATTGGCACCTGACCCTCTGTGTGCCTGTTCTTTCATCTGTCCATTGGAGACAATACAACTTGTCTTGCTTCCCACACAAGGTTGTTATGCCCTTCCCATGAGCTAATAACTGTGAAGGTCCTCTGTACATTGCAAAGAGCTTTACAAATGGAAGGCATCAGAAAAATTACTACTATTACTAGCAGTGCTTTGCACTTGACAACTTATGTGTTTGAACAGAGCTACAGATGTAGGCAGTTTCTAAAGACTAAAACTGTTCACTGTCCCACAGGAGCACCCTTATCAGGATTTAATATCTGGAGATTTTTTCCAGATGTCAAAAAAGGCAGGTTTAGGATAGGTTTGGTTTAAATTGGAGGTTGGCACGTAGACTCCAGGAACGATGCGGCGGACCCTTTAAGTATTGGGATGGAAGGGCGGAGCCGTCGTCAGGGACGCGACTGGGCCGCTGGGTTTCCAGGAAGTGACGTCAGGCGGCCGCAGAGATGGAGGACGTGCTGGACCTAGGCGAGGAGCGGCGTCGCGGCTCGGCCACCTCCGTGAGGACCGACTCGGGGGGCTTGGGGCCAGGAATTAGCGGGTGGGGAGGAGCGACCCCGCCGGCCCCGGCTTCCCTGAGTCCCCTCGGCCCGGCCTGTCCGTGGCGGCCTGAGCGGGCCGGCTCTGAGCCTTGCGGGGGTGAGGTCGGGGAGGAGGCGGCCTCCCTTGCCCCGCCCCTGAGGCAGCGGTGAGCTCCTCGGCTGCTGGCCTAGGGTTTGCTTTCTTTAAAATCCTCAAAGAGTGGAAAACAGATCCTGCCCCCGCCGGCCTCTGGGACCGGTGGGAAATTTCCCAGCTTCTCTCCGCTTTCTGGAGCTCCAAGTGCCAACTCCCCTAGAATGGACAGATCTGAGGGTGACTGGAGGGGCCCTGGCCAGAGTCACGCTTGCACTCATCCTAGTGCTTTTCCCTTGGGACATCTCATAGCAGAAGTTGATGTAAAAACCGTACTGTTTTATGCATGGAAGGAAGGAAGGCGTTAGACAGGGAGGTCTTTTCTTGCCACTAATCCTCATGGGGAGGTGGGCGTTACCTCAGTTTTATAGTTAAGGAAATAAAGATTTATAACGCAGGGGAGTGGCTAGGTGCTCGGGGGACCCAGAGGTCAGAGGGCGTATAAAGCTGTTGCATGGGTTAAAAAAAGTCAACCTCCAGGAACCTCGATTTCCTTATGTCTAGAATGGAGATGTTAATGTCTACTTAAAGGGGTTGCAGTGAAGATGAAATGAGGCGTGCGTGGAGAGCATTTAACACAGTGGCTGGCATGTGCTAAGTTATTAGAAGAGGTTAGCGACTGTTGCTTCTGAGGCTGTGATTTACCCAAGCTTATATATAAATAAGCTGAGCTAGATTCAAGACCCAAGTTCAGTGTGTGTGTGTGTGTGTGTGTGTGTGTGTTTTAACTCCAACACAGCCTCATCAAGCCTTTTTACCTTTAAAATTATCAAAGATGACAGTCACTAAAAGATTGGCCCACAGGGCAGGTCTTTAGTTTCTGCTGTGGAATCTCTACATGTTTTGAAGTGCCCTAGTAACATCGGAGATCCTCTAAGTAATTGGAGAGGAGATATGAGCATTGGGAGCAAATTGTTCTACGAAGAAGCAGGTTGCTTGACTGACCAAGGAGAATATTATGTCACCAAGCCTTTCTGATATGTGAGCTTTTTTAGTACCAGGGGCTGTGAATGTAGTTATAAATTCATTCTTTCAGCAAATATTTATTGAGCCCCTTCTGTCTGTCAGGCATTGGTTGTCCTAGTTGCTCGGGATATACCAGTGAAAAAAACTAAGTCCCTGCCCCTCATGGGGCTTACATTTCAGTGGCAGAAGATGAACAATAAACAGACTATAGATTTAAAACATATAAAACCAGGTAGTAAAGTAGGTTTTCTGCCAGTCATTCCTGTGGATTTATACAGGGTCTTCAAAAAGTTTAAAACCTTAAAATACTTGACAATTATTAGAGAAACCGTCTACAAACAGCATTTAAAGACAAGATCCTTGAATTTTTGTTTGAGCACAACTCACTGCATGTAGTATGCCGTATTCAGAAACCCAACGTTATGATAAATGGAAAAGGGCAGCCATAGGTGAAGGAGTGCAGTTGTCTGTCTTGGGAAGAAAATGAGCTGCTTATTGTCAGAAAGATTGTTTCTGTCATCCCTGAAACCTAAATGATTGATTAGAATTTGACATGTAAATACTACGTAAGGGTTTTTATGTAGGTATCATGTAACCGCTCTCAGTTTATTGATGCAGTCAGGTCTTAGAACATCTTAAAAGAAATTCCAGCAGGGCATAGTGGAAGGAACTCAGGATTTGAAGGTAGAAGAAGATTTAGCTCTTAGATTTATCTGCCACTTAATTGCTTTCCTGGGTCTCAGTTTCCTTATTTGTAAAATGGCCTGAATCCCAGTCACTGTTACTGTGAAATCAAATGAAGCTACATCAAATGAGATCGAAAAGTGCTTACATTAATGCTGGCTTTTTTTTTGTTTTTTGAGAAAAATGTAAACATTTCACCACCCACTAGTCTGCCTAAAGAATGTTTTGTGTACGTGCTGGGAGGTATTTGAGACACAGAGCCTCCACCCCAGCAGGGCTTTGGGAAACACGTGCAGATGGTTCATTTGATGACTCAGAATTTGAAGTGGTCTGATGTCCAAAGCTAATGTCTCAAGATTCTTGTAACATCTTTCCTTTAATGACTGTAAGTGCAAATCCAAGTAGTGTACACGTCAAAGCAAATGCTATCTGTATTTCTCTGGTTTCAGTTACCATGGAATTTCTTTCCCCCCCAAATGCCTTTTGGATAACTATTTTCGTGCCAAGCTACAGCTTTGAAATTAGGCCTTCATAAAATCCCGCATAGGAACATGGGAGCCTTGACCACACTCTTCCTGGGCTATGGCATGAGGTCCCTGCCCCCTCTAGAGGAATTTCTAGCTGCATTTCTTTGGGTAGAAAAGGTCTATGGCCATTAAAAGAAAACACTGTGATCAGTACATGAATTTCCTGCTCTACTGTATAGAACTGACCATGGGCACTTTGTTTTAAGGGTTTGGAGCCTTTTCTAAGTATATACTCAAGTTGCTCAAATCCCATCCTCCACCATGTCATCATAAATCCAGTCCTTGCTTACCTTGGCAGGATTGTCTTCCTCATAGTGGCTCAAAGACGTTTGGGTCAGCAATGCCCCTCATCTCTCCTTACAGGGAGCCAAGATGGGGCGCCGAGCTCAACAGGAGTCAGCTCAAGCCGAGAATCATCTCACTGGCAAGAATTCCTCTTCGACTCTGACTGCAGAGGTGAGTGTTAAAAAATTCTGAAGAAATGCACTCTAAGAGTTAGCGATTACTCAGTGAGCAAGGATTTGGTATTTCATATTTTTTTCTCCTTCTTCTCTTTAATGTCAGCCTTCCTCCTATCTTGATTTGGGAATTCCCTTCCTCGGCATTTGTCCTGTTAGCAAGAAGTGAAAGAGGAACTTTTTTCTTTTGATGCCAGAGTAGTTTCTGTGCATTGCTTTATATTCCCAGTGAAGAAGTTTTGTACGTTAACTGAAGCAAGGGACTGGGAGGTTTCAAAATCCAGCCAAAATCCGGGTTTTTATTCCTGCCAGATAAACGCCAGGGAGGCATGCTGGTGACGTAAAGTTGGATTACACAACTGGACATTTGCTCTTGGTGGTGACCTGCGCTTTCTACAGTTTTCAGGCAGGAAGGGGATCCGTACTGGCCTTACTTTCCTGGAAACTTTTCCAAGTGGCCTGGAATCGTGGGAATTTATCCAGCCTCTTTGCAGAGGGTGGGTAATCTTGATGAGCATTGCTTTTAATGCCAGGGCACTATTTTCAGCGGTTTACTCAGAACTTCTTTTCACCCTCCTCTGCCCATTTGAAAAAACTCTGCCCTTTTCAAGAGCTGGCTTCAGGGTAATCCTCGCTGTCAGCTCTTCCTAACTTCTCCAGGCCGACTTAGGGCTGCTACTTCTCAGTTCCCATAGTACCTGTTATAGAACATCTCACATTATGCACTAATTTTCTTTCTATGTGCCTGGCCCACTAGACAGTGAGTTTCTGGGCAACAGGCAACCTGGCTTCTCAGTTGCCCAGCTCATTGGCCTACAGTAGATTTATAACAGATGAGGGCATCTCTGCTGGGAGGCCTTATGGGCCATGCAGGTGCCCGAGTACAGCATGCTGGGGACAAGATACAGACACATTTGACTTACATATCACATAGGTAGGAATATCCTTCACTTTCATCAGAAATAAGATATCTACCATGTCTTTAAGTGTTCCACATGGACCTTTAGTTTATCTTTCATTTTCTCACTGATTTTAGAAATATGGGTACAGAGAATCATTCCTCCTCTCAGATAACAGCCATGCCAACACAGAAAAGCTGGTGACTGAACCTTGGCCTCATTGCCTGAAGATGGCAGGGAGAGACTGGGGGGGGATTGTGGAAAAACCAGAGGCCACATGTACCCTCCAAAGGGTAACCACTATCTAGCCACAGCCAGCTGATGCTGTGGGGAATATAGGTCCAGTACTGTCAGCTCTTCTGATTTTTCCAAGAGATGGCAGTCTAAAATTTTATGTGAAAGCAGCACGGTTTTAGAGGTTAGCGACTAATTATAAAGGTTAAATCACCATATGGGCTAGATTAGGGCTGAGGGTTGTCAGTTTGTGACTTTGACCATAGCACCTCCATTGTAGAGCTTATTACATTGTATTCTAATTATTTATGTGCCTGGCTCCCTCAGAAGATGTGAGCTTTTGGAAGGCGACGGTTGTGTTTCACCTTTGTCCGCCTTTGTTTATCGCAGTGCCTGGCACAGAGCAGGCATGCCATTGACACTGCAAAGGGTGAGGGGGTGAAGTACATAGTGTGTGATGAGGGGCTCTTAGAAGCTAAATAAGAGCGTCACAGGGTCAGGGGTGGCAGACTGTGGCACACTGGAGACACAGTTAAGGGGGTATAATGGAGTGAGATAGTGAAAGACGATATACTAGACCCAACCCTGGATCTCAAGGAGCTTGAACTGCATGGATGGGCAAGCCAATGACTGGATCAGTGGAAGTCTACTCTTGGCCTTTGGAGGATCCGTCCGAACACCAGATCATTAGTTCATTTATTTAACAAGTATTTACCGAAGCTTACTGTGTGTCAGGCACCATTTTAGGGGGTTGGCATATTTCAGTGAACAAGAGCCAAATCCCCTGCCGTAATGGAACTTATTTTCTCGTGATCACTGGCAGTCACAGAGGCTAATTACAAGCCTACCCAATTGTGAAGGAGGTTATAGCCACCTTAGTGGTGAGGTGAGTGAGTCTGAGATGGGCCGGGATGTCCTGATGGCCTTGAAGCCTCTGTGGCACCCACACCAAATCAGCTACCAAGCTGGGGTCAGTAGGCCTGGTTCACCTACCTGTCCCATTCCCCTCGGCTCAAGGGAGAGTCAGTACTGTGAGCACCTAACTCCAAAGTCGCAGACTGTGATGAACCTGTCAGGGTTTCAGCCTTTCTAGAATACCTACTTATTTCTGCAGAGGCATGTACCTTTTTTTTTTTTGGCCCCATCTGGTCCTTAGTATTTTTTCTGGAAGATGATGAAAAGTCATTCTGGGGACTACCCTGGTGGCACAGTGGTTAAGAATCCACCTGCCAGTGCAGGGGACACAGGTTCGAGCCCTCCGGGAAGATCCCACATGCCACGGAGCAACTAAGCCCGTGCGCCATAACTACTGAGCCTGCGCTCTAGAGCCCGCGAGCCACAACTACTGAGCCCACGTGCCTAGAGTCCGTGCTCTGCAACAAGAGAAGCCACCGCAGTGAGAAGCCCACGTACCGCAGCAAAGAATAGCCCCCGCTCTCGCAACTAGAGAAAGCCCGCATGCAGCAGCGAAGACTCAATGCAGCCAAAAATAAATAAATTTATTTTTTCAAAAAAAGAAAGAAAAAAGAAAAGTCATTCTGTTCTTCACCCAGCTGGTGCCTCTGACAGCAAAATGCCAGTCAGAATTCCAGGATTCCTTCTCTCCCTGAATTGAGGTTTAAAGCAGCGTGGGCAGCCTCCCCTGGGGCCAGATGCACATTGTGCTGTGTGGGCCTTTTTGGCTGTTTCTTTCTAAGATTAGATTCTAAGACTTATGTGTGTGTGCCCATTTACATTCCAGTTCTGAATGTATTACTTGATATATTTATTTTTGTCCTTTCACTGACTATATTCTAGGATGAAGCTATTCATGAAAACGTAAATATGGTACCTGGGGGCTGTCAGACATATTGGAGTTACTTTAGAGTTATATAGGAATTAGTTCAAGCAAATGATGATTTTAAAGCGAGCTGGCGGGATGGGGAGCTCCGTGGAGGAAGCGGAGCAACTTCCAGGTGTGCTGGAATAGCGGGAAGGCGGGCTTGGCATCTGAAAACCTGGGCTTGAGCGTGGGCTCTGCTAATTGCCTGGGTCTTGAACAACTCCACTAATCTCTCTAATCCTCCATTTCATTATCTGTCAAACAGTGGTAACAATACTACCAAGCTGATGTGAAGATTAAGTGAGATACTATTTAAAAGCACTTTAGTAAACGGAAAGGCGCTACATGTACAATGTACAAATGTTCATTCATTCAGTAAGTAGTGAACAAGAGAATATTTGGATGGAGCTTTGCTCTTGTTATTAAAGGGCCGCACAGAAGGAGGATGTGAGCCTGAGTCTCTTTTAGAAGCGATTTGGAAGTCTCTCCAAGGGTTGCTACTCATTTCTCCACAGGCTGACTAGTAGTGATCTGAAGCAGGTTTTGTGCTTCCAGATGCAGCGGGCATTCCTCCTGAAGGGTGGATAAGGGCACAGGCCTTGCGGTTAGACAGCCCTGGGCTGAAATCCTGGCCCTGCCACATGTTAGCTCTATGGCTCAGCAAGTTACTTAACCTCTTCAAGCCTCAGTTTCCTCATTGATAAAACAGGGTTAGTATTACGTACTTGATAGGGTGGCCAGAAAGAAAAAACAAGGTAACAGGTATAAAGAAAGCCCTTAACCCAGTCTGACCCATAAGTGCTCAGTATATAACTGCTCACCATTATTGTCTCTCCAGAGCTCGGGTGTTCTGTTATTGTGCCTTAACCCTGCTACGGTTAAAAACTGGTGGCCTTCATGCTGAATTTTGCTACAACTGTGTCTTCTTTGACCTGTACAAAATTAAACATTTTTTAAAACTTGGTTGTTATTATTTCTAAATTAGGAAAATTTACGTGAAAGTCCAGATTTGGGGCCCCTCTTTGAAACCAGAAGTTCTGGCACAGCAGGAATGCTGGGCTGGCATCCCACATGGCAGCAGTTGGCTGCAGCTGAGAACGGTGCTTGCGTACGCTTGGCCTGCCCTGTCCAGCTCACCATTTCTTACTTGAATACACCTGGTCAGATTTACTCACATCTGATCTACCTGGCCCCTGTTTCCATTCAAGTTAAAACTCCTGCTCTTTTAGGATGGATTGATTTTCAGGTATCCTTATTGGCATTGAATTTGGCTATATGCATCAGAAACTCAGCCCCAGGGTTTGGAGCAGGCAGGAGTGATTTTTCTCACAGCAAGAAGTCCAGTGGAGGGCAGGGTGGGTGCGGTCACTGGAGAAGGTCCTGCGTTACCCTCACCCCGTCTAGACACTTGCTCTGCCATCTGGAACTTGTAACTTGTTCTCATGGTTGCTGACATGATGGCTGGCTGTTCCCCAGGGATCCAATCTGTATTTTAGGTGAGGAGATGGGGAAGAGTGGAAGACTTCAGGGTTCATGCCAACGAAGTGTGTCCCTTCTTATCAGGAAAATGATAGCCAGAGACCTCACCAAGTAGACTTCTAGTTACATGTCATTGGTCAGAACTGGGTCTTAAAGCCACCTAAATTTCAAGGGCTTTCTCAGCTGGGCACGTTGCCACACCCATCACATTGGGGTTTTGGGGTTAAGGAGAAGAGGAATGACTGTTGAGTAGGCAGTTTGCGACTGACATATCAATTTAAAAAAAAATAGAATTTATACAGAGTTTGTTTTTTGTTGTTTTTTTTCTTATAGGCTTGGGTATAAAAGGAAAGAATTATTTTTAGTAGCAAAAAAAATAAAAATAAAAAATCCACATTCCTCTCCCGTTTTCTAATTTGGGGTTGTGTAGAGTTCAGTGAAAATTTATATGCCCTCAAGTTCCAAGACATCTGATGCAGTTGCCTGTGTCAAATCTTGCCTCGATCTTTTCCTTCTTCCTGTTTTCTCAGTAACCCCTCGGGGCTTTCTGCCTGGAGGATACCTGTGGCTCAGCCCAGGTAATTAGACTCTTCCTCCCTCTCTGAAAGAAGAGGAAAGGTCTCTTTATTGCTTGGTCAATCTGTAAATTTTCAAATAATTTCAAAGAATTTACCTGCCTAATCATACTGATTAACCAGAAAGATGAACTCTTCCTGTAGTTTCACTAGCTCAGAGTTGATTAGCGTCATGCCTGCTTCTTTCAGGTTGTTGTGAAGGTCAAATTAGGTAATGCACCTAAAGGTGCCAGCACACAGGCACCTCTCAAGAAACGGTAACTACTAAGAAAGTTTATGACTGCATCCCTCTGCTTTTTTGTGTTTGTTTGTTTTTTACCACCTTGTTACAAATCAGGCTTGGATCCCTAGATGCATAGTTCAGTTAGCAGTTCAGGTTGGCATTACAATTATGGAGACTTTGGTACCATGATGAGCATCTTCACATCTGCAGTGAATAACTTTTTCTGGGCAGAGCAGCTCTGAGAATTAAACTGGATTTCTATGCCTGAGCTTTCACCTTCTGTAATTCAAATGATGCTTCTCCTACACAACCTCAAGAAAAGACCTGGACGCTTTCTACCATCAAGTTACACTACCATACGCTGAAGTTGGGAAAAAGGAATCTCAGGGCAAAACCTCTCAGGACTGGCCTGTTTTTTGTTTTTATTTTTGGGGCTGCCGCACGTGGCTTGTGGGATTTTAGTTCCCTGACCAGGGATTGAACCCAGGTCCTCGGCAGTGAGAGAGCAGAGTCCTAACCACTGGACCACCAGGGAATTCCCTGGCCTGTCTTTTGGATGAGCATTTCTCACTTGGGTCTAAAGCAGTTTGTAGCTTAACTTCCATTTTGCAGATTGTCCTTTTAATAATAATAATTATAGCTGACATTGGGACAGTTCCTACCTCTCTGTCAATTACACACACTAGCCTATTTAAGCCCCGTGGTAACTCTTAAAGTAGTTACTGTACTTATTGTCTCATTTTAGCTGTGACGACACTGAGACTTCAGGGAGTCGAGTGACTTGTCCACAGTCATTCAGCTGACGTCTGGCTGTACTCCCTGAGACTCCAGACAGACTCTTAAACACCACCTAACTTTTCCTACCTGCTGGGTAGTTAGATGCACAGACCTCCCCGTAGAGAAAGGCTTTTGGCGGGAGCTGAGAGACTTTTGGGTTTTCCTCTTGGAATCCTTTTGGTGAGGGAGTAAGTTCTCACTTGATTATCCTTATTCGTCCACTTGTCTGGAAAAGTGTTTGAGACACAGCTGTTCTCTTTCTCTTCCTCCTCCGCCCCCCATCTCTTTGGTGCTCCTCCTAGGACGCAGAACTGACACTCAGCCAGATTCTCTTGCAGGAATCTGAGAAATGCTGCTGGGCTCATGTTCCCAAATTAGGCCAGTTTCCTCATCCCCCAGCAGCTCTACTCAGCTGGAGCTTCCCTGGCACGTTGCATTACGTCTCTTGCCCTCTGCCTGTTCCTGACTGGTCTGCCAACGGGCAGTTATTTTCAGCCCAGCTAGGGTTATCTGCTGACCCTTTTTGGTGACATTTTTCTTCTTTCTCACAAAAATAACTTTCCTAGATTAGTCACATTTTTCAGCCTTTTTCGTAGTCCCTCTCCAATGGGCTGGATTGAATGATGCTTCTGATAACGTCGTAGGAGAGGGATGCGGGGAATCCGACGTGGAACCCGTTGACGAGGAATGCGTTTTCCACACTTCATCTTTAGGTCATGCTCCGTATGCCTCACTTTTGAACTCTCCCTCGGGGTGGGCAGATGTGCATTCCCGACCCATCCCTGGGGCTGGCCACTATGTGGGCGGGAACGTCATCCCCGGGGTAGATCATGCGATTGGAAATAGCGTCTCAAGATTCTCTTCCAGCGCTTACTCGGTCTCTTTCAGCGCTCCATCCAGTACGATGCCTCGTGCCTCCTTCTACTGTGTATTACGTGTAAAGCTGGCTTCCTACCAGAAATATGGTGCTTGAAGATCACTTAAAATTCTCTCCCTCACCTGTGGGGAGGGTTAAGTCAGAACTACACGGAAGAGTTTATTTAGCTCAGTGCTCCCTTAAGTTAACCACTGTTATTATCTACACAACCTAAGAAGTAGAAACGATGATCATTTTGTCTTTAATCCCAGCTCTGCCAATTCCTCGGTGTATATTCTAGGCAAGTTACTTAACCACTCTGAGCCTGTTGCTCATCTGCTGAATGGAATAATAGTAGTAGCTATCTCCTAGTGTTGCTGGAGGATTAAATAAGAGAATGTACAAAGCTTTTAGGACAGTGCCCGCCGCATGCTATTATCGTCATTAACTGTGTCACATGAGAATTAGAAGGTATTTTCAGTTTATCTTCAATTGCCGTTCTGTTCAAGATACAGAGATATTCTTATTTCATTGAACTAACTGGCTCTTAGGGCAAAGAAACATTTGGATGAAAAATCCTTTTGGTGAGAATTCTTTGTGCTGCTTAGGACCCATTTTGTATGTCTCCTTGACTAGTTGTTTGCTAATACCTTTTCATCTTCGTTTCAAAATCTAACCCTCTGTCTAGAGATTGGCTGTCTTTCCAAAGAGTGATCCTTAATTGCTGACTTAACATCATTTTGTTGTTCTGGGGCATATGGGTAGAAAAATGAGGAGGGCAAGGAGTGACCTTGGTGACCTCAGTGACCTTGGAGTAGAAGGTAACATCCATTCATTTCTTCATTCATTTGCTTATGAAACTTGATTGAGAGCTTTCTGTGTGCCAGGCATTGTGCTTGGCACTGGCAGTACAGTGACAAACCAGACATGCTCCCTGTCCTCTCTGAACCTCGATCTGAGGGCTGCAGAGAATTAAGTGCCAGGTGGGGGTGAACACAGAAAGATATGCGAATGCCTTCATCGAGCCCTTTTACTTTTGGGGAAATCTGGAAAGGTTTTCTAGGAAAAAATCATGTTTGAGTTGAGACTTGAAGGATGACTAGAAGTTAGCCAAGGGAAGGGGCCAGGATGGGCCAAGGAGGGGAGAATATTCCAAGTAGAGGGATGAGCATATGCCAAGTTTTGGAGGCCAAGGAGAGAGCATGGCACGTGGGAGTTGTTAGTGGAGCAGTTGACCATACAGGCGATGGAATAGTGATCCTCAGTGACTTTTGCAAGCAGTGTGATGTTTTTCAAATATTCAAAAACCAGCCCCCTTGCCTTTTTTGACAAATGAACCATGTGAGACCAACATTTCTTATATGACACTGAAATAATTGGTAATATTATGAAGTTTAGACTGTGACCTTTCAATATTTTTCTAGCATTGTCTTTCATTGATGCATCTTCAGTGCAACCATTACACTTCTCTCTCTATGCGTTTATGTTTTCTGGTCAGGAAACCTCTGAGAAGTGCTTGAGTGTAGTATTGATGGCTTGGAACTCTTCTGGCTCATCCTTTTTAAGGAGGGGCTTAGTAGATCAGTAGTTTGCAGTGTTCACACTTAATTTATGTCCTAAAAATTCCTCGGTTCCTCTAAGGATAGATTGTGTGTGTGTGTGTGTGTGTGTGTGTGTGTGTGTGTGTATTAGATCCTGGTAACTCTAGGAGAGAAATCATGGAAGTAATTTTGAATTAGTCGTGATCTGAAAGGATTTAGAAAATGTCTTTTGATTTCACAAAATAAGAGATTGTCACCCAGATTCTAGTAATTACAAGTGTATGCTAGATGCTTAATATAAGTATGTGTAAATGGATCAATGATACAAGCCCAGTTAGTAGTTATTACTAGTGCGTTGCCTCAAGTAAGATGAGAATACCTGTTGTAGTCTTCTCAGTGTTCCTAATTTGCATACACATGATTAACAGCCATAGGTCATACCTGACCCATTTGGTATGGGTCAGATATGGAATCATAGTATTGGAATTCGGTTTGACTTCTTTGGGGGTAAGTAGACTACTGGCTTATATTTAGAAATTTTTTTTTTGGCATGTGAAAATTTTCATGGTAATGATACTTTTGTTGCAATGAAAATTGACTTATATTCAGGCAAGGTTCCCAGAGCAAAGACTTCTCAGAATCTTTGGCTGTAAATAGTATTCTGTTAGGAAAAAAATAAATTGAGAATTAGAAAAATGGCTTAAACCACTATAAACTCTCCTGGACTGAGTCAGTTGCCTCATAACTGGTCTCTCCTTTTGTATTATTGCCCTCCTGCAGTCAGCTCTAGTGGTTTTATAAAATACGCATCATTCATTTCACACTCAAAACCCTTTAAAGGACACCCATTGCCCTTAAAACAAAAAATCCCAAATGCTTACTTTGCCCCTTTGTGATTTGGGTCTTCCTATGTATGTCTTCAGCCTCATTCACAGCGGCTACCTTGTGGCAGTCACAGGGAGTCGTTACTTTGCTTGTACAGTTCCCTATTCTGGTTCCTTAGAGTACTGTAATTCCACAGAATAGAATAGAATAGAATAGAATAGAACAGAATAGAATATTCCCTGGAATACTTACCCATGCTCTTTGCTGGGCTGACTCCAACTTCTTCTTTGGGTTCAGCTTGAATATCCCTTCTTCTATTTAATGAGAATATTACCTTCTCATTTAACTTAGCTCCCCGCATTGTACTCTGGTAGTGTTTTTTTGTTGGTGGTGGTGTTTTCTTTTTCTTTTTTACTTTTTTTCCTGTCACCCCAACCGCGGCTTG
This sequence comes from Delphinus delphis, assembly GCF_949987515.2. NCBI lineage: Eukaryota > Metazoa > Chordata > Mammalia > Artiodactyla > Delphinidae > Delphinus > Delphinus delphis. Next base: position 27,167,941 of record NC_082684.1, on the reverse strand, counting down.
TAACTGTATGTCTGTGTAATTATTTGGGTCCCTCTCCCTCACTAATTGCACACTCCAGAAGCTCCTGTTCGCTCCCCTGAGCCTGGCACTTTGTAGGTCCTCAGTGAATGAGAACCAGGCGTGGAGCATGCTGTGTTCAGCGCAGGGGCAGATAGCTTGAGGGGCCTGTGGGACCACCATCTGGAGATGTCCGGGAGGCTTTGATGTGTGGGACTCATGCTTTGGACTGGGCTCTGAGCTGGAGCTAAGGGTTTGGGAGCCATTCGTATCGAGGTGGTAAATGAGAGCCCAGCCCTGGAAGGGAGAGTTTGTAGAGAGAGAAGAGGAGAGGCTCTCAGCCAGAATCCGAGGAACCCCTATGTTTAAGGGACACACGGCCAAGGAAGGAGGAGGAGTGGCCAGAGGGGAGAGGGCGTCACCAGGCCCCTGTGCTGTCCAGAGCGCAGGTAAGGGACAGTGTCAGGGACTCAGGGGTCAGGAGGGTCCAGGAAGGCGACACCTTCCCTCTGGAGCAGGGTCTGTCTGATTGAGCAACTAGGGGTCCCTGTATTCACAGGGGAGCAGTCAGAGAAGGGGCCATGTGCACCTGGCACAGGACCACACAGCAGGCAGGCTGTCAGTAAATATTTGCTGAAGGAATTCAGTGGATAGGTTACGATGCTCGTGTACTCACCACCAAATGTAAAGGGCCTCCCTGTCTCCTTCCCAGGTCTCTTTCTTCCTTTTCCTCTGTTATTGAGCCTTCCTCTGTTTCTCCTTTTTTCCCTCCTCTTTCTCTTTTTCCCGTATCTCTTCCTGTTTTTTATTCACCAGCGATAACAGAGGACTCCATCCCCCATACTCCTTTTTGCCCATCCATTCCTATATATTTTTATTGATGTATTTAAAAGTAGAACTTTATTCCTTCATTTATTTATTCACTTATTTATCCTACATTTAATATAATATACACTTTCCAATGCAAAAATGAATAAGATAACTTCGTATTCTAGTTATATCGACCCACACACTTAGAGCAAAAAATTATGATATTTAAGTGGCATCAGAGAGTGGGAGCACAGAAGGAGCAACCAACCCTGCCTGGGACTTAGGGATGGCATCCCAAAGGAGGTGACCCTTGAGGTGGGTTGCAGTGAACGAGGAGGGATTTGCCAGTAAGAGGGAAGGGCAGCGGGAAAAGCCTGTTCTAAGGCATGCGTCGTTAAGGGGCTTGGTGTTTCCAGGGCACAGTGAACAACTTAGTGTCTTAGGAATGAAGGCCTTGCATTCCAAGTGGAGGAGTTTGGATTTATTTTATATGTTGTAGGGATTCCACAAAGATTTTAAAGCAGGGAAAATGTTATTGACTTTGTTTTCTAGGAAAGTGAAGCTGGCAGCTATGTGGAGGATAGTCTAGAGGGCGAGAACTTGTTGGCAGGGAGACCAGTGGGAGGCGGTTGGAGCATCTCCTCCTGAGATGATGAGCCATGAACCAGGCAGTGTTCCCAAACTTCAGGCATTCCCAGACCGTTTTTACAGTTTCGGGTATCCACATACCACTCGCATTAGTGTTAACAATTTTCTTTAAATCACCTCCCTTTTTATACTTAAATGCGTTTATTTTTGAAAAGAAACTACAGTTTTTGATAGTTATGTTTTTCCCAGGACACATTAAAATACACATATGGCTATTTTTAAGAGGCACATCCATGTGCCACCTCCAGTCACCTTGCTTACACCAGTGGCGTGCGTACCTTACTTTGGGAAACGATAACTAAAGCCTGGCAGAGAGGTGAAGAGGAGAGGGCAGTGCCCAGAGACATTTTTCAGGGAAGATGGTTAAGAGGTAGTAACAGATGGACCGTTGGAAGTAGGAGAGAAGGAATGTCTGGAGTTGACTCCATTTGTAGCCGAAAAGGCTGAATGGATAATGATATTTCTGAGACTGAGAACTTAAAGAGTCTCAGCAGTGCGGGGACCAAGAAGAGATGGTTGTTTCAGTTTTGGGCATGTTGAAGAGTTGCCTTCAGGATTTTCAAAGAGATCCGTTGAGTAAACAGTTGAAAATTTGGTCTGGAGCTTAAGAGAGAAAGTTGGAAACGAGTGTTAACAGATGTGGGAGTTACCAGCATATATCATATAATCTGGGGTCTCTAAGAGGAACATACAGGAAGAACTTCTGATTCCTTTGTGTGGCACATAGACCCTTCATTATTTCCAGGTGCAAATGTATGAGGATTTTAAGCAGAGAAGAGAGACAGATTTGCATTTTAGAAAGAGCACGTTGACAGTAATTGGTCAGGGATGGATCCAGGTTTCGTGGGTCCTGAAATTTATACAATTTAGAGACCTTCTTTAAGAAAAAAAATTCAAAATGGATATGAAAGTAAATAGTTGTAATGAGAAAAGAAATCACAGCCAAGTTACTAGGCCTTGGACATTCAGGTTTCTTTCTTGGAGTTCTTGTTAGAAATGCTTGCATAGACACGCCTCCTGATTGAGAGCTAGCTTCTCCTCCCTATCTAGAACTCTGTAACTCCTGTCTAGAACTCTCTGTAACTCCTAGGGTCCCGTGCAGGCAGGGGTGGAGTATAGACTGGAGGAAGGTGAGACTGGAAGCAGGGAGCCCAGGTAGGACCCAGCTGAGAGAAGGCAAAACATGAGCTTGTGAAGCCTTAATTTGCATGGTTGTGCAGTTTTCTCCAACACCCCTCAGCAGGCTAGGTATTGACGCAGTGAAGGCATAGGATTGGCTTGATCCAGGTTGGGGGGAGCTCTAGGGGAAATGTAGGACATGAATGCCATCAGGACCATGGAAGTGAGCTGGGTTGATAGGGAAGGAAGAGAAACCAAGAAGGAAGTTCTTAGATCAGGAGGGGAGGAAGGGACTAGGTATTTCAGATTGGAGCAGCTCCAGCGTATGAGTTCGAAAAAGTAGCAAGGTCATTGGCATTTAAAGGATCAGGGAACTATGAGGCTAAGCATTAGATGAACTGTTCATGTGAACCTTGACTTGACTTAGAATGATGGCACTAGTGTTGGGGGAGGAATGCCCACGTTTTTGCTCAATGTGTGCTCAGGAAATTATTTGTGACAGGGATGAAGAAGGTAAGAGATGCAATGTAGCTGAACAATATGAGTTTCAGAAAAATGTTCCATAATAATTTGAAAGAGTAATGGTCTAGAGGAACTTTGGGGAGCGAGACAGGAGGGTTACCTTGGGACCCTTGTTCGTGGGGTTTCAAAGAATGAACAGGCTCTACTTGAAAGAGCTGCAGGAGAAATGAAGTCCATGGGGGAAAGCCAGGATTTAAGAGAGGCAAGGAGATGGAAAGAGTGGGCTGTGAATAGAGAATGTCTAATCTGCTTGGGAACCATAGGGTGGTGGGCAGAAAGCCTCATTGACCTCATTAGCTAGGCTAGATTTCTTCTCATTATGTGGCATGTCAGTAATTACTGAGAAGGAGCAGAATGATAGTAAAATATTCTCTTAATAATGATACTTTACAGGAAAAGGGTTCAGACTAATGTTGAGTGTGATTGGTGATAGACTGAAACATTTCTGGTCACATGCCTTTACCCAGCATGATAGAGGATTATGTCACCGTGTTTGGCCGATTGCTTTTATATTCCATTTTAATCCCTCTGTTGGCTTTTTAGGTATAGCTTTTTATACTATTTTTTTAGTGGTTGCTCTAGGGATTAGAATATGCATCCTTAACTTACCACTGGCTAGCTAGTGTTAGTATTATATCACTTCACATAAAATGTGAGACCCTTGTGACAGTATAAATCCATTTGTCCCCTTTATCGTTCGTGCTAGTAATGTCATGTACTTTAAAACTACATACTTTATAAAACCCACAATACAATTGTCATTTCACTTTAAACAGTTGTCACTTGGAGAAATTAAGAAAAAAGATAGCCTTTTTTTGGGAATGTTATTTATTTATTTTTTATACATCAGGTTCTTATTAGTTATCTATTTTATACATATTAGTGTATATATGTCAACCCCAGTCTCCCAATTCATCCCACCACCACCGCTTTCCCCCCTTGGTGTCCATACGTCTGTTCTCTACATCTGTGTCTATTTCTGCCTTGCACACCGGTTCATCTGTACCATTTTTCTAGATTCCATCCACATATATGCGTTAATATACAATATTTGCCCTTTCTCTTTCTGACTTACTTCACTCTGTATGACAGACTTTATGTCCATCCACGTCTCTACAAATGACCCAGTTTCGTCCCTTTTTATGGCTGAGTAATATTCCATTGTATATATGTACCACATCTTCTTTATCCATTCGTCTGTCAATGGGCATTTAGGTTGCTTCCATGACCTGGATATTGTAAATAGTGCTTCAGTGAACATTGGGGTGCATGTGTCTTTTTGAATTATGGTTTTCTCTGGGTGTGTGCCCAGTAGTGGGATTGCTGGGTCATATGGTAATTCTATTTTTAGTTTTTTAAGGAACCTCCATACTGTTCTCCATAGTGGCTGTATCAATTTACATTCCCACCAACAGTGCAAGAGGGTTTCCTTTTCTCCGCACCCTCTCCAGCATTTGCTGTTTGTAGATTTTCTGATGATGCCCATTCTAACCAGTGTGAGGTGACACCTCATTGTAGTTTTGATTTGCATTTCTCTGATAATTAGTGATGTTGAGTAGCTTATCATGTGCCTCTTGGCCATCTCTGTGTCTTCTTTGGAGAAATGCCTATTTAGGTCTTCCACCCCTTTTTTAATTGGGTTGTTTTTTTTTAAATATTGAGCTGCATCAGCTGTTTATATTTTGGAGATTAATCCTTTGTCCGTTGACTCATTTGCAAATATTTTCTCCCATTCTGAGGGTTGCCTTTTTGTCTTGTTTATAGTTTCCATTGCTGAGCAAAAGCTTTTAATTTTCATTAGGTCCTATTTGTTTATTTTTGTTTTTATTTCCATTACTTTAGGAGGTGGGTCCAAAAAGATCTTGCTGTGATTTATGTCAAAGAGTGTTCTTCCTGTGTTTTCCTCTAAGAGTTTTATAGTGTCCCGTCTTACATTTAGGTCTTTAATCCATTTTGAGTTTATTTTTGTGTATGGTGTTAGGGAATGTTCTAATTTCATTTGTCTACATGTAGCTGTCCAGTTTTCCCAGCATCACTTATTGAAGAGACTGTCTTTTCTCCATTGTATATTGTTGCCTCCTTTGCCATAGCTTAGTTGACCATAGGTGCTTGGGTTTATCTCTGGGCTTTCTATCCTGTTCCATTGATCTATATTTCTGTTTTTGTGCCAGTAGCATATTGTCTTGATTACTGTAGCTTTGTAGTATAGTCTGAAGTCAGGGAGTCTGATTCCTCCAGCTCCGTTTTTTTCTCTCACGATTGCTTTGGCAAAGATAGTCTTTTATCACCCATATGCTTACCATTATAATTGTTCTTCATCTCCTTCTGTAGATCCAAATTTCCATCTAGTGTCATTTCTCCTTATCCCGAAGAACTTCCCTTAGCATTTCTTGCAGTACAGATTTGCCAAGAACAACTTCTCTATTTGCTCTATCTAAAAATATTTTTATCTCACCCTCATTTTTTTTTTTTTTTTTTTTTTTTGCGGTACGCGGGCCTCTCACTGCTGTGGCCTCTCCGTTGCGGAGCACAGGCTCCGGATGCGCGGGCGCAGCAGCCATGGCCCACGGGCCCAGCCACTCCGCGGCACGTGGGATCCCCCCGGACCAGGGCACGAACCCATGTCCCCTGCTTCGGCAGGCGGACTCCCAACCACTGCACCACCAGGGAAGCCCTCACCCTCATTTTTGAAGGATCTTTTTTATTTATATAGAATTCTGAACTGAACATTTTTTTCTTTCAGCACTTTAAAGATTGTCATTCCTTTGTCTTCTGGCCTTCATTGTTTCTGACGATTGTTCTCCGTTATGTAAGTCTTTTCTCCTTCCTCTGATTGCTTTAAAGCTTCCTTTTTATCTTTGGATTTCAGCAGTTTGACTGTGATGTGCCTAGCTGATTTGCTTTGTATTTGTTCTGCTTGGGATTTGCCGAGATTCTAGGTCAGTAAGTCAATATGTCTCACGAAATGGGAGAATTTTAGGCCATTATTACTTCTAATATGTTTTCTGCTCTGTTTTGTCTCTCCTTGTTCCTGGGACTCCAATTACCTGTATGTTAAACTGCTTGATATTGTCCCTTCGGTTTGTCCTGTGTGTTTTTTTTTTTTTTGTCCCTGAAGCATTGTTAATTTTCCCCTTTCCTTTATCTTTTTGTTCTTCAGATTGGATATTTTCTGTTGATCTGTCTTCAGGTTCACTGATCATTTCCTCTGCTGTCTTCAAACTGAACTTTTCATTTCAGATACTGAACATTTAAATTCTAAAGTTCCATTTCTTTTTTTTACATAGCTTCTATTTCTCTATTAGATTCCCCATTTGTTCATTCATTATGACCATCTTTGAAATCCTTGAACATATATTTATAATACCTGCTTTAAAACCCTTGTCTGTTAATTCCAATATCTGGGTCATGTTGGTGTCAGTTTTTATTGTTTTTACTTTTGACTATAGGTCATGTTTTCATGTTTCTTCACATGTCTGGTAATTTTTGTTGATATGCCGGACATTTTGGATAATACATTGTAGAAACTCTGGATTATGTTACCTTTCTTTGAAAAGTGTTGATTTTTGTTTTAGCAGGCAGTTGAATTATTTTCAGATCACCTTGAATTTGTGAAGACTTGGTTTTAGGTTTTGCTAGGTCAGGTCTGTTTTGGTTTTGCCTTTAGTCCCAGAGCAAATCCCATAGACCCAGGACGTGGTCTTTACTCCTAAGGTGTGGTTTTTCTGGGATTTCAGTGGAAAATCCAAGGTGTGTATCAAGTACCTTTAACTTGGAACTCATATTCCAATCTGTGTCTTGCCTGCAATGGGCAGCAGCTGAAATTTTACCTCCACTCTTTTTTATTTTTAGCCCTTCAGCAATTGCTTTTCACTGAGTTTCTTGGAGTCTCCTCCATGACCAAAGGATTTTAGGGGAGTTTATATGCAGATTTGGGGCTCACTCCTTCCCAGGATTTCTCCCTGTCTATCTTTAGTGACTCTGGCAGCCCCAAATTTGTCCTCAAACCAATAAAACTGCAGCTTCCTGCTTGAATTCTAGCTGCTCAGTTGCTGCCCAGACTGGAGAGTGCACTCAAAGGGAAAATCCATTTAAACATGGATTTTTACCCAGTGCAGTTCTTGTCTTTCAAGGATCAGATCCCCTCCAGTGTCCCTACTGCTTTTGTTTGCCCACTAGTGCCTTCAGATAGTTGTTTTCTATATTTTGTCCAGAGTTTATACTTGGTATCTGTGTGAAGGTGAGTTGAATACAAACTGCTCCCCCATTACTGGATCCAGAAGCTGTCAGTTGCTTTTGGATTGTTTCAGACTACACTGTGGTTTTTTTTCAAGTGGTACTGTTGGCAAGAAACGAATGAGAGTGGTTGGGGCAGAAACAACAAACACTTTCTCTTGGAATAACTGACGGGCATTCAGGTGCCTTAGCTATTGAGACAGGAAGTGTTCTAACATCCCTGGTGATTTGGGAGTAATGATCAGAAACATGGGTATGAAAGAGGCCCAGAGACATGGGATTCAGTCCCCATGATGTAAGAGCTAATCCTTGCAGGTGCTGTGCTGAACACTCTGTAAAGGTAGTCGAGAAAGAACTCTGAAGTTATAGATACAGAGAACAAACAGGTGTTTGCCTGAGGGGAGGGGGCGGGGGAGGAAATAAATAGGTGAGGGAGATTAAAAGGTACCAACTTCCAGCTGCAGAATAAATGAGTCACGGGGATGAAATGTACAGTGTGGAGGGATATAGTCAGTAACTATGTAATATCTTTGTATGGTGACAAGACTCATCGTGGTGATCATTTGGAAAAGTATAGAAATATCAAATCACTGTGTTGTGTAACAGGAACTAACATAGGTCAGTTATACTTCAAAAACAAGCAGACTCATGGAAAAAGAGATGAGGTTTGTGATTACCAGAGGTGGGAGTGGGCGTGGGAGTGGGGGGAAGGGGGAGTTGGACAAAGGCAGTCAGAAGATATAAACTTGCAGTTATAAGATAAATAAGTTCTAGGGGTTTAATGTACAACATGATAAATACTATGAACCCTGCTGTATGATATATATGAAAGTTGTTAAGAAAGTAAATCCTAAGAGGTCTCATCACAAGAAAAAATTTTTTTTCTATCTCTTTAATTCTGCATCTATATGAGATGATAGATATTCATTAAACGTACTGTAATAATAACTTCATGATGTGTGTACATCAGATCATTATGCTGTACCCCTTCAACTTATACAGTGCTGTACATCAGCTGAGTAGGAAGATTTACGGGTTACGTGTACCCAGGCCATGCCTTTTGCACCAGGCCATTGTCACCTGGGAGCAGTTGAGCGGATGGCCTTACGCCTTTCTTGTTTGAGAAAGGGTGGGAAGAGAGCCTGAGAAATCAACCTTGGGCTTGGACTGAAAAGCTGAAGAAGAAAGAGAGCATAGCACGTCTTAACACTGGTCTAGGAGAATGTTTTTTTCCAAAATGAGAGAACCAAGAACACTGTAGCACGTTTTTCATAAACTAAATTTATTCACCATCAAGGACCATTCTTTATTCTGGTTTGTGTCCTTCCTAATTTGGGGAGCTTGAACAGATCCCTTCTTTAATGAAATAGTGGTGAGAGGAAATAGTGTTGTTTTTTTTTAAAGATTCTTAACAAAATTAAAAGCTGTGAACTCGATACTGCCAACCACATCCCACCCCCACCCCCACAAACAAAGTTTGTTTTTCGAAATATTGGCTGTCCATGAAATCTGGAAGTCTAGGAAACGCAGTTCTAGAAGGTTAAAACAGTTTTTGAGGGTTGCTGGGCTCCCTTGAAATCTTGTGAGGGGAGGTAGTGAGGTGTGTGCTAATTTGCCAGCCATGACTTGGTCTCGCCCAGAGCACCTTCCCTCGCCTCCAGGGCCACCGCAGGGTAAAGAACTGCAGTGCGAGGCCTGTGTTGTCCGTGGTCTCACAGCGGTGAACAGAGTAGGGATTTGGACGGGCATTCCTCTCTGCATCCCACAGGATGGGGAATATTCCCAAATGTTCCCACGTACCCTATCATAAAGAGACCCAAATCCCATATTTCAATACACAGTCCTCAAACTGCCCACTTCAAATGACGCAAGGGTTAATATTCTTCCACGCTCCCTCCACTTCTTTTCCATCAATGCCCTTGAGGGATTGTGAGAGATCAGGTTTCCTAAAGCAGCGAGGTTACAGCTTGCTCCTGTGCTCTCCTTCTGTTCCAGGTTATCCCAATCTGGATTGGGTTGAGGTAGCAAGTCTAGGCTCTGCTTATCCGAAGTCACAGGTGCCGGGAGGGCTCGCTTCCTGGAGTGCTGGGAACTCACATCCTCCACGCTGTGCGTCCTTCCGGTTACACACATGCACATGAGTTTTAACAAACTGAAAGGAGTTACGAGAATGACAAAAACTATAGGTTTTGATTTATGATGCAAGTTGAAAGGAATGTTTATTTTGGCTGAACCGAAGAAAGTCTGGGGGAACAGGGTATTTCTTTATAAGTGTGTGGAAGGTATAGACCCAAGAAAGCTGATTTCGGATGACCCAGAGGGATGTAATTGAGATTAAGAGGATGCCACCCAAGGTAAGAACATCCAGGATGAATTTTAAGAATAATTTTTGGGGCTGAAATCTGTTCTCTTTGGATCAGCCTCTTTAACAAATGGCTGGCAGCCCTATCCCATGAGTCATTTGAAGTGGGCAGTTTGATGACTGTATTGAGATATGGGATTTGGGTCTTTTTATGATAGGGTACGTGGGAATATTGGGAGAAGTGTGACACCACGAGAGTAATCGCCAGATACTGTGGTTGCCTGAACATCACATTTATTTCTCAGTGAGCAGAGGGACTGTGACTTCCTCCTCTTGGTTCAGGCAACTTGAAAGAATTTCTCTCTGTTCAGGGAAGCTGGACTAGGTAAGAGCTGGACCCCTGGAATGAAACTTGTGCAAGGCAGTCCCAAATAATATGTTTACCTCCCCCAATCTTCCCGTTGTCTCAACCCTGGGCATTAAGGATTTTTTTCCTCCAAAGGCTGCATTTCATTACTTTTATCATTTCTTATAAATAATATAGTAGCCACTGTCACCAGCACTTATTAAGTGTTTGCTCTGTGCCCAAGATTGTCTCCCGTGTTTACAGTAGGTCTGTAAGAGACTCGTGATCACTCTTATTTTGTGCAGGAGGAAAAGAGGCTTAGTGAAAGTGTGACTAGCCCAAGGCTACCTAGCTTAGAAAGTGAGGATTCTAGAATCTGAGCCCAGGACCATCCCTCCTTTCCCTCCTGTCCCTCTCCTCCCTCCCCTCCCCCTTAAACTATAACTTGAAAACTATAACTTTCCCTCTTTACTTCTTTCTGGCAAACTCCCTCCCCCCTGCCCCCCAGTCACTCATTCTTCAAAGCTACTGCGCTGTTGGTATGTGGAGAGTATCTGTGACATGCAGTAAAGCGACAGCTACTTTCTAAGTACAGAGATTTATATTAAATTCAGCCTAACACAGTTTGGCATAGTGATCAAGCTGTTAAGGTTTATTTTTGGCATCACTTTTTAATCCTGACTTTACCCTTAACCCTTCCCTCATCTTGCCTCACGAAAGAGGTAAGGGTTAGACCAAGCCTCTTGCTGTTCCTCCTGTCTTACTGAACATATTTATATTATCAGTACATATAGATTTGGTTCCAGGACACCTCCTCTGACTCCCCGCCATGGATATCAAAATCGGTGGATGTCAAGTCCCACAGTCCACCCTCCGTATCCATGGTTCCTCATGGATTCCACCAACCACGGATCGTGTTGTACTGTATTTCCTGAAAAAAATCTGCGTATCAGTGGACCCGCATAGTTCAAACCTGTGTAGTTCAACGGTCAACTGTACTTTGTACCCAGAAGATACATGAAGGAGGTGGTCCTTTTGGTTTGGTCTTCCCAGGTCTTAACCTTGTCATTGATCTAGTCTCTCTTGTTCTTGGGCACTTTGTTCCAGTCCAGACAGATTCTTTTCTGTAGCCGCTGTGTCCTTTCACTCCTGTTCTAGCTGGCATGAACCTAGCATCTGGGAAATCATGTATCATCTGGTTCAGTGCCAAGCTTTGGTGTCAGAAACCAAATTGGATTTGAATCCTTGCTTCATTTCTTACTGCTAGGATGATTTTAAATTAATCTCTCAGCTTCAGTTTCCTCGTGGGTAAACTTGTTGCACAGTAGTGGACAGTTCACAGGGTCTCGGGGATTCTGCAAAGTAATCCTTCTAAAGCTTTGGCATAGAGTAAACCCTCAGTAGATGTTGGCTGGTATTATAATTATGAGCTATCAATTAGTTAATGTATTCTTTCTCATTGGCTAGGTTGGCTTATTCACCACTGATCAAATCTGTGTGCTTACGTATTCTCATTTCTCCCTGTAACCTTTTCTTCTCTGTTTTTTGTCCCCACCCGCTCATACAAGTTCAGATTGAATACAAACATTTCATGTCATCGTTTACATCTTTTTGCCTAGATACCCTCTCCCTGAATTGAAAAATACAATTCGTAGACTCAGAGAATCACAGAATTGTAGAATTGGGAGGAATCACTTCTACTATGAGTTAAAATCTAGGATCATGAAACTAGTTAGTGGCAGAGTCAGGACTAGAGCCCAGACTAGAAGCAGTCTGGTCTAGTGTTCTTTCTACCACATTTTTTTCCTTACCCAAATTTCACATATGCATATATGCACAATTAAAACACAATCCACAGCAAATTGGGGGTGGGGTGAGAGGTGCGGGGAGGCACTTTTATTTAGAAACTCATTCTCCCGTCATGTCTAGTCCTGGCAGGGATCTGACCTTACCTTTTGGGTGTAGAGTTGTTTTCTGGCCCTCAGGGTACTGGTGTTCGGAGTTCCCAGCCACAGAGTGGAGAAGGTCTCTGTTCCTGTTCAGCACAGGTCTTCATTGAGCAGATACACCTACGAACAACCCTCGTACTGGTGCTCTCCTCTTCCCCACCCCTGTCTTTTTTCTCTTTTGTTAATCTGAACTTCATGCATCTAGTTTTTCTTTTTTACCTTTAGCTTTTCATTAAAATTTGAAACATCCAGAAAAGTAGAAACAATAGTACAATGAACAACATACACCCACCACCTAGGTTCAATTGTTTTCAACATTTTGCTGTATTTGCTTGAATGATAATTTTTTAAATATTTTAAAATATGTATTTACATGTTTTACATATAACTTTTTGCTGAGTTATTTCAAAGCAAACATCATGAAATGTCACTTAAATTCTTCAGCATATATCTCTGAGAAATAGGGACATTTTCCTAGAAATCCACAACTCCACACCTAACAGTATTAGCAATTCCCTAATACCATCTATTACCCAGGCCATATTCATTTCCCTCAGTTGTCTCCAGAATATCTTTTATAGCTAACTGTTTTCAAACCAGGATCCAATCAAGAACCACTCTACTAAGTTTCTCTCTCTTAAGTCTCTTTTAAAAAATTTGGAATAGTCTCCACCCCAGCCCCCTTTTTAATGGTATTAACCTTTTGAAGAGTTTGGGCCAGTTATTCTCAGAGTTTCCCTTGTGCTGGCTTTTCTGATTCTTTTTTCCTAGTGTCACTGAACTTCCTCCTCTTTCACCTGATCTGCAGTAAGCCGGAAGTCAGATTGGAAGGCTTGCTTACATTCCAGCTGAATGCTTGGGGCAGTATCTTTTCCTGGGTGGCACTGTATGCCTCAGGTGGTAGCACATCACGTCCCCATTGTTGACGTGCTAAGTGTGATCACTGAGTTAGGGTGCTGACAGATATCTCTGTTGTCAAGGAACATTTTCTCCCTCGCACCTGGCACATAATGTGTGGGGCGATTCTTTGGCATCAAGAGAATGTCCAGTTCCCTGTCAATCAGTCTTTCACCTAATGGCTTTAGCATCTATTGACGATCAGGTTTCTGTCTTATACTAAAATAGAGTTCGCATCTTGCTATGTCCATTTCAGCTTGAAAGAGCTACATTTATTCATAAGGGTTCAGTTATAAGCTTGCATGCTCCATTACCTGCCATGACCTTAAACCCGTGAGGGGAAGACTCAGGTCTGTGACGAATTAGTTGTCAGACCCAGGTTGAGGCTGGAGGAAGAAATTGGCAGAGATGGAACTGTGCCTGGTGGACAGATTTGAGGAATAAATGCAGCCCCTGCAGTGTGCGCACCTATTAATAAATGTTAGTCTTCTCTCTCCTCAAGCACATAAGAGCAGCTTTCCTGGGTCTTCCGTCAGGTTGCTGGAGGAAGGAAAGGAAGTTTGTTTTTAGCCAGAAATCAAGGGTTGGACATGGGAGGTGGGAGGTGGGAGGTGTGCAGTGGCTCTTGCTTAACTGAATGCCTTTTCTTTGGGGAATTCATGCGTGTGTTTGGACTGGCTTTTTGAAACAGGCTGCCGTTTGGATTTTGGACTGATTCACATTGTGGGGTTTCTCCAGGACTTCTGAGAGTGTGTGAGAAGTTTCTAAACTCAAAAGGCTCCTTTTTTGGCACTGCAGTATCTTTTCTATTTCGGCATCTTAAGAATCTGGGGGAACCATATAAAGATCAGAAACAAGTCTAGCCCTAAAGGCTCCCTGTGACTTGGTAATTCCAGTTAGTTGAATCCTGGCCCATTCGGATGAGACCATATAAAGTGGCCGTTTCCTGAATTTCCTGCTCTCTGCCTCTCATCGGCTCCTTTTTGTAGAAAGCTGGTATTTCAGGACCGCAACCACCAGTCACGTGCTTCCACCCCTTTACTCGCAGTCATTTCTGCCCCTGTTTATTTTTGGAGAGAGCACATTTTTGCTTCTCTCCAGGAGCTATGCGGGGTCCTGCCCCCTCCGTCCATCAGGCGGCAGCCCCGGCAGGCTGTGCTGCTTTCCCACACTCGGAGACGTGACTCCAGCTTTTAAGAGAGAACACGAGGGATGCACTACTTAAGGGCTACCGTCACCCGCTCCTATTTCTGTCCCTCCTGGGGTTGCACATTTTAAGACTCTTTCTTTTTTAAAAACAAGTTTGGGTAATGTTACCTGGCGGTAAATCTACCAAAATTGGAAATCGTTTTCCCAGCAGATGTCTTGGGGCCATGCCTTATTTAAAGGATAAGCCAGGACTTTTGAATTCTAGGTCTAGGTCCTCTCTTCTTTCTGGCTTTTAAGATCATTCGAGCTCTACTCTCTCTCACCCATCTGGGTTTGTTTGTTTGTTTGTTTGTTTTTCCCTCCTTCCTAACACAGGGATAGGAAACAGATTTCTTCCAGAGTCATACCTCATACAGATGGGTGATGTCTTCCCAGGTGCTTGGTCAAGGAGGATTGTGGAGTTGGTGGGCTCGGTGGAAAAAAAAGCCACAGCTGTCTTAGACTAAGTTTCTAGTTTCAAGGATGGAGCAAGAGTAAATTCCTTTTTCTTTAAATGCCCAGGTCATTACACAGAGAACCCAGACGCACAAGATTTGAGAAATAATAACTCACACATTCATGTCTCCTCTTGTCCTACCCACACCTGGTGGGCAGGAGAGGGAAGGACCCCTGGCCCAAATGGTGGGGTCCGTAATGAAGGGTGACAACTTCTCAGCACTTTCTGTGAGGACTGGGCTCTGACAGTGAGCTGGGGAGGGCATTCATGCTCCCAGAGCTGCCCAGCATCTGATCTGTCACCACAGGCAGGGAGAGCACAGCAATTCTGGCAGCTGATTCTAAAAGGAGCAACAGCAGGGTCTTGGTCTAGAGTGTGTCCTGTGTTTCACGTCGTCGTGGGGGGAGGGCCGCGGCGCTCTTTCTGAAACTGTGCTAACAGGTGTCTCGATGACGTCGTCATAGCTCTTAGGGAGAGCAGCCAGATATTCAGGGGCTGGACCGTCCATGCAAAAGAACCCACCAGACCTTTGAAATTGTATTGTGAAAAACCAGTCACCCGCTTACGTTTCAAAGATCATTTGCACCTAATTTTAAACTACTCCATTGTGATCAAGTTGCATCAGCTTTCGCTTCCAGCCTGCGTTGTACAGTGATAGGTGCTGAGGACCTTGGACCCTGACCAGTACAGTGATCAGTGAACAGCATTTGCTACAGCCTGAGTGTTATGTGCTATCCTGGTGTCACTGCACCTTGCATCTGGTTGCTTCTGGAATGCTTTTCCTTTACATTTCTGCTTATCTTTCCAATCCAGGGCCAGCCCCACTTATTCCATAAAGCTTCCGTCAACCTCCTCGTCCTCAGCACTTCCCACGCTGGTACGATTCTGTGTAGCCTTCAGTCAGGCCTTGCAAACGTAGGCACGCTTGTCAGAGCGCTGTCTGAATGATGCCCCAGGAGAGTGTGGCCCAATAAGAACCACCAAAGGTGACGAGAAAACTGCAGAGTTTAGTGGAACTGCCCCAGGGCTGAGGGATTCCTCCTCAGCTTCACCTTTGGACCCTGATGCAGCCTCTCGCTGGAAGGACTGTCAGTTCCTCCATCCCTGATACCTACCTCCCCACTCCAGTGTGGCTTTGGCGTTTTCAGATTAAGCCCAATGTCCATCACATAGATTTCATACAGACCTGATACACCCTGAATTCTGCCTCTTTCCAGCCTCATTGGACCCGGGGTATCATTTGAGGACAGGGATGACGTCTTCTGCTTTTTCTAACTCACCTGATGCATGTAGGACAGTGCTCAGCTCCCCACATAGGAACCAAGTTGAATTCTGGGGACAAGCCTTTGTCACTTGGTAATAATGGTTAATTACATCTGTCTCATGGAGACAGGGTATTTGTGTTTTTTGTTTTGGTTTTTTTTTGCGGTACGTGGGCCTCTCACCGCTGTGGCCTCTCCCGTTGCGGAGCACAGGCTCCAGACGTGCAGGCTCAGCAGCCACGGCTCACGGTCCCAGCCGCTCCACGGCATGTGGGATCTTCCCAGACCAGGGCACGAACCCGTGGCCCCTGCATCGGCAGGCAGACTCTCAACCACTGCGCCACCAGGGAAGCCCGGAGACAGGGTATTTGTGTGTGCCCGTAACAAGACTCATAGTGGGGAGTATTTATTAAAAAAAGAAAAACGAAGAATTTCTTATCCTAGGACTCAGAGTATTAAATCATGACCATAAGGATTCCCCATCAGGAGAGACATCTCCCGCCAAACACCCAAGCCCTACCTTGCAGAGAGCTGAGTTCTGCCCGCCCCCCATCTCCCGGCCACCTCAGTGCTCTCTCAGAGGTTGGCCAGGACTCCCAGTGGGGAGCAGGGAAGGCCACTATAACCCTGCCCCATTTGGTGCAGAGAAGTACTTTGTAACTCTTCCTCTCCCAGGTGATCTCAAGGAAAAGCAGCCTATACGGTTTTTACAACATTATGTCAACTCCGGAAGTCTTCAGTTATTAGTGCAAAAGCCCCTTTGATTTGGGGACTACTTGTTAAATTCTTCGGCTGCGGAGGAGTGACTCTTGTGTGGTGGTCTTTCTGTTTCGAAGCTGCTGTCCTAATTTAGCAGCTGGCACTGTTTCGGAGTGGAAAGAAGATGAGAAAAGAAGTGTCTTTGTGTTACGTCTAGGCCGAAGGGATTCTCACTCATCCTTCCAATAGCTGTGACTTTCTGGGGTTTGTGGTTAAAGAAGAGAAAGCAGATCATTTGGGGGTTTGGAATCTTAGGGAACTTTATTAACCATATGATGCATCAGTAGTCAAAATGACAGCTCAGGCCAGGCTCAGAGGAGTCTTTATTCCCCCTCTTTTCCAAATGGTACAGTATATGTTATTACACGTGGCCTAACCTTTCAAATATTGACATTAGTGATGCTGCTGCTGCTGCTAACAGTAAAAATATAGTACTTGTTATGTGCCAGGCACTGCTCTAAGCATTTACCATATAGTCACTAATTTAATCCCTCAACAGCTCAGTGGTTACTCAAAGGAGTGAGTTTTGACCTAAATTTATGTCACTTATGCTCCTTTTCCACTATGCCTAATCTTTCACAATCCCTCCCCAGTTCAATCCCTGCTCCTCTTGTCCACCACCACCTTTTTTTTTTTTTTTTTTGCTGCGTTGGGTCTTTGTTGCTGTGTGCGGGCTTTCTCTGGTTGCGGCAAGCAGGAGCTACTCTTCGATATGGTTCGCGGGCTTCTCATTGCAGTGGTTTCTCTTGTTGCGGAGCACGGGCTCTAGGCGCACGGGCTTCAGTAGTTGTGGCTCGTGGGCTCTAGAGCGCAGGCTCAGTAGTTGTGGTGCACGGGCTTAGTTGCTCTACATCACGTGGGATCTTCCTGGACCAAGAATTGAACCCAAGTCCCCTGCATTGGCAGGCGGATTCTTAACCACCGCGCCACCAGGGAAGTCCCCTCCTGTCCCCCTTGTCACCTACACCCCATGGCAGAAAGCAGAGGTGGGGTCAGGACACACAGGTTGAGGAACCTTGCCAAGGCCACCAGACCCCTTCCCTTCTTCTTGTAGACTATCAGTGGAAAAGTGCCAAATAGGCCTGGGCCTCCTGACACCATGGCAACACGGATTTCACGTGGGTTTATTCTGTCCAACACCCAGAGCAAAGAGCAGACAACAGGGGATCCCAGCTCTGAGAAGCTAGTTCCAGGGCCACACACTCAGATGCCACAGGGGCTAGGCAGGGCACCTGGGTGAGTGAAGTGGGACTGGGGGTTAGACACAGGCATACCTGCAGTGTGCACACTGACGTGGTAAGAAAAGATCTCACTTCCACCCAAGAAATATGCTTGTTCCCATTTTTGTCAAAACATCTGACATAGCTTTCATTTTCCCACTTCCAGTAGGCCTAGGAAGCGAGAGAGAATTCTGTACTGGAAGAGAAACAACAGCACAACCGCCATCGTAATAGATGTCAACTGGCACCTGACTTCAGCAGGAAGGAGAGAGACAGAGCGGGTGGGGGCTGTGGCGAGCTAGAATGCACGTGTCCAGTCACCAGAGGGCGGCTGCTTCTCAGCCCCAGCATTGCTAGAGTTTCCAGTTTTCCGAGAGAAGCCGGAGAGTCCTGTTTTGTGTGGAAATCTTACAATTTTTAGAATGGTAGTTTAAATTTAAAAACAGACAAAAACCACTGTATGGCCAAACGAAATATGCAGTTCCTAGTTGTGACCTCCAAATTCAGGAATGCACATTGTCACAAGATGGTCCTACCCTTGGGTAAAGGAAAGTGGGATGTTATCTGCAAAAGCATAGGGAAGAAAGCTGTGGGCCAGATTCGTTTAAAACCTCCTGTAGGGGCCCGATATGGTTCAGTTCCAATCTCTTTAACATTTGCAATGCCTTCCACATGGTAAGAGCTGAACAAGACAACGTTCTTGGTCTCTGCTTATACACAACTTTGGCTTGTGGTAGTTTGGGCTTATTCTGATTCCAGCTGGTCCTTATAGTTCCAACACTCAGTGCTGTCTGAGCAGCCTAACCTCTGAGCTTCAGTTCCAGATTCCTGGGACAGAGAACTTGATTGGTTGTGACTGGCTCTGACTGGTGCAGCCCTGGTTCAGTCACCTGTGTCTA
This sequence comes from Delphinus delphis, assembly GCF_949987515.2. Taxonomy (NCBI): domain Eukaryota; kingdom Metazoa; phylum Chordata; class Mammalia; order Artiodactyla; family Delphinidae; genus Delphinus; species Delphinus delphis. The sequence continues at coordinate 27,149,330 of NC_082684.1, read as the reverse complement.
AGGGAAGAGGGGTCCTGGGATGGAAGGCTTCTCCGTCCAGCCTGGGGACCGGTGATTGTGTGTGGCAGGGATACTAAAAAAGGATGCATGGACTGGGAATTAATGGTGGGGATCTCTTCGTTCATCTTCTTTGGGTTCCCCCCGAGAGAGACAAGCAATAGTGCGTTTTCTACTTCTACATTTTTGTTGTTTCTGAGAGTACAGAACCTCATTACTCAAGTTTGTTTTCTCTAAAGTACTACTTAGGTTTCCCAGGAGCTAAGTTGGATGCAGGCTTTCCAGGACTTGCCTTCTCCTCCATCAGGCCTTTCCAACAGTTTCTGCTTCATCCCGCAGAAAGACTCCGTCTCTAGATGGAACATGTCCTTGGCAGGCTGGGGTGCTACCAGAGAAGCAGGAAAGGAAACACATCTTGGTGTAAAATAGAAATATCAAAAGTTAAAAGGTATTTCACCATATTGAGGGAATGTTTTCTTAAAAAGCTGCAAGCTAGGTTTTAAGCAACAGATTGAAAGGGCATTACAGTGATTTCAGCGCAGGAGTCTGCAGAATACTTCCCGCCAAATTTGGCCCACTGCTTGTCTCTGTAAAGTTTTATTGGAACACATTACACCCAGGTGTTTACTTCTTGTCTGTGGTTTGATTGCCCTGCAGCTTCAGAGTTGAGTAGCTGCAACAGAGACTGTGCGGCCCACAAAATCAAAAATAGTTACAAGAATTCCTGCACTTGGGTTTGTGGATGTATCTATCGCAGGTGAATGCTTCCTGCCCAAATAACTTGAGTAGCTTTTTAACCCACCACTTGAGTTTGTGTCTTTGAAGCAAGCCTCTCTCTTATATTTTTATTTTATTACTTTTCTTTTTATAAAAGTGATATAAATTGACGGTAAAAAGGAATTGGAAAATGCACAACAGCATAAAGAAGGAAAAAGGAATCGCCATAATTCTTTCACTGGATCCTCTCATTCATGCACTGATAGCTGATTAACGCTACATGTTCTGTGTTAGTGATCTTTTCACAAAATTAGAAGCATATAGCTACTATTTTGAACATGTTTTAAAAAGTTAGCACATGTTGAACTTTCTCATATCATTAATTCCTTTTTAATACAGTTTTTTATTATTGCATAGTATTTTCACATGTGTATTCCGTGATTTACTTAAATTCCTTATTGACATCCAGTTATTCATTATATTCAAAAATGACATTGTGTTTCTCTCTGATTATTTCCTTGGGATAAATTCCTGGGGTTAGAATTGCTGGCTCAAAAAGTGTGAGCATTTCTAAGGCTTTCAGTAGACGTTGCCAGATTGTCCTCCAGAAGGGTACGAAAGCACCCAGGTTTCATAGTATTGTATTTGCATTTGAAGGTTTCAGAAGGTTGGTTTAGGTTACCTTAACCTCAGCCCTGTGTGCTTGAACGCTGGTCTTGGGTGACTGTTTTGTTGACGTCTCTTCCCTTGCAGGCTCCCCCTCCCAAGCCACCACGCAGGCAAGGAGGCTGGGCAGATGACTCCATGAAGGCTTCCAAGTGAGTGCTGGCAGGTCACGGGGTGGGGGGCGGGGACGGGGGGCGGGCAGGGGACACTGTGCTCCTGTGTTGTTCTTTTATTTTTTATAACCGCTTTACTGAGATGTAATTCATATACCTTACAATTCACCCCTTTGAAAGGTACAATTCAGCTGTTCTTAGTATATTTTCAGAGCTGTAGTGTCATCACCACAATCACTTTTAGAACATTTTTATTACCCCCTAAAGAAACGCCATACCCATTAGTAGTCACTGCCTGTGTCCCCCTGCAACCTCCCCAGCCCCAGGCAACCACCAACCTGTTTTCTGTCTCTCTGATTTGCCTATTCTGGACATTTCATGTAAATGGAATCATATGTTACGTGGTCCTTTATGACTGGCTTCTTTCACTTGGCATGTTTTCAAAGTTCCTCCGTATTCTAACATTCTGTGTTTCTCTTAAAGTTACTTTCTTTTTTTTTTTTTTTTTTTTTTTTTTCCGGTACGCGGGCTTCTCACTGTTGTGGCCTCTCCCGTTGCGGAGCACAGGCTCCGGACGTGCAGGCTCAGCGGCCATGGCTCACGGGCCCAGCCGCTCCGCGGCATGTGGGATCTTCCCGGACCGGGGCACGAACCTGTGTCCCCTGCATCAGCAGGCGGACTCTCAACCACTGTGCCACCAGGGAAGCTCTTAAAGTTACTTTCTAAACAGAATGGACTTGCCTGTTAGTTACTGCTGGATTACAAATCATTTTGGTCTTTAATCCCTTGTAGTAAGTCTCAGACGAAAGGTAAACCAATATACATGTATGTATGTATATACGTTTACTACACCAGTGTGATGGCCAACGATAAACTCAGGGAAGGAATTTCTTTTTCTCAAAGAAGAGTCATTACTTTTGTTCAGAATTTCCTTCAGCAGTTGTTACCTTCAAAATAGCACTAACGAAAATATTTTTTTCCAGTTTTCCCCCCTTCCTCCTCCCTTCCACTCCCCAGCTCTAAACACACACACACACACACACACACACACACACACACACACATACGTGCATATACCCTTTTTTTCTCCCCTGAATCATCTGAAAATAAGCTGCAGTCATCATGATATTTCACCTCTTAATATTCCAACATGCATCTCTGAAGATTAAGGACATTCTCTAAATAATCACATATAATGATCACATCTAAGAAATTTCATAAAGATTTAATAATATTTAAAATATAGTCTATATTTAAATTTCCCCAGTTGTCCCCAAAATCTCTTCTGTGGTTCCAGGATCCAATCAGAATTCACACATTATGTTGGTAGTTCTGTCTCTTTTTAGGCTCTTTTAGTCTCTAAAATAATTCCAGCTCCCCTTCACCCTACTACACCTCCACCCAGTATATTGACTTTTTTGAGGAATCCAGGTCAGTTGTCTTGTAGAGCGTCTCACATTCTAGATTTCTCTGATTGATTCCTCATGATCAGATTCAAGTTAAATGTTTTTGGCAAGAACAGGTGATATTGTGTACTTTTTATTGTATCAGAATGGTACAGAAAGATATACTCAGAGATATCTCACTCCCATCCTTATTCTTTCTACCTCATTCCCATCCATCTCCCATGGGTAACTTCTTTATTAGTTTGTTTTATCCTTCCTGTACTTCTTTTTGCAAAAAATAAGCATGTATATATAAATTTAAAATGGATCCCTATTTGTTTCTATATGTTAAGATTCAGCAAACTGTGGCCCACGGGCCAGCCACCTGCTTTTATACAATTTTTAAAGGTTACTTTCCATTTATAGTTATTACAGAATATTGGCTATATTCCCCTTCTTGTTGTACAGTACATCCTTGAGCCTGTCTTACACCCAGCAGTTTTACCTCGCACTCCCCCACCCTATATTGCCCCTCCCCACCCTCATTCCCCACTGGTAACCACTAGTTTGTTCTCTGTGAGTCTGCTTCTTTTTTGTTATATTTACTAGTTTCTTGTATTTTTTAGATTCCACATAGAAGTGATATCATACAGTATTTGTCTTTCTCTGTCTGACTTATTTCACTTAGCCTAATGCCCTCCAAGTCTATCTATGTTGCTACAAACAGCAAAGTTTTCTTCATTTTTTTAATGGCTGAGTACTATTCCCTTGTATCTCTATACACCACTTCTTAATCCATTCACCTGTTGATGGACATTTAGGTTGCTTCCATATCTTAGCAATTGTAAATAATGCTGCTAAAAAAATTGGGGTACTTGTATCTTTTCAAATTAGTGTTTTTGTTTTGTTTTGTTTGTTTTGGATATATACCCAGGAGTGTCATTGCTGGGTCATATGGTAGTTCTATTTTTAGTTTTTTGAGAAACCTCCGTACTGTTTTCCACAGTGGCTGCATCAATTTATATTCCCACCAACACTGTATAAGGGGTCCCTTTCTCCACATCCTTGCTAACAGTTGTTATTTGTATTCTTTTTGATGATAGCCATTCTGACAGGTGTAAGGTGATATCTCCTTGTGGTTTTGATTTGCATTTCCCTGATGGTTAGCGATGCTGAGCATCTTTTCATGTGCCTGGTGGCTCTCTGCGTTTCCTCTTTGGAAAAATGTCTATTCAGTTCTTCCGCCCATTTTTTAATCAAGTTGTTTGGTTTTTTTTGATGTTGAGTTGTGTGAGCTGTTTATATATGTTGGATATTAACCCCTTATTGGTCATATCATTTGCAAATATTTTCTCCCATTCAGAAGGTTGTCTTTTCATTTTGTCAATGGTTTCCTTTGCTGTGAAAAAGCTTTTAAATTTAATTAGGTCCCATTTATTTATTTTTGCTTTTATTTCCTTTACTTTAGGAGAGGATCAAAAAAAAATATTGCTGCAATTTATGTCAAAGAGTGTTCTGCCTATGTTTTCCTCAAGTTGTTTTATAGTATCTGGTCTCACATTTAGGTCTTTAATCCATTTTGAGTTTATTTTTGTGTATGGTATTAGAGAATGTTGTAATTTCATTCTTTTACATGTAGCTGTCCAGCTCTCCCAGCACCACTTGTTGAAGAGATTGTCTTTTCTCCATTGTATACTCTTGCCTCCTTTGTCATTGATCAGGTGACTGTAAGTGCACAACCACCTGTTTTTATATATCATGTTTTATTGGAACACGACCACACGCTAAGTCTACATTTTATTTATTTATTTTTGTTGTTGTTTTTGAAGTAGAGTTGATTTACAATGTTGTGTTAATTACTTCTGTACAGCAAAGTGACTCAGTTATACATACATGCATTCTTTTTCAAATTCTTTTCCATTATGGTTTTATCACAGGATATTGAATACAGTTCCCTGTGCTATGCAGTAGGACCTTGTTGTTTATCCATCCTATATATACCAGCTGGCATCTGCTAATCCCACACTCACAGTCCTCCCCTCCCCAACCCCCTCCCCATTGGCAACCACCAGTCTGTTCTCTATGGCTCTGATTCTGTTTCTGTTTCCTAGATAGCTTCATTTGTGTCGTATTTTAGATTCCACATATAAGTGATATCATATGGTGTTTGTCCTTCTCCTTCTGGCTTTGCTTAGTATGATAATCTCTAGTTACATCCATGTTGCTGCAAATGGCATTTATCCATTATCTTTATCCATTCATCTGTTGATGGACATTTAGATTGTTTCCATGTCATGGCTGTTGTGCATAGTGCTGCTAGGAACATAGGGGTGCCTGTATCTTTTTGATTTAGAGTTTTGTCTGGATATATACCCAGGAGTGGGATTGCTGGATCATATGGTAGTTCTATTTTTAGTTTTCTGAGGAACCTCCACACTGTTTTACACAGTAGCTGCACCAACTTACATTCGCACCAGCAGTGTAGGAGGGTTCCCTTTTCTCCACACCCTCTCCAGCATTTGTGATTTGTAGACTTTTTAATGATGGTCATTCTGACCAGTGTGAGGTGATACCTCATGGTAGTTCTGATTTGCACTTCTCTAATAATTAGCAATGTTGAGCATCTTTCATGTACCTATTGGCCATCTGTATTTCTTCTTTGGAGAAATGTCTCTTTAGGTCTTCTGCCCATTTTTCGATGGGTTGTTTGTTTTTTTTGTTGTCAAGTTGTATGAGCTGTTTGTATGTTTTGGAAATTAAGCCCTGTTGGTTGCGTCGTTTGCAAATATTTTCTCCCATTCTATAGGTTGTCTTTTCGTTTAGTTTATGGTTTCCTCTGCTGTGCAAAAGCTTGTAAGTTTGATTAGGTCCCATTTGTTTATTTTCGTTTTTAATTCTATTGCCTTGGGAGAAAGACCTAAGGAAACATTGGTACATAAATGTACATTTTAAAATTTAGATCTCTGATCCATGTGGAATTAATTCCAGTGTACAGTATGAGGTGCAGATCTAGTTTTATCTTTTTTCTAAATGACTGTTGTCCCAGCACCATTTATTTGAAAATCCATCTTTCTCCAGTGAATTTAGAAGCCACCTTTTCCATAGTCTGTATCTTTGTATGTACTTGGGTCTGCTTTTGGACTCGTTGTTCTGTTCTGGTGGTCTTTCTATTTATATGCCATATATGCCATATGCTGTTTAAGCGCCACACTGTTCCTTTGGTGAACATAACACTGCTTTTTCGTGTTAACTAAGAAGAAGGTGACTTTGAAGTATGCTAGTGAGAGGCTAATTGAGGAGCCCTACTTTTCTAAGTTATTAGGGGATTCTAGTGTTTATATTATCTGGAATTTATTTTGAAATATGGAAATGAGTCAAATCCTATATCTGCTTCTTAGAGAAAAAGAAAGAGAATCTCAAGTGTTAATTCCTCGATGAATATATTAAAGATTTTTCCAGATCAGATCCATTTTCCCTGGGAGGGAGTGCTCTTCCATTTCCGGTGTTACTTTTCAAGGGATCCCCTTGCTTGGCTCCTCGGTCTGCCGCCTGGTCCTGACCCCTCAGTGTCTGTCGGCATGCCCAGGGCTCGTCCTCCAGCCACCTCTCCTCTGTCGACGCTCGCTCTCGGCATGCTCTCCATCCCTTCTCGGGCGTTTTCCTATCACCTGTATACTGATAACCCCAGAGTTTGTATCTCCAGCCCAGTCCCTCCCCTGAGCATCTAGCTGTCCACATGACCTTTCCACCTGGAAACTCAATCCTAACACGTCCAAATCGGTCCTCTTCATTTCCACCCCTTCCACCCCGTCTCCCAATCTGCACCTCCCCAAGGCCCCTCAGGTCTCCATAAATGGGCTCCACCTTCCCTGTCACTCAGACGCTGAACTTTGGGGTCGTCCTGGACTCCTCCATGTCCACTCAGGTTCAGTCTGTCAGCAAACCTGTTCAGTCACAGTTGAAACACACCTGTCGTCTGCGCGGCCAGTGCTACAGCCAGCGTCGTTCCTGGTGCTGACTCAGGCCAGGCTCTCCTGACTGGCCTCCCCCTTCACCCTCGCCTCCCTTAGTCTTATCTGCAAGAGCCAGAGTGACCTCTTTATAACATAGGTGAGGTCATTTCACGTTTGTCTGCTCAGAACCCTCCAGGGGCATCCCCCACCCCCACCCCAAAGTAAACCCCCCAGTCTTTACCATGGCTTCCCAGGCTCCACCTGACCTCACTTTATACAGAATAGCACCCCTCATCAGTCCGTGTTCCCCATCTCCTGCTGTAGGTTTCACCACCTTACATATATCCATACACACACACGTGCACATACACGCATTGTCTTTTTCTCTCTACTCTCCTGTAAGCTCCGTGAGAGGAGACACACCCTTGTTCACATACCCCCAGTGCCTCAAACAGTGCCAGTCCATGATGAGCACTCAGTGACTATTTATTGAACACATGAATGATGAGGTCAGTAGTTTGGTTGGTCACTTACTGTGTCGGTGTGGCACATGGCGCTCTAGACGGCTGGGAGACCTGTTGGGGAGATGATGCTCTGTGTGAAGGGTGATAAGAGCCTGAACTGGGGCAATGTGTGTGAGCATGGACAGGAGAGATGTGGAGACATCTTGGGGGTAGACTTAAGAGAAGTGCCATTAGTTGGATGCAGGGCAGAGGGTGGAGTTGACGGTCCACTGCAAGGTGCCTGGCTTCGGTGACTGGTTGGGTAGTGGTGCCATCACATGGAGAAGGCAGGAGGAGAGACCTGACTTGGGGGCGGTGGCGGTCCATGCAGATCATCTCCATGGTGTGGGAGTCCAGAAGAAAGGTCAAAAAGCAGTTACAGTTTGAGCCATACGTACAAATAGAAGACAAGGACAGAACCTTGGATTTGGCTGTTTGGAGGTTACTAGGGGCCTTTGAGGAAGTGATCACAGTGATTTGTGTTGGGACAAAAGCCAATTACAGTGGGTTGAAGAGGAAGGTGGAAGTGAGGAAATGGAGACAGTGGTACAGGCTCCTACTCTGAGAGGGAAAGGAAAGAGGTGGGGCGGTATTTGGAAGGGGGAGTCTGTGTTGAGATTCATGTGTGTGATAAACCTGGGGAAAGAGTGATTACAGATGAAATAGGGGGGTGTGAAGGAGTAGGATCCTGGAGACATAGGATAAGACCTTCCGAGAGAGACTAATTAACCTTGGACAGGAAGAGGCAGGGACATTTTTCCTCCAGGACAGGAGGGAGCTTGGAAAGGCTGGTAAGTTATCAAAAAAGGCTGAGGGGAGTAGGGAATTGGGGGAAGAGGCCATTTTGAATTGGCCTGCGTTTTTTTTTTTCTTCTTCTTTTTTCAAAGTGGGAAGGCAAACAGTGTTGAGCTTATTGGAGCAAAGGAGAGCTGGCATCTGGAGGCAAGTAGAACACATTTGAAACAAAGAGGAAAGGGGGCCAACTAGCGGTCAGAGAGGTGATTGTTGGGCTGGATTGAGGGTCTGCCCCGTGAAGGCTGGAGAACGTGAGCTCCTGCTATTTGCAGGTGCCCCAGGGGAGCTCTGTGCTTCCTGCCCTGCAAGAGCTTTGATTCCAATTAGGGAGATGAGGCATTCTCATTCACAAAAGTCAGGATCGGCAGAAGGAGCACATCATAAGTGAGAAACTAACGGAGTGGCCAACCCTGGTATTGTGACGTCAGAGGAGAGTATTCGCAGTGGTCAGGGAGCCCCTTGCGGAGGAGATGGGGGTCAAGCTGGAGGAATTCTGATGGGCAAAGAGCACTGTGAGGAGAGCGTTTTGGTTCAAGGATTGGTGTAGGCATAAGTGTTGGGGGGTGGGGAGCAGTAACCACACTGTCAGTCTGGTTAGAGCAGAGAATTCACACTAAAAATATTGTTCTCACCTTAAATTCTTTTGGAATGATAATAGTGGTACTGTACTAGATACCTGTCTCAGCCAGTTCAGGCTGTTATAACAATATCATAGAAAAGATGGTTTAAACAACAAGCATTTATTTCTCGCAGTTCTGGAGGCTAGAAATCTAGAGGCTGGGTTCATGTGGCCTTCCTTCTGTGCACACACAGGGAGAGCTTCTGTCTCTTCCTCATTTTATGAGCGCACTAATCCCATCATGGGGGTTCCACCCGCATGACCTCATCTAACCATAATTTGTTCCCAAAGTCCCCACCTTCAAACACCATCGCATTGGAGGTTAAGGTTTCAGCATAGGAATTTGGGGAGCCACACACAGTCAGTCCATAGCTACACCTTATATGTGCAATACACCAACCCTATTGGGTAGGTTTTAGTTTCTAAGGTAGGTACCCCTCTACAAGGGAGGGAGGAGGAAAGTGAGGCTCACCGAGGTCTACATTGTCACCAGTGGGAAGTAGGCGGGCTGTTTACAGATCTGCCTGAGGAGCCCTCAACCAGGGATGTGAGTTTCTGGGATGCCTTTGTTTTGTTTGCATAACACTGCCCAAGATAGAGAGCAGGACATGTGTCACCCACCTCACTGGCTAGAGCCGTTGACTGCTGGAACCCAAATACTCACCCCGAGCCACAGGAAACGGCTGTATTCAGGAATGGCCTGGGACCTGGGATCCTGTCCCCTCTCTTGGCACCACAGTCATAGCTATGCCAAAGATTCCATCTTGGAGCCAGGCTGGCCTTGGCTCCAAAGTTGTCTGAGGTGGGGCACTTGTAGTCGGTGGGGAATAGAGCTGAACGAGAGTCAACCAGACTTGGGAAAGGGAGGAAGGAAAGGTAGTCTGATTAAGTTTTGTCTCAAAGTGTCTGTTTTGGGGTTTGTCCCTGCCTTGATCTGCAAGGGAATGAGGTAAGTAATGGCCCCTCGGGGACTTTCAGGACTTTGCTCTCAATGTCAGCCGTCATTTTCAATCACCCTCTCCCTCCCAGCCATTAATTTTGGCCCAGGATCATGGGGACTTGTCCATCTATCACTCCTAATTGACACTAAATGATCTGTCAGCTTATTGATGAACGGCAGGAGTGGAATTGTCACAATATATTTTACTTTCTAACAACTCCTCCTGACAATTTTACCTTGTCCATCTCACTCTCCTCACATAAATCTCCGTAGGCCGCTCATTCCTTCTCATGGGCTGTTCTGGTGCCAGCCACTTCCACACCATCTGCACGTGTCAAGGGCATCAAGATGGCGGTAGAACAGCCGTGTGCTGGTCCTGAGGTTGCCCCCTTCCCTCCTCCTTCTCTCTTTCCCTCTTGCTTTTTTTTTTTTTTTTTAATGGCATAGATGTTCCAAGAATACTAAAGGGCTTCTGCCCTCTCCCTCTGTGTCATTGTCATACCAGAGTCTCTTTACCTTCTTGTTAGCCACGAGTAGTTAATTCTTATTAGGCTACAAAAGTGTAAAAGGCAAAAATTCAGAGCTGCCAGGCTCCTAGATCTGTAAGCACAGTTGCAGACACGTTTTGTCCTCTTTAAAGCAGCTCTGTTATAGGCTGTCCATCTCCTTAGAAGTCAGTTTCTTAGAAAGATGTCACAGAGGGTAGGTTAACCAGAGCTTGCCCACTGATGTGCTGTGTGCTGCACTGTGAGTGCAGGTGTACCAGGATGTGGGTGCTCTGTCCTTGGACCTTTTGGGCCAGGCTTAGAGCTGCCAAGGCCTCCAGGCTGTCACCAGTAGCCACCAGCAGTCTCATCCGTGCACCCCAGTTTTCCATACAGCTGTTATTTTTAAGTGCCCCAAGTCTTGAAAAAGATGGGGAAGTGCTGGGTTAGATATATATAAGGGTATATAGTTATTTCATCTTAAGAAGGTGTACCTATGGGTGTGTGAAATCCTTTATCCTTTATGAGGCCAAGGATGAGTAGAGGAGCTTGACAACGTATTAAAATGTCATTGACCTCCTCCCTCCTTCCTTTCCTGCTGAAGATAATTTTTGTTAACTGATAGGGACTGTTTTTGTTTATTAACCATCATTCCATTATCATGCCTATCAAAATTAATAATGATTCCTTAATGTCATCTGATGGCCAGATCATATTCAAGTACTTCCATTGTCTCAAAGATGTCTTTTTATAGTTGATTATAAAAAGAGCAAATCAAGGTCTGCACCTGTATTTAGTCATCTTTGGTCTCTTTCATTCTGCAGCCTTCCCTACCCCACACCCACCTCTTTTTTCTCCCATGTCATTGGTTTTTTTGAGAAACTTGTCCTGTAGAGTGTCCCACATTCTGGATTTGGCCTGTTGCTTCCTAGTTAAGGTTTCTAACTTGTTCCTTTGGCGCTCATGTTCCCTGTGAAGCTGGGGGTTACATCTAGATCAGCTGGGGGTTAGACGCAGACTCGCAATCTTGGCAGGAGTACTTTGGAGGCAGTGCTGTGTACATCCCACTGTAGCGCGTCCATAGGCACAGGTGTCCGGGGTTCCACTTTAAGTGAGGCTGTGATTGATCCTGGGGGTCAGGGGTGTGGCCTCCATGTTAGTTCCCCACCAGACTCCTGCCTGCTGGTTGAAGCATCCATTGATGATTGTTGCCTAGAGCCATGATTTCATTAAAGGGTGTCAAGTGGTGATTTTCTTTTTTTAAAAAAAAAAGATTTTTTTTAAAAACTAATTTATTTAATTTATTTATTTTGGGGCCGTGCAGGATCTTCGTTGCTGCGCAAAGGCTTTCTCTAGTTGCCGCAAGTGGGGGCTACTCTTCGTTGCGGTGCGCGTGCTTCTCATTGCGGTGGATTCTCTTGGTGTGGAGCAGGGGCTCTCGGCACGCTGGCTTCAGTAGTTGTGGCACGCGGGCTCAGTAGTTGTGGCTCGTGGGTTCTAAAGCACAGGCTCAGTAGTTGTGGCGCACGGGCTTAGTTGCTCTGAGGCATGTGGGATCTTCCCGGACCAGGGCTCGAACCCGTGTCCTCTGCATCCGCAGGCGGATTCTCAACCACTGCGCCACCAGGGAAGCCCAAGTGGTGATTTTCTAATTCTCACTTATTAACAGAAATTCTTTCATAAGGAACTTTCTCTCATCAACTATTTGGTTGCCTGAAATACAACTTATTATACCTATAATCCTGCCTTTTGCCCGCTCCAGTCTTTTTATTTTGAAAATTTTCAAACCTATGGAAAAGTTTGAGAATAATACAACAAAACATCCTTCTGACAATGTTTCACTGCATGTGGCTTATTCTCTATTTTTTTGTTTTTACTTTTTACTGAACTGTTTGAGAGCTGTAGCTACCTTTGCATTTCCATTACTTAACAGCAAATAGTTACTTTGCAAGAGATTTTTGTCTATACCGTTTGCTTCTCGGTCTGTAGTACTTGACACATATAGGTGTTCAGTACATATCTGATGATTGAGTGACTTTTGGACATTTCTTACAGAGCTCCAGTAATTAAAAAGGGACCAGGTGTCCCTGAGTCCTTGACCTTCAGATTTTCATCAGTATGTATGATTTTGTTGAAGTATTGAGAATTTATTTTCCACATGCTGCCCTGAGCCACAAAGATCCCAGAATTGGTATGACATGGCAGGGGTCCTGGGCATCATGGGTGAGCAGTTATTTAGTTCTCAGCGAGGTTGGTCAGGTATCAGAGATGAGTGTCCAGTATTGGATGAAATCAGATGAGGCGGTTGCATGTGAGATGGTTGAGCAGGGAAGGTCTTAGGTAGTTTATTGTGCATCCATTTCCAACAAATGTGCCCAGGGCTTGGGCACCATGTCCCTGTTTCTGTGGCTTTTGGAGATGCCCATGAGAGCCCCCTGCTTGAATCTCTGTCTCAACTTTATCATCATTGCTCCTGCTTGCATATGTGCTTTTCCTCCACGTGGCTTCCAAGACCAAACAGATTCAGAAAAGGTGGCTTCAGGGCCAAGCAACAACATATCTTTTTTATTGGAGTATAATTGCTTTACAATGTTGTGTTAGTCTCTGCTGTACAACAAAATGAAACAGCTATATGTATACATATATCCCCATATATCCCCTCCTTCTTGAGCCTCCCTCCCACCCTCCCTATCCCACCCCTCTAGGTGGTCACAAAGGACCAAGCTGATTTCCCTGTGCTATGCAGCAGCTTCCCACTAGCTAGCTGTTTTACATTTGGTAGTGTACATATGTCAGTGCTACTCTCTCACTTCGTCCCAGCTTCCCCTTCCCCCGCCCGTGTCCTCAAGTCTGTTCTCTACGTCTGCGTCTTTATTTTTGCCCTGCCACCAGGTTCATCAGTACCATTTTTTTAGATTCTATATATGTGCATCAGCATGTGGTATTTGTTTTTCTCTTTCTGACTTACTTCACTGTGTATGACAGACTCTAGGTCCATCCACCTCACTACAAATAACTCAATTTCGGGGTTTTTTGGCTGAGTAATATTCCATTGTATATATATGTACCACATCTGCTTTATCCATTCATCTGTCGATGGACATTTAGGTTGCTTCCATGTCCTGGCTATTGTAAATAGTGCTTCAATGAACATTGTGGTACATGCATCTTTTTGAATTATGGTTTTTTCAGGGTATATGCCCAGTAGTGGGATTGCTGGGTCATATGGTAGTTCTATTTTTAGTTTTTTAGGGAACCTCCATACTGTTCTCTATAGTGGTTGTATCAATTTACATCCCCACCAACAGTGCAGGAGGGTTCCCTTTTCTCCACACCCTCTCCAGCATTTATCATTTCTAGATTTTTTGGTGATGGCCATTCTGACCGTTGTGAGGTGATACCTCATTGTAGTTTTGATTTGCATTTCTCTAATGATTAGCGACGTTGAACATCTTTTCATGTGTTTGTTGGCAATCTGTATGTCTTCTTTGGAGAAATATCTGTTTAGGTCTTCTGCCCATTTTTGGATTGGGTTGTTTGTTTTTTGATATTGAACTGCATGAGCTGCTTGTATGTTTTGGAGATTAATCCTTTGTCAGTTGCTTCATTTGCAAATATCTTCTCCCATTCTGAGGGTTGTCTTTTGGTCTTGTTTATGGGTTCCTTTGCTGTGCAAAGGCTAAGTTTCATTAGGTCCCATTTGTTTATTTTTGTTTTTATTTCCATTACTCTAGGAGGTGGGTCAAGAAGGATCTTGCTGTGATTTATGTCATAGTGTTCTGCCTATGTTTTCCTCCAAGAGTTTTATAGTGTCTGGCCCTACATTTAGGTCGTTAATCCATTTTGAGTTTACTTTTGTGTATGGTGTTAGGAATTGTTCTGATTTCATTCTTTTACATGTAGCTGTCCAGTTTTCCCAGCACCATTTATTGAAGAGGCTGTCTTTTCTCCACTGTATATTCTTGCCTCCTCTGTCAAAGATAAGGTGACCATATGTGTGTGGGTTTATCTCTGGGCTTTCTATCCTGTCCCATTGATCTGTGTTTCTCTTTTTGTGCCAGTACCGTACTGCCTTGATTACTCTAGCTTTGTAGTATAGTCTGAAGTCAGGGAGCCTGATTCCTCCAGCTCCATTTTTCTTTCTCAAGATTGCTTTGGCTATTTGAGATCTTTCGTGTTTCCATACAAATTTTGAAATTTCTTGTTCTAATTCTGTGAAAAATGCCATTGGTAATTTGATAAGGATTGCATTGAATCTGTAGATTGCTTTGGGTAGTATAGTCATTTTCACAGTGTTGATTCTTCCAATCCAAGAACATGGTGTATCTCTCAGTCTGTTTGTATCATCTTTAATTTCTTTCATCAGTGTCTTATAGTTTTCTGCATACAGGTCTTTTGTCTCCTTAGGTGGGTTTATTCCTAGGCATTTTATTCTTTTTGTTGCAGTGGTAAATGGGAATGTTTCCTTAATTTCTCTTTCTGATTTTTCGTTGTTAGTGTATAGGAATGCAAGAGATTTCTGTGCATTAATTTTGTATCCTGCTACTTTACCAAATTCATTGATTAGCTCTAGTAGTTTTCTGGTGGTATCTTTAGGATTTTCTATGTATAGTATCATGTCATCTAACAGCATATCTTTTTAATGTACATCTTACATTTGTTTGTTCTGTGTTGGCTCCCCAGAGAGGAATTTCTTGCTTTGCTCTCAAGTTATGTTCAGAGCCTGGATGGAAAGATGGTAGAGAAAGAGCTAGAGAAGTTTTTACTTTAGTGAACTTAGAGAATTCACAGGGTTGTTTTTGGTTTGTTTGTTTGGGTTTTCTTTTTTAGAAAATTGGAATTTAATTGTGTTGTTTATCACTGTAAGTCATTTACATTCAGTAGGATCTGAGGACAAAATAAATAATACCAAAACTGTGTACAATTGAAATAACTAGTGAAAAATAATTGACCCCACGGAACAGGGAAAGCGTGTGATTTGTCGAGCTCATTTGATCCTTACACCCTTCCTGTCTTCAGACACTTGTGTTGGTAGCTATTAGGTAGGGAGGAATGAGAATAAGGGTCAGATGATGGCAGGACTCAGCTGAGCTGTCCTTTCCTACTCAGCCCCAAAGTGTCCTCAGCCGTAAGGTATTTACTGCAAGTCACCCTGCATGGGCAGAGGTGAAGGTGAGCATTTGTTGATTCTGCGGACATGTGGACAGAGCACTGCCCCTTGACTAGCACGTGCCCCCAGGTCTATCTTTGGCAGACAGAAGCCCTTTTTGGAATGACGGTATTCTGCCTTTTTATGGAGTAAGGTCTATTTGACCTTAAAGCTCAAACGTAACTAAGTTTGAGAAAGGTGAATCATTTCCTGAAGAGGATTGTGAGAAAGAGGAGGATACGGAGACAATACAAATCCTTACATTTTAGACATTGTATGACTTCATGTCATCTTTTGAGACATTAAAACTCTTAGTGAATTTTTACTTTTATTTATTTTAAACAAATTTTTAAAAATCATAGTATAGAATTCAAAACACAAAAAAGGCTGGGATATAAAATGGAAGTTTCTCTCTCCCTTTCTTCTTCCTCCCAGGCACCCAGATTCTTGGAGGCAACCACTGTTCACCAGTTTTTTTGAGTTCCTCCCAAAGATACTCTATGCCTTTACAAAAAATATAAGTTAATGTATTCTTTTACTACCCACCCCAGCATAAATGGTAGCATATCTATTCTGCATTTTTCTTTTATCATATTACAGTATTTCTTGGTGATCTTTCAGAATCTCAATACAGAGTAGAACTGCCTCATTTCTTTATTTATTTTTGAATTTTATTTTATTTATTTTTTATACAGCAGATTCTTATTAGTTATCTATTTTATACATATTAATGTATATATGTCAATCCCAATCTCCCAATTCATCCCACCACCACCACTTTCCCCCCTTGGTGTCCATACGTTTGTTCTCTACATCTGTGTCTCTATTTCTGCCTTGCAAACTGGTTCATCTGTACCATTTTTCTAGATTCCACATATATGCATTAATATATGATATTTGTTTTTCTCTTTGTGACTGACTTCATTCTGTATGACAGTCTCTAGGTCCATCCACGTCTCTACAAATGACCCAATTTCGTTCCTTTTTATGGCTGAGTAATATTCCATTGTATATATGTACCACATCTTCTTTATCCATTCATCTGTCGATGGGCATTTAAGTTGCTTCCATGACCTGGCTATTGTAAATAGTGCTGCAGTGAACATTGGGGTGCATGTGTCTTTTTGAATTATGGTTCTCTCTGCCCAGTAGTGGGATTGCTGGGTCATATGGTAAGAACTGCCTCATTTTTAAGGGCTGCATAGTACTCCAGAATTTCCTATCTCAATGAAAGTAATTATGAGCAGATGAAAGGTATGATATTGATATTTTCCCAGGCTGTAAAAGGAGACTTGCAGTATTTATTCATGTAATAACCATAACATGACTCTTTGGAAAGTATCATAAAGGCTCCAGATATGGTACATATGGATTCCATAGGCTAGGGAAGAGATAGGAAGCATGCATCAACCTTTTTCCCACTGAGGATTGGGGGAGGGGCATTTTCATGCATTTACATCTGGATTGATCAAAGTGATGTTCTACATTATATTCATTGCAGTTTAGGGCCCTGGATGGCTAGTCTAGTGTCACAGAACCAATTTACTTATGCAAATGACTAAATATGAAATAATTGGAATCTTACAATTCTGTCAAGTGCCTCCCAATTGAAGGCGATAGCA
Organism: Delphinus delphis; assembly: GCF_949987515.2. Lineage (NCBI taxonomy): Eukaryota > Metazoa > Chordata > Mammalia > Artiodactyla > Delphinidae > Delphinus > Delphinus delphis. Next base: position 27,132,385 of record NC_082684.1, on the reverse strand, counting down.
GTCTTTTCCCGTAAGCCCCATGTGGGGTAGCATTTGGATACTTCCCTTCCCACTCTGAAAAGTGGAGCAGTCTTCCTGACAAGTGGCCCTGGTCAGTCCCTCCCTGGAGCAGGGGTGAGCACCAGATGCCCAGGGAGATGGGGAGGGGCACATGCAGTGACTTGAGATGAACTTGTTGCCTATGCTTGTGCACCAGGGAGAGGACAGCTGAGGCCCAAGGCTACACAGCACACAGGAGCTGTGTTTTTAGGACCGAAGTCAGCAGTACTGCTCCCAAGTTGCCTGAGGGGAGACCTGTCACAAGGGCTGCCAAAGACTGCAAAGTACGGGCTCCGATCCCCACCTCATCCAGAGCCTGCTTCCAGCTCCCCTGCAGGCCTTCAGCTTTCCTTGACTAGCTTGAGTTTTATTTTTGTGATTGAAAACCAGGAGTGGTTCTAGAATGGGTTCTTAGTGTGTCCTGTGAAGGCTTTGACTTTTAGCCCTTTCCAGTTTCTAGTTTGGCAGAGGTGCAAATTTTCCTATGCCTGGAGCTGGTTCTTTCTGGCAACCAGGGGTAGGATTGTAAAGGAGGAGGGTCAGGAAGGAACTGACAGGCCCACAGAAGTATCCTTTAAATGTCACCAGCCAAAAAACACAGCATCCTATGGAATATTCCTTTGTCTCTCTGGATTATCACTTAGTGCAGAGGTCTTGAAACTAGAAGTTTCTGTCTAATCTCCTGTCAAATTCTGGTGTCTCTACAAGTGCTGGTCTGGGGTCTGCCTGAACCCCCTCTATTGCTGGGGAATTCAATGGAAACATTTATATTTTTTATAAAGTCTGTTTTAGTTGTACAAGCAAACCAAAGACACTTTAATGATATAAAAATTCAAACAAGATATGAGGCTAGATTTGTCTGAAACTACCATCTCCTCCAATCCTAGTCATCTCTCTAGAAGTAACTACTCATAACAGTTCATTAGTACTTTTTTTTAATAAATTTATTTACTTATTATTTTTGGCTGCTTTGGGTCTTTGTTGCTGCACACGGGCTTTCTCTAGTTGCGGTGAGCGGGGGCTACTCTTCGTTGTGGTGCACAGGCTTCTTATTGTGGTGGCTTCTCTTGTTGCGGAGCATGGGCTCTAGGTGCATAGGCTTCAGTGGTTGTGGCACGTGGGCTCAGTAGTTGTGGCTCGCTGGTTGTAGAGTGCAGGCTCAGTAGTTGTGGCGCACGGACTTAGTTGCTCCACGGCATGTGGGATCTTCCCAGACCAGGGATCGAACCCGTGTCCCCTGCATTGGCAGGCGGATTCTTAACCACTGCGCCACCAGGGAAGTCCCTCATTGGTATCTTTTACCAACAGTAGATATATAACATATTTTTACACGATAGATATACTTACAGAAATATATATATGTAGTTGTCCCTCAGTATCCAAGGGGGATTGGTTCCAGGACACCCCTGGATACAAAAATCGTCAATGCTCAAAATGGTGTGGTATTTGCATATAACCTACACACATCCTCCCGTATACTTTAAATCATCTCTGGATTACTTATGATACTTAATACAACTTAAATGTGAATAGTTGTAAATACATTGTAAGTGCTATATAAAGAGTTGCCGGAGTGTAGCAAATTAAAGGTTAGCTTTTTGAGATTTTTTTTTTCAAATATTTTCAATCTGTGGTTGGTTGAATCTACAGATACAGAACCCATGGATATGGAGGGAGGATTATATGTGTGTGTATTTATATGTGTGTACCCATATATACATATATACATACACACAACCTCCCCGCTCTGCGATGTTTCCTAAACAGTTCATCTTTAGGAAATTTGCAGCTCCATCCTCTGATCCAGATTCCATCTTCTGGGGCCACACTGCAGAACCACGTATGGACAGCCCACATGTCTTGCCCAGCCCTCTTGTTGTATGGATGGGAAAACACACACACACACACACACACACACACACACACACCCCACACCATTTAATGTGGCTTTTGTGCTGGGTGCTGTGCTAAGCACAGTTGTCTTACTTTATCCTCAGAACACCCCCATGAGGTAGGTGGTGGTATTATTCTCGCTAGCAGATGAGGAGGCAAGTTCAGAAAGGCTAACTCACCTGCTCATGCTTACACAGCTAGTAAGTAGCCAGCAGAATTTGAACCCAGGTGAGTCTGACCGCGGGGTCACGTTCCTGTACTTTGTGCCTCGCCACCTTCTGTTTTGTGCCCTGGAGCCCTGGCAGAGGGCCTTTGCACTGGGTGGAGCCTCGGCGGGTGTTCCCGAGGGCCGTCTTGTTCCCTTGTGGGCAGCGCAGCAGGGGGTTAATGCCTGACCTCAGCCTCTCAGCCTCCCCAGCCAGCTGCCTGCAGAGCTGGCTCCGGGCAGCCAGCCTCCTGGCCAGAGGGGAAGGTGAGCGTAAAGGACGCAGCCTGCCTGTCGGGACGCAAGCCAAAGCCATGCCAGTCCTGCCGTTAAAAGGCCTAATTAGGCTCATCATTAAGTTCAATTAGGCATTGGAAATGACTGTTGCTTCTAAGCCTGCCGTGCCCTCCAAGAACTGGACCCATTCCCAGGCAGCCAGCTCGGGGGCCAGTTCTCGTTACGGGTTTAGGCCATGATTCCTTCCAAGGCCGAGGGCAGAGTTGTCCGGGAGGCTCTTGGCCCAGAGCCGGGAGCTCCAAGTGCGCGTGGAATGCGGGCGGGCATCTGCCCTGGAGGCCATTCCTGAACCCGTCTCCACTCACCCTCCTTCTTTAGGGCCCCCCCTTCCCCATGCACGTGTTAGGAGTTGGGATATCTGCCTGTGTGCTAGTCCCCCTGCCACCCACCCGCCCTATGACCTTGGCACAGGTCATGTGAACTCTTTGGGTTGAGGTTCCCGAGGGGTTTGAACTAGATGATCTCAAAATTCCCCTTTCAGCCGTAGGATGTCACGATTCTGGTAAATCCCAGATGTTCAAGCCCTGTGTACCCAGGATTTCTTTCCACTGAGCGCTGACTGGGAGAGAGAGGAGGGGAGGTCCAGTGTCACCTGGGGCCGCCAGCTCAGCAGCCTTGGGCTCTATCTCTTCAGCGTTAGAACTGAGTGGTCTCAAAGGCCCCGCACAACTCAGAAAGAGTGTTTGCCCTTCTGAACTGGGCTTTCTAGATGGCCGCTTGAAATGATTCATTTTGGTCCATGAATCGTGGCCTTGAAATGAAACAGTTGACAAACCCTGAGGCGAGGCAGACCTCCCAGGCACAGGGGCCAGTGGAGGAGGCATGGATGTGCCCTGGTGTGTTTGGAGTGCGCAGAGCGGGGGACTGAGTCCTGGGGTTCGCCTGGAGACGTAAAGGAAGTAGATGGACAAGGTAGAGAAGGGCCCGCATGCAGGGCCTTGAATTCCAGGCGTGTGCTTTACAGTGTTGGGAACGAGGACCCACTGACATGTTGACAGGTGTGTGACCAGTGGTGCAAGGGACACATGATCACACCTCTTCTGCACGCCTTTTTGATGTGGCACGATCTTGGGGTATTTGCAGATACAAAACGACATCCATTTCTCTCAGTGTAGAGGCCTCCTCTTAAGTGTTGTCTCAGCTCCACTCTGTACAGTGAGTGAGCTCTTGTCTTTCTAGGCTGGATGGAGTTGTAGAGGGGCCTGCTCAGCTTTTCCCCTGAGTTTGACACCTTTTCTTCTGGCAGATTTTGGTGATGTCACTCACCCGTTGTTGCCTGGGAATTGTTCTCCTCTTGTATCCATTTCAAACCATTGCTTTCTCTTATGAGACTGTATGTGGGCCTTTGTCATGACGCTCATGTCTCGTGGTTGTATGATGGCTGCTGTACCTCCAGGCCTCACTTCTGTTTTCCAGGCAGGAAGAATGGAAGATGACATGGAGGTGGAGGTGAAGGGCTCTTTCTTAGCAAGAATTTGTCTTTTGGAGGCGAGGGGCCAGGATATGCTTTCCAGGGACTGCTGCATCTTTCTCACTGATCAGAAATATGGTGTATGCTCACCCCTCAGTGCGCAAGAGGCTAGGGAATGGAATATTTTTAGCTGGGCTCATTGCCGTCCCAAGCAAAATCAGGGTTTGAATCGAGAGGAAGGGGACATGACTTCTGGGTAGGTACCACGTTGCTTTTTCTGTGGTCGACCCCATCAGGATGAGCTGCAGAAATCACTGGACAAGACTGTCCTGCTGAGACCGTCGTGTGATGTAGAGGGTCAGGTGTGCTAAGGAACATAAAAAACAGTCTCACCTAATTCTGGAAGCTTCTCAGATGTGAGGAATCCTTTGGAAAGGACTTGAAAGCCAGAAAAAGTTGCTTTTTAGACAGGGATAAACAAAAGTGGCTGAAGTGAACGAAGGGAACCAGGAGGCAGAAAAAGGAAAAGCAGGAGATGGATAGCACAAGAGGGGTGCACAATGAGAGAGCTGGGAGGTAAGCCTGGAGGCTAAGTTAATGTTGTCGTGGAAGGCTGTGGACAGCTGCCGCAGAGGCTCTGTGAGCCGGCCCAAATAGTTCTTATTTGGGGAAGGGGTGTGTAGATGGGCGGCCAGGTTGGGAGGATACGTCTCCAGGGTAGGCTGCCGGGCATGTTGGCTGAGGGGTCCAGACAGGTTCAGCCAGAGGCAGCAAGTATGTGGGAAGCAGGGGAACGTCAGGGGTCTAGAGGCAAAAAGTAGGAAGCACTGGCTGGGCACACCTGGCCAGCACCCACCTCTGGGCAGGGGTTCAGTTACAGGACTGAGGAGGAGAAAGACAGCATCTTGAGCAAGGATTAGCGGCACAGGGAGTAGAGACTGGAGAGAGAATAATAATGATGATGGCAGCAGCAGTGACTGTTCACACGTCCTGTGTGCCAAGTGCTGTGCTTGTGTGAAATAACTTATTTGATTCTAACAACCCTGTGAAGCAAAATGTGGTGTCATCGCCAGTTTTGCGGAGTTTAAGTGACTTGCCCCAGGGCACAGAGCCAGTCAACGGTGACCCTCTGATCTGAGCCCTCTGACTCCAGAGCCCGTAGTCAGAGCCAGCTGAGCCCGGACCTTAAGTCCTCCTGGACCTGGAGAAGAGAGGGCTGAGTTCTCGGGTGCCCTCTTGGGAGGTTTGCAGGCTCAGCAGGTCTGAACAGATACCCTCTTTGCAACTGCTTAGAGGGAAAGGAAGTAGAAAGGAGTCATAGTAAGGAGGAAGGAAGCAGCTGGGGAGGTTATGAGTGGGTGAACTGTCTAGGAGAGGAGAGTGAAGGGGAGGTAGAGGTTCTCCATGAAGCTGGGAGAGTGGTGGCCCGTTTTGACAGCACCTAAGAAAAGAGAAGAGAGGACCGAGGAGGAAAATGTCTTAAATTCTTTAGTAGGAAGAGAGTTTGCGTTAACTTTGTTGTCTCTAGAAATGACTGAATAGGGAAAAGGGTTTTTGCCCCCTTCCTTTCCCTCCTCCTTCCTTCCTCCCCTTTCCTCTTTGGTGTGTCTCCCCCGCCGTGCTGACTTTGGGATCTCCATACCAGCACATTACAGGGATTGAAATGTTAGGGCTGGATAAACCAGCTGTGGGAAAAGGGGTGGCTGGGAAGTATCAGAATAGGAAATGGTATTAATAGGAACAGATGAGGATGGGGGCCAGGATCGGGAGAGGCAGGGTCAGTGTCATTCCCAGAGCCGGGGAGGGACCTGAGAGGTCATGGAGCGTGGCCCCTTCGGTTTAGAGGTGGAGAAGATGAGGGGTGGGCCTTTGAGCGGCTCAGGTATAGAATCGTAAGAGTTAGAAAAGCCCTCAGATGTCACCTTGCCCCCCCCACCCAAGGTCACACAGCTAATTAGTGTAATAGAATGTGCCTCTCTTTCTGCAGCCATGCCATCCTGAAACCTTGAGAGCTGCATGCATTTATCTGAAGTTCATGAAAAGGCCGTGCACTGCACTATTTGTGCAACAGCGAGTCTGTGAGAATAAAACTCTCTTTACTGCAATCCTCTGGGACTCTCGCAGAAATGAGATGTTGATCATATGAAGCAATCTCAGTGAACAAAAAAACTTTCAGGGAAAGTTGTGTCCCCTGAGCTAGCCAGTCTGCTGAGGGGGACACGCGGCTTCGCAGAGTGAGCGGCTAAAAGCCAGCAGGGAGTGACTAGGGACGCCAGCCAGCCATTGGTGAAAATTCTCCCGACATAAACGATCTCCTTGTTCTTCCTTTGATGGATTCAGTCTCTCAAAAATAAAATGCATCTGTGAACATCATACCTGCCTCTTCCCTTTTCTTTTTAGCCCTTTACTGAGAAGTAACTGAAAGCAGTTTTAATTGTAGAGGCCGCAGCCCAGGCGGACATGGGTATAAATATGCGCAGGAGATAGAGCCCCACTCATAAAATCGAGGTTTTTTCTGGTCTCGTGGGGCTGCCGGTGACTTTACTTTTTGTCCCATCTACCATCCCCACGGCTGGTTACCGGGGGCTGTGCAGGTTTCTCCTGGTTTCACAGTGGTCACTGCATAAGAGGCCGTGTTTAGCAGTGCCAGGGTGTCCTTGGTTCATCCATACCGGGGAGTCCCCAGGAGGCAGCCCCACATGATGCCCTGCCCGGCCCTGGGGGCCTCGCTCTCCGGCAGCTGGAGGGGGGCCCCTCTAACGGCAGGCACCACCTGCCCTTCGAGCAGCTTATTACTTGGGTCAGTCTCAGTGTAATCGTGGGCTTTTGGGGGACCACAGGCTGTAAAAGGGCAGAGAAAACAATGGGTTAGTGACTGGAGAGAAATCTTTACAGGTTCCTTTATTACAGTGAAGAAAATTCTCTCCAGGAGAAGTAAAAGACCCAACCCATTCAGTGTAAATCCACTATACTTCAGTCTTTTTAAAATGGACTGAAATAAAGGTTTTCAGAAACGCTGATAAAAATTTGCCCCCTGACTTTTGGAGCCATGATTTCGCTTGTTTTGGTCACCACATCCTACGTCATTTCACTCTCCATCCTTATGGCCACATTTCCCAGAGACCGGCCGTGAGTCACAAAGTTACTGTCTCTCCCATCAGCTTTCAGCCCCTCGGATCATGTCAACGGGAAAGTCTCAGTTTGCACCTAGTCTTTCCTTAACACCTTTGTAACCTTGCTAATCTACCTTTTTAACCAAGAGAGAATATGCTCAGACTTCTGGCAAATAGCAATATGTGGCTATAATAAAATAAAATTTGTGTTTTATTTAAATTCTATTGTTTTTTATAATTACCTTCTATATGGCTGGTGATGCTAAATTTCCACTGAGAATATAAAGTTTTCTTTTAAATAAATTTATTACAGTAAAAGTAAGGAATCACCTTAAAGAAATATAATCAACTTAAAGAAAATATAAAGTAGATGCAGAAAGTACACAGCTACAGCAAAATTCATGCAGGTAGAGTTTGAAAATCGCAGACGTTTGGGAAACACTGTCTGATAGCACTTCTTCCCAGAGGCTTTTCCTCCCCATCCTTCCCCAGCAGGAGGGATAACAGAACTCCTTCCACTTAACCCTCCGTGCTGGCTTTTATATCACAGGATATGCGGTGAGTTACCTATCGTTCATTGCGTCCTCTCTAAATTGCCGTAGTAACTTGAAGGGAAAAAAAGGAACCCAGTGAAAATTTCTAGCCCCGTAGTTCCCTCCTGGTCCCAGACCAATGTCAGCGTCTGTGTTTTTGGAGTTGATACCAATGTGTAAGAGCATCTTGTTCCAGTCTGGCTGCGCACCCAGCCAGCTCCGATTCCCTTCTCATTTTCAGCCACCACCTCATCTGTATTTCAGCCACACACAGCACACTTGGGCCTTTCTTGCCTCCCATCTTTATTCAGGTTGTTTTCTCTAGCTGGACATCCTTCCTGTAGCTTTTCTGCCAGTTGCAAGCCTGCTCAGTTTTTCAGTTGGCACGTCTTCTAGGAGGTCTCCCCAGATTCCCCCAACCGGAAGGGTCCGTTCTCTCTCTCTTTTTTTTTTTGTAATTTTTTAAAATTAATTAATTAATTTATTTATTTATTTTTGGCTGTGTTGGGTCTTCGTTTCTGTGCGAGGGCTTTCTCTAGTTGCGGCGAGCGGGGGCCAGTCTTCATCGTGGTGTGCGGGCCTCAAGCGGGGGCCACTCTTCATTGTGGTGCACGGGCCTCTCACTGTCGCGGCCACTCTTGTTGCGGAGCCCAGGCTCCAGACGCACAGGCTCAGTAGTTGTGGCTCACGGGCCTAATTGCTCTGCGGCATGTGGGATCTTCCCAGACCAGAACTCGAACCCATGTCCCCTGCCTTGGCAGGCAGATCCTCAACCACTGCGCCACCAGGGAAGTCCGGGTCAGTTCTCTCTTTAGTGCTACCATGATATTTTGCTATAACCTCTCTTGTCTTGTTAAGAGTAGGGCATAATAGAACCAGCAATAGATGAGGGATTGTTGGTTTCTAGTTCCAGCTCTGTGTCCAGCTAGCTTTGGGGCTGTAGCGAGGTCGCTTCGGCACCTCTTCGTCTCTGTTTCCTCACCTGGAAGATGAACAGGGGGGATGGTGGCAGTAGTCTTTCAGTCACTGCAGTATGTGAGTCTTCTTGAGGCATTACTGTTATCTCTACAGTGTTCCTTTCTCCAGCCAGATTGTAAAATCCTGAGCAAAAGGTCCCAAATCCCAACACCTCCCGTTTGTGCCTAATAGGTAATTAGTTACCCAATAAGGTTTCTGAATAAAATAATGTTCATTTGAGATACCTAACATCTAGAGATCTAAACTTTACCACTTTTTAGTTTATTCATAGCAGAAATATACATACATTATTATATATTCCCATAATTATTTTTAGCCACTAAAACTGTTTCTATACGTTTCGACCCTTTTTCCTCCTGATAAATGCTTCTTTAGAGTTTGAATTGGAATAGAGATGTTATTTTGAATCTGACCAGCAGGGGGCAAACTTCACCCAGGAATTGCCATGTAAATCACTATCGCTTCAGTTTGATAGGGCTTGGGAGTCTACAGATAGGATTTGGAAGTTGGTTTTCATCTTTCTACTAGACACCTTGTTGTTGATAATGCCAGCAGGAGCTAACTGTGCTCTAATATGACCTAAAACCCAAAAGTGCCAAAATTGGGGTGCTGGGGAGTTCTTGTTTGTCTTTAAAAGAAGGGAGAAGGTACAATACCTGCAAATACATCTGGACACTAAACATGAATGGCAAGAATTAGGAACTGAGGGGGAAAAGAGTGGGGACTTCAGCTCTCAGGAGAGATTTCAATGAGGAGAAATCTATTGGCCAAAGAAAACGTCAGTTTATGAAAAATATCTGGTTTTTAATCAGTATTATAGTTGGGGAACATCTTAGAGCAGGGGGTCCCCAGTTAAGCAGTCCACTGCCTGATGCTGAATGAACCTTGTAGCCATGATGACAACGGCAGACTTCTCCTCTGCTCAGATTTGGGTTTCCGCTGTGAAGGTCACACAATTTATAAAGGTGAAGGTCACAATTGTGACCCACACAATTTGGTGGGTCACACAATTTATAAAGTAGAGCCTTGGTGTTCGATGCAGTGCTAGTGATGTGTTATATGATCTAGGACAGATGACCTCCCCTCTCCCAGGCCTTTGTAAAACTGACCTCAATGAGGTTTGGATGCACTTGTGAGATTTTTATTGGACATTTAAGAATTATGAGGGTAGAAAACGTCTCAAGAAAATGGTATTTTGACTGCTTTTCTTCCAGAGGAGTGATATGTTTTGAAAATATAAGGTAGCTTTGGCTTCACTTTAGCTGGTCTCTCATTTCTGCACTTCCCCTTGCTAAGTGTTTATGAATTTGGCCCCTGGCTGCAGAGTTTCTTCTTTCTGTCATGGGAGCCCTGTAAGCTCCTTACTGTGGCTTTAGCTCTTCCCTCATGGGCAACAAGTTGCGCTAGTAACCATTGGTCCGAACCCTTCACATCACTCTCTGGTTAGAGGCCGTGGCCCAGGCAGGATGGTCCAGCAGGGGGCCTTCCACTAGGACATCAGGGCTCTGGATGCCCGGCACTTTGCTCTATTTTAAGCCTGTGCTGTCTTGCAGCAGGGAGGTGAGTCTAGGGCCCAATATGTGCTGTGGATATTAAGAGACTTCAAGGACACTTCCCCCCATTTATCCCAGTTATGTCCCCTGCTAAAATAGGTTAACGGTATCTAATTAACCACTGAACATTGCCATGCTGCATAAAGATAGCATCCTGGCTGTTCTTTGAGCCATGGTACTTTATCTCCATTTAGATCTCTGCAGTATTCCATTAAACTCGAGAGCAACATTTTAACCAAGATGATGTCTACATTAGGGCCGCCTTTCACCCTTCAGCACGTGACCCGTGTAGGCAGCAGCTGAGGCCTTCTGTCTGATGCAGCAGGGCGGGCAGAGGAGACTGGCTCTGCAGGCGGGGAGGGTCCTTACATTACGGTCCTTCTCTGCCACTGAGCCCCAGAGTAAAACCGAGGATCCGGGATTGGGCAGTGGTTCTGCGTGGCTGCAGGCGCGGGATGTGCCAGCGCCGTCAAGCTTGTCCTTCACTGACCAAATCATGCCCAGTGCACGTCAGCGTGGTCTGTAAATGTCAAAGGAAGGGAAGTGCATCTGAGCAAAAGAAGTTAGAAAAAGCGAGTGCCTGGAGGAAACGGTGACCTGGCTAGGTGGGTTCTCCTTTCTCCCATGACGCGAGCTGTCGTGTTGTAAATTAACCAACGTTAACTACCACGTGGTCAGGCTGACAAAGCTACAGTGCTGCTGTAAGTTGAAAGTATGTCATCTCATCATGGAAAATGTTAATTGAATTTGAAGCAGAGTCTGTAGAATGAGCCTTTCCCCTGGTGTAGAACTGCCTGCATGCCTGTATCATGTAGGGTTTAAGAAGTGGGCCTTGTATACTGGCCCGACCCCTTTCTAGGTGGGTGACCTTGGGCAAGTTACTTTACTTCTCTGAGCCCCAGTCACCTCATCTGTAGAAGGGAGCACGTTTAAACAAGATAATGTGATCATTAAATAAGGTAACATATAATACTATATATAATAGTGTTATATAATAGTAACATATAAACAAGATAATATAATAACAATGCTTGGCACCCAACAAACTCAGTAAGTGTTAACTGTTATCATCAGTCATCAGTCCTCCTGTGACAAGCCATGGGGGCGGGGGCCTGGGAATGGACTCTCCCCTGAGAATCGAGGGTGGATGTGTGGAGCCCAGGCCGAGTCACCTAGTGTGGATTGTAGAGAAGCGGGGTGAACACCAGGAGGGGACTGGTTGAGTGCAGAACTGAAGGACTGGGCTTTAAAGGAAGGTGAGGATAGTGAGACAATGCCCTTACCCTTGAAGTCTCCACCTGTTTAAAGAACAGACGGCTTCACGTGAGGCTGAGAGATCTTAGAAACTTGGAAAGCACCACACAGAGAGGGCCGTGGTTCCCCTCTTGTCAAGTCACTGACCAGGTCCGGCACATCCCTTGCTGCAAAGCAGGAGGCCAGGATGCCCTTACTCCTGACACCCCGTGTCCACAAGGTGGGAGGTGAGGGCGGACGCTTACTCTCAGTGTCCGAAGTTAAAGCTTTGTTCTTCAAAATGGCCAAAGTAATCAGCAAGTGATGGAGTAGCTCTTGAAAAGAAACCTGGCATTTAATTAACTTTTCAAAGTGCTGGTTCAGCAACCTCTATGTTTTACATTTTGAATATTGAACAAGCATCTCTAATCAGATCTGAATTGCTTCTGGGCCTCCCCCGGTGGACGGCACCTGCTGAGCTTTTACGAGCAACACAGGATCCTGAGTTTCAGGAGGGCCAACTCAGAGTCACTCGGAATGGAGCCTTCAGTCTGTGAGGCCGTTTCCTTCTTCCCCTCAGCCTGTAGGTCAAGTCAGAGTTCGTGAACGCTTCTGCAGGAAGAAAGTAGGCAACTCGGAAGGACAAGGCAGCAAGGCTTACATTCTGCTGCTTAGCGACAGAGAGTTCAGTCTACTCTCTGAGATGAGGTTTCGGGCAGTGGTTCTCACATACGTGACTGGGCTTCATTTCTAGAAATTACTACCTCAGGGGGCCTGTGATGCAGCCTAGCACACGGGTGCTGCAGAAGCTTCCCAGGTGTGATTCTCTTGTGCACCACTGGTTAAGAACTCCTGGTGTAAAGGATTCTCTCCAGCTTTCAATTAGCTATCTGTTGCCTCCTGTAAGTATGGAAGACCTGTGAGCACAGTAAATCCAACCAGATGGCGGGGTGCCCGGAGGACATCTAAAAATCAGCGGGTATCTGCTTTTGAAAGGGCTTGGGGCAGTGGGTTTGGGAGATAAGGATTCTCGTTTCAGCATCGTCACTAACCAGCTCTGTGGACAAAGCACACAGAGCTTTGGTGGGTTGGTGCCCACTGTCCCAATCTATCGGTGCATATAAAACGGTGCTCCTGAAGCCTGCTTTGCCTCTCTTCCAGAGCTAATGTTGATAGACATGAAAGTCTCTCCAGGCTCCCCAAAAGTGCTCTATCTCTGTACATTGGTCTCGCCAGTATTAGAATTGTCAGGTTCCCAAACCCTCTAACGGCCACTTCTGGGGAAACAGTCACGTGGGCCACGGCGGGCAGTAAGAGACCAGAAGCCCAGGGTGGAGCTGGCAGTCCTCCTGCCATAGGTCTGGGCCAGCTCACACCGTTTCCCCGGAAGTGTGTGATGACCCAGAACCTGCAGTCCTCTCCCTCAGCCTCCACCGACCTACACAGTCTGTGGGAGGCGGGGCTTTAGCCCACATCCTTCTTGGGTTACCTACCCTGCTGGGCAATGATAGACCACCAGGTTTTCATTATTTTTTAACCTGTCACCAGCAATTTAAAAATGCGCTCTGCATCGTGACTGGGTATTTCTGTATATAAAACTGAAAAAAATTTTATGTAACATTTATCCTTACTATTTGCAGTACACTCTCTTCACTGTTCTTTGCTATTGGAAAAAAAAAAGACAAAAAATAAAGGCTGGTGGTGATCCTCTAAATTGATTTCATGGCTCACTAATTGTTCATGACCTGTGGTTTGAAAATCCTTATGCTAGGTTCCATGTCACTGCATGGTCTGAGGTGCGTTTGGGGACTAGACAGGTAAAGTATAAATCTGTGGAGTGGGGGATTATTTCAAATAGCACGTTAAATTATATCACTGAGATACATAGACAAGTTATTTGCATATTCACACTTCTATAAAGAAATGTACACTCTGCCTCTTCTCCTAAAGCATGCTTCCCACTTCCTTTTGCTTTCTCACTTTTGGTAGCGGCAGAGCTACAGGAAATACTTCACTAGGCTCTTAACTTCTGTAAGAAAAGCAGCAGTGCAGGTTCAGCGGTAAAGAACTAGTAGGGACCCCCAGGTGCCAGGGAGGGTGGGAGCTCAGGCTTGGAGGGGGTGGGGCACAGCCCAGCTTCCCTGAGTTTTTCCTCGTGGGAATGCAGGCCCAGTGTGGCCAGGGTTTGTATCTGAAGAATTCAGAAATCCGGACTTTTTTGTACAAAATCTCCCAATCTGGACAACACATTAATGTTAAAACAGAAAAAAAATTAAACCAAACCAAAATAAGCAGCGGTGTGGTGCCGCCCAAACTTATCTGCAAGCTAGGGACAGCCCAGAAGTGGCCAACTGCTTCAAAGGCAGTGTTTCCTGCTGTTTCTCCAGGGCCCCGCCCAAGTTCCCACTAGGCTTTCCATCTGCCGAGCAGAAGGCTCTCCCAGAACCTGCTCTTTCTAGCAGAGAGATTGAGAGACAGACGGACAGGCAGACAGACAGACAGAACGCCCCGTGGGGCATCCGTGCCCTCCATCCTTGAGGGCTGTCTCTTGTTCTTGCTCCTTCCCTGCTGCGGGAGGACCCTGGGCCCCCCCAGGGTGACAGGGAGCAGGCTGTGGGCTCAGCGGCAATTATGCTGAAGATGGACCTCAGCCCCTGTTCGGATGATGAGTAGATAAATGGCAATTCATCAGCCTTCCCCCGGAAGAGTAGTGTTGTCATTATTGTTTCCTTCAGACAGAATCACCGCTCCTTTTGCCCCGGCACGTGGCTTAGGAAGGAAGGATTCTGTCCTACCTGCCGAGGGTGGTCAGAGAGGGAGCTGCCCCTTCTGCGCAACAGGAAGGCGCCGGCCTAGGCTGCCCAGCCTCTTGAATCCCGTTATTCTTCTGTGACCCCCGTTTCCATCCAAGCTCTTCTGCTGCTAGTGACATAGGACTGGCTCATTCGGACAGTGGGTTCGGAGTTCAGCCTCACCAGGACAGTTAGAGGCAGTGGTCCCTGGGAACTCAAGCCAGGAGCAGAGCCTCCCCTCCACACAGACAGAAGGCAGCCGTGCTGGCGGCGGGGGCCAGGGCGGGGGCTGTGTTCAGGATTCCTTTGACTTTGACTTAGAACAGGTCATAAACCTGGGTCATCTGCCATCACCACGGTGGGGATGCCCTGGGTACCCGATGCAGTTTACCTTTGTGCCCCACCTGCTGCCCTGAAGGTCCCACTCGCCCCCCTACCCCTAGTTGCTCCGTCTCTTCAGTTGGCCCTTTAAGAGTTGAAAACTGCAGCCTAGGAGGTCCCCTCAGAGTTGTTCCATACTGTTCTTCCAACTTTACCTACCTGCTCACTTCCCCCTCCCTGACTTCAGCCAAAATTAATCCTTTCTACCCTCCTTCCTTCCTGCCTGCCTTCCCTCCTTCCCACCTTCCTTCCCTCCTTCTAGCCTTCCTTCCCACCTTCCTTCCCTCCTTCCCACCTTCCTACCCTCCTTCCCTCCCTCCTTCCTTCCTTCCCTCCCTCCTTCCTTCCTTCCCTCCCTCCTTCCTTCCTTCCCTCCTTCCTTCCTTCCCTCCCTCCCTCCTTCCCTTCTTTTACTCTGTCTCTCTCTTTCTTAACAGCGCAGTTATAGTCTATTTCATGGGAAGTAGTCTATTTAGACTTAGGTTTATGATTCTACTCTTTGGGGATTATTTGCCTTTTGAGGAAGGTGCTGGTTGGCCCCCATGCAGCTCTTACTGGGAGGCCTTCTCGGCCTCCTGCTGGCCATTATGACGCTGCCACCACCCTTTGCCCTCGATCGTCATGGTGATTGATTTCTGACTTAAAAGAATTCATAGAAAACGAATACTCTGTTATCACAGAAATTTTCACACATACGGGAAAGTTATGTCCGTGTAACCCACACCCAACTTTAAAAATCTTCAGCGTTTAGCAGATCTCATTTAGAAGACTTAAGATCAGTGTTTCTCAGAGTATCAGTAGTGACCCTCTTGGATTAGAATTACTGGGAATTTGTTTAAGATGCATATTCCTGGGCTCCCCCCCGCCCAAGACCAACTGATCCAGAAATCTCTCGTTGCTGGGTCCAGCAATCTCCACGTCTGACAAGCTTCCCAGATGGTTCTTAACACACGTTCAGCTTGGGGAACCAGGACCTCACATAGCGACTGTGCAAACAGACTTCCTGCTCGTGGAATGTCTTACTTGCCCACCATCACTCACAGGGCCTTCCAGTCCTTCAGGTGGAGGAGACAGAAAGTCAGGCCTGAACTGAGCGGCTAGTTCGTCCCCTTTTGCTCACGGGAAGATACACATGTTAGCACAGCAGCTTCAGATAAGACCCAAGGCCTCAGTCCTGAGGAAGTGCTCTGTAAATTGGTCAGTTAACTGTTGAAAGGAAGGCACCATGTCATCTATACCCTTTTGCGTTTTGAGCTTCTCACTCAACTTGCACTTAAGCTCAACAACTTAATTTGGAGTCATGCTGAAATAAGGCCATAGGAAGGCATTACTGTAATTTTCTTACGCTGGTTGTGGGCCTTGGTCTATAAAGAGGAATCTAGACAAATAAAGTACTTGGGTTATGCTAATTTGCTCCCACTTTTGAAACCCCCTCCAGCAGGCCATGTCAGCGCAGGAGACTAGAGGGTTCTCATAAACCTTGTCTCTCTTTTTTTCAGGTCAGGAAGGAGGGCTTCTGAAGAGATAGAAGAGTATGTTTCCAGTATTCTTACAACATCCTGTGGTGACCATAGTCAACAGTGCAGTCTGGGTGGTCCTCATCTGTTCAGCCTTTATTGAACACAGCATTCAAAGACAGACAGCAGGAAGTTGGCCACGGGCTGGGGCTGGAGTTAGGAACACTAGTCAAGGGTTCGGTTAATGCGGCTTCCTCAGCTGAAGGGCTGGACTCTGGCATTGATGCTCATGTCGTATCTCCCGCTGCGTGGTTTTTAGAATTGTATGTTCAGGTATCAAGAGTACTGACCCATGGGTTCTGCTTTACTGATGCAGATGGGCAGAAACAACTCCAGCCTTCTAAACCTAGCCCCTTCTCCTAAGACTTATATCAAAAAGAAAGAAGGAAGGTTTCTGGGTAAAGACGGAATGGGAAGGTAGGGCCATGGATCTCATAGCTGCGGGGTGGATGGAGCATCCCGTCCTGGTCGGGGTGACGCTGCCTGTGGGACGTAGCACCCCATGGCTCGTGTGGCCGTACGTGGCAGACCAGCTGCCAAATCAAGTCTGACCAAGTTGGTGGAGGGAGTGGGTCCAGAAGCATTTTCATCTGGGAGAAAGAATGGAAGCAATGACAATATAGGGTTTTCACTTTCTGCTTTCCTTTCCTTCTTTTTGGGGGCAGTCACCGCCTCAGACAGCAGAGCCTGGATGGATCAGATGATGGAGGAGGTAAGATGTCCTTGGGGAAGTCAGAAGGGCTTCCAGAGACGTCCCAGAGCATTTCCTGAGCTGCAGTTAAGGCGCCATTTGCTGCAGGCTTACTGGAAACATCCCCTGTGGCCTCATGCTAGCCTTTTGTTTTGCATCTCTGCGCCTTGCTAAGTGCTACTGCCCCTGCCTAGAATACCCCACCTTCTTCTTTATCCACTAATCCTCTTTGTCCTTCAAAACTCAGCTGGAAGCATCACCTCCTCTGAAATGTCTTCCCTTCCATCCCAGCCTTTCTCTGAGTCTGATGTTCTTTCTCTGTACCGGCAACCTCCTGGGCAAACTTCCATCGTAACACACCACCATGGCAACAATAGCTAATACTTATCAGGTGTTTATTATATCTCAGGCACTGTCCCACCACTTTATAGATGTTAAAGCGTTTCATTTCACAACAACCCTATGAGGCAGTACTATTATTATCCCCATTTTATAGTTAAGGAGACTAAAGTACAGAGAAGTTAAGTTGCCCATGGTCACAGAGCTAAGTGATTATCACACTTCAATTCTTTATTGGCTTGATTGTTCTTCCAACCAGGCTCTAAGCTCCTTGATAGTGGACACTGTGTCTTAGTTATCTTTGCATCTCCCATGCACGACACACAGTAGCCAGTTAAAGGCTGACATTGTAAATGAGGGAGAAACAGCACTTACATGTCCAGCAGCCATGTCACAGCTGAAACCTGTGTTCAGAAACTCAAGAGAAAAGGTAAAGTTTGTGTGTACTTTTACAAGAAACCTACTAGAGTGGAGGTTATCTTCAAGACCTAAATGATCAAAGCCTCTTTTTGAACCCACATATTTACCATTTCCACACTATTCCTTTGTGCAGAATTCAGTTTCCATCTTGTATCATTTCCCTTGTGCCTGAAGCGCTTCATTTAACATCTTTTTTGTAGAGCAGGTCCTCTGGCAACAAATTGTCTCAGCCTTGTTTGTCGGAAAATGTCTTTACTTTTCACCAGATACAGAAGTCTGGGCTGGCAACTCTGTTTTTCCTTTGAGCATTTTAAATACTTAGTTCATTGTCCGCTAGCTTGCACTGTGTCTGAGGAGAGCTCAGTGGTCCTCCTTATGTTTGTTCCCCTGTATGCAGTATATCTTTTTCTCCTGCTTTTAAGGCTTATTTCTCCTTATTTGTATTCTCAGCAGTTTGGTTGTGATGGGCCTTGTTGTGCTTTACTCTGTGTTTATCCTACTTGAACTTCTTGAGTCTGTGCATTTATGGTTTTCATCAGATACAGATAATTGTAGCCATTGTTTCTTTTCTTTTTTTTAAATTGAAATATAGTTGATGTACAACATTATGCTGGATCAGGTGTACTATGTACTGATTTGACATTTGCATACATTAATGAAATGATCTTCATGATAAATCTATCTGTCCCCATACAAGTTATTACAGTTTTATTGACCATATTCCTTATGCTGTCTGTATATTACTTCCCTGTGGCTTATTTATTTTATAACTGGAAGTTTGTACCTCTTAATCCTCTTTCCCTGTTTCACCTCACCCACCCCTGCTCTGGCAATCACCTGTTTATTCTCTGTATCTGTGAGTCAGTTTTTGTTTTGTGTTTGTTTTGGTGTTTAGATTCTGCACATAAGTGAGATCATGTGGTATTTGTCTTCCTCTGTCTGACTTATTTCACTTAGCATAATACCCTCCGGGTCCATCCATGTTTGCACAAACGGCAAGATTTCCTTTTTTTCATGGCTGAGTAATATTCCACTGTGTATACATATATATATATATATATATATATATATATATATACCGTATCTTTCTTATCCATTCATCTACTGATGAACACCTAGGTGGCTTCTCAAATTCCAGCTGCCTTAGCCCCCTAAACTTTGACCTCTGTCTCCTCAGCTCAGCCAGACCTCCCTCCCCATGCTCCACTTGGGGTTCCCCACCTCTGTGCCAGTGTCCAGGAAGCATCTCAGGCAGAAGCCAGGGTGACTGCAGGGCCCACTTCATTTGTTTCCTTTCCCTTGGGGATCACAGTTCTGTGCTACCTCTTGTCCACTGTGTGAAAACAGTTGTATCTTGTATTTTTTCCAGTTTTCTAATTGTTTATAGCCGGAAGGCAAGTCTGGTAATAGTTATTCTCTCATGGCGAGAAGTGGAGTCCCAAAGCCTTCTATTAAATAACCTTTGCTTGCAACTACAGAGTGGAGGAGAGAATTAAATCTGTGGAACGTGGATGGTTCTCTTGCCTTAGCTGCCTCACAGGATTAGGGCGAGGGTCATACAGGACAATCGTGAAATACTC
Organism: Delphinus delphis; assembly: GCF_949987515.2. Lineage (NCBI taxonomy): Eukaryota > Metazoa > Chordata > Mammalia > Artiodactyla > Delphinidae > Delphinus > Delphinus delphis. The sequence goes on along the minus strand of NC_082684.1, from coordinate 27,113,410 downwards.
TGGGATGGTGGTTAAAATACAGATTCCCAGGCCACCCACAAAACAGAAGCTGGAGTTTGGGGCCCAGGGATCTGCATTAATTTAAGTAAGCTCCCTGGATAAATATTTCGCACATTGAAGTTTGACAACCCTGCTGTAGTGCCTCCAAAGCCAGGATTGAAGACTGGAGGGGGAGTTGTGTGCAAGAGTACTTCTGCCTCATCTCCTTCCAAAGGGGTTTGAAGGTAGAAAGGGAGTCTCTGGAGGTCAGGAATTCAGCCTGCACTCTAGGAGTTAGTAAGAGCTCCTGGGCCCGCTGCTCCCATCGTTCTTCAGCACTTCGCTTTTCCATTATCTCTTATTGACAAGCTCATTTCTTTTTGCCAGATATTCCTCCTTAGCTCTGCTCACTAAATTCCTCTCAGCTGCCAAACTTCTCCACCCACTAATAATTCCCAGCGGCCCTGTTCAACAAGGTATCCTGCACTTCTTTTACCAGAGTCTGCTTTCCCAGATGTGTTCCTAGGATGTCCTCTGTCAGTGCTACACTGGCAGCTGTGATGATCAGTGATTGGTGGCTACTGCCACCCTTTGGGTTGGCCTGTCCTCACAAACGCTCTGTTGCTTCAGCCATTGGTTGCATAGGGCAGCAGGGCAACCACCCAGGAGGATGTTCCCTGGACTCAAGGAGGCAGGTCCCTGCCAGACATGAACAGAGCTGTTTGGTGCTTAAGGCGCAGTGTGCTTGGAAATTGTGATGCTGATGAATCTGAGGTGCTCGTTCAATTCATGGTCTACAGAAGGTCTGTTCAACTGGGACTTTTCTCCACACCTCTCCCCACCCCACCTTGGACCTCTTTCCAGCTCCCCTCCAAGGACCTCTGAAATCCCACCTTCTCCATTTTTTTTCAGTGTGTGAACATGCTCCATTTCAAGGAGTACCTGTTAAATATTACAGCAAAACCCTCTGAATACTGAAGTTTACACACATCACAAATGCATTATTAGAAGGTTGTGCTGGCCGCCATTGTGACATCATCACGTTAGAATCAAATTGTTGCAGGGGTTTTTTTTGTAAATTTATTTATTTATTTGTTTATTTTTGGCTGTGTTGCGTCTTCATTGCTACGCACGGACTTTCTCTAGTTGTGGCGAGCAGCGACTGCTCTTCGTTGCGGTGCTTGGGCTTCTCATCGCTGTGGCTTCTCTTGTTGCGGAGCACAGGCTCTAGGTGCGCGGACTTCAGTAGTTGCAGCACGTGTGCTCAGTAGCTGTGGCCTGCGGGCTCTAGAGCGCAGGCTCCGTAGTTGTGGCGCACGGGCTTAGTTGCTCTGCGGCATGTGGGATCTTCCCAGACCAGGGATCAAACCCGTGTCCCTTGCATTGGCAGGAGGATTCTTAACCACTGCGCCACCAGGGAAGTCCCAAATTGATGCAGTTTTAAGCAACTCTATAGGCCACCTTGTCCAAACCTGCCATTTGACGTGTTAAGAGATTGAGCTTTACAGATTATTATACAGAATCTCAGGACTCAAAGGGAAGCTCTGATCTTCTGACTCTCAAGGGAACAAACACTCCGCTGTCATACTGTGGTGTCCACCAGCATCACTGCCATCACCAGTATTACCAAACGTTTACCGCGTTGTGTAGTACTTCTTTTTTCTCATTTAATTCACAAAACAAATCTATGGGAAAGTTCCTTTAAATCAGTTTTATTGAGTTCTAATTTGCATACAGTAGACTGCATCCATTCAAAGTACACAGTGTGAATTTTTATACATGTATATACCCAGTTAAATCTCCACCACCATCAATATACAAAACATTTCCATCACCCCCAGAAGTTTCTCATGCCACTTGCCAGTCCACCCTTCCTCTGCCCCTCCAGGCAGCTATGATCTGTTTTTTTGTCAAGATAGAGTGGTTTGTAGTTTCTAGAATTTTATACACATTGGATCATATGTATGTACGCCTCTGTGTTTGGCTTTTCCCGCTCACTGGAATGGTTTTGAGATGCATCCAGCTGGTTGCATGTATCATTACCCTGTTCATTTTTGTTGCTAATATATGGACATAGCACATTTTGGTTATCTAGTCACCTGTTAAAGGACATTTCAGTTGTCCGTTATCCCCATTTTAAAGATGAGCAGACTAAGGCAAAGAAAGGTAACCTTGCCAAAAGTCACACAGCTAGTAAATGACAGCATCAGGATTTGGAAGGCAGCTGTGCTCACCACTCTATTACTAACGCAGCATAGCTCAGCACCGGGCTTTGAATGCAGGTCTTGGCTCCAGCGTCCTTGCTCTTGGCCTCTGAGCTGTAACAATGGTGCGACCCTCCGCTGTGCTGGCATCTCCTTGCACAGGTTGGTTGTGTCCATGTCAGTTCCCAGGTGTGTAAGATAGAGTGCTGGCATTACTGACGGGAGGCTTAATACAATTTCATTAAGGAAGGGGAGAAGAAAGATACTGTTTTCAGAGAATACCCCTACTATTCTTTTCCCCTTCACAAACTTGGAATGTGAAATTTGTGAATTGGCCTTAATTTTGGCTCCAGAGGTTTGACGCATAAAACCCTTTCTTGTCAGAGTGCACTTGATGTTACCTTCTAGGAGGTATGCCTCTTCCCTGGCATAAATCTGTTTTCCATGCAGTTATGCCTGAGTCCTGTAGTGGAAAATCAGTTCATATGTTCCACTTCACACTCGACTTAGTCCATTTCACTGTATGTGAATGTTTAGAATCCATTATGCAATAGGAATCATATGTTACATATAACTAGTTTCTAGAATTATCTTTGCTCAGGGAATTACTTGGTTGGCTAGTTAAGGCTGCTCCTTTGAACTTAGAATAACCAGTGGGTGGGGAGACTCCACGAAATGATTGCCCTGAACCATCCATGGACGCTCATTCAGCAGTGACATTAAACAGATCTCTGGGCACCTGTGAGGGAACCTGCTGGTTCCCTTAATAAAATCACATCCAGGTTCCTTGAGGTCATCAGTGAGGAGTATTCTCACCTGGGAAGGGACTGCTCATCTTCTGGTACTTGGTGGGGGTGGGCAGTTGACGAGTCGTCTCAAAGGAGAAGATGAATCTCCAGGAACAGAGATGAGAAGCCACGGTCCAGGGCCTCCTCCCAGCGCCTTGGAGGTGAGTTCCACTGAGGAGAGCCAAGGGGTCTTCATGCAGCGCCTCCTGTGGCTCGTGCTGCTCCCATGCCGACGGTGATGAGTGAGACAGCCCGTGCCCTCCAGGATTCTCTGACCTAGTGAGAAATGCCCGCTCTTCTTTCCTCCTCTTCTGTTTTCGTTTTGTTTTGTTTGCGGTACGTGGGCCTCTCACTGTTGTGGCCTCTCCCGTTGCAGAGCACAGGCTCCGGACGCGCAGGCTCAGCGGCCATGGCTCACGGGCCCAGCCGCTCCGCGGCACGTGGAATCTTCCCAGACCGGGACACAAACCCGCGTCCCCTGCATTGGCAGGCAGACTCTCAACCACTGCGCCACCAGGGAAGCCTATCTTTCCTCCTCTTCTTTTATAGAAGACTTTGAGAAGCCATGTCTCTCGAGATATATTTCTCAGCATTCAGCCTCCCTGGATCACTCTTGATACATGGTGCTTCTTCTTCCCTGGGGAAGAAGCCGAGGGAGAGAAGAGAAGCACTTCCTCCCATCCATTGACCCCTCAGGCTTCCGAGGGAAGAGAACAGAAAAACAGAAGAAGGAAGGAGCTGTTGAGATCGGGTGTGTTTTTTGAACGAGAAGCAAAGAGTGAGTGCCGTGTAGGGGTGGTTTGGGGGATCTGTTGGTTAACCGGAATGTATTGGCAGCGGGACTGTTTGCAAGACCACGGCATGCTGAGCTCAAATGTTTTTAGGGGCCAGGCAGGTAATATAAACACTTGAAACAGCAGAAGTGTTCAACTGTAAAGAATGGTGGGGCCTGTGGTGAGCTTGGAGGGGAGATGGCATGACCTGAAAGTTTTCAAATTCAGATTTCAAAAAATGACAGAATTTTAAAATATTACTTTATGAACAGGACAAAATGCATCTGCAAGTTGGATTAGGGCTTTGGGAAGGGATTTGCAAATCCTTCCTAAGACATTGGAGGGCTCTCCTCTAGGGGAACACAGGACTTTGTTGGGGAGACAAAACACGAAAGATGGAAAGCATTACAAGGGTTAAATAGCTTAGACAGCAGTGTACTGAGTGACAAAGGTAGCAAGTAGTTGTTGCTATATTGGTGATTTATGTTATTAAGGGCTCTCGTGAGGTCAGAAGAGGAAGTGATCCCTGTAGGCTGAGGGCCCTTCAGGAAGAAGGAAGAACTTGCCTGGGTCCTAAAGGCTGGATAGGATTAGGTTAGGCAGAGAAACACGTGCACAGCCTTCCAAGATAAGTTGCCTGGCATGAGGAGCGACTCCACATTGAGGATGAATAAGGGGTTCATTCACCATAACCAGGAGGGAAGCTGCTTCTGCAGAGTTAAGCCCTGATTCTGGTCCATTCTCAACTACAGATAGTCAACATCCCCACATAAACTGCCTTTCATGAAGGTTAAAGATTGCCAGTCATCTAATTTGCTGATTCTAGGTAGATTTGCTCACAGCTAGAGCTGACACCGTGCTTCGGGGAAGTTGGGATTCGTGGTTCTGGAGAACAGCTAAGAATAATGGACAGCCAGAGCCCCCGAATGACCTCAGGGTCCCAAAATTGTAGGATGGCAAAACAGATCTTTCCTTTAGTGGCTTAATTATCCATTCCTATTCTTGGAATCAAGTTTCTAGTTTGCCCTAGGCCTTCAGACTTCTTCTGTCATGGAAGGTTGTATGTTAGAGAAAGAACATTGGATCTGGAATAGGAGTGAACCCAGTCTCTACAGGCGACAGTGGGCAAGTCATTCATTCACTCATTCCTTTAACCACCATTTGTTGAATACCTGCTATGTGTGATGCTTGGAGCTGGGCACTGGGAACATGATGGTGTACAAACCATTCTTAGTCCTTGCCCTCATACAGCTTACAGTCTAGTCGGGGATATGGGGACTAATCAAATAGTCACACACTAAATAAGTAAGGACAAATTGCAGTTGAGTCCACTGAGGGAAGAGTCTGGAGTGCCATGAGGGAGAATGACGTGGAGACCTGTTTGGGGTTGGGAACTGAGGGAGGGCCACTCTGAAGAAGTGACTTTCAAACTTCGACTTGAAGGAAGAGTAGAAGTTGCCAGCAGGGACTTCCCTGGCGGTCCAGTGGTTAAGACTTCGTGCTCCCAATCCAGGGGGCAACAGGTTTGATCCCTGGTCGGGGAACTAAGATCCCGCGTGCCACGTGGCATGGCCAAAAATAAATAAAAAATTGCTTGCCAGCGAAAGGAGTGTGGAGGCTGGGGGTTGGGAAGACCCTGGTAGAGGAGACAGGAGGCACAAAGTCCTGTCATCTCTCTGACGCCAGAAGTGTTTCCAGGCCTGTTTGGTCTCTTCCGGCTCTAAAATCCAGCTCTCAGAAAGTGAACCCTGGATGGAAAGTGAAACTTCAAAAGGGGCACTGAGAGGCACACAAATGGGAGAAAAGAAATTCTTTGTCTTTAAAAAAGGTAAACAGTATTCAGATTGAGATCATCTCTTAAAACACAATTAGATGTGGACTCAACTTTCAAAAAGTTTATCTCTGAGGTAAAGTCAAGTTAAGAAAGAACTTGTGAGCCCCCCAAATAATGGCTTTAAAAAAGTGGAAAGCCTCTGAAAACAGGAGCTTAAAAAAAAAGGATTAGCTCTTTCTTGCCTATAACCATCGCATCTTGGTGTAACCCAGGACTGCGGGTGGAATTATAACTCCCTCTTCCTGGCATCTCCCAGTGCCTCTGGGGCATGCCACTTCCCCACTGGAGAGGGCTGTGCTCTTTGCATCCTGGGGTCCAGGTGTGACAGAATCGAATACCTTAAAACCTTAGGAGTGATAAATCCTATGGCCAACCCAAAAGTGTGAAATTCCTAAAGGACAGGCTGAGTTGAGCCACTTCTAGCCAGGGGCAATTGGGAACTTAATTCTGCAAGTATAGCAATCTGGATGATCTGAGAGCTCCAAATTTAAGGGTAATTGCTCAATTTTCTATCTATGTCAACAGGGAAAATAGGTAAAAGTGGCTGAACACAGCCAAGCAATGAGGCTGGATGAGATGTGAGATGCTAGACTGTCAGTGGAATTAGAAAAATGCTATGTGTAGTGGGATATCGCTTTGTCGCCCCTCTCCCCGTTCATCTCTGTCTCCGGGCTTTCTAACTCTCTTTTGGGCTCTTTCTCATTGCCTGCTTAATCCTTCCACCCTATCCTTCATCCGTTCTCCTGCAAGCAGCAGTCACTATTGGCCCAAGCAGTTTTAATGTGGAGAAAGAGAAAGTGGAAAGAATTCTTTAAGTGCAGATAAATTGGAACCCTGATATCTCAATTCTTTTCTCTTGCTTAGTATGAATGTTCCGTTATGTTGGCATTCCCTTCCTTAAGCTTACTGCAGCACACTGGACTTATTAGGTAGTACCCAAACCTAGTTCCTTTGCCTCCCTCTCTGTGCCTTGTTAAGCTTCATTCTATTTATAGGATACTGGGTATGAAATTTGAAAAAGAAGTCCTTCTTATAGGAAATGGTATTGATAATCAATGTTTGTAAGTGTTTACCAAGAGCCAGGCCCTGTGCTGCTTTACCTGCAATATTTCAGTTAATCCTCACAACATTTCTATGAAGAGACACTGTGATCATCGCCCTTTTACAGAAGAAGAAATTGAAGTTTTGTGATGTTTAGTAACTCACAGAGGTCACATGGCTAGTAAGCAATGATGTGCTGGGAAATATTTAACAACCAGCTCTCTGGGGGAGAAAAAGTCCTCATTGGTAGAGTTTGCCGATTTCTGTGGTGTAAATGCTCCCATGAGGGCTGTTTTCAAGCTCCCAGCATGACATCAGTGACCACAGAACTGGGAAGAGATGGACAGTAGCACACCAGTATGTTTCCATCATACAGGTACATTGGATGTAAATAATTTCAAGAGCATAGGCAAAGTAAAATGTAGTAAAATTTAGGAAGTGGTGAGTTTTGAGTATTACCTTTGTTTTTAATATAATTTATTTAATTATAAGGATGTATAATTTAATCTTTAATAATGTTTATGTTTAACAACCTGCATGCGAAATTCCTAAAATTTTTAGCCAGCATGAGCTGCTCCAGGACATCACTGCTAGTAAGTGACGGAGCTGGAGTTGGGACATGGCCTTTGTGACTCATGATCACCTGTTCTCACCACCTTCGTCTTTGCTCTCAAAGTGTTAGGTTCGTTTCTCAAGCCTGCTTATCCCGGAAGCTTGCCTCCACTCATATTCCCACTGCCCTGCTGAAGATTTGTCATCCTTTCCTGATTCTCAGATTAACCCGCTGGCCCCTGTCCTCAGCTCTGCTGATCCTTTCCCCGTGAAGTCTTGGCAGCAACATCCAGGCTGAGCAGAGAAAAGCCAGAGAGACTAGGTCTTTAGGGCTCTGCAACACGAAGCAGAATCTTCAGGTTGGACCACGCCTCTCCTTCATGTTATGTTTTCTTTTCTATCAAATCCATTGGGATTGCTTTTAGAAAATGAATTCTCTTCTGGGTCCTATGGAGAGGAGAGCCTATTTTAAGGGGAGAGGAAGGAGTGTCACTGGGCTTGTGCAGGTGTCAGGGTGAGTAGTGGGGAGTATGGGAAGTTTGGAAGAACAGAGACCCCGCAGGGCACTCCCTGGGCTGTGGCGGGCTATGGCTGGAGCTCTCCCACCAGCGCAGTGCTCTGAGACACAGCTGAGGGAACAAACTGACATCACAGAGACTTGGGACACTCAAAAGACTGCATGGAATGTCAAAGAGCCCCAGCCAGGGGTGTTGGATCATGGTGCCAATACTGAGCTGAGATCATCATGGGCCACAGGTGGACTCAGTGCAGGTTCATTTTAGTATAGAAAATAAACTTTCTGTAAAGTGATTCTCTAAACAAAAGACTTGGTGCGCTTTACCTGTAGGCCATGTCTGTGGCTGGGACATTTGGAAAGACTTCCATAGGCAAATATGACAGTCAGGTGTTTTTGGGTTTTTTTTATCACTAGGTATATGGGAATGGACAGCCTAGAAATAAGGATGTTGTAGAGATAGAAGGCACCTCATTTTGGTGATGAGGAAACTTGGGACAAAAGTTGACAAGTAACTGCACATGGTCAGCAAATCAGGGGCAGATCTGGGACCCAGGTTTCCTGCTCCTAATCAGGTGGACCCTCTAGTACAGCTCTGTGGACCAGGAATCTGGGTTCAGTTCTTCCTTGATAGACAGTTAAGGCCACATTCCTGGCAGCAAAAGAAAAATGAACTCTAGTAGATGTAGACTCTTGGGGCCCCAAGGGCAACTTCTTTACTCCCCAGTGTGGGTTTGGCCCCAGAGTGAGTGAGATGCCAGAGGAGTTACAGGGGACTTGCCAGAAGTTTCTTTAATGAAGCAAGAAAAGTTGTTTTGACTTGCTGCTGTTTTCTGCAGGAGGTAATTCAGGGTCCCATTCCCCTGCCGTGGGACAAGCATACACCATCGTGGAGTAGGTATCTAAGAGCTGATGGGATGGAATGGCTTAGCTCAGCACACATAGTAGAGACTGGTTTGGCTGCGCTCTTCTTGCCTCTTGCAGAGGCAGAGAGTCGGGGGAGCTTCTGCAAATGGAGTTAAGCTTGGAGCACATTTTGGTGGTTCTGCTTTGTCACCTCAGTTGTTCCGTACCTCGCCCTGGTCCAGCTGCAAAGCACAGCCCAGAGCGTTGACCAGACCTCCTGCTCTGCTGGCAGAGCTGGAACAGAGTGCTCTAGGCCCCTAGTGGTCCCCTACCATCTCTGGGTCACACCAGCCTTCCAAGCGTTCCGTCACAAACAGCTCTGCCCGAAACGTGGTTGACAGCGACCTCTCTGGGATTCCATTTTCTTTGTTCACGTGAGCAGCTTACTGGGATGTCCCCGTCTGAAGAGGGAGAGTGGGGAGCGTGACACAGACGTCCTGCACCACGCATGCACGCGCATCGTAAAGGAAGCAGGTTGTATTAACCTTCCTCCAGGAACACAGAGAAAGCTCTGTCAGCATTCCATCGTGCTGTAGTCGGTTTGGAGGAATGTGGTTAATAGTAAATCATCCAACATTAAGCACTGACAAAAGTAAAGAGAGTTAAATCTCCCTGAAATAGTTGTAGAGATCTGGGTATTTATTCCGTAACTCCTTGGATTCTGTCCCTGTTGAATATGGAAGACGGGATCAGGGTAGGACAAAGCCAATCCCGTTTAGTTTCGTGAGATGGTCCTAGATGTGATGGTGAGCCGTGGTCCAGCTTTGGGGAGAGGCACGGGTACTTCTCCGCACAGCTGTGAAAGGAGTGGTGGATGAGGGCAGAGAGGAGATGAGGCCATATTGATGAGAACCATTGCCCAGGGACATCTTAGACTCAGATTTTTATGTGACTAGAAGGAGAGGCTCAGTGCTTTAGGATATCTGTTTCAAGTGACGGGGACTGTATAGAGAAGAGGCATAGCGTTCTCTGCCACACACAAGAAAAAGACAGGTGGATTTGTAGGTTGCTCCAAATAGTCTTTGTAACCCAAACCACAGCAAGCTGTGGCCTGGGGACTGTGCTCTCCAAGCAAACGGCCGTGATGCCTCGCTCATCTTGAAGTCTAACGGTCAGATAGTGCTTAGGTGAGACAGGAAGGGACAGGCGTGATTGTTCATCTGAAGTTGGACTCAGTGCATCACTTAGACCTCAGTTGAAGTCTTTCCTTCCAACACATGGGGATTAGTTTCTAAAGAAGAACCCGAGATAACAAAGCCTAGGTATAGCAGAAATCCAGGGGAGCGGTGATAGGGACCCTCTTACCCTAGCGAGAGACGAACTTGATATGGCCAACTGGTAGGTCTTCCTTTCCAGCTTCAGGTCCTCCCAGCTGTCTAAAAATGCCCAGATGTTTGGTGTGTGCATGTGTGTACTCACCTATATATACACACACACGCGTGGGGACACATACTGGGAATGTGATTCCTGAGTGCATAAGTGTGGTTGACGGACTGGGTTTACCTAAAAGACCCTTTAAGAGGAAGCTCTTGAAAGATGATTACAGAATTGAGACACCATCATTTAAAAGTGCCCGAGGCAAATGCCTTTGAAAATTGCTGCAGCGGAGGGACGGAGAAAGAACCCGGCAGCCCTTGATTGTTGCCCCGTTCCCTCAGGACCCGTCCCCCCCTCCCCCTCTGTTTCTCATCTGATGAGAGAGAGAGCAGCAGTAAGACTCCTCATCTATCTTATGAAAATCCGATTGGGAATGGCTGTGATCAAAACCAGCTGGCTGTCACCGGCAGTGGCCTTGCGAGGAGGGAACCGCTCAGAAGCATTCTGTATGTGGCGGAGTCACGGCTGGCACTGATCAAAGGAGCATTTTTGTAATAAATATATATAAGGAAAAAATACAAAACCTAAGGATTTAGAATAAAAGCAGGGTAGTTTGTCTTGTTTTTTTCAGCGTAACACGGAGAGGATGAAATAGAATCAGATATGCCTGGTTTCTAACACAGAAGCCAGGCATATCTGGCGGCTCTGAGAAGGTGCTCTCTGTCACATTAATACCATATCACTGATCTTGGGCCTTACTGAAGAGAGTGGAGAGTTCCTCACTTTCCATTCCTTCCAGCCACTTCATTCCTCGTCACCTTTGAAGTCGCTTACCACCCCTCGCCCTTAACACATCTCTACGGATCAAAGCTGGAACTGCCACGAAGCTCCCAGAGAGCTCTTGGGGTGGCAGGGAGCATCCCTGTTCATTGTTCTTCTTTTCCTTCAGCTGTTGGTAACCACTGTGCGGTTGTTCCCTAGAGACCACTCCAGTGCGTGACACCAGGGTCCTCCCAGTGTCAGGCTCCTGGGCTGAACAGGATCCTTCCCTATGGAGAACCCCTGTTGGGCCGTGCTTGCCTCCCATGAGCACTGCCTTTGAATTGCTCCAAAGGGTCAGTCCTGGCTGACGACCCTTTGTGCGGTCAATACTGACTCTTCCACAACCCCTGGTGGACTGCGTGGGGTGATGGGGCAAATCGCATTCTAGGGGATTGCATTCATGCTCCTTCCGGAGAGTGCCACCACCCCTCTGTGGGTAATATGCTGAGGCCCGGCCTGCACACCCACAGTAGACCGCGAGCTAAGTCACCACTCAGCACAGCCTCCTGTCTGCCCACCACCCAGCCGGCACCACACCCCCTGAGGCCCGGCTCATCTCAGAAATGGCCTCAGTCCAAGCCCTCCCGTCCAGCCCGTCGTCAGCCAGGAGAGTGGCCACGGCGTGGGTGGCTGGGAGGAACAACCGGCTCTTTCGATTTTCTTCCTGAGGTCGGGGATCTCTTTCCCCAGCAGCAGGAGGAAGGGGTGGGTTTGGCAGGAGCATGGAGACATCTCAACGTACGGGACATAGATAAACCACCCCCCACCCAAGCCAGCGCCTCAGGACGGACATCTTCCTGCCCCTGTCATTCGCTTCCTCAGGGACCTGCATGGGCACCTTTTGCTCGTGATCAGTCCTGTTTCTCGGTCCCTGCAGTGGACCTTCTGGCCAGCAGCATCACAGTTTTCAGACTCTTCTCCCGTGGCTGCCTCACTCCTCCCCTCCCAGTGACCTGGCCGGATCAGGTGAAATCACCGGGGATCGGTCCTCCTAAAGCAGACCCGCCAGGGACCTGCAGATGCATTTTTGCCCCGGAACCCCAGTGCGTCCGGGGAGTGCAGGGGCCCAGGAGCTCCTCTGAGACCGTCCCTTTCCCTTGTTCCTTCGGGTGTTGGAAGCCTGTTGCCTACCACTTTCCCCTTTTCTTCTCCCTTTAAAAAAATTCTCCATTTTTTCACTTAGAAAAAAAAATTATTTATACGATTGAGATCCACTAATTAAAGCCATTTTCTGGTATTTGGTTACTGGAGTGTTTGATGTCTCTCTGACAAGACCATGAAATGCATGGAGTGTCCACAGGGACAGAATTTGCTGAACACGGCTCTTTGTAAATGAGGGGACACAGTGTCGCAGCAGCTCATGAATATGAAACGCCCATGATGCCACCTCAGTGGACTTGGGAACACAGATGAATCCTGTCATGTGCTAAATGAGACCAATTTCTTTCATTTAACTTCATCTTCAATCAGACCTTCTTCCATTTGCCTGTTTAAAATTCCCCATACGTGATGCAGAAGGTAACAGCATTCAGTAAAACAAAGTTTTGCAGCTGCAGAGAAAAATTATAATGATCTCAGGTGTAAAGTTGCAATCTCCTGGAAACGTGGACATTCTTTCCTTTCGCTCACGAGCTCTGCTGAGAGTCTGTTGACTTTGAGTGCAACATTGGGGGTTGTCTGGACTGCTCTTCTTGGGGTGTCCCTCCACAGCGTGTCCAGGCCCCTTTCGGGTGGGTTACTGAATGTGGCTGTGAATTATGCAGGGTGGACGTGAGCCCTCAGCAGCCCACGAGTGCTCTGCTGTGGCCAGGGCACTGGGCGGGGGAGCAGCTCTGGGAAGAGATGGTGTGGGACCGCATGGGGCCTCTGCCGTGGGGGGCACAGTTAGTGGGTGAAGCGAGACGGGCAGATGTCATCATTCAGCACCCGGAGGAACCTGACAAGGTAGGCCAGCCCCTGGTATCGTTTACTAAGGCGTCAAGGTCAGAAAGTGCTGGAGTTAGAAGAGACTTTATGTAGCTCTCTAGAAACCCTTCTGGCCACGACCAGAAAATTCCATTCAGAAACCCCCAACCAAGAAAATCAGCAAAGAGTAGAACCTAAAAGGGACACAGAGAGGAGGGGTTCCCTGCCTGAGCCATCTTTGCCTGGGTGGGACCGAGGGCCGGATCAGGGTGCCTCCTTCGTTCTCTCCTTCCTCTGTGCCAGGGAAAGAGCCTGAGTAATGCTCAGGGTGTACTCATTACAAGCGGAGCCTGATCTAAGAAATCACTTTCTGTTCTTGTACGAAAACAAGCCAACAACAGCTAGATGTGAAGGCAGGCTATCATGAAATACGTTGCAGAGATCTGGGGCCAGGGTCTCTGCAGGAGGCAGGCAGGCTTCTTGCTGTCGAGCCACAGGGGCAGAAAAGGATCCCTCTGGGACTTCCCTGGGTACTTAGCATTTTAGTGTGCGGGTGTGATGGTATTACGGGCAACGTGTGCATTTCAGGGCAAGTGGCAGCTTCTCGCATCTTTGAAACCAGTTGTAATTGATCCTACTGGTGTTCCCACATGTTTCTATTATTTATTTCTATTACTTATTTAAGCACCCCTCATTTATTTCTGTGGTTTCATCTGGTAGTTGGTTTGTTGGTAGATCTGGCAGGCTAGTATGCTGGTATCTTGATGAGTTTTCCATTTGGCAACCTCTCTCTTTGGAATTAGCTCTTACTGCTGTTGCTGTTCATTAACAAGCCTTTACTGGAGGTGGCATGTGGAGTGGGGCACGCTAGAGATCAAGAGGAAGCCCAGGGTGAAGAGCAGTGTGACCCAGCCTCAGGATGGAAGCCCAGCAGTCCATATGGACCCAATTTGGATGACTCTTCCTCTGTAACTTTGTCCCCACTCCTCCATTGTTTCTTGTATATGCACAGGCCCTTCCCAGGAGGCCTTGCAGCTCTCAAGTGAGGCAAAGCCTCTGTTGTGATGTCGTCAAATCCAGGTTGTATCTAAGGATTGCTCTTGGTTGTTCTTGCGAAATGAATCCTGCCTAGGCAACTTTGGGACTCAGTAACACTTATACTGTAATTAGAATGATATAGAGAAGATGGACATGGCCCATCCATGTGTGTGACTTGCAGATTTGAGGGGCATTTATTGATCCAGTTCCGTTCAGTTGTCCTTTAGTTTGCCCGTCTTTGGGAATGCAGAAGTGACTGGGACGTGGTCTTCACCCTCCACTAGTTCAGCATCTAGGAGGCAGGCCGAGGGCAAATTTCACTTGCTCTACCTACAGCAAAGTAATCAGGTCCATCCTGTGTCCTTGAATATACAGCATTGTGGAAAGGTAGAGTAGGAAGCTCTGAATTCTGCCTGTTGGGTTCCAAGATGATTCACAAAGGAAGGGATGTGCATTTTCCTTATTCTGCTCATTTATCATCATTTTTTTAACGTATAGACCCTCCCTTTGCAACTTTTCCATGCTGGGTCCATCTTGGTTTGCCCCTAATATGCCTCCAAAGAGGTCTTGCCTATAGTAGGCACCCAGGCGTCTCCTGGCCGGTTGATGCAGGTCCTTCCTCACCTGGTACCTGACGCCCTCTCTCCTGCTTCGCCCCGAGCTGCTCTCTCCTGGGCCCTGCACGCCAGCCACGCCACCCTTTTAGCGAGTTCCTCCTCACCTCCTAGCGCCTTTATGCACGTTGTCCCCTGCCTGGCTTAGTCCTGCTTATCCTTCAGTGGCCCTGTCCTAGTTCAGAGACCTTCCCTAACTCGACACTCCACCCCCCCAAAATCCTGAGTTAGATCCTCTCTGGACTGAATTAAGGGCATTATGCAGCATCCATTTGATAGAAAACTAGATGGTCATTTAAAAGAATAAGATGCACATGTACATTGAAAAGGACAGATAAAAGTAAGTCGCAGGACTTCCCTGGAGGTCCAGTGGTTAAGACTCCATGCTTCCGCTGCAGGGGGCATGGGTTCAATCCCTGGTTGGGGAACTAAAATCCCGCATGCCGCATGGCACAGCCAAAAAATAATTTAAAAAAAAAGAAAAGTTGGGGCTTCCCTGGTGGCACAGTGGTTGAGAGTCCGCCTGCCAATGCAGGGGACACGGGTTCGTGACCCGGTTCAGGAGGATCCCACATGCCGCGGAGCGGCTGGGCCCGTGAGCCATGGCCGCTGAGCCTGCGCGTCTGGAGCCTGTGCTCCGCAACGGGAGAGGCCACAACAGTGAGAGACCCACGTACCGCAAAAAAAAAAAAAAAAAAAGTTGTAAAACAATGGATACGTAACATGATGCCATTTGCAAACATTTTAAAAGGACATATGTGCTGTGTATGCAGAAATTCTTTTCAGTAAACATATATGAGAAATGGTTAATAGCGATCGCCTCTAGGGAGATGGCTGGGATTCATATAAGGAAAGGACATTTTTCATCTTAAACTTGTCTACAGCATTTGAATTTATTACCACATATGATATTACTTTTGCCATTAAAAATAAAACATTAGGTCTCCCTGTTATTTTGGTCTCAGAGTCCAGTTAGCTCCCTTCACAGTGTGTGTTTTCATTTGCAGGCAGCACATTTATTTGTGTTTATTGCTATCTCCCACTACACTGGTGCTGCAGGAAGACAGGGCCCATGTCGGGTTTATCTGCTGTTGTTACTGGCACCTCCTAGCACGGTGCCTTTCACAGAGGGGCTGCTCCATTCATCCCTTCAAGGATGAATGGATAAACGAATGAGCAAGTGAACAAATGCAGTTTCCCCACAGTGTGGCTAATTGGGCAACACGTGGGATACAGGCAGGTGAAAGGCAAGTGAGATGGCTGACATGAGAGGCTGGGAGCAAATGCAAAGAGCAGGGAAGGCCCGTTTTGTTAAGGAGTCTGAGCTGGGAGAGAGCAGCGGGTAACTGGTCAGCAGGGGGCGCTGTCTGGGGGAGCTGAAACGAAGGATGAGGGCACCCGCTGCTGCGGCACTGACGTCTCAGCCCTTTTGCCTCGCTGGCCCTTTTCCTGGGGCCGTTCGAGGTGTCCGTTCCCCTCCTTCTCCACGCAGCCACCGGGTCTCCAGTGTCGGTCCATTTTTCTCTCTGCACCATTTGGCCTTGTTGTAGGGAAGTAGCCAGTCGGCCATACGGTGAGGGAGAGACTTCCCTTAGTTACGGTTATTGGGAGACAGAGAAACACCGAGAACAGAGGACACTCGGTCGCAGGCAAAACGAAAGCTGTCCCAACTATAGGCAGTTGTCTCATGTCTCCACTAGTAGAGGCGTCTTTGAAGTCACTGGACCTTTGCAAAGAAAGCCTCTGGGCAGGGGTGGGGACAGCCTTTTTGGGAGGGGTGCAGTTGAACTGGAGCTGGAAGCCTGCTCTGTCCATTCTTAATGACTCACTTCACGCAAGCTACTTCATCTTGCTGAGCCTCAGTGTTCTCATCTGGAAGATGGTGACAACTCGGCAGGATTAAATGAGAAAATGAGGGTAGAGCCATATAGTTTCTCTCCATGCTCAATGTTTTATCTGTTAAACGAATAAGAATAATATAGAATATTTATTACTTATTAAGCATAGTGCTTGATATTTTAGATGATCGCATGTAATACAGCAACCCTGTGAGGTGGGTGTAGTTATGTTCCCCGTTTTACAGCTGAAGAAACTGAGGCACAGAGAGGATGAAGCCTCACAGCTAGTACACGGGGGAGCCAGGCTTCGAATGCTTCCAGTGCCTGCAGTCTCAGCCACTGGACAGGAGTCTTACCCATATGTTTAAGTAACCCATTGTTTCTGTTAATGTTCTTATTATCAGCAGCATCGAAGAAAATGAAACTAAAGTTAACATAATTATTGAATTTTTTTAAATAGTGGCTGCTTTTCAATAGTCCTAGAGCATACTTCTTTGTTCCTCTTACTGTCTCTATTAAAATTGTTGCTTTTGAATGTTAAGCTTGACACCCTGAATCAGACACTAGGTCACTGGTTCAGGCTTGCAGGTCAAGTAGCCGTCACTGATTACAGGCAGGGCCGGATCATTCCACGCAGGTAATTTTGTGAAGAAGCGGATTGATTTCTCAAGCCCGTTTTCTTTTTCTAGGTTGGGTCATCCTGCATGTGTGTGTATGAGAGAGAGGGGTGGGCGGAAGGGAAGAGAGAAAGAGGACAGAAACTCCTGGGAACATGTTATATATATCCATAAGCAAGCACTTGTCTGTGATTGTAAATCAGAAACTGTAAAATTAGGAAGTTCTTTGAAGTTTGCCCGAAACCTGCTCCACGGCCACCTGTTCCACTGGGGCCGGCAGTTGGATGGCCAGGCTCTGCGGCGATGGCTCAAGCTGTCACTGCACCGGAACGCTCCAGCCTGCCTTGGCCTGGCTGTCATCGCTGGCTTGGTCCCGCTCAGGCAGTTCGCCGGTTTCTGTTGGACACCAGGCTTCCAATTAGAGAGAAGTCCCACTGTGTGGCCAGCCCCGCCAGTGCCGCTCTGAGCGGCCCCTTTGCCAAGGCCCGAGCTGACCTCCGCTCTGTCACAGATGGGCCAGCCCCACGCTCCTTCGTGCACATTTGGAGGAGGGGGGTGGGGACAAACAGGGAAGCCACGGGGACTCAGAGTGGATAGTGGGCAGAAGTGCAGCTCCTCAGAGCTGGGAGAAGCTGGGCAGAGTTGACAGGACCCAAATGCTGACATTGCAGAGCAAGAGGGGACTTGGGGAAGACCCCGTCCTGAGCCCTGAGCACAGCAGGGAGCATTTTCTTACCAACTTCTGAATATTCATCTCAGGCTGGGCCTCACACCGAGGAGAGCCAGGAGCAGCTAACTGCCTCACGCCGGACCTGTCACACTGCTGATGGCGCATGGCACGGCCAGCTTCCGCCCTGCCCCACTGCAGGGCCCGTGCAGTCCTGCCAGCCTAGGAGCCCTCTCGGCCTGGACTCAGGGACGGTGCCATCGGCAGCCCTCACATGGACTGTATTCTTCACTCGGAGTGAACAGGGACGAGCAAGCTGAATTCCTGTTAGCATAAGAAATAGAAAATTAGAGAACTCCATCTCTAATTCTCATCTAAGCTCTGCACTGCGTCTTTCTAGATAGAGGACTTGCTGAATGTGATTCATTATTTCGGGACTGGTGTATGTGTCTTCTTTATTTCCCTATCAGCATTTTCTTTTTATTTTCATCCCTTTAATCACTCTCTTTCTCTGCCTGTCTCTTTCTCTCTGTCTTATTTTCTCTGTCTCCATCTCTCCCTTGCATGCTTTCTGTCTCTCTTTCCAGGTACGGCATCTGTAACCCCTCCATTGGAAGCAATAATAAAGACGCCGGCTGGGAACTGACATTTATATACTCGGGCTTAGCTTGACTGGAACCATCGCAAAGTCTAAATAATGAATAGCCTGAAAGTGGCAAGGGTCTTCCCAGCTGTTCTTGGAATGATTCTGCGTCTCTTAAAAAAAAAAAAATTTTTTTTTTTTTAAATTTAGTCCGTGGAAGCAAAAACGAAGGGTGGAGGCTTCCCTGGTGGTGCAGTGGCTGAGAGTCCGCCTGCCGATGCAGGGGACACGGGTTCATGCCTCGGTCCGGGAAGATCCCACATGCCGCGGAGCGGCTGGGCCCGTGAGCCGTGGCCGCTGAGCCTACGCGTCCGGAGCCTGTGCTCCGCAACCGGAGAGGCCACAACAGTGAGAGGCCCGCGTACTGCAAAAAAAACAAAACAAACAAACAAAAAAAAACGAAGGGTGTCTTCACTGCTCTCTCCTCTCTGGAATTTTTCCTCCTTTTAATATTTGCAGTTGGTTTGGGAATTCCAGGACTGTCTCTCCCTGCTTGGCCTTTTTTTCTGCCCCATCTCTTTTTTTCTCTATGCAGACTGGTTAAAACAAAGAAAGCCCCTCTACCAGTCAGTGATACTCACTGAGAGAAGGCAGTACTTCTTTAAGGTGTTAGGTTGTCCCCAGGAGAAGATGGACGATTTTTCTGCTATAATAAGCAAGTTTCCACAATTAAGTGATGTGCTGTCTCTCTGTTTCTCCACTTGCATGACTTTGTTAGATTGACAAAGGGAATGGCCTCATGTCTCTTCCTATGTTTGTATGTCTGTCTCATGTGGAGAGTTCAGAGGAGGAGAATCTCCAAGAGACAGCAAGGGAAGTGTCATCTTTAGAGTCAGTGTTGTTTATTATATTAGACCCGGTAAGTGGAGACTCTGATCCTGGACACACTGCTGGGAAGCCAGGTCACATCATTAGGCGTAAAGTGACCTTCAGATACAGGCTCAGGCCTTGCAAAGACTAGGACGAGCTGATGCAGGTGTGAACCTTGGTCATGAGGAGGTGCACTCATGGTGACATCCACCTCGTGACACTACGCTTTCCCACTTCCTCTGTCTCTGACCACGCCAGGTTCATTCAGCTCCTCTTTTCTTTTCTCTCCTCTAATAAAACACTTCCCCAAGTGCTGTCTGGGACTTTCTTCTCATTTCTTTACATTTCTCCTTAGAGAGCTACGCCAGTGGCTTCTAACCTGGAGCAAATGTCAGGATCACCCAAGAAATCTTAGGAAAAAATACAGACGCCTGAGCCCCACCCCACTAGGAGATTCTAGTCCAGCAGGTTCTGGGGTAAAGCCTGAGATTTGGGAATTGTTGAAGTTCTACCTTTGATTCCCATGCACACCTCTACTTCAGTTCCACAGCCCTAGACTGGGGTCCTAGAGGCCAGAGACCATTGTGTCCATTCTACCCAAAGCCTGTAGCCCTAACTGTGGCCGGCACGTTGAAGGTGGTAAGTAGCCAGTGGAGAAGCAGGCAAGCTCCCCCATTCGTGCTGCTGACATTTTTGGCTTCTCCTCTCATTGCAGATATTCCTGTTATTCCGGACCTGGAAGAAGTACAGGAGGAAGACTTTGTTTTGCAGGTGGCGGCCCCTCCCAGGTATGTTAAATTAATATGAAGTTGGCAGGAGGCAGGGACCATGCCACACACCATCTCCAGTGGTGCTGCCCCCCAGGGGAGATCCAGATGTCTCTGGATGGGTTCCATCCCAGGGTTCCCATTTTATTAGACGTTTTCTCCCCATTTTGGTCCTTCCCAGCTGCCTACGAGGCTCTGGGTTGGTGGCCCGGCAGCACTCCTGGCACTGGTTCTGCCTGTGGTTCCTCCTCACATTCCGTCTTTCCTGCAGCATCCAGGTCAACCGGGTGATGACCTACCGTGACCTGGATAATGACCTCATGAAGTACGCAGCCTTTCAGACCTTGGTGAGTGAGGCAGCTTCTGTGCAGAGGAGCAGGCTCCAGGCAGCATCCGTAGGGAGTTCTCAGTTTCTCCAAAGCCTTACAGCCTCTCCTCCGTGGGTCTCTGAGGCTGCCGGGCAACAGTCCCTTTGCCAGAGACATCATCCTCGGGTATTACAGCATCCCTGGACCCAACATATTCCAGCCTTCCCAGGGCCAGTCTCCTTCCTGCTTCCCTGGCTGCC
Organism: Delphinus delphis; assembly: GCF_949987515.2. Lineage (NCBI taxonomy): Eukaryota > Metazoa > Chordata > Mammalia > Artiodactyla > Delphinidae > Delphinus > Delphinus delphis. The sequence continues at coordinate 27,093,213 of NC_082684.1, read as the reverse complement.
CCCGGGGCATCAGTAGATATGCTGCTGTCATGCCTGCCATCCTGGTATTGACCTTCCCCCAAGGAGTGCCCAACCTGTAGGACATCATGGTGTTCCCTCAGTTCTCAGTGGCATTGGGGTCCCCCCACAGTTTTGCTCTTTCACAAGGCATTTGCAATTTCGCAAGGCATTCTGGATTTGGGAAGTTCCACCACACTCAACCTGGTCCCCCTCTCTTTGCCAGAGGTCGTTGTCCGAAGGCCTCCGAGGTGCACAGCCTGCCTTTTCTTTCTTTTTTTTCCCCTGCCCATTCACAGGATGGAGAGATCGACCTGAAGCTCCTCACCAAAGTCCTGGCACCGGAGCATGAGGTTCGAGAGGTACGTAGCGGCGGCAGTGCCCGCCCCTCATTCCCGGGAACAGCTGGCTCCGAGGCTGGCCTCGGCAGGAGGCTGGCTGTGGCCGAGGGGACGGCGTCCCCCAGCTCACCCCGCGATGCCTGTCTCGGCAGGATGATGTCAGCTGGGACTGGGACCGTCTGTACACTGAGGTGTCCTCAGAGCTCCTCAGCGAGTGGGACGTGCTGCAGACGGACAAGGAGGACCCCGTGGGACAGCAGCCCTCGCACACCTGAGCCCGGGGGTCGCTCTCCCTGCACGCGGTCACCTCTGCTTTGGACTCGAGACACAGGCCATAAACCTAAAACTAAAGAAGCTTGCAAGCAGCTCAGAATTTTTATGTGGACTATTTTGTAATAAAAATATCTATTTTCAGTAGACCGCATTGGATCGTTCGACTGTAAGAAATTGCTTTTTTCTGTAGCCCTCTCTTCCGTTTCTTTCCAGCACTCCCTTGGAAAGATTCGTCAAGAGTGAAGGAGGGCATCTCTCCCCATCGTTGAAGCTTGGGAGGGAAAGCTAGATTCAGGGGGAGAAGCGGTGGTGCTCCTGGAAGCCGTTCGGTTCACAGAAGCCACAGCAGCTCCCCGGAGCATTTACCTGTGAGCACCTGGACGCAGGGATACGGGAGGTGGCATGCGGCTGCCTGCTGGGGTCCTGGGGAGGGCCTGGCCACATGCCTTTCTCACTTTGGACGGTCAGTTATGTTGGTGAAGTTGCGCTGTCTCCTTCGAGCTTTCGGTGGGCGCGATCAGATGACCCACTGCCCACGTCAGTGGGTGGCTCTTCTAACAGCACGCCCCTTTCCCCCCTCTTCCTGCAACCCATGCCTGGGGCTTCCAAAGCACATGTTTCCTTTCTGCCACAGGTTCCCAGGGCCTTGTTTCTGGTTCTTATTAGCAGGGGCCAGCTCAGCAGCCCTGAGACGTCCACAGAAACACTCTCTCTCCCTGAGAGAGCCTGGGTCTCCGCTGACCTTTCAGAGGTGTAGCTGTTTGTCTCCGTTGCTCCCCCCAAGCATCATCACTGCCAGTTTCCAAAATGTGCCAAGATCTGGAGCAGAGCCCAGTCCTTTTTCTAAACAGAGACATCTTTTGTTTTTGTTTTTCTCTTAACTCCCCAAGACATCTCATCTGAGGACAGGACGTCTCCCCGCCCACCTCTCCTAGATGCCACTCTGGGTCAGGCCCGCGCAGTCTGGCGGCAACTAACCAAGCCCCACTCCTGGCCGTGGGGAGTGCTGAGTGCTGAATGCTGCTCTCACCCTGCCTGGAAAGCCCTTCATTAAAATTCAGAAAAACAAAGAGGCTCAACACTTCAGAAACACACTGGGGGTTATTTTTTTCTGACTACAGTGCCCTTCCCTGGTGAGCCACCGGCTCGGCTCCGGGGCAGGCAAAGAGAATACTTGTCTGTTAATTATAAACTCAGGGATTTAGTGGCTTTGGGGTCTCGTTTCCTCCTTTTCCAGAGTCACACTTTTAGCCCAGACAGCCCCTCTTTGGAATAATTCCCATGGTCACTGAGAAGTTTCCGTCCAGGCTGGTTTTTCTTGAGCCTGCAAGACTCTGAAACCCAAAGGAGGAATTGCTGTATTTCGAGTACCTTAATCACCGGCAAGTTCAACCCTGATAACCTTGAGGGTCTTCAGCCAGCTCGAGCGGGGCCTGGGGGTTGACTTCCTTCCTCCCTTTACTTCTCAGACACCTTTATGTTCCAACCAGTGTTGTCGCCCACCCGAGACTTCAGAGGGCCTCCCAAGAAGATGACCCAAGAGGGATGGTAGAATGGTTGAGCTTCGACAGGTACCTCAACGTGGTTTTCCACAGACACCGGCGGGGGGGGGGGGGGGGGGCGGCGGGGAGGAGGTATGGAGTGGGCCTCCTGCATGTGGCGGATTGACTGGGTCCTTACCAGTTTCTCCCAGACTGGCTCGTGTCTGAGAAGCCCCAGCTGGTCTCTGGCAAAATCTCCAGTGGTGTCTTTGGCATGGGGTGGTAGCTGCAGAGCTGCTGTTCATAGGCCGGGCCCTGGTGGGAAAGTCGGTTCCTTCATGAGATTCTGACTACCACGTAGGACGCACCAGGCGCTGTTCCAAACACTCCAAGCAAAACTCCCTTCTCTCAAAGCGCTTCCGTTCTGGTGGGGGACATGGAGCAGTAAGTAAGATAGGGCGTCAGATGGTAATCGGTGCTATGGAGAAAAATCCAGCAGGACGGGGAAGGGAGTGCTGGGCTCGGGATGCAGTGTTAGGTGGGCGGTTAGGGAAGGTCTCACTGAGAAGGTGACATTTGAGCAAAGACCTGAAGAAGGTGAAGGAAGGAGCGGGACTGGTCCCTGGGGAAGAGCATTCCAAGGAGAGAGAAGAGTATTTGCAAAAGCCAAGAGGGGGGCATAGGCCCGGCTTCTTTGAGTAGCGGCAGGAGGCGGTTGACTGGCGGGAGGGGACCAGGGGAGAGGAGACGCTGTGTCTTGCTGGGCCCAGCCCTGGGCCCACCACAGAAGAGGCCTCTGTGCATGTAGGGTCCGCTCTCCCCAGTGACACGCGCACCCTCAGGCTCCGTGGGCTCGTCAGGCCGCCTTGGGAAAACTTTCCTCAGAGGCCTGCACGGCCCCTCCATGCCTCGGCCTGGGAAGAAGGGTTGATGCCTCATCGAGGGAGAGGGGAACCGTGAGTTCTTCTGCCACAGAACTGAGGCCAGGCGGCTGCTGCCAGCTCCCGCAGGCAGGGGCGTGCCGTGTGTGGGGCAGATGGCAGTACCGTGAGGCCCCTGAGTGCCACGCTCCCTGGAAACTTGTAGTTCTGATGAGAAGCTCAAGGAAGAAATTCTTGTGGGCAGGCCGGCCTGTGGCTGAACCTGAGGCCATCTCCACCCATGATGGTTGGCTCGTCTTTGCTAAACCCCAGGACACCCCCAGACAGGCTTCTGGAGCTACATGCTCCAGACGGAAGTGGACTCCAGTGCTGGCCCAGTGTTGCTGGACCCCAGAGTACTGCTCACAGAGACCAAGGCCTTTCTTGCTTAGTGGTGAGGGCGGCTCCTGGGAGCATTGGTGCTGGAATGAAAGGTAGGATTTGTCACAGCAAGATAAGAAAGTTTAGCATCCTTGCTCTGCTTGCCCAAGCAGTGCTATGCTTTTCTCCCAGAGGCCAAAGAGTCAGTGGGGAAGGGCGTGAGTGGAGGGGGTAAGGAGCAGTGTCAAAGAACACAGATTCTGGAATCAGGCGGGCCTGGGGTCCAGTCGCATCTCTTCGCTTAGTCGCTGTGGGTCCTTGAGCAAGCTGCTTTCCCCTTCTTTTCTTTTTTTTAATATATAAATTTATTTATTTATTTGTTTGTTTGTTTATTTATGGCTGAATTGGGTCTTTGTTGCTGCGCGGGGGCTTTCTCTAGTTGTGGTGAGTGGGGGCTACTCTTCGTTGCGGTGCGCGGGCTTCTCATTGCGGTGGTTTCTCCTGTTGTGGAGCACGGGCTCTAGGCGTGCAGGCTTCAGTAGTTGTGGCTCGCGGGCTCTAGAGCGCAGGCTCAGTAGTTGTGGCGCATGGGCTTAGGTGCTCCGCGGCATGTGGGATCTTCCCGGACCAGGGCTCGAACCCATGTCCCCTGCATTGGCAGGCGGATTCTTAACCACTGTGCCACCAGGGAAGCCCCTGCTTTCCCCTTCTGATCCTGTTTTTTCTCATCTATAAAATGGGGATAATCTTAGGATTGTAATGCCTGGTAAAATCTGACGGCTATTCGATTTTGGAACTGATGGGGTGGAAAAGTGAACCTAGGGAAAGTCACATTGGGTATTTTATTGCAACAACAAACATTTGCATCTCTCAAGGAGCTCCCACCTCCGTTTCCCCTCCTGCATCATCTTTCAGCCATGGATAGAGAATGGTTTGGTACCAGGGTTTTTTGTTTTGTTTTTATAACAACTTTATTGACGTTTAATTTGCATACCTTAAAATTTACCCCCTGAAAGTATACAATTCAGTGATTCTAGTAAATTTATGGAGCTGTGCAACCAGAACCATAATTCTGTTTCCGGAACATTTTCATCATCCTATAAGGCTCCCTTGTGTCTGTTGACAGTTAATCCCCACTCCCACTGCCAGCCCCGGGCAACCACTGATCTGCCTACCGACTCTTGATTGGTTGTTTCTGGAAATTTCATATAAATGCACTCATATAACATGTGGTCTTTTGAGTCTGGCTGCGTGCACTTAGTGTATTTTCAAGGTCCATCCATGTCGTAGCATGTGCCAGTGGTTCATCCTTTGGAATGCTGAATGTTACTCTGTTGTATGGACACGTACCACATTTTGTTTATCCCTCAGTTAATGGACATTTGGGTTGTTTCTAGTTTGGGCTTAAGAATAAAGCCCCTGTGGACCTTCATGGCCATGTCTTTGTGTGGACAGATGTCTTCATTTCTCTAAGGTAGATTCCTAAGAGTGAAATTGCTGGGTCGGATGGTGTATTTATGTTTAACTTTTAAGAAACTGCCAAAACTGTTTTCCAGGGCATTGGTTTTGTTTGTTTGTTTGTTTTTCAGTGTTTTAGAGTATCAGGATTAATTCAGTAAAAATTAAGATTCTTTTTCTTGTCTCCTTTCCGTACGTGTTTCAAAGGTCACTGCTAAGTTTATAGGAGGCACCACCTCCTGATTCCTCCCTCCCTGACTTCTTTCTGTCATTGAGCTTATCTCTGTTGAGAGCACAGAGCTCATCGGTCTGCTCTCCCCACCAGCCTGTAAGCTTCTTCAGGGTAAGACCGCGTGTTCTTTGAGTTTCTGTCAAGGCCTTTGCATATTCCAGGAGTTCAAAGTCACATAAGACATGGTCCTGACCCCAAGGAGCTTACAAGCTAGTAGAGAAATAGACAAGATTCCTCTGTGTTCTCAAAGCATTGGTTTTGAAAAACAGAGGCTTTCCGGATGAGTGGAGGAACCCAAATGATCCACTGCAAAGTGCAGGTGAAGAGAGAGAAAGGGAGCTTGGTTTTTCCACTAAGAAATACAGAGGTGGGTTGGTTTGCTTAAAGCAGGGGTCAGCGTACTACAGCCTGTGGACCAAATCCAGCCCGCCACCTGTTCTTGTTAACTTTCACTGGAACACGGCCATGCTCCTTAATTTACATACTGTCTATGGCTGCTTTGGGGCTGCAGTAGCAGAACTGAGTTGTGACAGAGACCATGTGGCCGGCAAAGCCTGAATTATTTACTCTCTGGCCCTTTACAGAAAAAGTTTGCCAATTCCTCCTTAGACGGAAGAATGAAGGTGAGAAATAACAGCCGCAGGCTCCCAAAGTTCAGCTGCTTGTTGCTGTTCAGAAATGCAATCGCAGGAGGAGTGATTGGAGTTAGATGTAAGGAAAGACTGGAAGGGTGGGAAGATTCTGGCTCCTAAAAGAGAGACACAAATTTCCCTTAAGAAAAGGAAAAAACAAACAAACACCACTTATCAGTTGCAGCAAAGTTGGGACAGAATCCATCTGGAGACAAAAAGCTGGAAAGGGTGACTGGGTTCCTTGGCCTTTGATCCTGTTTGAGATGTGGGGTGAGGGGGGTCTCTCGGAATCAAATACCTTTGGCGGCAGGCTCAGAACAATGATGAGGAAGCCCAGTGGAAGGGGGTTAGGAGCAAGGGAGGGAGAAAAGCCCGATTTCTCCTTTGGTGAAGTAGAAATCAGAAAGTAAGGGTGTCGGGAGCTGCGAGAGAAAGAGGCTGCCCCTCTTGTGGCCAAGGCGGAGTGAATTAATTCCCGGCATATGTTCCCAGCATCTGTCGTGGTGACCTGGACCGGAGGGGTCAGCGAGAGAGGGGACCGTGCCAGCGCCGAGCATTAGCCCAGAATTCCCGGGCCACAGAGGCTTTTGGCTTCCACAGAATGATGGCTGTCCAGCTCTCCTAGCAGCATCTGCCGCAGCTGCAGCAAACAGTGCTGCGGGGGGGGGAGGGAGTGCTCCCCACAAGAGAACACCTGCTGTGAAGGGGCTGGACGAAGACCAGAAAGAGTCCTGCAAAAGGCCGTCTCTTCCAGGTCTCGGGCTACAGTGGATTCGACCCGCCAGACGCGCGTCCTGCCAGCAGACTGGAGGTGATGCACAGGACGGCACTGAGAGGGGCAGGGGCAGGGGAGCCACAGCCCTGGATGGAAGGAACGCGCAGGGTTGGAACGCCCTCCTAAGTGCCAGTCTCAGAAACCCCCCGGATACTATTTGGGCTGCTCGGTGCTAAAGTGTCCCTCAGGAATCAGAGGTCAACCCGGAGGGGGCAAGGTAAGAGGGCACGGAGGCTAAGAATGCAGACAATGCCAAGTTCAAGTCCCTGTGCTTCCAGGTCACAGCTGCATACTTCCTCGTGCGTCCGTTTTCTCATCTATAGAGTGAGGTAGAAAACAATTCCTGTCTTTGTTGTAGAATTATGATGATTAAACCACATACTATACGTCAAGTGTCCGGCACGAAGGAAGCACTCGATGGTGATTAGTTCTGACCACACTGGGTGGAGAGGCAACATTCCCCCTGATGGCAAGTCACGGGCATTAGGCGCTGACAGCACCTATGTGGGCATCTAACCCAAGGTCGTGGGCTGGAGGCCCACGGACTGACTTCGACCCACAGGACATGATTGATTTGGCCAACACATAAGTTTGTTTTTTTTAATTGAAGTATAGTTGATTTACAGTGTTGTGCCAATCTCTACTGTACAGCAAAGTGACTCAGTTTTATACATATATACATTCTTTTTTTTTTTTGCGGTACGCAGGCCTCTCACTGTTGTGGCCTCTCCCGTTGCGGAGCACAGGCTCCAGACGCGCAGGCTCAGCGGCCATGGCTCATGGGCCCAGCCGCTCCGCGGCATGTGGGATCTTCCCGGACTGGGGCACGAACCCGCATCCCCCTCATCGGCAGACGGACCCCCAACCACTGCGCCACCAGGGAAGCCCCATATACATTCTTTTTTAATATTCTTTTCCATTATGGTTTATCACAGGGTATTGAATATAGTTCTCTGTGCAATAAAGTAGGACCTTGCTGTTGATCCATTCTAAATGTAATAGTCTACATGTACCAACCCCAAAGTCCCAGTCCATTCCTCTCCTTCCCACCCTGCTCCCCATCCTTGGCAACCACAAGTCTGTTCTGTGTCTATGAGTCTGTTTCTGTTTTGTAGATACGTTCATTTGTGTCATAGTTTAGATTCCACATATAAGTGACATCATATGGTATTTGTCTTTTCTCTTTCTGACTTACTTCACTTAGTATGATAATCTCTAGTTGCATCCCAACACACGACTTTTTAATTATTTGGTTAATTACCAACATTTAAAATGGAAAGGTTTCACATTAAACCCAGATTTCCAGCCTCTCTTAGGAAATTGGGAGATCTGTCCACCTTGGGGCCACAGTCACTAGGGCAGTGACTGACATGAGCGGAGAGGCCAGAGCTCCCCTGGGTAAGGGCAGGTCAGCACGCCCCACCCCACTCTCACCCTCACCCTCACCCTCACTTACATTTCTGCCTGGACACTGCAGGCACTGACTTTGAGACACCTGCCCCACCTCCTCATTTTGCCTGTAAGGGTCCTGTTCGCCAGGGGCACTCACCCAAGGTCATGGATACTGGAACTCGAGTCCTGACTTGCAGGCTGGCCAGTGTCCTTTGTCAGTAACCAGGACCCCCTGCCTGATGGATAAGCTAAAACCACACGAGCTCTGGAGAAGATCCAGTTTCCCTACCCTGGAGTCATCCCCCTCTGATCAGGAAGCTTAACCCTGTTTCCATCATGGGTCTGACAAGAGTTTGAGCAGAGTCCTGGGATATTTCCAGGGCCAATAACTGGACCCTCCGCCATTTGCCCTCCACTGAATTGTTTAAACTCTGCCCTGGAGCTGACGGCATTTGCTCGGGATGAGGGTCCAGCTCAGCAGTCAACGTTAGCAGGTTTGCCTTCTTTCCGTGGCTGCCACCAGTGCGTCAGTCGTGCGACTGAGGTGTGACGGAGAAGGGAGCAGCTGAGGCTGCAGGGAATGTGTCTGGCTTTCAGGCTTCAGGGACAGGAGAGCACACCCCATCCGCCGGCCAGCAGGGTCCCCATGCCGAGCTCAGGAGGAGGGACAGCCCTGGCTGCGCCACTCAGCTCGCCCTTCAGGAGAACTTGCACAAGGAGTGATGTGCCTTCAGGGTCAGCCTGCAGACCGAGGCCATGAGCTTCCCTGGCAGCAGCCAGCCAGTTGCTGAACGTGGCGGCGGTGCAGGGCTCACCGATCCTGGCCAGCACAGGACTCCTCTGCGACAGTCTTTGCACCAGAGCTCCCCTGGGTCTGACCAGGGCTTTCTCAGAGCTGCACAGCGGTCTGAGACCCTTGCTATCCAATCCTCCTTCCTCCCCTCTCTCTTCACAGCTGTCAGACCTTCATCACCACCTGAAGCCTCTCCCTGTTACCTCCTGCTTCCTCTCCCCTTTATCTTTCTGTCCTGGTGTCCTTCTCACAGGACCCAAACAGTGGGCCTGGGGTGGTCCAGCTAGACTTGGTGAGGAAAGATTCCCAGGCAGGGCTGAGAGGAGACAGCTGGTTAGGGGTGTGGGTAGCGGCTTCTCCCCCAAATCCATATGCCTCCCAAACCCCAGTGGCATGGCTGGGGTGTGGGCTGGGTTTGGAGAGGGATAGACGGGGGTTGACCAGAGCTCGATCCCTCTCTCACTCGTGGAAGTGCCGCCTTAGAACCCAGTCCAGCTGAGGAGGCCTGAGAAGGAGAAGCTGCAATCCCACAGTGGACATGTGGCAAAAGAATCTGGTGTCCTCTCAGCAGGAGAAGAAGATAGCTCCCTTTCTTTGCTGGGGTCGGGCACGAAGAGCCTCTGTTGGTGGCTTTATGGGCAGAGAACAGGGGGGGTCACGGTTACCAGGCCTACCAGGAGACAGGGTGTGCCCTCCAGAGGGCCACATGTTACCCATCATGGTCTGGAGGCGTCACTGCTGAAGGTGGGAGAAGAGGTGGTGTTTAGGCGACTGTGCCGAGATCTCTCCAGGAGCAGGGACCTGGTAGCCGAGCCCCCCATGCCACACAGCGGTCGGGGCGGCATGCTGTCCGCCGGCAGAGGGGAGGCTGCCTCGGGCTTTGTGAAGGGCCAGGCTCATTCTGACTGAAGCCCAGTGGGCAGCACCACACTGTACCTAAGGCACAGCGCCCTCCAAGGTGCTCGTGCAGTTTTAAGGACAAAGACACTGCAACCAAGACTGAACAAGGAAGCCACCTCCCAGGGTGTAGCTGGAGGAGATAGCACTTGGTAGGGGAAGCTAAGCAAAGAGCAGAAGTCAGTTTAGCTCTTTAACTAGAGAACAGAAAAAACAAGAATAAAACCGAAACCTGGATAAGGCAGGGCAGGGCAGAGCGGGGCGGGGATGCTACATAGGGGCAGGAGGGAACATTTTAGGGTAATGGAAGTGTTCCATAATTTGATTGTGGAGATGTTTACATGTCTGTTTATAAAACTCATCAAACTATCCACTTAAAAAAGGGTGTTTTTTTATTGTATGTAACTTGTACCTCAATAAGCATGACTTTAAAAAGATTCTCCCCATCACTCCCTCATCACCTCAGGTAGCCGAGCTGGCCGAGTTTCTGTTTGTCCCACAGCATCGTACCAATTTTTGCAACATCCCCTGTGCCATGGTGCCCGGCAGCTTGGCCATCCCTGAGAACTGGGTCGGGAAGCAGAGAGGCCCTGCAGTGCCACCTCCGCCCCTGCCCCTCAGACTAGGGGTCTGCTGAGACTCCGGAGCTAGCTTTAAAATTTTATCTGCAGTTTAATTTTGATTTTCTATGAAAGAGAAATACAGCAAGTTTGACTAGGTAGGCAATTTGTAGTCCAATTTGAAGTAAAATACAGGCATTTGGGAATCATTTTTGACTTTCTAATGGGAACGCAGGTCCGTTGAACACAGAGCAAGGAAGGACACAAGGAACCTTAAAGACCCAAGACCTTTTAAACTAGATGTGACCCTAGAGAGAGCAGGCTGTGCCATGTAATGCATTGCGAGACATCTTTCGACCTGGGGGATGAGCAGAGACGTAGGAACATCTGATGCCCGATCTTTAAAAAAAAAAGTTTCTCTCTTTAAAAGCTTACAAATCCCATTAAAAAAATATGATCTTTACTAACATATTCACCAAATTATGCATCTACATATATACATAATCACTGAACTAAACACTGTATATCTAAATATAGTGAATATCCCTATTACCCTGCCCTGCCCCGTCTCATTTCACCACCCTCCCCAGAGGTGACCATGATGTCCTTCCAGAGGTTTCTGTGCACCTGCATACACATGGACGTACAAATAGAGACCCAGAGCTTGGTTTTATTTATGTAGTAGTGACCATTCTGCAGGCATGGCCCACGTTTTGCTTCATCCACTTCACAACACATCCTGTGGAACCTTCCTCTTGGTACCACTCTTCCGCATTCTTTTCAATGGTGGACATTATTCCGTAGGTTTCGCTACCCCACAGTTCCATCCCCTCATCAGCCTTTCCATGCGATGGTCATGCAGACTGAGCCCACTTCCTTCCACCCTGACTGCTCTGAAGGACCCTGCTGCTCCCCAGCGCTGGCTCACCTCTCAATTCCTTCTGCCAGCCTCCCATCAAGCCCCTGGAAAGACAGACAGCTCTTCTACTCGTTCCAACCACCCATTGGGTAAAAAATGGCAGAGGGAACACCAGTCCCCTGGGGTGGCTAGTCCAGGGCAAAGGGGACTGAGGAGAGCGGGTGTGAGGCCACAGGGAGAAGACCCGGGTACCCATGGTGGAGACAGGGGAGGCCTGGCTTGAAAAGCTAGGCCAGTCTGTGTGGAGGGGGAAGGTGGGGCTGGGCGTGTTCTGTTTGGTCCCAGAGGGAAAATCAGAGTGGGAATCCGCTGCCGGCCTCTTGATCACGTGTCTGACACACTGGTGAGTTCTCTGTGGCCAGGCACGGTGTCAGGCGCTATTCCCTGAGATAGCCTGGTTAAGACTAAGAGCTAAGTCCCTGCTGTGTCCCTGTTAGCATGTGTCCTAGTTCTTGTTTATCTCCAGTAATAGTAATAGTCGCTGTCATTTATGAAGCCCTTACCAGGTTTCAGGCAACATATGCAATGCTTTCCGTACATTATCTTACTCAGTCTTCTCAACTCCACGAGGTGAGTACTGCAGTCGTGCGCATTTTAGAGGAAAGAGAAAGTAAGGCTTAAACCCAGGCCTTTCTCGTTTCATCCTCATGAAGCACTAGATGAGGTGGGCAGTGTTCATTCCTGTTTTGCGTATATTCAGTGTTCTGTTGGTTCCTCCTCTGGACTGGGGCCACAGCAAGGTTCTGAACCCACACCGGGGTCCCCTCAGTGAGGGGCAGTAGATGTGCCACAGCGATGCCAGACCCTTGAAGCTCTGCCATCCACCCAGCATGACAGGAGCACTGGGCATAGGGTGACAAGGACATCAGGTTTGCCCTGTGCCCTCCCTTCAGTGGGCTGTTTAAGGTATTATCCTAGAGTCTAGAGGCACAACGACAACACTTGCAAGCCAGGGTTTCTCAGAGGTGGTCACCTGACACGGACCACCTGCATCTGAGGGCCCTACAGAGCTTACCAAACACACAGGTTCCTGAGCCCCGACCCGCTGGATTAGAGTCCGGGCAGGAGACACCTGAGTACATGCATTTTAAACAAGCACCTTCCCAAACCCCCAACCCTATTCGAGAACCTTGCAAACTGCCGGCTCACAGGCTGAAGTCTGCACTCACAGTATACCGGCTAAAACAGTTTTCTTGACATTTTTACATTAACGGTCAATATTTAAAAATCTGGAGTATCACAGGAAAAACGAACAGACCTCTGCTTCTTGGAAAGATCCGGCAGTGCCAAGCCCGCTTTCCTTCACCACACTACCTGGAGGGGAAGGACAGGGCTTGGGGCCCCCAGGCCCTGCTTCTTTCCTCTGGCTTCCATGGACATTTTGAGTTTGTGACCCCTGGGCAAAGGAGATGGCAGTACTTGTGTCTGTCAGTGCCAACACCAGGTACCAGGGCTTAACAAGCAAGGCCAGTTCTGGCGCAGCGTCCTCCCTCTATGTAGGCCCACCTTCGCCCTGCTTTGCAGAGCTTATGTGGACGGCGTCGGTTCACCCCTCCTCAGCCCTCTGCTCTCTGTCCTTAGGCAGCTGCTGCCAGATGTGTTTTCGGAAATGATCCAAGCATGAAATGTGCCCCCTGCGCCAGGTTGAGTACTGCACCTGGTGTAGAAATCAGTGTTTCTAAAAGCGTAGTTCACAGACCACCTGTGTGGACCCTCCAGGGAAGGCTTACAAAATGCGGAGGCCTGGCCACCACCCTGGACCTGGGGAATCAGAATCTCTGGGGCGGGACCTGAGAATCTGCATTTTAAATGTGGTGCCCCAGGTGACTTGGGTGCCCCTTAAGGCTTTAAGACCTGTAGTCATCTAGAGGGAGGAGAGTGATGGTAGGTTTAACTGGGCCCTGGGTCAGATCGGCCTCTTGGGTCTTTGGCCTCCTTGAAGGAAGACAGTCCTGTCCTCAGCCCTGAGCCTCCAGCACAAACACAGCCTGCACCCCACCCCCAGGGCAGCAGGCCCCCAGGGCTCGGCCCTCTATCAGATTCCATCTCCTGTCACTTTCAGAACCAGTTCATTATTCCTTTATTATTCTTGTTCTCCTGCTTATCATTATTAATAATCATTCTAGACAGGCCGGGGTGCTGACAGCTCCCCCCTTGTCCATTCTTTCTGTCTGTTTTAATCCTGCCTGCTTATCTGGCATTAACCTGATCTTTTCCCCCATTTAATTAAGCCACATTGGCCAGCCCACTACTGCCCACGTGGAGACGGGCGTGAGCGGTTCTCCTGATAGGCAGAGGAGTGATGGGCTCTGTGGCCTGGACATTCCACCTCCCCAGAGGGGCCTGAGGGCAGGGACATGAGTCCCAGGCAGGGCCACATCGGGTCTGGAGGGCTGGGGAGGCAGGGCTGGTTGATGACCAGTACCCATCGAAAAGCAATGCTTCTCAAACCTTAGCCTCAGAATCACGGGGAGGGCCTGTTGAAACGCAGATCCCTGGGCCCCATCAGGGATTCTGATTCGGAGGCAGCCATGAATGTGGAATCCTAGTAAGCTCCCAGCTGGTGCTGATGCTGCTGGTGTGAGGACCACGCCTGGAGTAGCCCCACATCCACAGGCTGACCTCAGCTTAGTGACGCACACTGGCCAGGCCCAAGTGTGCCTCGATGGGAACGGATTGAAGAGGAAGAGACTTGAGCAGGGGGGAACTATTTCAATTCCCCGATGTTGGTGAGGGCCTGAGCCAAGGGAAGCTCGGGCTGAAAGGGAAGGGATGGATATGGATTCAGTGCGTGCTCTAGAGAGGCAAGCGGGTCTCAGTGACAGTAGGAGCAGTGAAGGAGAGAAAGTGAAGACACCTCCGTGGTTTTGAGTAACTGGCAGCACAGTGGTGCTTGACAGAAATAAGTACACAGGAAACGCATGGGGGCGGAGTACGGATACGCTGAGGTCAAGACAAGCTACCGAGCTTGCAGGGCGTAGTGAAAAATGAAAATGCAAGGCCCACTGTTCAAAAATGATTAAGAATCTCAAGATGGGGAGAACCGCGCATTAGCCCAAGCGTGGGGCCTTTCTAAAGTGCAGGGCTCTGTGCAACTACACGACCACATGCCACAAAGCCTGCCCTGGCCAGATTCCCATGGTAGCTCCATAGCCAGACAGAACGACCATCACCTTGGCGGCCTGCCGGTCACTCTACGGGTCTCTTAGGGGACTGGAACGTCCACTTCTGACGCCACTGAGACTAAATGAGAGGTCATAGGGCCTGAGTCACAATTAGAGTCTTATGAGGGAAAAGGCCCAACTAGGAAAACACAATGGGTTAATACCTCAGAGAAGTTGCCGGTAAGACACAGGGGAGGGTACCGTGGCCAGTATTTATACGAAGTCACCACGTTCAGGACAACCGGACAATGTCTGCGGATGGACCTTTAGTTTTTTAAGGCACCACTGATGGTGCATCTCCCCTTTCCAGGCATTGCACAAAGTCCTTTAATGTATTGCTTTAGTATCCTTGCAACTACCCCATAAAATGTATATTACTGTCCCTCTTTTACAGATGAGGAAACGGGTGGAGAGAGGCACAGTCACTTGCTAGTGAGGGAGAGAGCCAGCTCCTGAAGCCTGAGTGTGCGTCTGGGGCTGGGGGTTGCACAGTGCAGACAACCAGAGAACTGGGGGACTGATGTGGCGGGGGGGCGGGGCGCCAGGGGACAGAGCTGTGCACGTGCCTGGGTGTCACAGGGAAACGCATAGACACCCAAGTGCCCGCCAAAGATGGAAGAATTTAGAGCAATTAAAATGTTTTGCCTGGGAGCTGTTTGGAGCCTTTTTGGGTTTTTTTTGAAGCGAGAGTTTTCTGACTTCAAGGTGTTAACAGACTCTCTAAATGGTTTTGTTTTTTAATTGCAGAAAATGACTGTGGAGCCATTAGATTTTTGCCTCTCTGCAGTTGTTTCTGAGCCCTTTCAGTCCTCCTCCTTCTATTTATTCTGTTTAATTCAGTCAGGTAGCTCCGGGGCAATGGAGATCAATACTCCTCTTTGATAGGAAAGAGTCAGGTTTGAAACCTAGAGATAAAACTGACACATTTTGTATAAATTTAATTAAAAATGCACCTTTAGTGGCTTGTTGCAGGCACAAAGCCGAGAGTCTATCTCTCCATCTCCCTCTCTCTCCTCCCCCCACCTCTCTCTTCCTCTGCCTCTCTCTCCGTCTCTCTTTCCTTTCTTGTTCTTGACAGAGAGATCTCTAACTCTGCCTCGCCACAGCCTCGTTTCATGAGTTTGGACTTGAAACTTGTGCGCTGAGGGACACTGAGGGAAGGGGATGAAATTCTAAGCAGATCAGCCCGCCTCCTTTCCCCAGAGTGGGCTGGGGAGAGGGATGCTGCAAGGAGAGGACTTCGGAGCAGAAGCCCAGGCTGGGATGGGTTTGCTTTTCTTTTTAAAACCCTTTTTCTTTTGGTCCCGTGGCCTGCAGGCTCAGAGGATCCTCTGGTCCAGAGCCTGCAGCCCCTACTCCTGTCTCTGTGTCTCTGTCTCTCTCTGTCTCTTGATGGTTTTGACCTGCCTGCCATTGCAGCTGCTGGCGCCTCCTGAGGTCCTGGTGGGGTCGCGAGACAGCGGGGAAGGTACAGAAGGCCCCAGCCCCTCTCCAGTAACCCCAGGGCTCCGGCACACATTTGTCTTGTGTTTTACAATCCACCCCTTCACCTCCTTCCCGCCGGCTCTCCCCCTATCGCTCTCTCAGTCCCATTTGGCTTTCCTCATTTTTCACTTGAGTGGGTTTCCTATCCCCGACTCAACTCTGGCCTCACTCTGCTCAACACCAATAAAACACACTCAACACGGGTGGAACAAGGTGCCCGGGCCCCTGTGACAAATGGCTCGCCAGCCCTCTAAGCGCAGCTGTAAATCGCCCCTCCCGTGGCCGGGCGGGCCTGGTCCCGGCAGCCCGGCAGTGGGGATGGGGCAGCCAGGGGACCAGCATTTGGCCAGCACCCCCAGGCCTTCCTGGGATCATGGGCGTCCAGGAGGGAGCAGGGGTGGCGAGTGGGAGGGAAGGGGCCCCTGAAATGTTTACACCTGTGGCTTTGGCTGAAGCAGCTTGGCCTTCCGCCCGTATTGAGCCAGAACTCCAGCAGCTGGCACTCGCTGCATGCTTACGTGTGCCAGGCACCATGCTAAGGCTTGCCATCAAATTGTCTAAAATCCTCACAAAAACCCTACAAGGTGTAGTTACCAAGACCGTCCCTGTTTCACAGATGAAAACCCTGATGGAGGCCTAGCAAGGTCACGGAACTCGCCCAAGGTCATGTGGCTAGTAAATGGCAAGTCAGGATGAGGGCAGACTTCCCGGACTCTAGAATCAGGGCTTCTCACCACCACGTCCATCCCATGTGCATGGCATCGGGCTGGGCACGTTGGGGAGCAAGATGTAATCTCCATCCTCCAGGGACTTTATGGTTTCGTGCTGAGGGGACTGGGGGTCCTGGAGGAAGATCATGGATTCACAACGGGTTTCCTTCTCTGCTTCGTGAGGATCCTCCTGCCGGCTCCACAACCTGTGGGCAGGGGAGGTGTGTTGCTGCTTCTCCCCAGAACGAGTGACCAGAGCTGGGGAAGCCCGTGCTTCTGCTCTTGTCCGTCCTGGAGCAGTGAGGGTGCCGCCAGCATGGAGAAGCAGGAGGGGGCCTTAGCACTGGGGGAAGCTGAGGAGGGCTGCTCTAGCACGTTCTGCTGCCAGGGGAGCCTCTGGTGCCTGTGGATCTCTAACCTCGTCCGCTGGGCATAAGGTAGCGCGGTGATGCGACGTGTTCCAGCCGGCCTTGTCTTTTGCTTTGGGTGCCTTTAATCGCTGCAATTGCAAGTTCGGACAGGAGAGGCAGGCATCCCGAGTTTGAGCCACTGGGCCTTCCTCTCTGCATCCTTCCTTGCTGGCGATCACAAACACCGGCTTTGTGTCTAAAATGGCCGAGATAATTGAAACGGAATTTGGAATCAGGGCCCTGCAGGCAGCACTTGTTGAAAGAAGAAATAAAGATCGTTTGGGTCACATCTTTTGTAATTTGCGTTTAATAATTGTACCAGGAGCTGCTCAGGGAGGAGAGGCAGCACGTGAGGCAGCTCCCAGCCCACCAGCCGCCCTCCCTCTCCCTGGCCCTGCTCAGGGGGGAGGGGCGGGCAGGGAAGGGAGAGCTCGGGAAGGAAGCACACACACAAGTTGGAGAAAGTTCTCTCCGTGCGGCGGTGGCAGGAGAGAGGGCACGGCTTGGGGCGGGACTGAGAGGCTGAGATGAAGGCCGAGTCAACATGCTGGGTGCCCTCACCTCCTGCACACCCTCCACTCACCCCCCCCATCCCCCTTTGAGGGGAGGCTGACTATCAGTGAGGTCACCGGGGCCCAGGAGACTGCTGGAGTGATTTTGAATAGGCTGCAGTGGGACTCTGTTCGGCTCAAAATCTTGGGACTCTGCCACTACTCAGTTTTGCTAGCCACACGTGGAGCTGGGGCAGAAGGTGCTGCCCATTGGAGGGCAGATGCAGCCTCCAGGCTGTGGGGCTCTGGGCAGTCTAGAGTGTCCTCCAGGAGCCCTCCAACCCATTATTCCCTAGACTCACAGACAGTCATGTTTGGTCCTCAAGAAATGTGCCGCTGTTACACTGAAACAACCCCCCCTCTCCTACCAACCTCATGTGCTATCCATACATAGAGTCACCCCTCCACCTCCAAAAACATGTCCCCCCTTCCCTGTGAGGCTGCCCTTTCCTGTCTGCAAGAACCTGTGGGCTCAGGATCTCAAGGGCTCCCCCAGTGCCCACATCATCATGGGGTAGGGGAGGCTATGAGGAGCTCAGGCTTGGAGGTGGAGAGACGGTGCTATGAGCTGAACTGTGTCCTCCGAAAATTCACGTGTTGGAGTCCTAACCCCCAGTACCTCAGACTCTGACTGTCATTGGAGATAGGGCCTTTGAAGAGGTGTTAAGGTAAAAGGAGGTCATATGGGTGGACCCTAATCCAGTATGACTGGTGTCCTTATAAGAAATGGGAGAGACACCAGGGATGCTTGCACACAGAGGAAAGGCCATGTGAGGACACGAGAGTAGCCATCTGCAAGGCAGGGAGGGAGGCCTTAGGAGAAACCAGCCCTGCCCACACCTTGATCTTGGACTTCCAGCCTCCAAAACTGTGAGAAAGCAAATTTCTGTTACTTAAGCCAGCCAGTCAGTGGTACTTTGGTATGGCAGCCCTAGCAAACTAACACAGATGGTGAGTGGCAGGGGGACCTTGCCTGTGATGCTCCTTGCCCTGGGTCCCCTCCCTCCCTGGCCCAGACATGCATAATGTGTGCTTGAAAGTACCAAAGACAGGAACTCTAGCTGCTTCCCTTTCCCGATGGGGCCAGAATCTAGATGACATGTGGCTCAAGGAGGAGAATGTGCATGCCAGCCTTTGCCCAGGGTTCTTCCTCCGAGACTCAGTGCTGCCCACCACCAGGCCCTGGGGATGGGATGCTCATAGCTCTGTGAGGCCCAACTTCCTTCCATGCCTTCCTTCTGCTCTTAAGCCTCTTCCCTTTTTGCCATTGGCCACAAAAAGTATCCCATGTTGGTGACACAAGGGCCTTTGCAGAAGCCAGAGTCCTCATACATCTGGAACTACCCAGTCAGTCAGATTCCTGAACAAAGAGCTGTAAAAAAGGAGGCGTAAATGAAGAGCTTTCCAAGGTCTGAATGTCTGGCGTGAGCAGTGGTGAATTCCTCCCAAGGGCTCCGACACGCTGGACACACCCCTCTGAGGGAAGGCCTGTGGCCCTAGGGGCCCAGGGTGGCCGGAGGAGCACACTCTGATCCTGGGTTCTCCACAGTGCATGGCTTGGACCTTCAGACGAGCAGGCGCTGGGGAGCAGAGGTGACCCAGGGCTGGGAGATGGAGGAGATGTGGCAGCAAAGGATGGAAAGGGACAAACAGTGTCCAGGACTTTTCAGCTTGCAAGGGCTTTGTGGGGAAGAATCATGGCCCTGCTGACATTCCGGAGAACTGTACCTGCTGCCAAGACCTGACTATGTGCCCCTGAATCTTCCCATTTTAGTCCGTGCTGGTGGGGGCGGTGGGTAGATGGTGGTATCTCCATTGCACCTGGGAGATAACAGGTTCAGAGAGGTTAGGGACTTGCTTGTGATTGTGCAGCTAAAAATGGCAGACCTGTAATTCAAATCCAGGACTTCTGGTCTCCCGATCCAGGCTTTTCCTTCTAGAGCAGGAGTTGGCAAACTGCCACCTGCCACCCATTTTCACGTGGCCTGTGAGTTAAGAAAGGTTTTTACATTTATAAATGGTTGGGGAAAAAGATGAAAAGAAAAAACAATACTTAATGACAAGTGAAAATGATACGAAATTCAACTTTCAGTATCTAATATTCACAGATATCTATAGATATTCTAATATTTATAGTTTTATTGGAATACAGCCACACCCATCCATGTACATACCATCCGCTGCTTTCATGCTGTGCTGGCAAAGTTTGTTGGTTGTGACACAGACTGCATGGTCTTCAAAGCCTCAGATATTTACTTCCTGGGCCCTTACAGAAGTGCTTGCCAGCTTCTGCTTTAGAGTCATATAACTTGGGAGATGGAAGAGGTTCTAGAAACTGTAGTAAACAAAACCTTGCCTCTCTCTTAACCCATTTTCCACATAAGCAGCATGACGCCCATCTCATCTGAACAGCTGCTTTCCAAGGCTGCCCTTGGGTCCAGGTCCCCCTGCTCCCAGGAAGCTGGGCTCACGGCTGTCTACGCTGGGGCTGGAAAGTAGGACTCTTTGCTCCATGGTTGTGCCTGATGCTTTCCTGGGCCTCCTTTGGCACCAAGTTAGCTGCATCCCCAGGCTCGGGAGCTTGCAGCCTGGGGGAGGCAACAACTTCAGGGCCCAGAGGTGACCATCACCTGGCCAACAGGGAGAGAGGCACACGTGGTGAAACTTGGGGTACACTTGGGAGCAGTAATGCTGTGGTTCATGCAGGTTCAAGTCCTGGCTCTACAACTGTGACCTTGGGCGAATTACTTCAACATTCTATGCCTCAGTTTCCTCACTTGGAAAATGGGGGAAATAATAGCATTTACCCCATGGGGCTGTGTGAGAATTAACTGAGTCAGTGCATATCAAGTGCTTGGAATGGCACCTGGCACATTGTGTTGTGTTCAGTGATGATGATGGTGATGATGATGGTGATGGTGATGGTGATGGTGATGTGATGATGGTGATGATGGTGATGGTGATGGTGATGATGGTGATGGTGATGATGGTGGTGATGATGGTGATGATGGTGATGGTGGTGATGGTGATGGTGATGGTGATGGTGGTGATGATGGTGATGGTGATGATGGTGATGGTGATGGTGATGGTGGTGATGATGGTGATGGTGATGGTGATGATGGTGATGGTGATGGTGATGATGGTGATGGTGATGATGATGATGATGATGATGGTGATGGTGGTGATCATCAGCCCTGTTCTAGCCAGCTCATTATTCCAGCCCTACTAGGTTTAAGCAGAGATTTTTACTGGGTCTCCTCCTACAGGGACCTCCTTCCCCATGGCCTTCACAAGACCATCAGCTGCAAAGAGAAACAGGCCGCAGGTCTTAGCTTGAGATTTTCTGCCGAATTTCCCATGGAGTCTGTGTCTGGGCTCAGGGGGATGGGGAACCCAGAGGCTCAAGGCCATAGACTGAGCTCTCTGTCTGGGGACTGAGTTGCTATGAAATATATGGGCAAGATGGCAGGGAAGGCGGGTGAATTGTCAACATGCTTGAACCCCATAAATATAACATGGAGCCCAAAGAGCAAGTTGCAAAAGAAGATGAACCATGCAGGAACCATTTATATAGAGATTTAAAACATGCAAAACAAGTGTGCATTTTTGGTTAGGGATACATTCATATATGATACAAGTCTAAGGAAAGGTACAGGGATGATAAACACTGCATTCAGGATAGTGGTTCCCCTGCAGGGAGGAGAGGCCACGTGGAGAGTGGTGCTCGAGGGCATTCACTTAAATTTGAAAAAAAAAAAAAAAAAGTGGTATTTTAAGCTGGAGGGTGAGTGTATGAGAGTCCCTCATATTATTCTTGATACATTTTGGTAGGTCTTACGTATTTTATGATACATATATTTTTAATGTAGGCAAGGCTAATTTTGCAAAACCCAGTAGAATTTTGGAGGCCATAAAATTTACCAAGAAGCCCCATGGTTGGGTCAGTAGGGACGAACGCATCGGGTGGACAGTGTGCCCTCGTGGTGTGCGGGCATGGCCCTGACACTCTGTTCCCCTCGTCCATGCCCACCGGTCCCCTCGCCCACACACATCGCCGGCCCCTCTCCCAGCCTCTTCGCCTGTGCCTAGCAGCCCTTCCCCATCTGCTGGCTGTGTTGTTCCTTGCCCAGCCATGTGTCCTCTCCGGGCTGGAGAGCCGGCAGAGGCTCTGGCCCCCTCCCCGCTGAGGCAGAGGGGCTTTGGAACATGTGTTTCGGGGTGGCAGACACCAGCTGGCTGGGGAGACATTTGCATATTCAACTGAGCCCCCCAGAGCAAAGCCAGGATTGTGAGGAGGAGGCTATGGCAGGACAGAGGGAGAGGGAAGGCTCTGGTCAGCTAGGGGTCAGGCGGAACAGATTTTGGATCGGAGAGACAGATGGTTAAAGTAGAAAAAGAGGGAGGGAGCAAATCCCGACTCATACATGAAGAAAGGCATTCAAGAGCCCTGAAATATCTTATATCTTCACAGGGCTTTGTGGGTTTTGAAGCATTTTCATCTCTTTCATTTGATTCCTCATTGCAGTCCTGCAAAGTAGGTATTAATATCATCCCCATTTTACAGATGAGGAAACTGAGGCTCAGAAAAATTAGACCCCTGATTCAAGATCACAGGGCTAGTGCGTGGGAGAGTCTCTGGACTCCTGGTATAGTGCTCTTTTCACTATGTCTCAGAGCTAACTGAATTTGCCATCTCCACTTGCTCACCTCACATTCTTCTCTCAACCCTCTCCAGAGGGGTTTCTGACCCCTCCACTCCATTAAGACTGTTCTTCTCTAGGTCAACATTGACCCCTCTTGATGCCAACTCATGGTCACTTCTCTGTGTTCAGCTGTCTTGACCTTTCTGCAGCACTCGACAGAGGTACCACTGACTTCACCCTTCTTTCTGGGACAGCCTCCTCCTTGGTTGCCATGACAGTAGAAGCTCCCATTTCCCTCCCACCTCCTTGGCTGCTCTTTCTCTGTTCTTTTGCAAGCTCTGTTCCACCTTCAAATGTTGGCGTGCTCCTAGCTTGGACCTCGGCCCTCTTCTCTTTCTTTTCTCTCTCTATGCATGAAGCTGAGCCACCTAGTCTGGCCCTGGTACTTCATATATCATCTGTGTTTAAGATTTTCACATCTATTTCTGCAGCGTTGCCCTTGCCTCAGGCTGCCTTACATGGTGGTCAAGAGCACAGACTCTGAAGTCAGACCACCTGGATTTGGATCTCAACTTCGCCACTTATTAGCTATGAGACCTTGGGCAACCTTTCTATGTCTCAGTCTTGCCATCTGTGAAAGGGGAATGATAAAGCCCTTATCCCATAGGGCAGTTGAGAGAATTAAATGAAACGTAAATGGCTTAGAACATTGCCTGGCACATAGTAGGTGCTCAGTAAAGGCAAGATATTGTTACTTGCCATCTGTTCCTCCAATATGCCAAGCATCTTCCTACTCCAGGGCCTTTACACTAGCCCATCCCTCTATCAGAATGTTCTTCCCTTGATTCTCCTAAGGCTGACTCCTTTTAATTCAGATTCCCCAACCATCCAGGCTGAAGTAGTCCCCTAGTCAGTGACTGTCACCTAAACCATTTAAAATTTTTGTATGTGTTATACAAAATTTTTTGTATGTATTAGTTTCAGGTGTATAGCTTCAGATTCTTTTCCATTATAGGTTATTAAAAGATATTTAATATAGTTCCCTGTGCTATACAGTAGGTCCTTGTTTATTTTATATATAGTACTGTGTATCTGTTAATCCCAAACTCCTAATTTATCTCCCCTCTTTCCCCTTTGGTAACCATTAGTTTGTCTTCTATGTCTATGAGTCTATTTCTGTTTTGTAAATAAGTTCATTTGTATCATTTTTTTTTTAGATTCTACATATAAGTGATGTCATGTGATATTTGTCTTTCTCTCTCTTACTTCACTTAGTATGATGATCTCTATGTCCATCCAGGTTGCTGCAAATGGTATTATTTCTTTCCTTTTCTGGCTGAGTAATATTTCATTTTATATATATATATATAATATATATATACACACATCACATCTTCTTTATCCATTCATCTCTTGGTGGGCATTTAGTTTGTCTCCATGTCTTGGCTATTGTAAATACCGCTGCTATGAACATTGGCGTCCATGTATCTTTTCGAATTGGTATTCAAGTCTTTTCTGGATATATACTCAGGAGTGGGATTGCTGGATCATATGGTATCTCTATTTTTAGTTTTTTAAGGAACTTCCATACTGTTCTCCATAGTGGCTTGCACCAATTTACATTCCCACCAACAGTGTAGGAGGGTTCCCTTTTCTCCACACCCTCTCCAGCATTTATTATTTGTAGACTTTTTTATTCTGTATTTTTTAATTGAAGTATAGTTGATTTACAACGTTGTGCTAATTTGTGCTGTACAGCAAAGTGACTCAGCTATACACATATATACATTCTTTTCTTATATTCTTTTCCATTACGGTTTATCCCAGGAAAGTGAATATAGTTCTTTGTGCTATACAGTAGGACCTTGTTGTTTATCCATTCTCTAGTAATAGTTTATATCTACTAACCCCAAACTCCCAGTTCATCCTTCTCCCTCCCCCGCTCCTCCTTGGCAACCACAAGTATGGTCTCTATGTCAGTGAGTCTGTTTCTGTTTTATAGATAGATAAGTTCATTTGTGCCATATTTTAGATTCCACATATAAGTGATTCATATGGTATTTGTCCTTCTCTTTCTGACTTACTTAGTATAATAATCTCTAGTTGCATCCATGTTGCTGCAAATAGCATTATTTCATTCTTTTTTATGGCTGAGTATTCCACTGTATATATGTACCACATCTTCTTTATTCATCTGTCAATGGACACTTAGGTTGTTTCCATGTCTTGGCTATTATAAATAGTGCTGCTAGGAACATAGGGGTGCATGTAACTTTTTGAATTATAGTTTTGTCTGGGTATATGCCCAGGAGTGGGATTGCTGGATCATATAGCAACTCTAGTTTTAGTTTTTTGAGGAACCTCCGTACTGTTTTCCACAGTGGCTGCACCAACTTATATTCCCACCAAGAGTGTAGGAGGGTTCCCTTTTCTCCACACCCTCTCCAGCATTTGTTATTTGTAGACTTTTTGATGATGGCCATTCTGACCTGTGTGAGGTGATACCTCATTATAGTTTTGATTTGCATTTCTCTAATAATTAGCGATGTGGAGCATCTTTTTTTTTTTTTTTTTTTTTTTACATCTTTATTGGAGTTGGAACATCTTTTCATGTGTCTGTTGGCCATCTGTATGTCTTCTTTGAAGAAATGTCTATTTAGGTCTTCCCTGCAGAAGACCTTTTAATAGGTGTTTCCAAAGGTATCATAATAATGCCCATGGACTTTAGGAAGAAAGCTAGACTTGATAGTTCAAAGTTCAATGGAGGCAGATGACAGCTTAGCATAAAGAGGAACTTTCTGTGACTAATGGATGGATACTCCAAATTGGAATGGGATATGATGATGGAGGCATCGAGTCCCCACCGTTGGAGTCATCCCTCCTGAAGCTGGATGTTGTAGAGAAGACTCAGACATCGGGACGTTTGAGGGTCTATCTTTAAAGTTCTTAAGTTGAGCAGATGGAAATGAACATGAGGCCCCACCAGAGGGGAGCATCAGAGCCCATCCCACACCCCTCCTCCGATCCTGAGGTGAGGGTTTCTGCAAGTTCCTATGTAAGAATAAAAGGAGGAGGCTTGGTGGGCCTCGGAAGGCCCATGGCTTGTGCTGGACAAGCCAACTCCTGCACACGCGTGGACCCTGCACACGTATGGACCCTGCACATACGTGGGCCCTGCACACGTGTACTGAGCTGACCCTCCTCCCCATACCATGCAGCCCCAAATGGGTCCCCTGAGGGCTGACCCGACCATGCCCCAGAGCTCACCAGTTTCCTGAGAAGTGTGGGTCCCCTGGTGAGGTCCAGGCAGAGGAAGCGTGAGGCACACTTTCTAGCCCCGTATGTGCCTCCGTGTCTTCATTTCTAAAATGGAGAGACAAATACCTACCTTAGAGTCTTGATGTGAGACTCATGGAGATCTCGGAAAGCCTAGAACCGGAAACTGAGGCTGGGGGACTTTCAGCCCTCCAGGTCACCCAGCCCTGGACACTACTCAGGGCTCCTGAACCCAGCCGAGCTCCCCGGCCAGAGCACCAGGCTGTTTCCCACCCCTCAGAGAACAGCCCATGCTCCGGGCCCACAGGTTGCCGTGTTGCTCCTCGGTTCCCACGTGGCCTTGCCCCCGCTTTGCCCACTTGGGGTTCTGAAGCAGGGCCTGATGGCAGCCGGCTGGGCGGCCGAGCTCTCTTCCAGGCATCCATCACTAGAGGTCACTCTTCATCTGTGTGTATAGACTGGAGGGCAGAAATGAGGCTGCTGAGTGAGTGCTGGGACCCCAGGCATCTCCTGGGAGGGTTCATCCAGGCCTACCTGGCTAGGAGTGAGAGTACCAGCCCTTCCCAACGTCTGGGCCTGAGAGGGCGTGAGCTGTTCCCCTCCTGCGAGCCAGGCCAGCCGAGTGCCTGAGCTTAGGTGCGCTGGGAGGGCCTGTGTGATCCCAGGGCAGCCTAGCCGGCCTGAGGTTCTGCTTACCACTTCTGGTTCCCCCTGTGGCAGCTGCATGCGGGGGAACGAGTCTGAGGGGAGAAATCACACAGCAGGAAGCCCGGATTTCCACCTACTAGTCCCTAAGCCTTACTCATTGTGACCTGTATTGGAGCTCACTTTTCTCCCAGGGGCGGCCTCGCTGAGCACTTTCTCTTCTCCAGAAACATTGGCCGCCCCTGTGCCTGCTAAGCCCTTTCCTGCCACAGGGCCTTTGCACTTCCCTCATTCTGAATGCACTGCCCCAGATCTTCATATGCACTTTAGTCTGAGATCAAATGCCACCTCCTCAGAGAGAGATTCTCTGACCTCCTAGTCTAAATTAGCCGCCTCCCAGCTTCACCCCGTTACTCTTTATCTCACCATCCTGATTACCTGCTCCGTGGCACGTACTACAACTGTAATTACCTCCTTAGTGAGCTGGTTATTGTCTATCTCCCCCACATACCCCCGACCATTGCACCTGCTCCATAAATATTTGTCGGAGGAATGAACTGAAAGGTCTTAGAAAGCAGACTGTTATTATTGTCCTATTTTATAGATAAGGAAGTTAGTGAGAATAAGAGATTTATCACGACCACATAGATCGGAAATCATTGAGCCAGGAACTCCATCCCGGGTCTTTGAACTTGAAAACTCTCTCTCCCCGCCCCCAACCCCCATCAACCTCTGAAGTTTCAAGACCTGAGGCCAGATGCCTCATGAGTGTACCCTGGTGGAGGGTCAGCAGACCCAGGCTCACGCCTCTCCACCCCACCCTTGGCTATCTGGGCTAGGAGCGGGGTGAAAAGTAGAGACAGAAAAGGGAAAATGAGGTCTTGGGTTGAAGGTCATGGTGTGGCTCAGTGACAGCACACGCCTGTCTCAGGAGATCTGGGGACCCCTGAGCCCCCATGTTGTATTTTTTTTTCAGGAGAAGAAAAAACATGTACGAGGGGCACAAACCGCTTTTAAGATGAAAAGTGCAGAAGTGACCACATTTCAGTGCTTGTGTTTACACGAGTCGCTTCGCTGCACTGGCTGTGGTAACGTGCCCCAGCTAGTTCATCCTAAAGCAGCCCCACTCGCCCCACACCTGGAGCAGCTGTCCAGCTCAGCACAGCCTGAGGATGGGCTTCAGGGCCTTTGAGGGCCCCTGCAGTTGTGTAAGCACATTGTCCTGTTTTCACTGGCCCCTTCTAGCCACGGTTTCACAGCTAGGCAGTAAAAGGAAAAGTTCAACTTAGACTAATTTTTTCATCTCCTTAATTTCCCAAAGATTGGACATGTCTTCCCCACCCCCAGCCTCCTGCCCTAACATCCCACAGCAACCCTACTTAGTCTCATCAGATTCACCACTCATTTGCTTCACCTGTGTTCCCCACTACCCTTGAAATTGAATCCTGGCACGTGTTCTGCCTGCCAGGCTTGGAGAAGTGGGCCGAAATGCTAATGGAGGGACTGCTGGAGGTTGGGGGCTGATGGAGTGTCCCTTTTCCTGGTAGATGGAAGAGAGAGAAAGTTGGTTAGCTCTGGGGCTGCCAGTAGCATCATAGGGGTGGGAGAGCGGAGTTGGAACCATGTAGACCTAACGTGAGACTTCCAAGGGCACAGGACCCAGCCCACTGGGGGGAAGCCCAACCCAAACCAATAAACATGAAGTTCATGGAACCAACCTGTCCTGGCTCTGCCTTGGCCTGAGCCTGATTGGAAGGGCCCTGGACTAGGAACCCAAACACCTGGGCCCTAACTTCAGTCCTTCCCTTTAACTAACTGTAGCCTTGGGCTGTGCACTTAACTGCTCTGAAAGCTAAGCAAAATAATATAATAAAACATAACATAACAAATGATATGCATTTATAAATAATCCTGCTGCAGCAAGAATCATTAATGCAGTAACGCATGTGATTAAGCTCAGGAGATGATAAAGTGCTGTAGAAATGGATGGTGGGCCCAGGCCCTCACCTCGCATTATCCATCTTCTGCTGTGCCTACTGCAGCCAGGGGGTCAGGTGTCACCAGGCAGGGGCTCGGCTTTTGGCCTTAGTGCTTTCCAGGCATTCCAGCTGTTCACCCATATCCCACTCCTCTCTCTCTCCTGGCACATGGGACGATTCTCTTTCTCCACCCGCATGGGCAGGGTCCTATGATTAGTTCTGGCCAATGGGTTGTGGGCAGAAGTGCTACGTGTTGCTTTGAGACTGGAGTGTTTGTCTGCTAATGTGAGACCCTCCAGCTCTGCTCGTCACTGGCGTGGCAATCATAGAAATCTGGTCTAGATGGAGTTCTGTCAGCTGGGTCTCTGAGTAACGTCAATGAACAGAGCCTCCGGCCAATCCGCTTTGGGCACGTAGATGCAAGAAATGAATTATTGTTGTGAGGCTTTGGGGGTTGTTTGTTATGACAGTGCAGTGCAGCCTAACCTAACTGATATGAGGTTCCATCAGCAAAGTTTCTCAGCTTTGGGGTTCGGGTACCTACTGCCTCAGAATCACATGGAACACTCTGTTAAAAATGCAGTTTCTCGGGCTCCACCTTAGACACACTGAGTCAGGATGCCCAGGAGTGAGGCCCCAGGATCTGCAGTTCTAACCACAGTGACTTCACCTTCAGAGGCAGCAAGTGTATAACCCAGGCCTTGGGAGCAGTAGAGGAGGCCTCTGCTCCCTCCACCCCTCACCTGCTTCCTCTGGTTCTGAAGCAGGCCTGCTCCCTGGTGGGTGCCTGAGAGGTCCCTGCCCTCAGCTTCCTGCCTCCTCTCTCCTCCCACGTGGCAATGCAGCAAATCCCCTGGGCCAGGCGCTGGGGGAAGGGATCACAGAGTTGCCGCAAAGTGAGAGCGGTAGCAAGCCTTCGTGATGGATTGAAGGAGACGAGACCATTCCCGGCTGATGGCTGACGTGAGGAGGCAGTGACAGGCGGCAATGTTTGTGCTCTGAACCTGCAATCTCAGCTAATGGGAGAGATTGAGGAGTTTGGAATGAGACGCGTCATGGGACACAGCCCCATGGGCCAAGATGCTTCTTGACGAGGTAGCACGTCTTCGTGGCTTCCTGAGGAGGGAGTGGGGGCCGCATTCCTGCCCCAGCCCCTGCGCAGGTGAGAGAACGGCTCTAGCCCGGGGAGCTGGGCTAACCCGGCAGGTCCTAGGCTGCCCCTTTGGCTGCCCGTGGGAGTCAGGAGGGCCAAGCTGGAGCTACAGGAGGGGCAGGTAAGAGGGCTTCCTTGTTGCACCCTGAGCAGTGCCCCACCCCCCAGCGCCTCCCACAAGGGGCTGAGGGAGGAGGGGGCCAAGGCAGAGGCCAGAGCAGCCCTCCAGTAACTCCCCCAGGCCCAAGGGAGCTTCAGGTGTCCTTCTGGGCGGGCAGCCTGGTTAAAAAGTAAGAGTCAGGGCTTCCCTGGTGGCGCAGTGGTTGAGAGTCCGCCTGCCGATGCAGGGGACACGGGTTCGTGTCCCGGTCCGGGAAGATTCCACATGCCGCGGAGCGGCTGGGCCCGTGAGCCATGGCTGCTGAGCCTGCGCGTCCGGAGCCTGTGCTCCACAACGGGAGAGGCCACAACAGTGAGAGGCCCGTGCAACGCAAAAAAAAAAAAGTAAGAGTCAAAAGCTCAGAATCAGAATCAGCTCATAAACCTCCCAGCACTTCTTCTTGGGTTTAAAGCCACATTGCCCTAGGCTCAAATTCCAACCATTTTCTACCCGTGACCCTGAACAATGAAATTCACCTCCCTGGGCCTCAGTTTCCTCGTCTGTAAAATCTGAACGGGGGCAGAAAACAAAAACCACTTTGTGGGAATGTTGTACTAAGGACTGAATACAACAAGGTGTAAAGTAGTGGCTGCGAATCACCCGAGGATCTTATTAAAATGTAGATCCTGACTCAGCAAGGCTAGGATAGGGCCTGAGAGCCTTCATTTGCAATAAGCTCCCAGGTGATGCGGATGGATCGCAGTTTTACTCACAAGGATGTAGATGATCAGGGCAGGTGCCTGGTTCATAGTGAGCACTCCAACAATGGCAACTTTGGTTATTATTGTCATCACTGCCAAAGCAAAACAGTTGAGACTGTCCCTTTCCCTGCCACAGCCCTCGTCCTCCTTCACAACTTCCTGTTCCGTTTAAGATTTCCCTTGAGGACACCTGGACACAACTTTTGGAGGGGTCCAAAGTGGGGTTTATTACAAGCCTCACCTCCAGGGCCAACCGTGGGTGGCCCAGCGGCCAGCCTGTCCATTAGGCATCTTTAGAGAGAGCCACTGCCCCCTCACCCAGAGTTTGATGCGCCTAGTCATTGGCGCCCTCAACCGTGCAAGCTGGGACAGCAGTGGATGTTGCCCAGCCTTCCTCACTGCAGCCATCAGAGCTGCCTGAAGGTAGGACAGAAGTCACTAGCATCCCTATCGTGCATCCCCAAAAAAGACACTTGCTCTCCTCTTTCCTCATGGGAGGGAAACCTAGGGCTTCTGGGTTCCTCTAGGAGTAGTAGAAGCAGCATGACTCAGTGGTTAAAAGCTGGGGACCTTGGGCAACTTGTTTAATTACTCAGCCTCAGTTTCGCCACCTGTAAAATGGGCTCACACTACCACCATAGCTTTGGTGTGAGCATGAAATGAAACGATGGATGTAAAACCCTTTTCACATGGTGTGCACCAAAGGCATGTCATTTTATGATCATTAGTGTCTCCATAATTCTGGACCGTGCCTTCTCATCACCTACCACCAAAAGCTGGCCCTGGAACCGCCCAAGCTGTGACAGGAACCACGGTTTTGAACTGGCTCTCTCTAAATTGGTGGTTCCCATGCTTTGGAGCCAAGTTACATGCAGTGGAAACATGAGACCAGAGGAACCAGAGGAGGACACCAGCTGTTATAGCTGTGACTCAGGTGAGGAGGGCAAGCCATGGGCAGGGGAGGAAGAGAGAAAAGGGGAAGAGAAGGGGGAAGAGGCAGATGCAGGGCCACCCTCAGCTGAAGGCTGATCTGTTCATCATCTGGGGGAGTCTGGGGAGGCTCAGGATGTGTGGTGGATGAGGCTGTAGGGTGTGTGTTGGTGGCAGGAGGGCCAGAGACAGATGCTGAAAGCCTGACACCCAGATACACTACAACCCTCTCTGGGGACACTCGCTGCAGACCTAACTGTTCCAAACCCTTCATTCCATTTGTATCGATACTTGTAGGGGAATACACATCTTAACTATTTTAACCATTTTCTTTCCTTTTTGTTTATTGAGGTATAATTGACATACAGCATTATATTAGTTTAAGGTGCACAACATAATGATTTAATATTTGTATGTGTGTATTGTGAAATGATCACCACCGATCAAGTCTAGTTAACATCCATACTATTCATAGTATCAGAATTTTTTTCTTGTGGTGAGAACTGTTAAGATTTACTCTCTTTGCAACTTGCAAATATGTAATACAGTACTGTTACTATAGTCACTATGCTGTACATTACGTCCCCATGACTTATTTATTTTATAACTGGAAGTTTGTGCGTTTTGACTCCCTTCACCTATTTCGTGCTTCCCTCACCTCTGACAACCATCAATCTGTTCTCTGTATCTATGAGTTTGGGGTTTTTTTTTTGTCTTTTAGATTCCATATATAAGTGAGAGTATATGGTCTTTCTCTGTTTGACTCATTTTACTTAGCATAATGTCCTCAAGGTCCATCCTTGTTGTTGCAGATATTAAGATTTCATTTTTTATGGCTGAATAATATTCCACTGTGTGTGTATGTATGTGTGTGTGTATATATCTATCTATCTCACATCTTCTTTATCCATTCATCTGTTGACGGACACTTAGGTTGTTTTCATATCTTGGATATTGTAAATAATGATTTTTTTCCTTGATCATTAGCGATGTTGAACATTCTTCCATGTACATGTTGGCCATCAGTATGTCTTCTTTGGAAAAATGTCTATATAGATGCTCTGCCCATTTTTTAAATCAGATTTCTTTTTGTTTGTTTTTTGGGTTTTTTTTTTTGCCCTGTTGTATAAGTTGTTTATATATTTTGGATATGAATTCCTTATCAGATACATGATTTGCAAATATTTTCTCTAATTCAGTAGGTTGCCTTTTCGTTTTGTTGATGGCTTCCTTTGCTGTGCAGAAGATTTTTAGTTTGATGTAGTCCCGTTTGTTTATTTTTGCTTTTGTTATCTTTGCTCTTGGTGTCAAATCCAAAAAAATCATTGCCAAGACAAATGACAAGGAGATTACTGCCTGTTTTTTCTTTTAGGAGTTTTATGGTCTCTATACTTTCATTCAAGTTTTTAATCTATTTTGAGTTAATTTTTGTGTATGGTGTAAGATAGTGGTCACTTTCGTCCTTTTGCATGTGGCTGTCCAATTTTCTCAACACCATTTATTGAATAGCTTGTTCTTTCCCCATTGTATATTCTTGACTCCTTTGTCATAACTTAATTGAAATATATGTCTGGGTTTATTTCTGGGATCTCTGTCTGTTCCATTAATCTATATGTCTGTTTTTATGCCAATATCATACTGTTTTGATTACTAAAGCTTTCTAATATAGTTTCAAATCAGAGAGGCTGCTGCCTCCAGCTTTCTCAAGATAGCTTTGGCTATTCAGGATCTTTAGTGATTCCATACAAATTTTAGGATTATTTGCTCTATTTATGTGAAAATGCCATTGGAATTTTTATAGGGATTGCATTGAATCTGTAGATTGCTTTAGGTAGCATAGGCATCAGTATTAATTATTTTAATCCATGAGCACAAAAATATTTTTCCATTACTTGTGTCTTCTTCAATTTCTTTCATCAGTGTCTAATAGTTTTCAGTGTACAGGTCTTTCACTTCCTCAGTTATGTTTATTCCTAGGTATTTTATTCTTTTTGATGCAATAGTAAATGTGGTGGTTTCTTAATCTATTTTTCTGATAGTTCATTATTAATGTATACAAACACAACAGATTTCTGAATATTAATTTTGTGTCCTGCAACTTTTCTGAATTCATTTTTTTAGCTCTAATAGTTTTTTGGAAGGTTTTCTACATATAACATCATGTCATCTGCAAATATTGATGGTTTTACTTCCTCCTTTCCAATTTGGATGCTTTTTATTTATTTTTCTTGCATAATTGCTCTGTCTAGGAATTCCAATACTGTGTTGAGTAAAAGTGGCAAGAGTGGGCATCCTTGTCTTGTTCCTGATCGTAGAGGAAAAGCTTTCAGCTTTTCACCATTGAGTATGCTGTTATCTGTGGGCTTGTCATATATAACCTTTATAATGATGAGGTATGTTCCCTCTGTACCCACTTTGTTGAGAGTTTTTATCACAATTTGATGTTGAATATTGTCAAATGGTTTTCTGTATCTATTGAGATAATCATATGATTTTGTTAATGTGGTATATAACATCAACTGATTTGAGGATGCTGGACCATCCTTGTATTCCTGGAATAAATCCCATTTGGTCATGGTGTATGATCCTTTTACTATATTGTTGAATTTGGTTTGCTAATATTTTATTGAGAATTTTTCCATCTTTATTCATCAGGGATATTGGCCTGTAATTTTCTTTTCTTGTGGTGTCCTTTTCCGGTTTCAGTGTCAGGGTAATTCTGACCTCATGAAATGAGTTGGGAGGTATCCCCTCCTGTTCTCTTTTGGAAGAGTTTGACAAGGATTGGTATTAGTTCTTCTCTGAATGTTTTATGGAATTCACCATGAAACCGCCTGGCCCTGAAATTTGTTTTTTGGGAGGATTTTGGTTACTGAGTCAATCTCCTTACTAGTAGTTGGTTTATTCAGATTTCCTATTTCTTGATTCAGTCTTGGAAGGTTTTATGTTTCTAAGAATTTATCCATTTCTTCTAGGTTATCCAATTTTTTGGCATATAATTGTTTGTAGTAGTCTCATGATATATTTCTGTGGTGGCAGTTGTAATATCTCCTCTTTCATTTCTGATTTTATTTACTTGTGTCCTCTCTCTTTGTTTCTGGGTAAGTCTAGCTAAGGGTTTGTCAATTTTATTTAACTTTTCAAAGAAACAGCTCTTGGTTTCATTGATCTTTTATTTTGTCTCTTTAGTCTTTATTTATTTCTGCTCTGATCTTTGTTATTTCCTTCCCTCTACTAACTTTGGACTTCATTTGTTCTTCTTTTTCTAGTTCCTTGAGGTATAAAGTTAGGTTGTTTATTTGAGATTTTTCTTGTTTCTTGAGGTAAGCATTTATTTCTATGGACCTCCCTCTTAGAACTGCTTTTGCTGCATCCCATAAGTTTTGGTATATTGTATTTCCATTTGTTTCATTTGCCTCAAAACGTATTTTTTAATTTCTTTTTTGATTTCTTCATTGACCCATTAGATGTTCAAAACATGTTTAATCTCCACATATTGGTGAATTTTCTAGTTTTCTTCTTGTAATTGATTTCTAGTTTCATAACATTGTGGTCAGAAAAGATGCTTGATGTGATGTCAATCTTATTAAATTTGTTAAGACTTTTTGGTGGCCTAATATGAACTATCCTGGAGAATGTTCCATGTATACTTGAGAAGAATAGGTATTCTGTTGCTTTTGGGTAGAATATTCTGTATATATCTATTAAGTCCATCTGATTTAATATCATTGGGGCCGATGCTTCCTTATTGATTTTCCATCTGGATAATCTATCCATTGATGTAAGTGGGTATTACAGTCCCCTACTATTATTGTATTGCTGTCTATTTCTCCCTTTAGGTCTGCTAATATTTGCTTTATATATTTAGGTACTCCTAAATATAAATATATAAACATAATATAAAAATATATAACCATTTTAAGTGTATGATTTAGTAGTGTTAAGTACATTCACATTGTTCTATAACCAATCTCCAGAACCCTTTTTATCTCCCTGAACTGAAACTCTGAAAATCTGACTACTCTAGGTACATCCTATGAGTAAAATCATGCAGCATTTGTCTTTTTGTGACTGGTTTATTTCACTTAGCCTAATGTTCCCAAGGTTCATCCATGTTATATATTTTGTGTTTTTAAGTCCAGCTTTACTAGTTGTTCTCGGAAGCTGGGTTGGCCAGATACAAGCTAGTTGTCCAAAGCTAGAAGCAGTGCAGCCCCATGGCCGTGAGGCATGGGGCCAGCTCCCCCACTGCAGCCACCATCACCTGTAGGAGGCTAGTGTGAGAGACTCCCTCCCACTCAGTACCTCATTTGTGAGGAGTAGCTCCAAGAACACCAGGCTGGTGAACTCAGATGGTTGCAGTGTGGGCTCATGAGGTCAAGTCCATGCATTTGCTGTCTCCAAGGACAGTGTTGTACACTGATGGGGAACATGAGTTCTGGGGTCAGGCAACCTGGGTGTGAATCCTGGTACTGTTACTTACTATCTACTTGTTCATTTATAAATGGGAGATGATGACAGGGTTGATGTGGGGATTCGATGAGATGGCCTCTCTAAAGTGCATAGCCAGGCCTGGCACAGAGGAAAGGCTTGGCGGAAGCTTGAAATGACTGATTTGACCAGCAGTCCATGGGTTAAAACCTCATCTCCATGGCTTCTGATACTGTCCAGCTTGGACTGAGATAAGGAAAATATAGTTGATCCCAGGCTAGTTTCGTGATTTTCAATTTTTGTGTATTTGTAAAGAATAGAACACTTTGGGCAAATCCTTTTGTGTAGCCCCAATACTAGGATGGAAAAGGAGGGTTGCTCCAACTGGGGAGTAGAAATTTTGGCCCTCCCTGTGCCGGCACAGGCACAGCCACCTACACACCTGTGCACACACACACACACACACACACACACTCTCTGTCTCTCTGTCTCTCTCTTTCTCTCTCAGCTTCCCCACTGCCTCCTCCAATGGAACTCCTGTAAAGCCCTGGGAGGGATGGAGCTGGAAATCACTACTTTGTGGGAAGGCCCCTCTTTGTGGAGAGTCCTGGAGGGGTCTCTAGGTCCCTGTGAACAAGGAAATACTGGGCTCAGTGGGGGGCAGGACAGGACCTCTGCCTGATGGGGCCTCAACCTAGTCATGGGCTGCCACGGGCTCAACTGGGGCCACAAGGAAGCAATGCTGTGGGTCCCTGAGTCCCTTTGTCTCACCTTCTCTTGGGTCCTCACACACACCTTTCCCTCACTTCTCGAGGGGAAATGTAGCTTAAAGACAAGGTCTCTGATAGTAGGTCTCATCTGCATGAGCTGGCCGTGAGTTTGTTCCTGGCACTGCATGTCTCCAACACTGGCTGAGCCAGAGAAAGGGGTGTGTCAGTGTGAGTAGTGAATGTGTGTGTGTCTGTGCATGTGTGTGCATGCGTGACTGTGTGTGCCCGTGTGTGTCCATCCACATGTTTATGTGTCTCTGTGTGCATGTGTGTGCATGCGTGACTGTGTGCCCGTGTATGTGTGTCCATCTACATGTTTATGCGTCTGTGTGTGCGTATGCGTGTATATATCCGTGCCTGAGTGTGTGTTCACGTGTGTGTCTGGGCATGTGTGCATGAATTCTCAGAAAGGTCCTCAGGCTCATCATGTTCCCCTGGAGAACTTCTGATTACTTCACTAATTCACTCACTCATCCAGTCATGCATTCCTTTAACAAACTAAGTAACGAATCTTAAAATGGTGAATTATAATTCTGTTAAATACCGTGGTGCCATGAGAGCATATGCCCATGATTTTGTGCTGTCATAGGCCCTGAGGTCTCTGTAGGTCTCTCTGGTCCAAACACTGCCAAGTAGGTTACCACCTGGTTCCTGGCACCCCTTGCAGCTCTGTGGGTTCTCTCTGAGCTTTATTTATGTGTAGAACCCTATTTATCCTGCATACCTGTGGTTTTGGGCCATCCCTGAGAGCACGGCAGTTCCTCTTCCTGCTTTTTGCTACATTAGGTACATGGATCCCATCAGAGGGTTCCCGTTTCAACTCCAGCTTTACGCATGTGACCCTGGATAGGTGTGTATACCCCCTTGGATGTGGGAAGGGGTACTCTTGGGTGTGAGGTCTGGGGGAGACTGAGCTCCTTCTGTGTGGCGTATCCCTGAGTGTGTGAACGTAACTCTGAGCTGAGCCTGGGCCCGGACCCATTCCCAGCCTGCCCCCAGAAGCCCCCACTGCGTTGTCCTGCCAGTAATTACAGCAGATAAACTGCTCCAGTTGAGGGCTGCTGTCCCCGGCTAGCTGCCAGCCGTGCGGCCCCAGGCTGCGCTGTGGGAGTCCATTCATTTTAATAAGAGGTACACCCTGTGTTATTAAGAAGAGTGTTTATTACTGTCGCCATGCACTGACAGCAGCTTCCATCATCGTTAAAGAGCAGATGGGGGGAGGGTAGGGGGGCTGTGCACTGCAGCTCTTCCGAGGCACTGGCCCAGCTGGTGAGGCTAGGGAGGGAGGATCCCTCTCTCTCCTCTCTTGCCCCAGGACAGCATGGCAGCCCCTTTTCTAGAAAGAATGAAGCCATTCAGCTGAGTCTGACCCTGCTTGGGGTGTGGGTCGGGGCTGGCGGAGGGAGGATGGAGGGAATGCTGCTCACTCCAGGTGCTGCCCTAGAGAAGAAAGGGGAACCTGGGTTTGGGTTTCTCTCGAGGGCCAGGCAGGGCTACCCATTGGCCCACCTGCCAGACTCCTGGCTTTGCCGGGAACGCCCCGCCCAGAGCTTTTTTCAGTCATTGAGTAAATGAAGCCTCGC
Source organism: Delphinus delphis (assembly GCF_949987515.2). Classification (NCBI taxonomy): domain Eukaryota; kingdom Metazoa; phylum Chordata; class Mammalia; order Artiodactyla; family Delphinidae; genus Delphinus; species Delphinus delphis. The sequence continues at coordinate 27,055,631 of NC_082684.1, read as the reverse complement.
CGACTCCCTTACCCTTCCTGTCATCTGTCAGGATGTTTGGATGTGGACAAGTGTCGGGCACAATGATGAGAAGTGTGATGAAATAGAAGGAACAGAGCTTCCTAAACTTTCTCCGTTCATGGCACTCTTACTGTCTCAATATTTTTTCACAACACCCCTTGGTCAAAGGAAATACCTATAACTTCTGTTTCTTAAGTAGTTAGGTCTAAACAACTTAAGTATTTGTGTTTTCACAACTGATTAGCCATTTGAAAAAAAAACAGTACATGTAAATGTAAATTTAAAAGGTTTTATTTCATTGTTAACTGCAATTACATCCAATGGGACGTGTGTGCCTCTTGGACACTGCACGTCTTCTCAGACTTTGTAATAAGATGGACCACCCCCACCCCCCTCATTCGGTTCTGCTTTGATTTTTATCACAGCCACCACTGAAAATACAGCTTCTCAAAGATATGCTGCCATTGCAAAGAACGTAGAGTGATCTAATGTTGAAACGGTGAACTACTTCCGCCTGGTAATTCACACAGTGTCTGACAGATGTCAAGCATTTCCTCAACACTGGCAGATGTTGAGTGTTTGTTTGGAAAGTTGAAAACATACTACTGTGCCCCTGTGCATGTGCTTCAGTGCCCAGGAGCACCTTGGTCCACAGTTTGGAAACCAGGGTGGTAGAAGACCTGGGTTCAAGTCCCAATTTGTTTGCTTGTTTACATATCTATTTATTTAGCGAACAGTTTCATAGTACTGACTCTGTACCAGGCCCTGTTCTAAGGACTTTGTAAGCATTAAGTCATTTAATCATCCTAACAACCTTATGGGATAGATAGTATTCTGTGATGGTTCATTTTATGTATCAGCTTGGTGAGGCTGTAGTGCCCAGTTGTTTGGTTAAGCACCAGTGTAGATGTTGCTGTGAAGGTATTTTTTTAGATACGATCAACATTTAAATCAGGAGACCTTGAGTAAAGCAGATTACCCTCTATAATGTGGGTGGGCCCCCATCGAATCAGTTGAAGGCCTGAAGACTGAGGGTTCCTGAAGAAGAAATTTTCAGGACAGCAACATAGAAATCCTTCCTGAGTCTCCAACCTGCTGCCCTTAAGAGTTGGAATTCAAGACTGCAATATCAACTCTTACCTGAATTTCTATGCTGCTGGCCTGCCCTACAGATTTCAGACTTGCCAGCTGTCACAATTACATGACCCTTAAAATATCTCTCTCTCTCTCTCTGAGAGAGAGCCTAGCTTTCACTAAAACATATCATTATCCTCATGTATGGATAAAGACACTGTTCAGCTACTAACTAGTTACTAACTGGCAACGTGGCCTTGGGCAAATCCTTTTCTCTTTGGGCCTCTGTGTTATCATAGCCAAGTGAGGGAGTTGGACAAGATGAATTGAAGGTTAATTCTAGTGCTAACATCTGGGCTGGGGGCGTGAGTGGACAAATAGGACTACCATCTTGCCAAGGATGTCGTGGTAGACCTTGTTTGTTGGCTACCCAGCAGCCTTTCCTAACCCACTTATCCCTTCCCACCACTCACTGTACAATATAGATACTCTTGTTCCTAGCCTCACTTGTAGATAGGGGTAGCCATGTGACTAATGATGTACAAGGGAGAAGTGCACTGGGGACTTGTAGAAAATATATTTTGTTACCCCATAGGAAAAGGAAGAGAATTCACTGGTGCTGACCTTTCCACTTTCTTTGTGCCTCTTAGAAGGCCGTGACATCTAGAGCTGCAGCAGCAATCTTGTAACTATGAGGCACAAACCAACAGATAAGGATGGCAGAACAGAAACAAAAAGAAGCTGGGTTCTTAATACATGGTTAAGCTGCTAAACCAATGCCAAGACCTGCCACCTCCGGACGTCTTGGTATGCAGGCTATACCAATCCTTATGGTTAAGCCATGGTGACTGTGAGTTCTGTTACTTGCAGGTCATAGCATCTTTAACTGATACAAGTGCCTTCTTTATTGCTTAGCTTGGTTCAGAGAGTGATCAAGGGAAGGCTCCTGACTTTGGGAACTGTTGTTTTGGGCCTCAAGGAAACTGAATTTACTGTTTTTCATTGAGTATAACTTTGACTCCAGGAACAGAGACACTAATACCATGTTGTCCCAAATTTCCAATAGGCGGCCCCACATATTCTTGATCAGAAAGATTGATAGTCGCCAGTTTTAGAAGAGGGTGCTTAACGAGTAGATGGATTTGGAGCTCATTGAAAGGAATGTGGATCACAAGGGACCAGCATTGTTCATACCAGCCAAAGCTCACTTTCTGTGTTTTATAATATTGATGAGGGGAAAGCCAGAGATATCCATTCTTGTATGTCAAGGCATTTGATAAAACCTATCACAAGAGACTTGGGCCTGGTACAGAAAATGGGGGTTGAATGATAGCACAGTTCTAGTTCATCTCTCTTGATTAATAAAGTCCCAGCTGTCTGTTTAGCGAACACTTTCGGATTACTTACCACGTGCTAGGCCCTGTTCTAAGAGCTTTACAAATATTAGCTCATTTAATCATCATGACAATCTTATGAGATCGGTGCTATTATTATTCTCACTAAAGAGATCTGATCATTGAATTGATGTCAGACTGGATGGAGTCTCTAGTGGCAGGCCACAGGGCTCTTCTCTTAATCCTGTCCTGTTAAGCCTTTTTTGAAATCAAGGACTCGGATAGAAAACACATGGACACAGCTTAGGACTGCCGGAGCTAACGTATGTTAGATGATTCCAGTGGGCTGCAATGATGGGACTGGATGATTCCAGTGGGCTGCAATGATGGGACTGGATGATTCCAGTGGGCTGCAATGATGGGACTGGATGATTCCAGTGGGCTGCAATGATGGGACTGGATGATTCCAGTGGGCTGCAATGATGGGACTGGATGATTCCAGTGGGCTGCAATGATGGGACTGGATGATTCCAGTGGGCTGCAATGATGGGACTGGATGATTCCAGTGGGCTGCAATGATGGGACTGGATGATTCCAGTGGGCTGCAATGATGGGACTGGATGATTCCAGTGGGCTGCAATGATGGGACTGGATGACTCCAGTGGGCTGCAATGATGGGACTGGATGACTCCAGTGGGCTGCAATGATGGGAGTGGATGACTCCAGTGGGCTGCAATGATGGGAGTGGATGACTCCAGTGGGCTGCAATGATGGGACTAGATGACTCCAGTGGGCTGCAAGGATGGGACTGGAATTATTAAGCTTGGTTGAACAGGACTACACCTTTGTATTTTAAAAAAACCCATTGTACTAACACAGAGGTGGATATTGGTGGCTAAGTGGCAGTACATGTGACAGGAGACCGGGGCATGCTAGTTGCCTGCAGGCTCAGGGGACTAGAACTTCAGTGTGGACACATAATAGCAAATGGGACACTTCGTGTGTGATGAAAGTAGGGTGTCCAGGAGTTGGGTGGGGTGGACCTGGGACCTCCTTTTCACAGTTGACACCACATATGGGAGATTAGGTTCTACTCTCTGAACTATACCCTTCAAAGAAAAGAAACACACACAATGCAGACAGAGAGAGTGACCAGGATGGGATAGGCCTTGAAACCATGACTACTACAGTGAGCAGAGGTGGTTTGGCCCAATCTCCATCCTGCCTGTTCTGGAAAATGCTCCATGATTTTCCCTAGGGGACTCACCCCACCTCACTGGCCATGTCATATAGGTGAGGCCAACCCCTGGAGGTGGGTTTATGACTCAGGCTTGACCATTCAGAGATATGCATCTTTCTGGACACAGAGACTGGTTCCGGGGTGGACATGTGACCCAAGCTCAGACAAAGACAGTCCTACCCATGACATTTTCTGGAATTATTGGGAAAGAGGAAGTCTTATTCTGTCGCATTTGATGAGCTGGTGGGATTTAGGCTGAGTCTGTCAAGGGCTGCTGCATCAGGAGCTCCTGCCTGAGACCAATGTCAGTGCAGAGGAAGGCAGAGACAAGAAATGGGGACATGCTCCTCAAAACATTGTTTGAACCCTTGGGTCCCATAGTGGCTAACCCTGGATCTTGCCAGTTTCACATGTCAATAAATTCCCTTCGGGGTCAGATTTTGTCCCGTGTCATTCTGACTGACACAGCAACTGAGTCTGTTGAGCCTGACAGAGGTCTCCAAATTCTTCAAGGGGACGAGCTTCTTCTACATGGATCCTGACAGGAGCAGAAGAGCCAATAGTGGTGGTAAGAAGACCTCACAGGTTTGGGCTCCAGGAAGATGAGGAAGAATTTTCTAAGGGCAAGTGCTGCCTGCGGATGGAATAAACCATCCCCCTGAGGTGGTGAGTTCCTTGGCCACAGAAGGTGCCAGCAGGGGACCATCTATGTTGGGGTTATCATGAAGGCTCTTTTTGTGAACGCCAGAGGATTGGACCAAGTAGCTCTTGAACTCTGAGATATGATGATTCAACTATAAATGTATATGGTTGGGTGTGGTGGAGGCAACGATTCAGTAGAATTATGGTCTGGTGGAAAGAGACATCTGCAATCAGATGGGTCCTCCTTCCTCCCAGAGGAGGACGCTGGGTCCTCCTCTCTCTTTCACTGATCAGTTGAGTGGCCCAAAGCAAGCCAGTTACCCCTCTTACTCATGTTCTCTATCTGTCCAAATGGGTATGGTGCTATCTGCAGTCTGAGGCTCAGGTGAAGTAAAAGCTATAAAGGCTTTGAGGATGTTAATGCACTGTCCGGATAGATGTGGGAGGTGAGATGGAAAGGGGCCACAAGCAGGATGGAGGATCTGAGTGGGACCACCTGGATCCAGGCCTGGGCTGCAGGGGCTTCCTTGGGGGTCATGCTCCCTATGGGGAAGAGGCAGGTGACATAAATGACCGGAACTGGGATGGAGTGAGATGGCAGGTGCCTGTGGAGTGTGGACTGAAGTGAGACTGAAGACTGAAGACTGAAGTCTGAAGAATTGCAAATTCTAATTTGATAAAATAACTACAGACCAAATAAAAGACATCCATGGGCCGTGTTTGGCTTATGGGCCCCAGTTTGCAGCCCTGCAGCTAAATGAACAGGTAAAGAAGGACTTGGGAGGCAGCTAGTGTCTTATGAATGAGCGTGTTTCAGAATTATCAACTCATCCGCACTACAGGGTCCACCCATGGAAGGGGGACATTCCTGCCCGGCTCAGGGTTCCAGGCCATCAGATGCCCATTCCTTCTCAGATGCTTTAGTGGGGACAGATCCCCTCATGCTAATTAGTGAAGCTTGGAAAGGCCCTGATGATTCCTGCATGCAACCTGTGAAGTCATCCCCTCGATGTTCTCTGTTCAGGGGACTTCTCACCAGGTAGGGGGCACCACTCCAGGCTCTCTCTAGAAACTGGGGAGAGCTCTAGGCCTAGTGATGCTCCTGCCCTGTCCCCTGCCTGGAAGAAGCTCCTGACCAAGTTTCTCAAGGAGCCCCACCCAAGGAGGGGCTGGGCCAGGGGTTGCTCGGCTTGAGTCTGGTTCTCCTTCCTCCCCTCTGCTCAGGGATGCAATAAGCCAGCCTAGGAGCCAGCTGCCCTTGCCTGTCCTGCCTTCTCTGGGGACTTCGGGGTAGACGTGACATTGGGGCTCGTGTAGAGGCTGCTGGCTTTGGCAAGGTTGACTGGGACCCACACGTCAGCCTGGGCCACATTCTTATCACCGTAACTCTGTGCCGAATAACAAGACCACGGGAATCTGCTAGCGCACTCCATTACTCTCTTTTATTCAGCCGGGAGATTTATGTGGCCTATCTCCCTTCCCTTTGTCCACCTGCGAGGCCCTATAAGTCATGTCCCCGGGCTGACAGGTCACAGGGTCTGTGCTGCTGCTCTGTCAGAGTGAGTGATGCTGGGGGGTGATTAAAAAAGAGGAAGGGTGAAAGGTCAGCAGCAGACGGCATGATGGGAGTTGGGGATGTAATTATCACTCCCGTGACATACTGCTGGGTTGTTCTCCCCTTTCTTGTAGTAGACATACACACTTGGGTGCAGCTCAGAGAGGGAGAGGGTGTGATGCTAAGAGATGCCGGGAGGGCCTGCTGGAAGGGGCCGTGTGTAGCAGGCCTCACAGGTGCGCTTAGAGCACTGGGGAAGGAGGAGCATCAGTGGGTCCCCCAGACAGCAGCCCCCTCCCTGCAGTGAGGTAGTTCCCCAAGTCCGCAGCGCAAAGCCTGGGGCAGAAGAAGCAGTACTTGCCATTGTGATTGTGATTGCTGTTAGCTCTGAAGGACATGATTAAGGAAAGGCACCTGCAGAGCAAGCGAAGAAGGTAACTGAAAAGAAAACTCCCCCAGATGGCCTGGACTGAGGGGTCTCTAATTTTCTGGACAGCCTGGCAGTTCCCCCTGGCATATAGTCAGTCAGGGGCACAAAGGAACACGGATGACCAGGAGATGTCAAGCCCCCACCTGCTCAGGAACCTCTCCCCGACCCCCTTGCTGCAGCGTCTGGAAGTTTCACCAAGGGAGCTGCTCCGGAAGACCACTGCGGCCTGGGAGGTGGGAGGGCCAGGCCCAGGATTGGCCGGGGCTTATTCGCACGCTGCCTGCGGGGTGAACACAGGTCAGTAGGGCCAGTCAGTCCTGATGGTGAGTTTTAGTGGGAGTTGGAAAGGGTTATTCTGGAGGGTGGGTTTGGGAGGGTCCTGGGGAGACCAGGCCTTACCCATAGACTGGGTACTGGGCGGAGGCTATGGAAGGCTTCAGAGACAACCCTCAGCTGAACAGCGGCATCACCCAGGCTCGGCCACTCCCTAAATGCAGGACAGTCACGGCTTCCAGATGGTGCCTTGCTGGGTGGGGTGCTGTGCCTCTCTGATTCACACTCTGGTGTGCTTCCCTCTCCCACTGAACCTGAGCCGGCCCATGACTTGTGGCCAAAAGGAGGTTGTGCAAGTTCTAGGCCCAGGACCGAAGAGGCCTTATGGCTTCCACTTTCATCTGTTGGAGTTCTGAGCCACAGTGGAAAAAAGTCTGGGTCATCCTGTTAGAAAAATCACATGCAGGGAAAGGCCTAGAGGATGAAAGACCAGGAGGAGAAGAAGTTGCAGTGTTCCAGCCATACCCACTGAGGGGCCAGGCATGAGAGGGAGGCCGTTTTGTACATTTCAGCCCAAATTGCAGCCACGGACCAAGCCCAGGCTGGGATGCCCTGGGCAAGGCTGGGGTGTTCTCTGACATGGTGGCCTCTTCCTCAATTCCTCTGGGGTTTTCCCTCCACTTTTCACAGCTACTCCAAGAAGTGGAATCTGCCTCTTTTCCTTTTGCAACATTGACATATAGCGCAGTGGTTAAGTGGTGCTGGAAACCTGGGCTCAGATCCTAGCTCTGCCTGTAATAGCAGAACTATGTGACCTTGGACAAATTTCTCAACCTCTCTTTGCCCTTAAAACAGGATTAACAATCGCGTTGCCTCATTAAAACTGATGTGAGACCCAAATGAGTCAATATATATAAAGAACGTAGACTCTGGCATGTATTTTTAATTATCTAATGAACTCTAATAGAGCATTATGGGCAGGACATTAAGAACTTGATAAATATTAACTCATTTAATTCTTCCTACAACCTTGTAAGGTGGGTACCATTATTTTTCCTATTTAACAGATGGGAGACCCAAGACCCAGAAAGGCTAAGTGACTCACTCAGGATCACACAGCTAGCATGTGGCAGGGCCAGGATTCAAACCCAGGTATGTCTGCCTCCCAGATATGAATTTAACATCTACATAGGGGTGTGCTTAGTAAATGTCAGCTATTATAATTTTACTCAATTTCCCTGAATATACTCTGGGGGTTCCTCTATCTCTGTCTCTACTTTTCTTCCACAGAAATTATACTAGGGACCCCTTTGGTATAAGTAATCACATGAAGAGAGAAAGAAAAATTAAAGCAGGTACCATTTCCCACCCTTCAAATAGGTAAATATTTAAAAGTGTAGTAATATCAAGTATTATCAAGAATGTGGGGAAATGGGTATTTTCGTATACTGCTGGTGGGAGGGTAAATTGTAAAGCCTCTTTGAAAGGATTGTTTGGAAGAGACAATTAAAACCATGCATTCTGGGCTTCCCTGGTGGCGCAGTGGTTGGGGGTCCGCCTGCCGATGCAGGGGACACGGGTTCGTGCCCCGGTCTGGGAGGATCCCACATGCCGCGGAGCGGCTGGGCCCGTGGGCCATGGCCGCTGGGCCTGTGCGTCCGGAGCCTGTGCTCCACAACGGGAGAGGCCACAGCGGTGAGGGGCCCGCGTACCGCAGGGAAAAAAAACATGCATTCCTTACGATCCACAATGCCACTTCCTGGTGTCTATTTTAGAGAAACATGTGCACAAGGTGACATGGGCATGATGTCCAGTGCTGCACTATGGTAGTGACAAACCAGGAACAACCTAAGTGTCCATCAACAGGGGATCTCTACACAAAGAACAGAACCACATCCTGCCCACTATGGAGCACCAGGCGGTGGTGAAAATACTGTGGTAGTTCTGTAGGCCCTCACATGAAAGGCTTTCTAATACTCCATGTTTGTTCACTGATTCATCCAACTAACAAACATTTACTGAGCACCTACTATGTGCCGGGCACTCTTCTAGGTCCTGGGGGCACAGCTGTGAACAGGACAGAAAAAAATCCCTGAGCTTCAGCCATAAAAAGAAACGAAACTGAGTTATCTGTAGTGAGGTGGATGGACCTAGAGTCTGTCATACAGAGTGGAGTAAGTCAGAAAGAGAAAAACAAATACTGTATACTAACACATATATATGGAATCTAAAAAAAAAAAAGTTCTGAAGAACCTAGAGGCAGGACAGGAATAAAGACGCAGATGTAGAGAATGGACATGAGGACACAGGGAGGGGGAAGGGTAAGCTGGGATGAAGTGAGAGAGTGGCATGGACATATATACACTACCAAACGTAAAATAGATAGCTAGTGGGAAGCAGCCGCATAGCACAGGGAGATCAGCTCGGTGCTTTGTGACCACCTAGAGAGGTGGGATAGGGAGGGTGGGAGGGAGACGCAAGAGGGAGGAGATATGGGGATATATGTATACGTATAGCTGATTCACTTTGTTATAAAGCAGAAACTAACACACCATTGTAAAGCAATTATACTGCAGTAAAGATGTTAAAAAAATTTTTTTAAAAGCAAGTGGTAGAACAACACATAGAAAGCTATTTCTGTAAAAATAAAGCCACACCACAGAACAATGACACATCTTTTCCATGGGTGTTCATACATGTATGTAAGTACATAAAAAAAGTATTGAAAGTTTACATACCAAATTGCTAATGGCAATGACCTCTGGAAGATCAAGAAGAGACCAAGACTTAAATTTGGTCAAACATTATCAATAATATATTTTTTTAGAATGATAATTTATTTTTGTATTACTTGTATAATTAAATTTTAATACGGAAGTGGGAAAAAATCTATCAAGGAGTGTGGCTTCCTACGGTGTAGACCTCGAACTTAGACAAACCTGCTATCTTAGTTTGTTCAGGCTGCAATAACAAAATACCACAGACTGGGTGGCTTAAACAACAGACATTTATTTCTCATTGTTCTGGAAGCCGGGAAGTGCAAGATCAAGGTGCCAACTAATTCAGTTCCTGATGAGGACCTGATTCCTGGCTTGTACAGAGCTACCTTCTTGCTGTGTCCTCACAAGGAAGAGAGAGGGAGAGAGCTCTGTTTTATCTTCCTCTTCTTATAAGGACACTAATCGCATCATGGGGGTCCCACGTTCATGACCTCATCTAAACTAATTCTCCCCCAAGGGCCCCACCTCCAAATACATGGGGGGTTACAACTTCGACATATGAATTTTGGAGGGGCACAAACAATTCATTCTCTAACCCCTGAGTTAGAATCCCAGTCATTTACTGTGTGGCTTTGGCAAATTATTATTCTCTCAAGCTCTGTCTACTCAGCTGTAAAAATGGAGCTCACACCCTTCACTTCACTGGAGTGTGGTGAGCTTTGAAACACCCGTATGAGAAATGTAAGACCTATACATGTGAATCCCATTTTCCTGGTGACTTGAACCCTGTTCCCTGCTTCCCTTCTGGACCCAGCACACACATACTCCTGACAGCTTCCCTCACTCATGCACACCACTTCCTGCCGTTGAGCCTCTGCATCAAGGTTTGTGAATGGGGGAAAACACAATGCGTGTGCCAACGTCCCCAAGCCAAAGCCATCAGGAATGTAACTGTAGTTGAGCAAAGTTGGATCACTGACTTGCTGCAACGAGGCCGAATGCACACCGTGGGGCACCGTGGGCTGTCTGGATGAGGGGGTGTTAGAAATGAATTATTATAGGATTGGGACTCATGGCAGGTGATATGAGGGAGGGTTCAAGGAAGTGGGGCTTTGCTCTGGGTTGCATGCTGACAGGAAGTTGGGCTAATTCTATGACTGGGCATCTTCATGATCTTATCTAGAAGAAGACAAGACTAGATCTAGGCTAAAGCTGTAATTGACTGAGAAGCCGCAGTCATCCTATTGGCCAGCTGAGGGGGTGGTTGGTCATTTTGTGCTTTAGGTAATGTCCTTGCTTTTGTCTGTGTTCAGACGTGATCTCGAAGTGGTCTTGTTTTCACCCTGATTCATGATGGTCATGGAGTGGCTTTGTCTGATGTTGGTGTTCTGTGAAATTGTTTACAATCACCAGGAAAGCACCACGGTCTAGCTGTGAGAGCCAAGCCAGCTCTTTGATGTCGGAAGCTGCTTTTCTCCTTTCCTATGTGAACAACTTTGTGGTCAATCAAAGTATTTATAGGGTCCTGGATCAATGAAAAGAAAGGAACTTTCTTTTAATTCTGGCTTGGGTTGGAGGAAGAGGATAACATAGCCAAGCTTCCCTCTCTTTCTTGTTCCTCCACCTTCGCCCAGGAGAACTCTGAAGTACCGCCCACCCCACCCCCAGGCAGTCCCCAAGGTGATACCCAGAGATCAGGAATTTGTACTCTCAGCAACTGCCAAGGCAAACAGGCCTGAAGTTAGAATGGGAGTGGAGGGCGGTGGGGAGGCAAGGAACGTTCTCTGTTGAGAAGGTGGGACCCCTTCTCCCAGCCCAGTGTGGCGCTCAGTGAAGGTGGGAGAGAATGAAGAAGGTTCTGTGGGGACAGACAGTGGTCAGGGAATCAATGCATGCTAGTGCTACAGAGACTGGAGCCGAAAGGAAAGCACAGGCTAGTTTTAGCTTCTGAACTCTTTCTTCAAATGAAATCCTACACAGAAACCCAGTATATTACCCAGATAAGACTGAAGTTGAATCAGAGGAGTTGGGGTCTGGAGGCCCACCAACTCCTGTTCCTGGAGCCCCTTCATCAGTGTCCCTAAAGCATCTCTGGGGATCCCTTAGAACTCTGAGGATTGCAGGGTTAAAAACCCTCATCTCACTCAACATTCCACTTTCTAGACTCCTAGAAAGGGGCAGTGACTCATCCAAGGGATGCCCTCTCTATCAACAGTCTTGATGCTTCTGGGTCCTTCATGGCCTGAGGGACTTCGCTCAAATTTCATCCAGCTCTTCTTCCAACAAGATTTTTACTGTCCAGACTTTCCCTTTGGGGGATGTTGGTCAAAGGGTAAAAAGTTGCAGTTATGTAGGTTTATTCAGTCTAGAGATCTAAGGTATAGGCATGGTAACTATACTTAATAATACTTTGTTGAAAACTGGAAATATGGTAAAAGGATAGATTTCAGGTGCACTCGTCAATTAGCTTGACTGTAGTAATCATTTATATACATATATGTGTGTGTGTGTATAAAATCATGTTGTACACCTGAAATATATGCAATTTTTATTTTTAAATTTGTAAATTCTAAACTTATATATTACCCCTTGCTGGTGAGGGGACATGATGGACACTTCTGGGGCGCTGGAACTGTTCTATATCTTCATCTGAGTACATGAGTATATTGTACACTATACAGAGTGGTGCTGGATCCAACTCAAATTGGCTCACACAGCATCTCTTCCCAACCTTGCATTCAGTGATGTCATGTTAGGGACTTGACATTGGCCATGGTCTGAGTATTTACACTACAGTGATGGGCAAAGTTACAATCAGGGTTTTTTTTCCCTTGAAGAGCCAGTTAAACGTTTGCTAGCACAGTGCTGGTTGTATACATATATAAATACACAATGAGATGTACACCAAAATGTGTGCACTTCACTGCATGTGTGGTATACCTCAAAAAAATATCTGGGGTCTCCAGACTCCTAGTTCCATAGTTGCAACCTGAAGTGGTCTTACTGATTGTCTTCTACCGCTGCGTTCCATGAGGAATTTCTAGGGTGCTAATGCAGGTTGGGCTATTCCAAGGGTGTGCCTATCCACGACCTGCCTTGGTTAATACTGCTGAGGCCCCCATGGGAGTGCCCACCACTGGTGCCTCAGCAGCCTGGAACTGCAAGGTTGGCATAACTGCTTATCCCCACTACTCTGCCGTATTGGAATATTTGCCTTCTTCAGTCCTCTTCTACACCCTGTAGATAGAATTAACTGCTGTTTCCTCTCTGGCTCTTTGCCTGTCTCTCTACAGAGCACTTCACTTAGCCCTGTGATACAGAGATTGGGGGTCATGCCTGTTTCCCCTGCAAGGTTAGAGGTTAATAAAGACCGTGTCTCCCTCATCTCTGCATGGATAAGACTGTGGGGTTTACAACCACCAGGCCTTAACAGGGGCCTGTTGAATGAGTGAAATGGGCTTCAAGAGAAGAAGAGGGAGAAGGTTTGGAGGAAGAATAAACTTCCCCACTGACAAAGTCACACATTGCTGAAACAGCGGTGACCCTTCAGAAACTGGAAAGGCCGGAGTAGTTTGGGACGTGACCCTGCTCAGTGGTGGGGGTGCTGACCAAGTAGCCTTTTGAGATCTTTTCCACTCTTGGAGCTCCCACTATTCAAGGCTGAGGAGATGGCTGTGAGAATGGGCAGAAGGTCAGAGGTCCTCCGCCATGCTGGCTGCCCTGGGCTGTGTGCTTCCTGCAACCTGACACAGAGGCACTCCCCTCCCTCCCCACAAAAACCTTCTAGACCCCTCTGGGTCCTCCAGACCTGAGGAATTTCACTCACATCTAATCCTTTCAGCAAGAGTTTACATACTCAAACCTCTCCCTAACTGGGGGTGGGGGTGGGGTGTAGAGGGTGGGCAGGGGGCAGCAGGAGCATATGAGGAAGGGGGCTCAGGTGCTGGAAATGTTCTATAGCCTGGTCTGGCCGATGGCCACAGGGCTGGTTTTATATATATGTAAGTCACTGTGCCCTACACCTAAGAATTGTGTGTTGTGTGTGTGTTATGCCTCAAAGAAAAGTAAAAGAAACACAACCAAAACCCTCCCCCTGTTGAGGAAGTCACTAGCCCAGTGAGTACCCTTCCGTCCCTGCAGGGGACCCTGAGCCAGGTGCCAGCAGGGACTGAGGACACCCAGATGCTGGCGTAGCCAGGAAAGAGAGAAGGCGAGGAGGTGGCAGAGCCTCTCAAGCTTCCCAGGGGAGACAAGGGCACTTGGGCTGTTCGCGGTCAGGCCTGGGGAAGGCGCTGGGCTTGGAGGAAACCCTTGGGAAGGCGGCCGGCGGAAAGGGGTCGGGCGGGAGCCGCGGACCGCGCCAGCCCGCGGGGAGATGCGGGGGCGCGGCAGGAGCCAGTGTGCCAACCCCCGCGTCTCCCGGAGGAGGGCCGGGTGGGCTGGGGAGGAGGGGGCGGGGGGAAGACGGCATGACTGCGTCTGATCTACAGTGACGAGTACCAATGTTAACTGTCACCTCTCATCTCCAAACTAAATCACACCTGGAATTGGAGGCGCCGAGGAGCTGATAGAGTCAGCCTCACGGAGGCGACAAGTCAATCAGCGCGGAGATTCGCGGGGAGACACCGGCTCCTCGAGGCCGGGCGCCTTCATTCATTCTGGGATTTACACTTGTCAGGCTGCCGCCTGGGGGTGGGCAGGAGGAGGGGTGGGCAGCAGGCTGGGCTCACTTCAGCTCCACTTACTTAAAACGGGAGGACTGGCGGCTTCTCCCCCAAAGAGAAGGGGGTGGGTGGTGCTCTGCAGGCTGGGTCCACTTGCTCTTGCTGCCCCTCTACTTCATCTTGTGGGTCATTCCCGGGGGTCAGTGGACTTCAGGCTAAAGGAGTGGGAAGAAGCCCAACACTGGGAAGATGAGGACAGATGGGCCATCTCAGAGCCAGGGGTATTGCTGCCCAAGCGACTCTGTCATGCTGGGAGCACGTGAGGGCGAAAAGAATTCTGTCCTGGGCACCAGGCTGTGTGTTTGGGAGGGAGCCATGGGGCCTTGTGGGGGATGAAGGATAGATTTAAGCTGCCTACTTTGGGACAATTCTATTGTCGTCCAACGAAATGGAAAAGGTCTTTATTTCTCCTTTCACTCATTCCTTTACTCATTTAATAAATGGTACTCAGTCAGGCTCTGTGTGAAGTGCTGGGAATTCAACAACACAGAGCCCCCCATCCTGCGAGAAAGGGGAAAATTAAACTGCTAAGGACTTCTCGGGTTGCCATTTCCATCTTAGTGAATGAACCTATAGTCCCCCTCCATCACTGACCGCACCGTCATAATCCTCAGCGCAGTCATTTATAAAGTGCTTTTCACATATAAACATAACTATGCCAAGTGCTGTACCAAGGAGAATGCCTGGAGATATAAATTCCAGATGGAGAGAAAAACACTGGGTCTCCACTACTGTTTAAACATCTATTTTATTTCTGTCACTATGAAAATAATATAACTTCATTACAGAGCATGTGGAGAAATAGAGAGAGGAAAAAAATCACCTAAAGATAAAGCTAGCATTTTGATATGCTTCCTTCTAGTCTTTTAAAAAAAATTATTTTGTATCGGAGTATAGTTGATCTACAATGTTGTGTTAGTTTCAGGTGTACAGCAAAGCGATTCAGTTGTATATATACATGTATCTGTTCTTTTTCAGATTCTTTTCCACTAAAGGTTATTACAGAGTATTGCGTAGAGTTCCTTGTGCTCTACGGTAGGTCCTTGTTGATGATCTATTTTATATATCGTAGTGTGTGCTTCCTTCTAGTCTTTTTTCTTGTATCTCTTTAACTTTTTTTTTTTTCTCAAAAGCACCTACTCCAGGGCATGTCCTATGTCATGCGGAGTTAGGTGGAAGTTAGGTTGGAAGCTTTATTTTCTCCCCTGACTCCCATTCAGAGAGGTGCCTGAGGACAAGGCTTCATTCTGCTTGGTGCCCGGGCACAGAAATGGTGATACAGGCATTTGGCAGGCTGATCTCTTAATCCAGATTGGTGTAGTCATTTGAAACTGAAAGCAGCTCCTTTTTATGTCTCCTGCTTCTCAGCATTAACTTCTCTTTGATGTAATTTTTGCTTCCGCTGCTCTCTCCCTTCATGGGTTAGATTAGTGTGAAATTGGCCTGGCTCCTCCAGAGACTGCAGTGTTAAGCTTCAAATACTTGGTCCTTATTGGAAATCCTTAACCCACATCAGGGGGAGAAAAGTGGCAGCATTACTTGGGAGTGTGTGAGTGGGAGGATTGGGTGTTAGGGCAAGAGGGAGAGGCGTGCATGTTGGCAAGGGGAGGATGGGGAAGTTGAGACTCTTCTCCATTTATTGACTGCTGAAGATCTGCTCACCTTAATCTTGGGGCAAGGGAGGAGGAATAGATCTTAGGTAACTTGAAAATGCAGTGCTGGGGGCAGAAAGCCTGTTTAAGTAAGTCGAACCTCTGGTTGGAACTGTCCAAAGGCCTTGGTGCTGAAAAGAAGAGGGAAAGTTGATAGTGTCTGGGAAGATAACAGGGTAATGTTACATAACCCTTTCTAGACCCCTGGGGTTATGCCTGCTCCTATAGGTGTTTCTTCTGGCTCAGATGTGACCTTGAAGCACATACAAGATGCAGTTACCAACATTCTGTGAGGGCTGGCAGGACTGGGTCCCTTTACCAGTTCTGCCCTGCTTGCTTGCCTACTTCCCATGTGGCAGAGAAGAATGGCAACTTGTAATTGGGCCAGACTGCTAGAGGGAGGTACTCAACTGCAAGGGAGATTCACCGGAACACCTGACCCAAGGGAGGGTTTCCCCCCACTTTTAAGACAGAACTAGGGGGGAAGGAGGGTCCTGCTGTGACTTGGACCCATCCAGACTGAAGAGATACTCCAGGCTTTAGATCACACCCCCAACTTATCTCCCTTAACAACAACCTCAGACCCTCTGTCCCCAGATTCGGATTGCCGCCTGAGGCTATCACTGGAGGACAGAAGCTGCCAAAGGTGATTCTGACGGCCAAGCTGGCCCGCGCTGCCCATAGAGGAAGCAATCACCACACATCAGGGTGTTCTGGGAAAACTTCAGACTCGCCATTCAAAGGCAGTTTAGCTCCAGATAGTTCAAGTTTGTTATCAGCCAACATATACTTTTCCCCTGCAATCCCCATCCGGCTTTCTCTGCCAGATGACCTTGACCTTTACTTGTCCTCCAGCTTCTGTCTGTTTTCTTCCTACAATGCCTCATCCCCAAGCCTCAGCCCACTATGTCTGTGACCTTTCTTTTCCTTAGCCTGTTCTCTGTTCCTTCCCCTCACTCCTAGTGGGTCCTTCCAGCCACGTTTCCACCGGCCTGGGCCCCGGACTTTACCCCGGCCTTCCCCCAGTCTGGCGCACTTTCCCCACTCAGTGCCTCTACCCGGTCCCTGCGCAGCTGGAAGGGCCTTGGCCCTCGTTGGTTTAGCCTTGTGGCTCCTTGTGCATGGGCCCTCCTCTCCCCTTCTTGAGTCCGCAAATCACTCCTTCCAGTGTCAGCCGGCAAATTGGTTTATCCTCCCCCCAACCCGGCTTTCATTACCTTGCCGAAATGAAGCGATATCTCCTCTGCGGAGGCTTCCCGTCCGTGCCGCCGCTGGCATAATAAATGAAGACAAAGTGCCGGCGGCATAGACCATCTCTCCCACCGCACCACCAGCCGCTGCCAGCTTCATTATTCGCTTAAGTTGCCGGAGAGAATTACTTAACCCTGACCCGTGTATTAGGGGCCTGTATTAATGCTGCGACAGGCGCCTCTTACGGCAGAGAACAATTTATTAGTGCCGAAACAGGCTGCTTTTCTCTGTCATTTTTCCAATCTGAGCTTTGAACACACATCATTAAACTTGTCTGACTCTCTCCCCTTCTCCATCATTCCTTTTTCATTTTTTTTTTTTTAAACAGAAAGCACCGTAGAGAATGGAGATTGTTCTGAAAATCTCCAAGTGCCTCTCCCTCTCTCTGTTCTCCCTTTTCTTTTCTTCTTTCCAGTTCTTTCTTTGGCCTCTTTTTGGTCTTGGACTCTTTGCTGGTGGCTCTCCTACTTTTGGTCGGAATCTGATGGAAGGGAGCATTTGGTTCCTGGAAGAGAATTCAAATGTCCTTTGGACGTGTGGGGTTGGGGACAGAACCACCACAGCTGCTTATCCCTTGAGCCCACATCGGCTTTCTCTCCCTGGGATTCCTTTGCCAGAGGCAGCCTCTGCCTCTCTTTGTGCCTCAGCTGGGAGCATCTTACTTTGAAAACAGGCATTGGGATTGATTCTGGGAGCTAAAGGACCTGAATGTGAGGACGGACTGGGCAGGGTTCCTATTTGTCATGGGGACTTTATCATGTCCACACTTGGAAGAGATGGTTGGGAGGGGGTTGGAAGCACCTAGAGATGGCCATACAGTGTCTGAAGCACGCTGAGCCCCAGTGCAGTGGCTGGCCACCACCTGGGAAGTTGGCCATTGGGCTGTGCTGCCACAGGGCTGCATACAACGTTCTCCCTGACCAAGGCAGACAGAGTGTCAGTTTCTGGGTGTTCTCATCTCTGGCTCTCCATGTGGCTTTGTCTCAGTAACTGAGTACAACCTACAGCTTCCATGTCTTCCCTGGCTCCTGGTCCTGGCTCTTCTAGCCTCACACATGCCCTTATCTTTAACACCACTGCTGCCCGGAGCCACATGGAGCCGTCGCTGTTTGTGGTGCTTGCCACTTCTCCCTGGTGACCATCTCCTGCCGTGTATTGGGGACACAAAGTTTTCACTCACTGTTTAGCATTTTTCCCAACTCTAGCTGTTGGCTTTGGGAACTGTTTGGAAGTGAGTAGTGGGGAGAGGGGTGGAGGGGGCAGAAGAAGGAAGGCCCATGTAAAGGCCAGTGGCTTTCCCCCCAGCCCAGTCCTTCCCAAATTCCCTCGGCCTCCAGATCCCTGCAACCCTCCCTCACACTTAGCTCAATAGCTCTTGAAAGTTCTCTAATCACCTCTCTGCTTCCTGCATTAATGAGCCTCTCATCTCACTGATGGCAATCAGAATATTTGCTTATGAAAGAGACACGGTTAATAACACGATTGCTCCCCTCCACCTTCTTCCTTCCTCTCCTTCCCCCTCCCCTTCCCTCGCCCTCCACACAATTCTCTCAATTAACGATAGGCAGAAATTAATTTTTCCCCTCGATTGAAACAATTGCAGGGAAGCGGATTGCCAGCGTCGCTTCAGATAGGGACCGCTCCCAGCAGAGTGGAGAGAAAGGAGGGGAGATGGAGGAGATATGCACGGCCCTATCTGCAGGCACAGGACAGAGTAATACAAATGTTATCCTTAGAAATGTACTTAAAGAGGATATGTTTATAATTCGGAGGGGATTTTCAGGGGCTCTCCTGCCCTCCCTCCCTCTCTGGGGCACTCCACTCCACGCACTTCGGAATAGCAGAACCCAGAGTTTGTTGGGAATTTTACTCCTGCTGCCTCCGTGAGTGTAGTGGGCCTGGGGTGAGAAGGGAGATCAGGTTAGCTGGGGGCATGGTCGTGGTCCAGGGGCCCAGGGGTTAGGCCATTACCGATAGTGCTGGCTTAGTGGCCAAACGCCAAACACCAAGTGTTAAATCTGGCTGTTGTGTGGGCTTTCCAGGTGAAGGCCTTGCTCATTTGCCACCTTTACCATCCCTTCTGCGCCTGCCTGGACTTTTGGTTTGGGCCTCCCTCTCAGTCCATCCCTCCATCCAGGCAGAGGGGCAGGGGCCTCCGTGGAAGCCAAGATCATATCCTAGCAAGGTGGTTTTAAGAACACGGACTCTGGAGCCAGACAGCCTAGGTTTGAATCCCAGCTCTGCTGCTTAACAGCTCTGTGATCATAGGCAAGTTACTTAACCTCTCTGTGCCTTGGTTTCCTCATCTGTAAAATGCGGATCACATCTACCTCATAGGGTTGTATAGGGATTAAATGACTGAATGTCATTTAATAACATTTTAATTTAATGTAATTTACTTAGAATAGTACCTGGCAGGTAGCAGGTGCTATTTATATGTTTGGGAAAGAAGTAAAAAAACACACAAAAAGAAAAACAAACCTATATTCTAGTGGCAGTCAGGAATTTGTTGATCTATTCATTCAATAAACATTTACTGCGTACTGATCCTATGGAGCATATAGACATTTTAAAGATTGGTGGTTTCTGTACTCTGGTTGTGAACAACCATAACAGCATGGGCAGAATTCAGCACATAAAGGTGGTGTGCAGACTGCTATGGGATTTCAGAAGGAGAAGGGAGGGAAATTCGGGCAGGACAGGGCAATCAGGGTTGGCTTCACAGAGGAGGTGGCATCCAAGCTGACCTTTGAAGAGTAAAAGTTGAATTTCCTATAGGTTGGGAAAGGTTGCTGCTGGGCAGAGGGGGCCAGAAGAATGAGAGTATCAAGTTGTACGGCCAACTGGTCAGGCGGGAAAGTTGGGACATTGGGTGGGGGAGAGGGGATTAGAGCAGAGTATAGTCCCTTCTGTCATCTCCGCCCTTCCGTGTTCACTCAACCCAGCCCCACCTGTCCCAACTCTCCCGCTTCTCTCAACATCCAAGAAAGATTAACTTCTCTCAGTGCGAGAAAGTTATCATTAGCAGAGAATTAAAAGAGTGATTAATCATGCACCCCTCCCCCCACCCCACAGCCCTTATCTGGTGGCGGTGAGCAGGACAATGCGGCGGGTGGGGAGGGGAAGAGAAGGCGAGGGAGAAATGGAAAACAATAAATACCAAGTGCAAGAAAAAAGGGAGCGCAGCGCTGTTCCCACTTGTTAGATTGAAGGCGCCTCTCCAGAGGGGGGAAGGATCCAAATTGCTAATTAGCGCCTCTGAAAAGGCCTCGCTCCGATATGTGCGCCGCTGAAAGGCCGCCGTTAATGAAGCTGCGGCGAGCCCGCTTCCCTTTGACTGGCCTTCATCCCTCCTCCGAGCCCCGGGCCCCCTGAACAATGAGGCGGGGAGCAGCGGCTCCCCCAGGCCTCGCCGGGACGGCCCGGGCAGCGCGCGCGGGGAGCGGCGGGGCGCCAGCGAAATGTGGAGGGGGAGATAAGGCCGAGCGGAGGGAAGAGGCTCACTCCCAGGGGCCCAGGGAAAATTTGCAGTTATTATGAAGGAGATGAGACAGATTAAAAGCCCTTGTGTTCGCCGCTCTGCCCCTTTATTTAGTGGCTTCATCTAGGAGATGAAAGAAGTTGGAAATGACTTTCTCTGCTTTGCGCTACAAGAAGCTTCATGGCACATTTCTTGACTTTATTCCTTCTTTTGTTTCTCTCTTCCTTGCCTTTAATCCCTGAAAGACTTCACTGTGTGGCCATAGGCACTGGAGGCCAGGAAACAGGGACCGGTAGGGTCCAAACCCTATTGACCACTGGTAGCCAGACCTTGGAGAGCCCTGGCTTCTGGCTGATCTCTGGGGGCAGTGGCTGAGCTAGGGAGGGATGAGCTTGCCATCTGTCCCTGGAAGGCCCCAGGAGAAGGCTGGATGACCCATTATCCAAATGGGGAGAGGGGTAGAGGCTCCATAATGCCCTGGGCCTGTTCCCAGAGGGCAGTACACCATTGTGCACAGGGACTCCACAGCCAACTTACCTGGGTAGAAACACAAATTCCACCACACATGAGCTGAGACCTTGGGCAAATTATTGAACTTCTCTGTACCTGTTTGCTATCTGTTAAATGGGGACAACGATAATAATACTGATATCTACGTCATAGGGTAGGATAGACTGATTGCATTACTGGCCTGGTTTTTCACGCCTCCCTGTACGTATACCCTTTGTTAGTGCCTTTTCATGCTGACTCTGGGCTTCGCCACATTGCTAGCTTTAGCCAGTGGCTCGGTTAATTACAAGCTTGATTCGAGCAGAGTCATCGCTGCATTTTTCCATCTTAGAATGTGTACTTCTGTGTGTACCTCTCAGAACACTACCGCAGTCATGAGACTATACCAGGGCTAGACTCTGGTCATGATAACATGACTGCGCCAGCCTGCTGGAGGCATGTGGAAGATAGCCAACTTGTCCCAGAAAAAGATATACTAGAGCAGCTAGCTCCTTGCTGACTACAGGTACATGAGCAAGCCCAGAGATCTGCCAATCCTAGCCCAGATGGGCAATGCTATCCAGTCAGCCTATGGACTTGTGAGAAATAAATAAGTGGATGTTGTTTTAACAACTAAATGTTGGGGTGGCTTGTTATGCAGCATTATTCTGAAGTAGATAACTGATACACAGATTGGTGCTTAGACGTTTGATGCTGCCAAAAACAAAAAATAAATCAAAACCCAAGCCTAAGATACAAACGTTGGCTTTGGGATTGGAAAGCAAGTAGGAAGTAGAGGCTGGAAAAGATGATAAAGATATTGCTATAGCAGGTTGGAAAAAAGGTAGCCCATATTATGTATGCTTAAACAATCAGTAAAACTGTTGTCTGAGGTAATCTGGACAGTAGAAAAAGTACTTAATCAACTTATAGATTTGAGTAATTTTCAGGTAGAGTCCTGAAAGGATCAGCTGGCTCTTGCTAGCTGAATACTATAAGGTACTATGAGAAAGAGGTGGACTAAAAAAGGAAACTAGTTTGTCAACAGAATTTAGAGGGAATATAAAGGGGCCAGAACTTCCTGGACTGAAAAATAATCTCTAGTCTCCCAAGCCAGTAGAATATTCTCAATGTAATACAGGGCCTGGGACTTCTGCTTCTGGCATTAATGGAGTAATAGGGACTGTATTTACTCTCCCACCTTAAATAATTAAAGGAATACAAAGTTTTCCAGTATCCAACAAGGTAAAATTAGAAATATCTGAAAACAATAAAAAAATTTACCAGGCACAAAGAAGCAACCATAATGTAAAGAAAAACCAATCAATAAATACAGACTCAGAATTACACAGATGACAGAACTATTAGATGAGGGTATTAAACAGCTTCTATAACTACATTTCACGTTTAACAAGGTAGAGAAAAACATGAGCGTATTAAAGAAAGTCATGGAAATTTTTTAAAGCCCCAAATCTAACTTCTATAAGTATACAATGTCTGAGATAAAAAATATATTGGGTGGGATTCACAGTAGATTAGACAATACACAAGAAAAGATGATGACTCTTAAGACATAGTAATATAAACTATCCAAAATAAAACAGAAAAAAAAAAAAAAAACCAACCAGAAGACAGCAGCAACAAAAAAAGAAAGAACAAAAGGACAACTTAAGGCAATCTAAAATATATGTAATTGGAGTCCCAGAAGTAGAGAGGAAGTGAGAGGAGAAAAATAATATTTGAAAAAATAATAGCCAAAAACTTTCCAAATTGAATGAAAATTATAAACCCACAGAACCAAAAAGCTCAATGAATCCCAAGGACAAGAAACATGATAAAAATGACACTAAGACACATCATAGTCAAATTGCTTAAAACTAGTGATAAAGAGAAAGTCTTAACAGCAACAACAGTATAAAGGCATGGCCTAT
Source organism: Delphinus delphis (assembly GCF_949987515.2). NCBI lineage: Eukaryota > Metazoa > Chordata > Mammalia > Artiodactyla > Delphinidae > Delphinus > Delphinus delphis. Next base: position 27,032,835 of record NC_082684.1, on the reverse strand, counting down.
ATAAAGAAAAAAATAAGAAGATAAGAGTGACAGGAGACTTTATCTCAGAAATAATGTGAGCAGAAGACAATGGAGCAAAATCTTTAAAAAGTACTAAAAGAAATGCACCGTCAACCTAAGATTCTATACCCAGCAAAATATCTTTCAAAAATGAAGATAATATAAAGAATTTTTTTCAGACAAACCTGAAGGAATCATCAACAACATACCAGAACTACAAGAAATGTTAAAGAAAATAATTTAGGCAGAAGCAAAATTATACCACATAAAAATCTGGATCTACACAAAGGAATGAAAAGCACCAAAAGTGGTATTTGTGAAATCATAATTTTTTTTTCTGATTAAAAAAAAAATCTCTTTAAATGATAATTGTCTGCTTAAGGCAAACAAAAAGAATGTATTGTGGGATTTCTGCCATATTTAGAAGTAAAATGTGGGACAACAATAGCACAAAGGCTAGGAGAGAGGAAATGGAGGGATATTGTTGTAAGCTTTTTTTTTTTTTTTTTTTTTTTTGTGGTACACGGGCCTCCCACTCCTGTGGCCTCTCCCGTTGCGAAGCACAGGCTCCGGAAGCGCAGGCTCAGTGGCCGTGGCTCACGGGCCCAGCTGCTCTGCAGCATGTGGGATCTTCCTGAACTGGGGCACGAACCCACGTCCCCTGCATCGGCAGGCGGACTCTCAACCACTGCGCCACCAGGGAAGCCCTGTTGTAAGCTTTTTATGCTAGGTATAAGTGTTACAGCATTACTTGAAGTCAGACTAAGATAAGTTAAAGATGTATACTATAAAGTCTAAAGCAAATACTAAAAATATGAAACAGAAATATAACTAATAAGCTAACTAAGGACATAAAATGAAATAAAAAACCCTCAATCAAAAGAAGGAAGAAAAAGTGGGAAAAAGAACAAAGAATAGATGGGACAAATAGAAAATATATAGCATGATGATAGATTTAAACCTAACTGTTATGGGCTGATTATGTACCCCCAAATTCATATGTTGATGTATTAACTCCCAGTACCTCAGAATGTGACCATATTTGGTAATAGGATCTTAAAAGAAGTGATTAAGTTAAAATGAGATTGTTAGTGTGAGCCCTAATCCAATATGACTGGTGTCCTTATAAGAAGTGGAATTTGGGACACAGACACACACATAGCGAAGATAGTGTGAAGATACAGAGGGAAGACAGCCAACTACAAGCCAAGGAGAGAGGGCACAGAAGAAACCAAACCTGCTGACACCTTGATCTTAGACTTCAAGTCTCCAGAATTGTGAGAAAATACATTTCTGCTGTTCAAGCCACCCAGTCTGTTATGACAGCCCTGGCAAACTAATACACTAACCATATCAATAATCATATTAAATATAAATATTCTAAATAACCCTTGTCTCCACCGTACCACCCCAGCCCAGCCAGACCATATTGTCCTTTTAATCAGTACATCTCTGGATGAAGAGGAGCCACATTTAAGGAGCTGCATTTGGTCCTAATGTAGATCACAACCTCTTAGACTCCTAGCCCAGTGCCGTGGTTGGATGAGACTTTTGGGTGTCCTGGGATGGGGTGTGAATATTTTGCATGTGGGAGGGACATGAATAATTGTGACCCTCAGGAGGACTGTGATAAGATGATGCCATTAATGACTCCAATTTTTCATGTGTCCTCCAAAAAGATACGTTCAAGTCCTAACCTCCAGCTAACTTATTTAAAAATAGAATCTTTGCAGATGTGATCAAGTTAAGATGAAGCCATACTGGATCTGGGTGGGCCCTAGTCCAATAGCTAGTGTCCTCACAAGAAGAGAAGAGACATAGTGACAGCCACCCACTGAGGGAAGACTGCCTTGTGAGGATGAGATTGGAGTGATGCATCTACAAGCCAAGGAATGCCAAGAACCACACGAGAAGGTAGGAGACAAGGAAGGACACTTCCCTAGAGTCTTTGGGAGGGACCCTACTCACACTTTGATTTTGGACGTCTAGCCTTCAGAACTGGAAGAGAATGAATTTCTGCTTCAAGCCACCCAGTTTTGGGTACTTTGTTATAGCAGCACTAGGAAACTAACATACCACCTCATGACCCCTGCCCTAACTGTTCCCTCTGCCTGGAATGTTCATCCCTGAGATGGTTGGATGGCATACTCCCTGCTTCCTTTGAGGTGTCTGCGCCGATGAGCCCTTGTCAGAGGCACCTATCACAGATAGCAGCAAGGCCCCAAGTCCAGCAATCCCTTTCCCCTCATCCTGCTTTGTTATTCTCATAACACCTCCACCACCTGACAGTTCATATATGGATCTGTCTATTGTTTGTCTTCCTCCCCCGAGAAGGGAAGAATACTGAAGGCAGGGACTTTGGTCTCTTTTGTTCACAGATGTACCTTCAGTATGTAGGGTTTGGTACGCACTCACTAAATATATCCTGACTGGCCGAATGAATGTCAGTGCAGGCAGCACCTGCCAAATGCCTCCCAAAAGGGGAGGAGAGAGTGTAGTGCAAAGAGTAGCCTTTGCAATCGGATGCCTCGTTCTGACCAGTTATTTCACACGCCAGCTGTGTGACTCCAGATAACTTCTCTAAGGTTCAGTTTCCTCTTCTGTGTAAGTTAGGACAAAGCGCTTTCATTAAATGGTTATTATGAGGATTAATTGAGTGATTTTATTAATATATAATAGAGGTACAAATCTCTGTATAGTCAACATAGGTCTAACAGTTAATGTATATCATGGTTGTGTGTACATATTGCTATGTGTCATGCAGTGTGCTAAGCACTGCTATTCAGTTTAGGGGCATATAATTCAGTGGTTAAGGACATGGCTCTGCCTGGTTACATGCTTACCAGTGTGTGGCCCTGGGCAAGCTACTTAACCTCTCTGTGACTTAGTTTTCTCATCTGTAAAATGGAAATAAGAATAGTACTGTAAGGATTATTAGGTTTATCCATGTTAATATTTAGAATGGTGTCTGGCACCTACTGAGGACTCAGTAGATATTAACTACTATTATATTATCATCTAACTTGATCTTCTATGCATTTCTGAGGCAGTTTCTGGCACACTGGTGCCCCATAAACACTAATTTCCCTTTCTGGCCCCTTCATAATTCAGTTCGAGCTGCCTTTACAGCACATTTCCCCATATGCTCTCCAACGAGCTGCAGCTTAAACAGTCTTGGCCCAGCCCTCTGAACACTCCGGTTTCTTGCTTATTGTTACTTCCAATGCCTTCCATGTCAAAGTAAGCTCATCTATGCTTGGTTACTTCAGCCCCTCATTACCTGTCCAGACAGGCCCTACATCTTGTGTGAGCCTCTTTCGAACAGAACTCCAAGGATTTGTATTGTCTAAGCTCTCAATGGCTGAACAACTTTCACGCATGTCAGGGCAGAAGGTGGGGTGCACATTGCACTGTCACTTCTGTGACGGGAATGCAGGAGGGGCATGAGTAGAGGAGCTGCACATTTTGCCAGCCTTAAGTGGTAGAGCAGCTTTTGGTCCCAATGGTGGGCAACAAGATGGTAGTGGATACAGAGCGTGGCCTGAATGGTGGGCAAGTAAAAAGCTAGGATGCTCTTGGCTGCAAGCAACCCAAAGTTGCTTAAAATACATGGACATTTGGTATGTCACATAACAGAACACATAAGTTCTGGAATAGATCCTTCAGGGTTGGTTGTTACCTGAGGTTCTTTTCCTCTCTCTGCCCTTTTATCCTCAGTTTTGGCTTCATCCTTGGGATGTTAGCAAGAAGGTTGTAACAATTCTAGATGTCATATCTAGACATAACAATTTCCAGAAAAGGAAGAGACATGATGTCTTCCTACGATTCTCTCTAGAGTAGAAACTTGTCTCAGTAGGCATCCCCAACAATTCTCCCTTCATGTCTCCTTGCTCGTAGTTGGGTGATAGGCCTGCTCCTGAAACAATCTGCATGGGGAATGGGATTCAACAACCCTTGAGATGGGGGTGTGGTCAGCATTTTCCGAGCACATGGATTAGTGGGGAGCTGTGGGCTAAATTATGTCTCCACGCAAGTTCATAAGTTGAAGCCCTGAGCCCAGGACCTCAGAATGTGACTGTATTTGGAGGTAGGGCCTTTAGAAGTGATTAAGTTAAAATAAGGCTGTTAGCGTAGGGTCCTAGTCCAATCTGACTGGTGTCCTTATAATAAGAAGAAATTGGGACATGCAGAGAGCCATTAGGGGTATGAAGAAGCAGCAAGAGCGTTGCCGCCTGCAAGCCAAGGAGAGAAGCCTCAGAAGAAACCAATACTGCTGGCACCTTGATCTTGGACTTCCAGCCTCCAGAACTGTGAGAAAATAAATGTCTGTGTTTAAGCCACTCAGTCTGAGGTATTTTGTTATGGCAGCCCTAGTAGACTAATATAAGGGGGAAGGCTCCATTAAAAAAAGGAAGGGGGTTGTCTGGTAGGCAGCCAGTAGCATTCACTGCAGTAGTAGTGAGAGGAAAGGAAGGGGTAGGAATAGGTGAACACAGCTCAGAGATAGTGTGTACAAGCTTTGGAGTCAGGCAGAGCTGGATTTTGGTCCTGACTCTGTCCTTTACTGGTTGTGTGAATTTAGGCAAGTTTATTAGCCTCTCAAAGCTTCAGTTTTGTCATCTATAAAATGAGGATCATATAACACTGTGATAGGCAGAATAATGGCCCTCTGGAATCTGTGAATATGTTATCTTACATAGCAAAAGGGACTCTGCAGGTATGATTGAAGTTAAGGACCTTGAGATGGGATGATTATCCTGGATTATCCATGTGGGTGCACATGGGTTCCTAAAAACAGAGAACCTTTCCCAGCTGTGGTCAGAGAATGATGTGATGGCAGAAGGAGGATAAGAGAGATTCGCCATTGCTGGCTTTGAAGATGGAGGAAGGGGCCACGAGCTGAGGAATGTGGGGGGCCTCTTGAAGCTAGAAAAAGGAAAGAAATGGACTCTCCCCTAGAGGCTTCAGAAAGGAACAAGCCATACTGGCACCTTGATTTTAGCCTAGTGAGATCCATGTGGAACGTCTGACCTACAGAACTGTAAGATAATAAATTTGTGTTGTTTTAAGTCACTAAATATGTGATAATTTGGTATCGAATCAACAGGAAACTAATATGTACACCAACGTCAAAAAGGTTCTGGAGAAGATGAGATGAAATAATGAATTTAAAGTCTTTAGCATGATACCTGGCCCATAGTAAGCCTTCAATAAATGTTACCTCAACGACCCCCCCCCCCCAGTTCTATAGAGTTGAGGAGGGTACGTGAGAGAGTACGAGAGCTGTGGCAGAGGTGGAGTTTGGCAAACTTCTGCCATCTGCCACCTGCAAAAGAAAAGGCATCAGGTGTCTGGGGCCAGGGAGGAGGGCAAGTTTCAGGGAGTCACTCATTTTTTCAGGTAAATGCAGACACTTCCTGCCCTCCTTGGTGGACACTGCTTCTATTAGGAACATCTCTTCAGTGACTATTGGAAAAATTTCTGGAAAGATTCCAGAATATCTTGGATCAGTTTAAAGAGAAGCTCTGAGCAAGGAAAAGAATTGTGGAGGGACACGAAGGCAAAAAGAAAGACAACGTCCCTGTTCTTATGATATTTATATTCTAGTGGGAGGTGACAGAATATAAATAAGTACACACCAAATAAACAAGGTAATGTTGGATTATGATATAGGCCATAAAGGAAATAAAGAAGATGATAAGATAGAAAATGGCTAGGGGAGTAGGATTTCTTCAGATGGTGTTAGAAAAGCCCTCTTTATGGAAGTGACATTTCAGCCAAGACTTCAAAGATGAGGAGATTCCTTGACCCTCACCTGCAAATCCCTATAGACAGGTATTCTTGGTTGCAGGAAAGCACATGCCAAGGCCCTGGGGTGGGAGTGGGGAGGCAGGGAGGGACAGCTTAGTGGGTTCGTACTAGGAGCATGGGGCAGGGACCAGATCCCAGGCTGTGCAGACCATGATGAGGACTTTCAGCTTATTATAACCGCAGGGAATCTAATGAATCAGCAGAGGTACTTTTTTTTGGTGGGAAGGACAAAGGAGGGAGAAGCTTACTGTGTGCAGATCCTTTTAAACTGGTGATTTGCTCATTCAACTTACAGTTCCACCCTGATGGTCAATTGAGGGAAACTTGTTGACTAGACTGTCTTCCTCTTCTTGGTAATTATTAATGTTTTTGGAGTGCTTACTTTGTGTCGGGCTCTATATGAAATGCTTTGCATTCATTATTTCATTTAACCTCCACCCAGGAGATGAGTACGTTCTGTTATTGTCTCATTTTACAGATGAGGAAGTTCAGCCGTCAGCGCTGGACACAGCTAGGAACGTATGGAGCTTCACCCTTGGCTTCTCTCCCGCCTCCATTATACCTGCTCCAAGTCTGCTCACAACTCGCATCATCCGCTATCCTCAGTGCCTACTTCAATCAGCAAGTGTGACGGCCTTTCCTGAGAACTATTCCTCCCCAATTTTCCTTTCGGTCCTCCTTTTCTTAAATGTCACCCTTCTCTGGCTTCTGTACACTGGTTCTCTTCCAATGCTCTCTGTCCTTTGAGCTGGCCACCTTGTTCTCCACAGGCTTCTTCTCTTGCACCCTGTTTCCTAGAATGGCCCTGCCCACAGATCCCACCATCACTAGCTTTCATTTACATTTTCTCTTAAGATTGAGACAAGCACTTCTAATTTCCTGTTCCAGCATAGTAAACAAATATTTGTTTTTTCAACTGACAATAGTTTCTGAGCACCTAGCACGTGCAAAGAACTGTGCTAGGAATTGGTGAGAATACAATGGCTAGGACGGGGTCTCTGGGGCAGTGGAGTGTAGGCTTCATTTTTGTTCACATAGCTATGTCTCCAGAGCTTAGTTAGTGTAGGGCCACACATGTCGTAGGTAGTCAGTAAATATTTGTTATATGAGTAGTTTAGCTGGGGAGGCAAACTTGCACATAAATGGCTCAGATTCAAGGCTGAATGAAGAAGATGATGTAATAAAGATACCAGCAAGTGCTGAGAGAGCCCAACAGAGTAGACAAGCAAGGGGAAGTCTTCATGGAGGTGACATTGGCATTGAGCCTTTATTTTTTAAATTAATTTATTTTTTAAACATCTTTATTGGAGTATAATTGCTTTACAACGGTGTGTTAGTTTCTGCTGTGTAACACAGTGAATCAGCTATACATATACATATATCCACATATCTCCTCCCAGCATTGAGCCTTTAAATCCCCTCAAGTCCCAGAGGTGTTCAAGAAAGAGCAAGTGGTCTGGTGTGCCAAGCATGATATACGAAGTAGTGGAAGACGGATGACGTGTGCCAAGCATGATATAGGAAGTAGTGGAAGACGGATGACGTGAAATGGTGTTTCAGGAATCTCACTCTGGTGCCAGTGTAGAGAATGACTTTTGGGGGAGAGACTGGAAGTGGCAAGACCAGTAAGGAGGCTGCTGTACCATCCAGAAGAGTGGTTGCCTACCCAGATGTGGCCAGTGGCAGACAGAAAGCGAAGGAGGGAGGGTGGATGCAAGAATACTATCGAAATAGAATCCTCAAAGCTTGGCATTTAATTAGATGAAGAGGTATGAAGGAAAAAGCAGGGACTAATGGCTAATTCACCTGGGTAACTGCATGATGGTGCTGACATTTCCCAAACTGGGAATAGTGGAGGAGGGGCAAATATGATAGAGACTATGGGAGAAACTAAGATTTCTTTTGACATCTTAAATTAGAGATGCTGGTCAAGAAAATAAGTGGAAATATATAGCATAAATCTGAAAACAAAAGCTGGATTTCAAGAAATTTGGGAGCTTTCAGTGCTGATGGAGGCAACTGACACCATGGGAGTGGATATGATTTGTGGGAGAGAACTTCACTTAAGCAGAAAAGAGGACTGATGGCTGTGGACACCTCTTGAACATTTCCATCTTTTTGTCCTGTGGGAGTCGCAAATTCAGCATGTCCAAAGTGAACCTTTTTCTCTCGTCGTCTCTCGCTGTGCAAATGGCACCAACCACTCTGTTAGTCACTCTGGCTCAAAACCTCAGTCTTTGCCTCCTCCCTTAATTCTTTACACAATGTTTCACCTACAGAAAATTCTGAAAATCCACAAAAGCAACAGGTAGCAGAGACAGTCCCTTATAATGGAACTATTTTGGATGATAGGTAGTGTATCATTCGGGTCATATTCCTGTGCAAGTATAGATTTAGTTTCCTTTATGTATGAATAGAGTCATAAGCTACATTTTTAGACTAACCTTTTTATTAAGGTACAACCATCATACAGAAATGTACACAAGAAATTGATGACTTTTCATGTCATTAAATATTCTTCCACGGTCAATTTCAAAAGGCTGCAAGGTATTCCATCCCATAGACGTAATTTGATAACTAACCCCTGTTGTAGGATGTCTGGCGTTTTTCTAGTCTTCTCACTCCTTCCTCCACGATGCTACAAAGATGAATTTACCTGTATTTAACATTTCTGTGCCCATTTCCAATTTTTTCTTTAGATAAAATTCGTAGAGGCAGAATTTCTGGGTCAAAAGGTATGTGCATATTTAAAAATAAACTTTTTATTTCAGAATAGTTTTAGGTTTCCAGAAAAATCCGAAAGTACTACAGATAGTCCCCACATACCCCATATTCAGTTTCTTCCGTTATTAACATCTCACATTAGTAGAGCACATTTGTCACAATTAATGAACCAGTGTACAGACATTATTATCAACATTAACTGAAGTACATAATTTATCCAGATTTCTTAATTTTTACCTAACGTCCTTTCTCTATTCCAGTATCTCATCAGGATACCATATTACATTTAGTTGTCATGTCTCCATAGGCTCCTCTTGGCTGTGACAGTTTCTCAGACTTTCCTTGTCTTTGAAAATCTTGACAATTTTGAGGAATACTGGTCAGACATTTTGTAGAATGCCCCTCACTTGGGGGTTGTCCACTTTTTCCCTTTTGATTAGACTGGGGTTATGAGTTTTAGAAGGAAAGTACCACAGAGATAAAATGCCATTCTCATCATATCATATCTAGTCCACATACTGTTAACATGATTTATCACCGTTGATGTTAACCTTGATCACCCGGCTGAGGTAGTGCTAGTTTCTCCACTGGAAATGTTACTCCACTGTAGTTGTTTCTCCACTCTAAAAGTTACTCACTTCCCCCCACTTTCCATATTGTACTCTTTGGAAGGAAGTCACTGCACAGTCCACATTTAGAATCAGGAGTTATGCCTCAGGGTGGAGTATCTATAAAAATTGTTTGTAATTCTGCACCAGAGACTTAGCTCTTCTTTCCCATTTATAAATTTATTTGTATCAGTAATTGATTTATACCAGTTTGACTATGGATATTACTTTTACACTTCAAGTTATAATCCAACACTACTTTGTTTTGTTACTCAAGCATGTGTATCTTTAATAGTCTGAGCAACTCACTCGTGCTACCCCCCCAAAGGTTGTACAATTCGCATGGTTAAGAATGAGGACCCATTTCCCCAATTTCACACACCGTGTATAAAGTAGGTCAGCGATCAAGGGCAAGGCCGACGCCCCTCCCTAGCGCCCAATTTCCTGACGCCTCCAAGGCAGATGAGGCCTGCATGGGTAGGCCCTTCACCAAGATGGGCACCTCAGCCCCACGGGAACCCCCGCTCCAGTCAGCCCCTAAACACCGCCCCTCCTTACCCCCTTGCTTTTCTTCCGGGTTCTCGCGGCCCCGCCCCCAGGGAGCGGAAGTGGGAGCGGCCGCGAGCAGGAAGCGCTGGGCCGGGGCGGGCCCTCTCGCGCAGCCTGTCCCTCCCATTCCACCACCGCCCCACCCCACCGCCTCAGACCGGAAATGAGGTCACAGAGGGAAGCCCCGGCGGGGAGACTCGGCCCCAAAAGCCGCGGCCGTCGGAGGTGACTGCGGCAGCGGGTGAGGGGGACGGGGAGTGAGGGGGTCGGGGCCCAGGGGGCCCGCGCTAGCGGGGATCGGCGCTCCGGGCCGCGGCGGAGCGGCCACGGGCGCCATGGGGCCCCGGAGGCTGGCGGGAGGGGAGAGGGTGGCGGGGCCTTGTTTTTCAGGGCCCATCTCCCCGATCCGGGGGATGAGGGTCGGGCCATTTCCCGGGCGACAGTCACCTTCTCTCTTCTCTAGTGTCTGGCTCTTTTGAGCTAGCGACAGCGTGAGGGCTTGGTGTCCCGAGTCGTGGTCGTCCTAGTCCTCGGGGGCGGGCCCGGGCGTGGGGGAGTCCTTCGAAACACGCTTTTTCTCACGGATGTGGCCACGTTGCGACCCTTGAGCACTGAGGGAGTTTAGTCGCCAGGACTTGCGTTTTGGCACTTTCTGCCCTGGAAGGGCTGACCCCCTGCCCCTGGTCACCCAAATTGAGAAGTTGCCTCCTGCCTCCCCCAGCCCCTCCCCCAACCCGGTCCCCCCACCCCACCCGACCGTGCGCCTGCCTGCCTCTCTTTTTACTTCTGCTAGTTTCTCGTTCCTTCCGTTGCGTGCTTCGGACAGCCTTTGTCTCCCCGAGTGCTTGCCTGGCCCCGGGACCCTCTCGGACTGTGCCTCCAGGGAGGGTGGGAGTTCCAGGGTTCTTCTGTCACTTCCTGTTCGAATTGCAGCCTTTGAGCCTGGCATTCGACTGCACAGCCAACTGCAAGTTGTTTGGTAACTTCGTTTCACGTTAAAGTTTGTACAGTTCTGCTTGAGCTTTTAAAGCAGTAGTTCTTTATTAGGGAAATAGATTTAGATAAGTGCGTCCCCACTTATCTATTTTGGTTTTAGAGACAGTTGTTTCCCAAACCCCAGCCATGGTGTTTTAAACTACTTATTGCTTAAATGAGTGTGGCTTTTGACACTTCGAGTTTTGTTTGGTTGGTAGTTTGGGACTAGGTGTCCCCGTTGCTCCTCCTGCCTTTAAATTGCTTGGCATAAGGATAGCATGAAAATAGATTTTAGAAAGTCCTTTGCAAAATGTAAACTGTGTGAAGGGAACTATGGTCTGAGAGTGGTGCCACAGAGTTTTAAGTTCTAATTATGGTCTTGAAATACGTTGGACTTAACAAGGGCTAGGGAAAAGGTGCTAATTTAAAATGGTTTTTTTTTTTTTTTGCCGTACGCGGGCCTCTCACTGTTGTGGCCTCTCCCGCTGTGGAGCACAGGCTCCGGACGCGCAGGCTCAGCGGCCATGGCTCATGGGCCCAGCCGCTCGGCGGCATGTGGGATCCTCCCAGACCGGGGCACGAACCCATGTGCCCTGCATCGGCAGGCGGACTCTCAACCACTGCGCCACCAGGGAAGCCCTGAAACGTATTTAATTAGATGTACGAAGTATATTAAACGTTTCACTTTAAAAAGGCCTTTTGAAAATCGCTCCTCCTGCGCTCAGCCTCTGGAAGGTTTGCCTATGAAGTGATCCCTGAAGTATGATGGTTTGACAAGAATGAGTTGAAAAACAGGAAATTTTGGAAAGCTGTTAGCTAGAAATCTTAGAGACTCCTCTTATCCTTGTCATTTCAACCTCAGTTATAATGTGTTTTTGTGTGAGTGTCTGGCACTAAAGCACAAAACTTGGATAACAATTTATTTTCTGAAGGATGGCAAGAAGACTTAAAAGTTGCTAATTATTCACAAATATATGACATACTCTTTAAGGCTCTCTACCTGGTAGCTTCTGGGTGGTAGTTGGGACCAGAATGGGTGCAAACTTGGTCTTTTTTTTCCATGCAGAGTACAAACCTGGGTCACTACAGATTCTTGGAACACTAAAACTGCAAGCAGCCTTCCGTAAAATGTGTCACTAAGTTGTCTTTCTCTTCCTGCCACACACATTCTTATTAGTGACCCCAGACCATAGAACGGTCTTTTCATCCATGGTTTTGAAGTTGAGTGTTTTTCTGCTCCTGTTTGGACAGATGAGACATTCTCTAATCTTTTTAGCTCTGATCATCAGGTAATTTAGTTTAGCAAGTTTAATTGGGGGAAAAGGGGAATGACTGATTTATTCCCCTGAGTTTGCTTGTTTTTACTAATAACCCAGTTGTCATCTGGTGAGTATTTTGAGTTTTTGTGCTTTAAGAACATGCTGACTTCAGGCATTTAACAAGGGCCACATACCTATTCTTAACGGCTTAAGGGAGTATGGATGGTAGGAATAGAGTCTAAGGGTAGCCAGGTGAAAGGTGACTTTATTTTCTGTAGACGGGGTGGACTCTGCAGTGCCATGATCTGTTTGAAAAATTATTCAAAAACAACAGATCCTATTCAGTCTTTCTTCTTCTTTTTTCTCTTTTTTGAACCTCCTTTTGGCAGATGTGGCCTCATGGATGAGCTGGTACATGACTTAGCCTCAGCCTTGGAGCAGACATCTGAGCAGAATAAGCTTGGTGAGCTGTGGGAGGAGATGGCGCTGAGCCCTCGGCAGCAGAGGCGGCAGCTTCGCAAACGGAGAGGCCGGAAGCGCCGTTCAGACTTCACTCACCTGGCAGAGCATACCTGCTGCTACAGTGAGGCCTCTGAGTCAAGTCTGGATGAGGCCATCAAGGACTGTCGAGAAATGGCCTCAGTCACCAATTTTAGTGACTCTGATGACACTATGGTAGCCAAACGGCACCCAGCTCTTAATGCCATTGTTAAGAGTAAGCAACATTCTTGGCACGAATCTGACTCCTTTACTGAAAATGCACCTTGTCGACCGCTGAGGCGCCGACGGAAGGTGAAGCGCGTAACATCAGAGGTGGCTGCCAGCCTTCAGCAGAAGCTCAAGGTGTCAGATTGGAGCTATGAGAGAGGCTGCAGGTTCAAGTCTGCTAAGAAGCAGCGTCTGTCCCGCTGGAAGGAGAATACTCCCTGGACCTCATCAGGTCACGGGTTGTGCGAAGCAGCAGAAAATAGGACTTTCCTAAGCAAAACGGGAAGGAAAGAAAGGATGGAGTGTGAAGCAGATGAACAAAAACAGGGCTCTGATGAGAATATGTCAGAATGGTGAGATCTCCCTTACTAAGTCATAGATTTTCCTGGTTAACTTTACCTAAAGCACAAATCCACAGTCTTGATGAGTTCAACTTTCTTTCAAACCAGCCTTTGTAATACTGACTTTGTAGCTCTGCTTTAACCAGTCAGGTTGTGTGTAGCTTCTTAAAGTACACTCATGATTCTGTTTCCCTACATCAAGAAGGCTATATTTTATAGAAACACATTTGTTTCTAAAAATCATCTAAAACGTGTACCTCTTATTTTAAAAAACATTTTGCTGCTCTTTGTGCCACGTAGTTCATACACAGATACTGTTCTTTAGAACCAGGGCCTCAGTAGAGGCTGGTGTGTATATGTATGTATGAGAAAGAGAAAACGCGGGTGCCAGGCATATGGAGTTTGTAAATGTTCTTGGTAAGCTGCCTTTACCCATTAAGAATCATGGCTTTAGATGTTTCTGGACTATAATTCTGTTCTCTGCTACTTACAGTTTGACTGTATTGAGTTTAACATTCAAGTTGTCTGAACACATGGTAGGCTTTGAAAATAACAGGGCTAAATCCCATCAGTCTTACACCAAATGTCATCAAGCCAGAAAAATCTGTCTTGAATGGGTGCATGTTTAAAACGTCAGTATAGTTTTTGGTGACTTTTAATTTTTTACATCTCAAATAGATAGTCCTAGGGACACTGATACTTCCCAGCTTGATACTTTAATATTATTATTAATATTAATGTGTGATATCTGTTTCTCAGTGTGGATGCTGTTGGTGTTTTGGATGGGGCAGTTCCTTGTGGTGAGGGACGTCCCATGCCTTGTAGGATAGTTGCCATCCCTACGTTGTTCCCATCACCCTTCACAGTATCAAAACAAATGCCTCCATGGGTGCTCCCTAAGTGGGTTGAGTAGTCCCAATTGAGAACCAGTGTATTCTATTATTGTTAATATTAGTTAGCATTTATTAAGCACTAACTGTGTGCCAGGCACTGTACTATTGTGTAGAACATATATTCTTTAATGTTCATAACTCCCCTGTCTGGTAGGTACCATTATTTGTATTTTATAGAAGAGGAAATAGAGGTTATGAGTGTGGAGATAATTTGCCCAAGGTCACCTAGTAGCAAAACTGGGACTCAAACCTGATTCCAAAGCTCATGGTTAACCACTATGTTTTGCTATGCTTTGAGCTTGCCTTTGCCATGGCACGTTTTCTGTCTCATCTGAACTTTTACAACTGCAGAACAGATGACCTTTCTTAGGACTTGGCTTCTTCTGACGTTTGTCTGAAAAACAAAGGCATAAATCTTACAGACTTGGAGGTGAGGTTTTGTCGGTAACAGGAAAAGCTGTTCAGGTTTGTATGCCTGTACTTATCATGGGTGGTTTTAATCAAGTTTTTAAAATTTTTCTTAACTAACTTTATATTTGCCAGGCTGTACAACTAGGTAGGCTTATAATTTGGCTTTCCTGATTTTCCTCTAATGTATATTCTAAGGCCTATTTACCCAATTTATATGGATTATAAAGCTTTTTTCCTTATCATGCTATTTTTAATCAAACAAGAAATGCCTAGTTAACTTGTATCCTTCACACTGTTGAAACCCTCAATTGAGGTGTTCAAGTTTGTTTCAATGTCAAGCTTACATACCAAATAGTAATCATCGTACTGTTAAGAATGTTTTGGGATGATATTTTTGGATGTATGTATTCCCCAGAATTTCTTGCTAAGCTATGACTTAATTGTGTGTGTGAGTGACTGTTAACTCTGTCTTCTCTAAGATCACAGCCCAAGTGTGGTTCCAAATGCAGAGCCTGTAACCTTGCAGTGAGGCACTTCAGTCTTTCTAGGTCCTTCTTACCCCAGATACATCTGTTGCACATTATAGTCAGGTTGTGATAATATACATCTAGAGCTTGGAGAAATTGACGTAGGCAGCAATTTACTCTTTCAAAAATCTGCTTGGATGTGCCAGTTTGTTTGCATACAGATCAAAGTGTAGAACTTTATATCAGAGGTATTGAGGGTTGTCAGAGTATATGATCCAACTTGTGAAATTGTTAAGATGAAGTTGATCATTAAGCTTTACTTAGCCTAGTCAATAGATAGAGTTCTTTTAAAAAGCATATGTTGGGCTTCCCTGCTGGCGCAGTGGTTGAGAGTCCGCCTGCCGATGCAGGGGACATGGGTTTGTGCCCTGGTCCGGGAAGATCCCACATGCCACGGAGCGGCTGGGCCCGTGAGCCATGGCCGCTGAGCCTGCGCGTCCAGAGCCTGTGCTCCGCAACGCGAGTGGCCACAACAGTGAGAGGCCCGCGTACCGGGGAAAAAGAAAAAAAAAAAAGCATATGTTAGGTGTTTTAGGTTTGAAAATCTGTGTCTCAATCAGAGAGCTTTATTTCTACTTTCCTTAAATTTATTCTGCTAACTAAACATAGAGTAATTTTAAGCTTAACCGATAATTCTTTTTGCTTTTCTGTTTCTGTTCTTCCTTCCATTCTATACCAATCAATCCCTCAGGCGTTCTGAGGAACTGAAAGTGGTTATGATGTAATAGTTTTTTAAAGCCTTCAAAAAGCTCAGTTATTATTTTAATATTTTTCTTTGCATGTGTGTTCCATTCTAAAATGGATCAACTCTTTTGTAAGATTACTTTCTACTGATCTTTATTCAAATTGTCTATATAGCAGCTATTAATTAGGTGAGTTATAGCCTAATTTTGCTTTATTCTTCACTAATACATCATTCATTTGTTCCCCTTGAATATAATTTAGCTTCTTTTCTTTCATAAGTGAATTGGTTTGGTGATGGCCTGAAGTCACAGTCAGGAGCCTTCCTAAGGTGATGTATTAGAAGCCAATCTCACAGGAAAGAAAATATTCCCTTCTGTTGGAAGCCGAGTGACAGAGATAGAGTGCTAAACCTTCCCCCTCCTTCTCTAGCCCAAGCTGACCTTCTGCGCCCCTTGGTGCCTCTTGTTTTCTTATTTTTATAGAAAATCAATATCCTTTCTGACACAAACAATAGCTCAGAAGCAAGAATAAATGGTAGAAAGCTGAGATCTCTGTCCATCACCTCTCACTTTAACTCCCCCAAACTCTTTAATTATGAGGGTGCTTTGCTCCAGGTGTTTGCAACAGTAAAATTGCTAAATGAGGACCATTTTAACCAAAGATTGGGTGATCAATAACACTTTATAGCAGTAGCTTGTTGGATCAATAGCGTTCATTATTTCATGGTTAAGGTAAGTAGCCTCCTTTGCAAGTGGAGGTCATTAATCAGGGGTTACTGGAGCTGTGGAAAAGACTCTGTGTGGTAGGCTGAGGATGTTCTGTTTTCTATTCTGTAAATAGGGATGCTGACCAAGAGGATATTTACCATTGTTGATTGTACCATTGCATTTGAGAGTATTGAGTAGCTAGCATAGAGTGCTTCTGTAGATTTATTCAAAGCTCTGCTACTATATCCTTAGGAACAACTGAGGAAAAAAAAACAACTTGGGAGATAGATTTGATACTATTGTATTTGAAGATCTGTCTCTTGAAAGAAATGTTAGGATTATTCTGTGACTCCAGAGGAAGGAACTAGGACTCATAGGTAAAAAGTACAGCGTGTGAAGTGTTGCCTCAGTATAAAATATAACATTCTAAAAATTAGGACTCTATAAAAATGAACTGAGTTGTTTTACCAGGTGATGAGTTCTTTGTCACTGGAGGGATTCAAGCCTGGGCTTGGTGACCACTTACTGAGTTGTAGAGTTGGAGAGTTTGAACTGAATGACTTCTAAGGTCCCTTGCAACACTGAGATTATGTAATTCTTTTCAGTCACAACCTCCTTCCCATCATTGTAATTTCATATTTTAAAAAGCATCTGATAAGCAGCCTCAACTGCCCCTAAAATATTTATGAAGACATAAAACATTGCAAACTCACATCACCAGAGATCAGGACTTACAGCTGGCTTACTGCCAAGATTTTCTCAAAGTCCGAGGCTGATAGAACTGCGCTAGAGAGTGCAGTTGGAAGCCCACAGCAGTGCTGAACCTGCCCTGAAGGTTGGTAGTGAGGCCCTGCATTCTTTCTCTATAGTCTGCCCTTGGTTCAGAAGGCAGGGTCCGGTTCAGTCAGAAAATTGGGCAGCTACAGTTTGAGCCAGAGTGTTGTTCCACCCTTTACTTGCAATCAGTTATCTTTCAGTTTCTCTTGGGAGGCTGTAACTCCCAGAATATACTTGGATAGGGAATCGTAGTGTTTTCTGTGTGTGTATTTGTTTTGAGGGATAGGAGGCAGTCATAGCATATTGAGTTCTGGGAAATACAGTCTCCAAGAGTAGTTTACTGTTGGCATGGACAGAGAAGGAAAAAACACTCTTAGTAGTAGTGCATCCTGGAAACTGGAGTGTTTTATATAACTTCATTTATTGTAGACTCCTGGAATGGGCCCAGAATCAGGCAGTGAGGGTCAGAAGAAGATCCTTTCTCAGTCCCACATAGCTACATGAGACAAAAGCCTACCAGTGACACTGGGGATTAGGCTAGGGGCTCTGCACATCCTCTTGGCCAGTTGTAGATGTGACAAGAGCTTGTTACCTGTATCCAAGGAAGTAGAGGATGGAACCAGGGGTAATTTACATACCCTTTCTGTTGGCAAATACCAAATTTTAGGTAAACCGGTTCTCAGCAAGAGGCTTTTGGACAAGTTATGCAGAATGAGGGAAAGGGAACATCATCCTGAATGTTCAGTGGAAGAACACATCTTTGAAAATGACTGCCAGTGGAAACCAGAAGAACATTTTAGAAAATCTTCATTAGGATGCAAGGAGATATAATCACTTTGAAACAGGAGTAGTAAGTCATAAGGACAGAAAGATAGCTATTTGAAGCCCAGTAGTATGGGAGGAAAAAGTGTAGGGAAATTTGAAATGTAATTGTAATGTTAAAATGAAGGACAATTCTTTCTGCAGAAAATTGAGTTGATGATGTGGAAAACTTTGGAAGCCCTCCCAAAATGCACAGAGAGGAGATAAAAATGAGAGAGAAGGTGATAGATCTGGAGCACAGGGATAGAGGCCCAGTCTGCAAGGATGTAAATACTCCCAAGGAAGAAACCAAAGCATAGGGATAGAAGAGTGATTTTAAAAATATAACTGAAGGGAAAACATGTTCCTATGTTGAAAAACTTAAGTATACAGATTAAAAGGGAAAACTAATGAAAAGAGACCTCTACCTAGACATATCCTGGCAATATTTTTGCATTGTGCATTGGTGGTGGGAGGGGAGCAGTTATAAAGAAAAATCTTTAAAGGGATGAAAATAAGGTTGATGTTGATCCCTACAGTACTAAATGTGAGGGGCTGTCGACTTGCCTGTAGAATTTTGATGGCAAAAGTCTCCCACCTTCCCACCGTGAATTTATATATAGCTAAGATAGATTTCATATGGAAAGGCACTAGAAAGACATTTTCAGATATCAAGTCTCAAAATATATGCTCTTTAAAAATTTACTCTGAAAAGATATTTCATCTAACTGAGGATGAAACTGTTAGTTCTAAGAAAAGGTGAGTCTTAAAAGGATGGGTGGGGCTTCCCTGGTGGCGCAGTGGTTGAGAGTCCGCCTGCCGATGCAGGGGACACGGGTTCGTGCCCCGGTCCGGGAAGATCCCACATGTTGCGGAGCGGCTGGGCCCGTGAGCCATGGCCGCTGAGCCTGTGCTTCCGGAGCCTGTGCTCCGCGGCGGGAGGGGCCACAGCAGTGAGAGGCCTGCGTACCGCAAAGGGGAAAAAAAAAAAAAAGGATGGGTGGACTTCTCTAAGGCACAGCCCGCGGCTCAGTAGCAGAGTCCTGACAAAAATCATTATCTCTGCAAAGTATACCTGATTGCAGTGGCCACGCTAATGAACCTGTGAAACTAGAGAGGTTGCTGCCTTCTTTTGTGGTGCCATCTGAATGAAGCTGAAAAACAAACTCCTTCGTTATGCATTCTCATAACTTACTGTGAGAGTAATTTTGCGGTTGGTGTGAGATATTTCTCTGAAAAACCTGTCCCTCAGTCCTGTTTACTTTCAGAATCAGAAGTCTGATTACATATAGTTACAAGTGTACCACCTCAGTCCAGAAAAAAGAAGGAAAAAGAATTGAATAGAAATGTTTTGGGTGATAGGTCTAGGAGTGACCTTTCCGTTTTTTGTAAATTCTAAGACAACTAAAAATTTTTGTTAAGTGTATTACTATTTAATAAAAAAATTAAAATGAAAACCCCTTAGTTTTTAGCATGATAAAGTAAGACATTAACTCTATCCTGCTTGTTTCTTTTAAAATTAGATGTAAAAGACACCTCATATTTAATAATCTTAAATGGGTGAGAAACCCAGGTGGTAAGGTTAGTGATACCAACTTTTGAATATAGATGGTAAACTAATTCTATACCTCCTTACTGAAATTGTGACAAGTATAAACTACTTTGATTCAGCTCTAAGTTTACAGTCTTATGTGGTTAGGAATATGAAAGAATTAGCAAGCTCTCGGGTCAGAGGACAAGCTGTGTTTTCCCCTTCTCAGCTGTGGGAATTCAGAGATTTAACTTATAGAAGTTAGAAACTTCTTGTTAGGGCTAGAAAGGAGGGAATTATTTTCAAAAAAGCATTCATAAAGATGCTGTATTATCTGTTGCTGAAGAAAAAGTTGCCCTAAAACTTAGTAGCTTTATAAAACATTTATAGCCTTACAGTTCCTGAAGTCAGGAATCTGGGAACAGTTTAGCTATGTGATTCTGGTCCAGAGTCTCTCATACTTTTGCAATCAAACTGTTGGTCGGGGCTGCAGTTGTCTCAAGGCTTGGGTGGGGCTGAGGAGTCCACTTCCAAGCTCACTCACAGGGCTGTTGGCAGATCTCATTTTCTTATTGGCTGCAGGATCAAGAGAGTCTCAGTTCCTTTCCACGTGGGCCCCTCTACAGGGCTGTTAGCATTCTTAAGATATGGTAGTTAGCTTCCCCTAGAGCAAACTGTCTGAGGGAGGGAGAGAGCGAGCTCTCACTCAAGTACCCAAGGTAGAACCCTAGTGTTTTATAACCTAGTCTCAGAAGTGACATACCTTTAGTTACATCTGCCTGTGCTACTGGTTACACAGCCCAGCCAGGGTGTGAAATACCAGGAGGCTGGGATCACTGGGAGTCATCTGGGAGTCTGGTTACCACAGGTGACCACTGGTCTTCTGAAAATTTTTCCTAACTTAGTGTGGAGCTAAATTCAGGAATAGTATTCTCAAACTAATTATTTCCTCAGAACATACTGAGAGAGTGTTTTTACTGTGATTTCAAAGGAAGGACATTCAGGAACTATAAAGGCAAGCAAGGTATAGATCCCTGAGAATGTATTTTCAGTAAGTATACTGAAGATGAATGTTTACTTTTTAAATTTAAGATATGGCATTAAGGGAGAGAGCTTCTTTCTGAAGTGAGTTTGTAATCCACTTTCTTGATGTTCAGCACATATGATGCATTTTTAGCTGATGAGCTCCTGAAGGCTGGCCCTATCCAGCAGAAGTACACAGGCTCCTCTCCTCCTCTGAAGTGGTTTCCCTTAACCATGATGTCCCACCCCCTTCATCCCTCCACTTTGTTCATCACTCTAGATGAGGGTTCTCACCTTTTGGGCCAGATAATTCTCTGCTGTGAGGCCTATCCTGCGCATTGTAAGATGTTTAGCAGCAACCCTGTCCTCGACTCGCAAGATGCCAATAGAATACCAGTTTCCTCTTCCCCCCTCCAAGTCCTGACAAACAAAAACTTTTCCAGATATTGCCAAATGACCCCGAGGGCTGCGGTGGGGCAGGAAGGTAGGAGGAGGGGGACAAAATTGCCTCCAGTTGAGAACCACTGCTCTAGATGTTTCTGGTATTGAGATTGGGTTTTTACCTCATTGACTCTGCTTTTACCAACAAGTATGAGTTTCAAGTTAGAGAACTCAGTAAGACCAAAACATTGATCTCTTCTATAGAATAAAAATACTGTGATTTTAAAATGGAGAGTTTTGGGCTTCCCTGGTGGCACAGTGGTTGAGAGTCCGCCTGCCGATGAAGGGGACACAGGTTCGTGCCCCGGTCCGGGAAGATCCCACATGCCGCGGAGCAGCTGGGCCCGTGAGCCATGGCCGCTGAGCCTGCGCGTCCGGAGCCTGTGCTCTGCAAAGGGAGAGGCCACAACAGTGAGAGGCCCACGTACAGCAAAAAAAAAAAAAAAAAAAAATGTTGGGAGAGGAAAGCCGCTGGAACTGCTGGTTAGGTTGACTTTCTTCTTTACATTTACGTTATTTCAGTTGGATGTGGTTCAGTTGCTTCTAACAATGTTATAATAATTAGATAATACAATTAATTGGTAGTCCAAAATCTAGGCTTTAATTTTGTTTGTCTTATTTTAAATGATGGCTACGCTGCTGAATTGTGGAAACATTTTTTAATTGAAAACCATATAGAGAAGTGCGATGTGTTATTACTGTTTTTACTCACATATGAATATTTTTGAGACGTTTTCTGGCTTCTAAAATGGGGTGACTTTCTCAGTATTATAAGGTTAAATTCTAGGCTTGCCCCACCCCGTATTTGGAGAATTTTCTTCGTTGGAAAGCATTCTTCTTTCTATGTTTTCACACTCTTCTCCCATAGTCTAAGTTTTTTTATAAAATGCATGCAGTTAAATTGTGGTTGACATGCTTCTTTGTTAGTTTTAGTGCTGGTTATAGCAGGGACTGGAATATAGTAAAACTTAATAAATGCTTACTAAGTGAATGAGTGAAAATATAGGGGAAATAGTATGGGAAATCCTTCCTCCTCCTTCTCCTGTTAGAGACTTTTTATTGCCCCAAGGTAGAATTGAGTTTTTTCTTTTTTTTTTTTTTTTTTTTTTTGCGGTACGCGGGCCTCTCACTGTTGTGGCCTCTCCCGTTGCGGAACACAGGCTCCGGACGCGCAGGCTCAGCCGCCGTGGCTCACGGGCCCAGCCACTCCGTGGCATGTGGGATCTTCCCAGACCGGGGCACGAACCCGTGTCCCCTGCATCGGCAGGCGGACTCTCAACCACTGCGCCACCAGGGAAGCCCTATGAAGACTTTTATATGCAAACTATTTATAGATTAGAATCATGTGAGAACAGGGAGTATAGAATAGTTCCCAAGGCAAAGACGGGAGGCATTGATGCCTCTAGGAGTTGCTGTCATTTTACGAAAAGACAGGATTTCATTACCTACTATCTTTGTGGGCTTTGTCTTGTTACTTTTTCTGAAGATTAATAAAGGTTGAGTTTCTGTATTCCTGACTAAGTTTCAGAGGACTATAGTGGAATGGACAGTAAGGATAGGATCACATTTCTTTTTCCTTATAAAAATGAGTAACAGAGCTTTTTTTCCTTGCCTAATAAAAATGCTCATAGCAAAAAAGTTATAAACAAATTTGACGGTTTTGGCATAGGAAAAATGTGTAGTAGCCTGACATCTTTTAACTTTTTGACCTTGTGATCTACAGGGGTACTAAAAGAATCTTTTTTATTGAAAGAATCTTTTTTATTGAAAGATAGCTTATTTTTAACAGAGTATTAAACATTATGTTTAATTAGCTATATTAACATTTTATAGTTGACTAAATCACTATTAAAATCCTATGAATCTGATTTTTTTTAAAAAATCATAATCTCTGAGTCAGAAGTGAATGAAAGCTACAGGACTGGATAGCTTTGGCCTGTAAATTGTAAGGGGAAATATTTACTTCTGC
Source organism: Delphinus delphis (assembly GCF_949987515.2). Lineage (NCBI taxonomy): Eukaryota > Metazoa > Chordata > Mammalia > Artiodactyla > Delphinidae > Delphinus > Delphinus delphis. Next base: position 27,010,096 of record NC_082684.1, on the reverse strand, counting down.
TTCATAGCTAGCACTACATATTTGCATGCTGTATCATGGTGTTTATGTGCAAATATGCCATGAAGTTCCCATTTTTTTCCTCAGAAAATTATGCTAACAGTTTCTTACATATAATTAGATTTCCACAATGCAAGTTCTTCTGAGGGAATAAGATGCTATCAGATGAAATAGTCATTTCCAGATATTGATGGAATGATGATACTTTTACGTAATAAGTGTTCTTTAAGGCATAAATTATTTTCTCAGTGAAGAAAATATGTATCTCCCTTGAACACAGTCTTAAAATCCTGGTGATATTTCTGTGACATCATTGCCATTACTCTAATTAACTTTATAGAAAACTTACAAGTTTAGTCCAATCTCTTTAAAGAACAGTGAGTCTCTTTAAATACTGTTGACAGAAATAGAAAATGTACAGGGACAGGAAGGTTTTAGGTTACCAATACCTTTCTTGATCCAGCAGGTTTCTTTGCGCTTGCCCCCTTTATTTAGAGTAAATATGAGGAGAGAATGGAATCCATGCAAAAAAGGGTCAGAGAAGCACTGTATCTTGTAGTGCTTACAGGTGGCTGGAAATGAATGAGGAGAAGAATCCATAGACTTCGTAATAAAGCAATGGTTTTAATTTCTTACTTGGAAATATTCAAATAGAGGAGATATTCAAATAAATATTCAATAGACATTGCAGAGTAGACCTTGTAATACACTTAGAGCAGAGATCAGCAAATTTCCTCTGTAAAAAGCCAGATAGTAAATATTTTGGGGCTTTGTGGGTGAGTCGTTCTCTGTTGCAACTCCTCAACTCTGCAGTTGTAGTGTGAAAGAAGCCAGAATGGACAGGTCAATGAATGAGCCTGGCTGTGTTCCAGTAAATCTTTATTTATGGTTACTGAAATTTGAATTTCGTGTCATATCCATATGTCACAAAGTATTCCTCTTTTGATCACCACCACCCCCACCCCCTGTGATTTAAAACTATAAAAGCTATTCTTAGCTCACAGGCTATACAAAAATGGTTGACGGGCGGCTGTTTGCTGACCCCTACATCTCAGTTACTGATATGCTAACCAAGAAAGCATGTAACAATGGTGGAGTAGAATGTCTGTCTTATGGCCTGATGTGCTTTTTAAGCCCTCCTTAATATCAAGAGGAACTAAAAAATATAAAATATGCTTTACCTTCGAGGCAAGATGAGAGAAATAAAGTAGTTGATATGAGAGTATGTGTATTAAGACTCAATGGAGTTAGAGTTAGACCACTACTATTCTTAGGAATTTGCTAAAAACATAAAAACAACACCATAAAGTTCAGCAGGCACAGTTCCTTAGATTCAGAAGTAGGAAGAATACAGTACCCAGTGAGGATGTCTTCCGGATTTAACTGCAGAGCTCTTTGAAGATTCTAAATCCATCAGAATCCAGCGGTATAATTTTGTGAGACGTTTCTTATATGGACATCTGAGAATGTTCCCACTTACAAGTATAGAGGAAAATAAAATGAAAGAACCTTTAAAGAAACCAGGTATGTTTTATTGGCTCTTGCTGAGACAAATTTCTTGGATCTGTTACCCAGAGACAAGCTTAAGTGAGGAAACATTGCTACTTAATTTAACCAGCATTTTTAGGATTTAGTATTGGCAAGATATTTGGAAATGTTGCAAAATACAAAATATTTTCAGATATTTGATCCAGAAATGTAGACTGGGATTTTGCCAAGCCTGTTCTTTATGCAGCATGGTGAGAATGCTTCTTCCGTCTTCTAGAGCACGTGAACAAAATTGACTAGCTTAGAAGGAAACATCCCAATCAAGGAAATCGCTAATATTGTAAAGAACAGAGAAATTTTTCTTGAACCAGATAAATCAAATTTGATGATTAGGTGGGAGAAATGCAGCATCAGAAGAGGCAGAATCAATTGTTGGAAGTAGCTCAAAATGAAGCTGACTTGGACAGAATTCTATGGGGCAAAAGTTTTATTTCCGTTTATTTTTTTCCATGCATATAAACAAGATGGGTTGATGGATGGATAGATGGAGAGACGTGTGATAAAGGAAATAGAGCACTGTGCTAATTGCAGAATTTACGTGGGGGGTATATGATGGTTTACTCTACAATTTTTTTTTTTTTTTTTTTTGCGGTACGCGGGCCTCTCACTGTTGTGGCCTCTCCCGTTGCGGAGCACAGTCTCCGGACGCGCAGGCTCAGCAGCCATGGCCCACGGGCCCAGCCGCTGCGCGCCATGTGGGATCTTCCCGGAGCAGGGCACGAACCCGTGTCCCCTGCATCGGCAGACGGACTCTCAACCACTGCGCCACCTGGGAAGCCCTACTCTACAATTTTTTAAAAAATATTTATTTATTTATTTGGCTGTGCCGCATCTTAGTTGTGGCACGTGGGATCTTTGTTGCCGAGTGTGCGATCTTTAGTTGCGGCATGTGGAATCTAGTTCCCTGACCAGGGATCGAACCCGGGCCCCCTGCATTGGGAGCACAAGAGGCTTAACTACTGGATCACCAGGGAAGTCCCTAAAAGTTTTATTTCAGTGAGTTCAAATGGAGTTTGTTTTTTAATTTTAAACCTCCTTTTTTGAAGATGAATTTTGCTGTATCCATTTGCTATCAAGAGAGACATTAATTTTAGAAAATACAACTTTTGTCATACTGATTTTCTTTTTTTCCTGTTCATGGATTTTTGTTTGCTGCTTTATAAATGGGAAAACTTGAAAAATGCTGGATGTCTTAAAGTTGCATGGCTTCATTTGAAACCAATAGTAGACAATATTTTAAAATAAAATTGGTTGGTAAATTTGTGTTGTTTGATATACCAAAGCAGGTTGAGATTACTTCTGTGAGCCTTAATAAATAACTTTCTAATGCTAAACTAACAAAGTGACTTGAGATCTTTTAAAAGTACTTTAGGGGCTTCCCTGGTGGCGCAGTGGTTGAGAGTCCGCCTGCCGATGTAGGGGACACGGGTTCGTGCCCCAGTCCGGGAAGATCCCACATGCCGCGGAGCCTGCGCACCTGGAGCCTGTGCTCCGCAACGGGAGAGGCCACAACAGTGAGAGGGTTCGCGTACCGCAAAAAAAAAAAAAAAAAAAAAAGTACCTTAAAATATAAGTAAAAGTTTTACAGTTCTCCTCTTCTTACATTTCTTTCATTTTGGGGGAAAATAAACTTACCTCTGTGACTTAACTATGAAATTTACATTTCTGATTGGCTAATGAGCTAGAGTGAAATTAGGGAAACTTGGAATCTTTCAATTTGAAAACCAGAAGACATAATGGACAGTGCTTTGTTTTTGACTGGAGCTGATGCATTCTCTTGTGTTTTACTCTTTTTTCAGTGAAACCAGCAGTGTGTGTAGCAGCAGTGACACAGGGCTCTTTACCAACGATGAAGGACGGCAAGGTAATCTTGATTCCAGCTTTGGGACATTGGTTCAGTGTTTCTGGGAAGATTCTAGTGGTTCTAGGAGTGCCTCACAGAGAATATGATGGTTGTCTATGAAAGTGGTTTTCAAACTTTAGGGCATAAAAGCCACATGGGGGAACTGTTAAAACTGCAAGTTCCTGAGCTCCTGGAAATCAAACTGGTCTAGAGTTGGCCCCTGGAATCTGCATTTTCCACAAGCACCTGTGGTGATTTTTGTGCAGGTAGTTCAGACTTTGAGAATCATTGATCCAGGGGGTTATAGTGTCAAAGATGGAACTTTGGGAAGTTGCTTTTTATTAAAACCAAAAAATAACCTTATGTATTACTGGATGTTAAGACATTCTTATTTTCACATATGGAGGATTTATTTTTTTAACCTTATTTATAAGTGCCCATAGTGTTCTAGGTGAATATATTATAGAAATTCTTTCTGAAGTTTAGTAGAGAGCACTGTGAATAAGGCTGGTGTATGTTAATTATCAGTTTTTTATTTTTACTATTTAAACAGTAATTTGATCCTGTCCTGTACACTTGCTTAGTGCCACAGTAAGTGTGTACTAATAAGAATTTCTTAGAGCTTCTTTGGACTGTAGTTTTCTTAATCTAAATAAGGGGTTTGTAGATCTTCTGAAATCCAGTGATTTTTCTCGAAGGGTTAAGTGATTGAAGGACAGAGACATGGCTACATGTCTAGGTTGATCCAGATAGGCTCCTTAGTAACTGAAGGGATCCTGGGACAGTGAGACTTAGGTTCCAAGTCCTAATTTTGGAGAGAGACGGTGGGGAGGTGTCTCACCCATGCCTCAGAGTTGTGGACATAGATGGAGTTCTTGAGCTTCCTACTATAATGGAGGCTGTTGTGAGTACATTTCTGTTCCTTTCTGATTCCGAGGGAGCTAGATGTCATTAGAAGCTGTGTGTATATACTCCCCGGTGGGCTCTAGCTAGGGTCTTGATTCTCTTATCTCATACCAGGAAAGTCTGGTTGTCTTTCCATGGATGAACTGGAGCATACTTTCAGAATTACTTTTTCTTTGCTTTTACTACAGTATCCTAATGCATCTCTTAAAGTTTATGATGTGTATACAGGGGTGTAAGAAAGTGTGGACCTATTACAACCAATTAAGTTTTGGGCCTTTGGAAAGCCTTCCACTGATAAGGAATCCTTGGTATATTATGGAAGGTTGTAGAATGTTTTATAGCCCCAGCTTTCCTCTTTGTCTCTGCCTCAACTTCACACATTTTGGTGATATTTAGATACTTAGAGTTCTCAGCACAAAGCTATGTTACTTCCTGCTTCTATGTCTTTGTTTATGTTGGTCTCTGTGCCTGAAATCTCATCTTCACCTTTCCTTGAATGGCTGGTCATCCTCCAAGACAGTTCTCATTTTGCTCCTCTGGGGCATATTTATGGACTACATCTGTGAGTTTTCTTGCTCTCAGTTTCTTGTTGGGTTTGGCCAATAGGAGGCAACAGCAGAAGTGTGGAGGGAGGAAGGTGAAAGAGATTGGGTGTATTAGTCAAGTTTTTATTATGCTAATACTGCTTAACAACCCCCAAATTTCAGTGGTTTACTACATTTATTTCTTGCTATGGGGCTGGGGGTTGGCTGTGGGTCAGCTGATCTTGCCTGGGCTCAGCCTGTCTCCAGGCTTCAAGTTAGGTTTGTATCTACTCATTGTTTTCTTATTCTGGGACCTAGGCTAAAGGAGCAATGGCTCTGTGTGGCATGGACTTCTTATGGCAGAGGACATAAATGCCAAGTGACCAAACCAGACCATGCATGAATATTGAAAGCTTTTGCTTGAATCACATCTGCTAGTGCTTTACTACCTAAAGCAAATCAGATGACTGAGCTCCATGTCTGTGTCCATGGAATGAGGAAGTGTGCTCTGCCTCAAGGGGAAGGCTCTGTGGAATCCCAGGGCAAAGGAAAAGGGTGTGGATGTATCATTCTATTATAGTGAGGTAATAAAGAGTTGGAAACAGTAATGCAGTGTTGGATTAGAGCTGTCCCTGACTCCCTTTCTGTTGGACTGCTGGTTGGTAGGGGTTGTGTTCTCCTGCTGAAGGCTACCTCTCCTCTTTGGGCCCTTCTCCTATAACCACAGTTCTCTCTCTGTGCTCTGGTAACCATTCTATCCCCTTGCTTCTTCAGATCTAGGAATGGTAAAGACTCCCTGCTCTGCTGGCTCCGAATGCTTCAACATCCCTTTGGCTTCTCTTAGTACTGTCTATACCTTTGTAAATAATCACTAAAGTCTCAAATACCCCATTCAAATGTACATGTTTCCTAAAGGGATTCTGACTGGTACACTTAGTGTAGGCGTCATCTCCTAGAACCCTCGACTCTTCTTTCCCTGTACTTACTGCTTTCTTATCACTTACCATATTACACTGTTGTTTATAGATGCATGTCTTTTCCATTGAAGCTTTTCAAAGGCAGGAGTTTTTTTTAATTTTCTACCACAATAAGTAACACATTGCCTGGCATATAGTAAGCTCTTAATAAATAATTATTGGGGAACCCAGATAAGGGGAAAATTCTCCTTTTTCTCCCTCAAACAGAAGTGTACATAGAACCTCAAATTATAAAACAACTAAACTTATTTTGGTTAAAGCAAGATCCTAGAGGAGCAGGAGGTCTGGAGCCTGATCCACTCAGCCTCTTCCTTATTCTCTGGCAGCACTCTTTTGAGGAGCTCCTGCATTAGGCATCCTAGTGAACCCAGGTTGAAGACTACTGGTCTAGATGAGATCTCACGAGGTTCCTTCCAGTTCAGTGAGTCCCTTTCTGTATTCTCAAAAATCTTGAGTGAATGCTTGAGAACCAAAAAAAAGAAAATTCCTGTATAGTCTGACATTTGTCATCAGAAAATATGATCTAGCTAAATAATACTATTTTAATAAATGGCCTGAGGAATGCTTATGAATAGGAAGGAATTAATATATTGACTTGCAGTGAAACTAATCATGGTTAATTCTGATGTCTGTCTTTAATTCATCCTTGTACCTGGTTTGGTGAGATGCTTTTAGAGTAGTGGTTCTCAAAGTATGGTCTCCAGACCAGTTTAGCATCACTAGGGAACTTGTTAGAAATGAACATTTTTGGTCCTGTGTAGGCCAGAATCAGAAACTTTGTGGGTAGGGCCCAACAGTCTGTGTTCCAGCAACCCTTCCCAGTCCTTTTGACGCACACTAAAGGTTGAGAACCACTGTTTTAGAAAAACAGCCTGTTGATGTGTGTTTTTATAAGGGAACACTTGGAGCAACTTCTTTAGTGGCTTCTTTCCCCTTTTAGAGATCTCTGCAGTGATTTAAGACTTACCATTCTCCTGGGTGTTAGTGGTCCATGAAACTGATACTTCATGAGATTAGCATGGCCTGAGCAGCTTCCTTGAGATCCAGTACCCATTAGAAAATGAATGCAACATGAACTCTTTAGATGTTCTAGTAATAATTTCCTTCATCCTTGCTGTTTTGAAAGGGGTGTGGGGTAGCAGACATAAAGTTACCCATCTTACTCTTTGTGGGCAGGAATAAGCTCTTTGGGAAATTGAGATGCTATCATTGTAGCCAGTAGAAAGAAGTTTGAACCAAGAGTCTGGGCTATATGGGTCTAGTCTTGACTTTGTCAATAATCAAAAGTATGGCCTTGGGCAAATAGTATAACTTCTTGACAAGCCTTGGGGGCTTATATTGTCTTTGTGGTTAGTTTTTTCCTGGTAGCTTGGATTGCTACTGTCAAGATGATTTTGTGTCCCATTAATGAGACATCAAGGAAGAAACAAGGTATGGATACACATTCTTCATTCACCTATTATGAGAAATACAAATATCGCAAGAAATTCTTCAGGAATAGCTAGTTTTGAATTGAGAAACATTTGTGGGCTTTGAACCTCCAGGTTCATTTTTACCACTTAGAATGGTACATGGGAGGCAGTTTATTTTTGTGTTGAAGGCTTTGGAGTTAGTCAGGTTTGGGGTTGAAACCATGGCTTCATCATTTACTAACTTGACCTTGACTTCTCTGGGCTTTAGTTGCCTAATTGATAAGTTGGAGTTAGTGTAAGGTTTGGAAGAGATAACAAATTTACAGATTTTTAGCATAGATTCTGGTAGGTGGTAAGGACTTAGTAAATGGTAGCTTTATTAGTTTTTACTATCAAAAGCAGTCCAGTGTACCACAGTATGACATTTATGTGGAACTAGTTTGATGTCCCAGTTTTCATCAAAATATGGATCAAGAAGAAGTATGAAAACAAATTTTTTGTATTTTGGCTTTATTTAAAAAGTATAATCAAACCTATAGCACTGAGAAGTCATCTTCCTATTTGGTTTTTCATAGAGCATGTTAAAATTCCAGCTTATGATAGGATCTCTTTACTTTAGGGGATGACGAGCAGAGTGATTGGTTCTATGAAGGAGAATGTGTCCCAGGATTCACTGTCCCTAATCTTCTGCCCAAGTGGGCTCCTGACCATTGCTCTGAAGTAGAGAGAATGGATTCTGGACTGGATAAACTTTCAGATTCCACGTTCCTTTTACCTTCTCGGCCAGCTCAAAGAGGTGAGTTCTGAGGAGACCAAAATATACTTCACACTTACATGATTCTTTCTGGGGAGAGTCTCCCCATGGCAAGCATACTCATGCCTGTAAGCATGCATTACCTATCTGAATTTTAGAACTAGTCCAGGGATTTTTCTAGAAGATTCAAGGGTGAGTCTCAAAGCTTGAGGTTCTCTCCATTCTTACCTAAATCAATCCATGGAGACTCTTGGGATATATATTAGCAGGGCGTTCCTTCAGCTTGCTATTGCCATTTGTGCCAGATTTAAGAAACCTAGCAGGCTGTCACTGCTGCTTATCCTGCTGTGAAACTGACGGGCCACTGAGTGCTCAGTGGAAGCCTGAAGTAGTGGATCTTGGAAGAGAACAGATTTCAGTAACAACACTCAGGTACAAGGTATAATGACATTTTAAAAATGGATGATTTAAAAATATTTTTAAAAATATTTTAATAATTCTATTATTGTGGACTGTAACGCAAATACGTATCCTTTCCCTTTGCTTTCCATCAATTATGATGTAGCAAAGTGAAATGTAAAGAGCCTAGGACGGGGAAGGAAATGTGGTAATACTCTGTGGTAATACTGTCTGGTACTGTCTCCCTAGCTCTGTGACTGTGGCAGAGTCACTTCATTTCCTAGGGACATCACGGTCATCACTTAGGATATCGTGACATGGAACAAAACTGTTTCAGAGGTTTCCTTTAGCTCTATAAATTTATGATGTGAGGATTCCCAGTAATCAATAATCAACCAGTTAGTTACCAAGTATATGTTGAGCATCTATTGGTGATCAGAATTACAATAGAACTGTAAATTCCTATTCTGTAGCATTTCGTTGTGATAAATTTGGGTGATTGAAAGTCCTTCTGAAAGCAGTTGGTTCTTGGTAATGATGCTTGGCTGAGGCACGTTGTTTGCTACCTTAAAACTTTCATAAACATTTCAGTGACCATTTCTAAAAGTTCTTTATGGACCACTTAAAGTATATGCAAATAAGCAAGAATAGGAAGAAGAAACTTCTATAATCCCACACCCAGAGTCATTGATAACATCTTGGTGTGGATTCTTCCAGTTGTCTCTTCTATGTGTAGAACATATACAGCAATTAGAAAAATAGGATTATACTATACATGCTATTTTTAGAATTTTTTAAGATAATAGCTAACATTTAATTTGCAATTAGAAATTGTTGATAATACCTTATATTTGTGTAGTGTTTTCAGTTTATAAAGTACATTCCATGTGCTATTTCATTGAGTCTTCAAAACAGTCCTGTAAAAGAGGACTGAGCCAGTGATTATTCTTTTTTTATAGATGAGGATGCCTAGGTCAGAGGTAAATGACATGCCTAAGATCATACTACTGGTGACAAAGACATGGGAATAGTAAATCATTGGCAAATAGCCTAGTGATACTAGTTTAAGGGTCATTTTAGTAAGATCTTGGGGAGGAAGGCTTTTGGTGTACTAGAAGCACATCATTGCTAATGAATCTTCTGCATTCAGTTACTGAGGTCTTTCTTCTTTTTTATTTAGGGTACCATGCTCGCTTTAATCGTCTGCCTGGAGCTGCAGCTCGATGCCTCAGAAAGGGGCGAAGAAGGCTTGTTGGGAAGGTGATAGCTGTCATTGTTTTCTAGGTTCACTGGGAAGATAATATTCCCTATAAGATTTGTGTACATTGTTGATAATCAAAGGTGCTGCAGAACTCCCTGGGGTTAATTAAGCCAGGTGTATTTTGCAAGCTCACAAGAGTGAACATTATATAGGGCATGAATGGATGCACACATAAAAGATGAAGCTTGATTCATACAGAAGTTCTGACAAAGCGAACACTGTCATGACAGTGTCTGCTGTCTGTAAATCTACAGGCCTGATCTCTGGCTCTTCTACTGTTTTGATTAATCTTATATTATTATTATATAAGTTGAAATACTTTTGGCTTCTTTATGACTCCTTGAATTCATGAATGCTTCTTTTGTTCTAACTTTGGTCTTTTATTCTAGAATTCATTTAAGAAGAAAACTGGGGAAAAAAACCTGTTATCAAATTTCAAAAGCCCCTCCTTGGCCATGAGGGAGGGATATCTACCATTTACTCAGTTCTGCCTTTGCCAGGGACTGTGCTAGGCACTCAGTTCACTTAATCCTCCCAAAAATCTTGTAAAAAATGTGATATTCTCTTTAGAGGATGAGGAAAATGGGTTCAAAGATGTTAAAGAATGTCTGATGTTACCCAGATAGAAGTGGCAAAATATAGGAAATTGAACCCAGGTCTACTTTTTTATCTTTTTCAATTTCAATTTAATTAATTATTTTATTTATTTTTTACTCTGGCTTTGAGATTGAAAATAGGTTAAGGCTGGGGTTCATACCCAGTCAGAGAGGATTGTGGTGGACAAAGAATAAGGACAGGAGAGGCATTCTAGATCATTAATGTGTGTGTTCACTCAGTAAGCATCTAGAGTGCCTATGTGTGTCAGGCTCTATGCCCAGCCAGGTATACAGTGGTCAGACCCACAGTCTGCCTGCCGTCAGGAAGCTACTGTTTCATAGATTAATCCGGGAACTGTTTTCTGCAGAAGAAATGAGGCTGTTTATTTTCAGATGAATTCATATTCTTTTTATCTTTCAATTCAACTTCAACTCTCTAATTAGAAAGACATTTGCTTATTGGAAGAATGATACCTCTTCTTTTGGATTACTCATTTTATAGGCGATAAAATGCTGCATTTGCTATTCTGAGAGCTTATTCTTATGAGGACAGCTAGCAGGGTAGGAATACATGAGGGAGGCAGGAGATTCGGAGTGGGGAGCAGAGCGCTGGCTTGACTTTTTCTCTTTATTGGTTAGGCTTGACAGATGATGATCTCCCTACCACCTACCTTACTTTGTTTCAGCTCCTATAAAATAAGAGCCTTCCGCTTCTATGGAGGTAAATCATTTCATCCTGGAGGCTCCCTTTAGCTTGCATGGAAGGAGAGTAGGGCCTATTGGATGTGTCTTTAATGATTTCAGATGAATAGGATAATATTTACTTGTTTAATTCATCTTCATCACCTTAAAGGGATATTTGTCATTTCTACCAGAGGTCACTGTTCTGCCCCCCTTCTTCTCCCTCCCCCATCTCTCTTCTCTTTTTCTAAATTGTAATCATAAATAATGAGTTTCATTCACAGCTCCCTGCCAGCGAGCTGCTAATTACGCAAAGTACTGCTTGTAATTTACACAGTAATAAACTGTAAATTTAAACATTATGGCACTTTAAGTTAATAATTTTTCTGCTGTAACAAATAGCTCATTTTTCACCCATCTTTTCCTTTGGCCCCATTACCATGGCTTTGTCTGTGACCAGGAGGCATAGGTGTAAGGAGTGAAGAATATGAAGAATACAGTATGTGAAGCCTTTTCATTTAGCTCCAATCCCACCTGAAATCTGACCTCAAATTAATTTTTCTATAGCCAGTTCTGCTAAAATGTGTACCCTAATATTTAGGCTAATCCACACACATAGACAAATGCAGATAATAATATTTGCTCAGAAACAAATGTGTTTGAGTACCAGGCTTGACATTTTTGACATTCATGTCTATGACTTACGCTCTCTCATCTTAACACTTGCTCATATGCGTGTAACTCTTGCTCCTGTACTGTTGGTACGCATCCCAAGGTTCTGTGATAGATGTTCACTGTAAGTGTACTCACATTAAATGTAGGGTGAGTGCCTTCTGCCATTTTCCAGTTTTTTGGATATGATTAGTTTCTGAATTGCTTGTGGTGTTCTGGATATGATTTAATATTACAATCTTGAGAACCAGAAATTTAAGAAGCAATTTATACAGACTTCTATTTTTACTTTAGGACATGTTTAACAGGCAAAATACAGGGTGACGATTTTTGTAAGTTACAAAAGTCCTTTGACATGTATACATTTAGTTAGTAGATACTTAGGTGTTACCAGTGAGGACTCAGTAAATATACCATTATGAAGGCTCTTGAGGCTAAAACCATATGACTCTAGGGATATTGGTGTGCTGGCCTGTTAAAAATTGGCTGCTGGGCTTCCCTGGTGGCGCAGTGGTTGAGAGTCCACCTGCCGATGCAGGGGACACGAGTTCGTGCCCCAGTCCGGGAAGATCCCACATGCCACGGAGCGGCTAGGCCCGTGAGCCATGGCCGCTGAGCCTGCGCGTCCAGAGCCTGTGCTCCGCAACGAGAGAGGCCACAACAGTGGGAGGCCCGAGTACCGCGAAAAAAAAAAAAAATTGGCTGCTGTTGGATTTTTTTTAAAGTGTTTCTTTTTTTTTTTTAATTTTATTTATTTATTTATTTATGGCTGTGTTGGGTCTTCGTTTCTGTGCGAGGGCTTTCTTTAGTTGCGGCAAGCGGGGGCCACTCTTCATCGCAGTGCGCGGGCCTCTCTTGTTGTGGAGCACAGGCTCCAGACGCGCAGGCTTGGTAATTGTGGCTCACGGGGCTAGTTGCTCCACGGCATGTGGGATCTTCCCAGACCAGGGCTCGAACCCGTGTCCCCTGCATTGGCAGGCAGACTCTCAACCACTGCGCCACCAGGGAAGCCCCAAGTGTTTCTATTTTGATACACTTTAATAACTCTAAGAGGTATCACTCACTATATTAAAATACTGTATATAGTAAAAAAAAATGTTTATAATGACTTTTTTTTGATCACTAGAGAAAAATAAGTTTATAATAACATACAGTACTTTAACAGTAGAGTCCCACAAAAAGGCGCTGTTGGATTTTAAAATTGACAATCTGACTTGTGCTTTGGGGTTGCTGGTATAATTATGGGAAAACATGAGCTTGATGACAGATCATACTTACATATTTGTTTCTGTGGTTAGATGACACTGTTATCTTCTTTGCCTTTTCAGGAGTCCAGCATGAGTAATTTGGGTACTGAGAGGATAGGCCACCTCATTAGTGACCCTCGGCAGAAAGAGTAAGTATTATGTATTTACTGGCTATCTTAGCCTTTTCCTTGAAGGAGGCAGCAGGGGAACGTTTTATGAAAGAACCTAAAAATTCGATTGTAGAGCTGAAAAAGAAGGTTTTAAAGATGGGTACTTTATAACAGTTAAAATGGCTAACACCCTAAACTCACGAGAGTGATTTTTTTTCCTTTCTAGACTAGTTTTTATTTCTTTGCTATTTATGTCTATAGGTGCTGCATTATAAAAGTAGCCTCCAATAAGGATATTATATTTTAAATTCATTTTTCTGTCTCTTAAAAATTTTTTTGTTCAAAATGGCTGATTGCCTCTGTATTCTCCTATATGGTCTTCCCATTTTTAGACCTCTAGACAGAGAGATATCTTTTTGTTCTAACTACTGTGATAAGTGCCACTGGAAAGCCTATGTGTAGCTATAGGAAAATCATTCCACCCTTTCTTGTGACAGCCTTGTCCCCTAACATGATTGGCTCTTTGGTGTCTCCACTACATGTCATGGTCAGTATCCAGTTATACTCCTATACCCATCCAGCCTGGTTGAAGTTTTAATCTATAAAATAGGCAAGATGTGGTTTATGCCTTTGTTGAATTGGGGATCCTGTTCTTATTGCACAGCTGAGAGTGCATGGGTGTCACACCACCATCTTGAGATTTTTTAAAAGTGTCTAGTCTTCTACATTCCATTAAAAGGCTTTTTACTTTGAAGAGTTATTTTCTGCAAAAAAGTTCATACACATTTAACATCTCTCTCCTTTTCTCTTCCAACTCCATTTTTTTCCTCATTTCTTTGTCTTCATTAACCCAACATCTTTTTATCTTCTCTCTAATAATGTTCCTACCACTTCTTTTATTGTTTTCTTTGCTCTTATTCTCTCCCTCTCTTTAGTTTCTGGTTACCATCAGCTGGGAAAAGAGAACGAAATCAGGTGAGATTGCTTTTCTTTGTCATCTTTATTTTATCATTTGATTTCCTTTTCTTTAGAAAGAATAAAGCGTTGGCTTCTGATTTTCCTCACATTTCTGCTTGTGCACATGAGGTAAGGTTCTTGTTCCTTATGTTATTCTGATTTTCTTGGAGGACTGTTTTCCAAGAATATCTAGTATTCACTGATAAGAACTGTCACTAATTCCCCTTTTTAGTTTCAACTTGTGACCTTCAGTTTATTACTTACAACACATATTTCATAGGAATGCAGTTGTCATTCTGGTTTCGAACTTTGCAGTAAGAAATCAGAATGCATCAGCATCCTGTGCTGAGAAGTACAGTGTTGAATCCTAAACATATGAAGCAGAGGAAGGTAGAGCTACTTTGGGTAAAGTGGGATCGAGGCCTAGAGCCTCTTACTCTTTTACCCTAGCTACCCCTGAGGGGGCCCTTGGCATGTCTAATCCTTTATAGGGGTCATAATTTTAAAATTACTGACAGTGACTCTCAATATGTTCCTTTAACGTTTGAGGCTTTTGAGTTTTGCTGGGAGAGAGGTTGCTTTACCTTGATGATTAGTTGTAAAATAGATGAAGACTGATAGGTAAAAATTCTCAGGCTTTCTATCGCTCCATCGTTTTTTTGTTTTGTTTTGTTTTGTTTGACTGCTTATTAGCTTGTTAAGTTGATAAACATTTTAGACTTGGAACTTTCATCTTGAAGTTACTGTTTCAAAATGAACTAGAACAGTGGTACACCTAACTGGTGTGTATTTATTATATGATTTTAGATGGCTTATGGATACAGAATTTTTACTTTAAGTTCCAATAATTTACTTTAGAAACATGTGATCATTCTATCAAACTTGTTATTTCATAGAAATATAGTAAGGACAAGGGTGAGTAAAGATAATTGATATGAAGAAAAATATTAAATAAGAAGTAGAGCAGGTGGTGGGCAGATAAAGAGAAAGTCATTAAGGTGGGATGTGAGAGATTGCAGTTTGGGGAACACTAAGCTAGGGTATTAATTGTGTTTGCATCAGAGGATCTAAAGGCAAAGAGACCTGTGATGATCACCTAGTCCAGATCTGTTATTTACAAATGAGATGTGTTATTTACAAATGAAGTTTAAGCTATTTGCCCAAAGTCATACAACATTGAGACTGGAACCTCTATGACAGAACAGTTGCTTAGTTTGTATACTTTTTAAGTCCCTTTGAAATTACCATTTCAGTGTTCTTCTAGTGTTGATATATATTTACTTCTCAAATTTTGGGGAAGGAGTACTTATTGTGGAAAAAATCCAAAGAAAGGTAGCCAACATAAAGTGAGGTACTTTTATTACAGTGTCCTAGTTGATCCTTACAGCCCCCTTTTGAGGTGAATAGGTGTTTTACAGATGAGAAACTGAAATAACTTGTTAAACCGAAAGTAATATTTTATGTAGCCCTCACAATAATCCCATAAAATAGGTAAGACAGATAGTGATACGTCTATTTTACAGATGAGGATAGTAAAGGTCAAAGAGATTTTGTGGTTTTTTAATATATGGCAACTCAGTTGTAGGCTGGAACTAAACGTTGGGTATTCTAATTCTTAATCTAGTTCTGTTTCCACTACACTGCTGCTGGTATGTGCTAACCAGTTATTCACTGGAAACATCTGCCAGGATAAGGAAATGAAAAGGTAATTTCATGCTAGTATTCTTGGGAACAAGGGCTGATAATCAGTAGGCATGAGTTCCCTTTATGTTAGTTAGAAAGTACTATCTTTTGCCATTTAAGTAATTATTGTGTATCAGAAGTTTTTGAAAAATTGTTGCTTACCAAGGAGTAGTCTGGTTTTTGAGGCGTGCTAGATCAGTTATGCTACATTCTTGGGTACACTGTTGAATATGCACAGCTTTATTGAATGGTGTCTGTGTATGGCAAGAGAGTTGAACAGTGAAAGGGCAAAAGTAAGCAAGTAGCAGGTAGCCCTTTAGGATCAGGTCTGTTTCATATAAGCCATACTGAAATAATCTCATTTATTCCTGCAGTTTAATCCTCTTTCTCCCCTTTACTCCCTGGATGTTCTTGCTGATGCTTCTCACCGAAGATGTTCACCAGCACACTGCTCTGCCAGGTAATTGTCTTCGAGTGACTTCTTTTCTAGATGATACTATTTCCTTTGTATAACACTTTGCAAATTAGAGTATGTTAGTGTATACTATCCAATTTGATCTTTTCAACAACCTTTTGAGGTCAGTAGTTGTTTTATAGGTGCAGAAACTGAGGCAGAGTGTTGAAGTTCTCTCCTTTGGTCACATGGCTAGGATGTGATTTAAATCTCAACTTTGACCTAAGTTCTGGCTCCTATTCCGTATTCCTTCTCCTAGAAGCCCCTTCCTCAAAGAACATTATTAATAGTCCTTGCCATGACCTGCAAAACCCTGCATGATCTGACTCCTGCCTTCATGTCCAGCCTCCTTTCATAGACTTTGTCCTCCTCATGGGGAAGAGATCCAGCTGCGCCAGGGAGCTCCATTTTGTTCTTCAAAAATTGCAACCCTTTCCTGCCGCTGAACCTTCACACGTGTTCCCTTTGCCTGGACTGCCTTCTTAGAGCTCTTCCGATGATTGGCTCCTTCTCACCTCAGCTCAGGCCACCTCCTCAGGGAGGACCTCTCAGACCGCCCTGTCTAAAGGGGCCACCTGTGCCACTCACCATTCATTATCTCTTTCCTTTAGAGCTTTAGTCACAGTCTGAAATGACTTTGTTTATTGTTTTTTTTTTTTTCTTCCTACTTCCCCCCGGGTTTCTCATTAGAATATAAGCTTCTAGGTTCTGGGACCTTGTCTTGTTCCCTGATATGTCCCCAGTACCTAACACAGTGTCTGGCACTTACTGGGCATTCAGTATATATTTGTCAGAAAGAATCCTGCACCTGCATAGCAGAATGAAACCAGTGCCTCTGAATATAAATTCTCTTAAGTTGGGTGACATGCAGAGTAAATATGGTTTCAGTGATGGCATGCCCTAGCAGGTTTTTGTGCACAAGGAGCAACTAATAGGCTGAACCATAGAACTTTTATTACTTCTAGTGGCACAAAGAATTTTTTTCCAAGGTTCTGATGATTTTTTTTTTCTGTTTTTCTTCCTAACATATTCTTAAGTGGATATGTTCATAGATTTGGGGTGCAGGCTGCACAAAGAAATTATTCTTTCATGGATACAGTTAGAACTTCTGCTGTGGGCTGTAATAATAAACTCTGCACTATAACCTACTGCCTAGCCTTCTACTGGAAAAGTAGTATTTCAATAGGGAAGTCATTTGAAAAGAGAGACTATCACACATGGTGTTAACTAAGAACTTGGAGGATTAGGGGATCTTAATAAATTGCTGTAAGGCCTTTTCTTTAGTTGCATGCTGTTTAGTCATCATTCATTCATCATTTGCTGACTCCCTACTGTGTGCCAGGCACTTTGTTTAGGTACTGCCCCTGTCTATCCTCATGAGCTTCTATCCTCATGGGAAGGTCAGGTGTGGAAATGGAGAACTACAATTTGTAGTGACAAGTGCCTAAAGGTGTGCACCAGAGTGATAGCAGCACAGAGGAGCAGCTCCTCACTCAGGCTCAGGGAGCTTTTCTTAGAGGTGGTGGTGCTCAGGCTGTCTTGGAAGATGAGATTTCAATCCATACGAAAGCAGTCCTCCAGCTATTTGTCTTTTTTTTTTTAACATCTATATTGGAGTATAATTGCTTTACAATGTTGTGTTAGTTTCTGCTGTATAACACAGTGAATCAGCTATACGTATACATATATCCCCATATCTCCTCCCTCTTGCGTCTCCCTCCCACCCTCCCTATCCCACCCCTCCAGGTGGTCACAGAGCACCGAGCTGATCTCCCTGTGCTATGCGGCTGCTTCCCACTAGCTAGCTATTTTACATTTGGTAGTGTATATAAGTCCATGCCACTCTCTCACTTCATCCCAGCTTACCCCTTCCCCCTCCCTGTGTCCTCATGTCCATTCTCTACATCTTCATCTTTATTCCTGTCCTGCCCCTAGGTTCTTCAGAACCTTTTTTTTTCTTTTTTTTTAGATTCCATATATATGTGTTAGCATACGGTATTTGTTTTTCTCTTTCTGACTTAGAGTCTGCAGACTCTAGGTCCATCCACCTCACTACAAATAACTCAATTTCGTTTCTTTTTATGGCTGAGTAATATTCCACTGTATATATGTGCCACATCTTCTTTATCCATTCATCTGTCGATGGACACTTAGGTTGCTTCCATGTCCTGGCTATTGTAGATAGTGCTGCAGTGAACATTGTGTTACAAGCCCCTTTTTGTTTTTGTTTTGTTTGTTTTTTTAATAAATTTTTAAATTTTATTTTTACTTTTGGCTGCGTTGGCCCTTCATTGCTGCACGCAGGCTTTCTCTAGTTGGGCTCAGTAGTTGTGGCTTGCGGGCTTAGTTGCTCCACAGCACATGGGATCTTCCAGGACCAAGGCTCAAACCTGTGTCCTCTGCATTAGCAGGTGGATTTTTAACCACTGCGCCACCAGGGAAGCCCCATCTTTTTGAATTACGGTTTTCTCAGCGTATATGCCCAGTAGTGGGATTGCTGGGTCATACGGTAGTTCTGTTTTTAGTTCTTTAAGGAACCTCCATACTGTTCTCCATCGTGGCTGTATCAATTTACATTCCCACCAACACAGCTGTTTGTCTTAATACCAAATAAAATCATGGCTGTGTGTGGTCTTTGGAAGGACTGTATAAGTAACACCATGTCATGTCAGATGCTGAAAGTGTATTATTTGCCTTTCTCCCTTTACCTTTGCTGCCTAGAACTGTGCTGTGCTGAGATTGGTATCCATGCTTTTATCAGGTTTCCTGTTGCCTTTAAGGCCTTATCCTGGTTGGAGTGGGTGTGAGCTTCTTGTTTCTTTGTGTATCTCATTACCCACATCATTATCTTCGTTCTTTTACCAGCAGTGCTGGTGGCTGGACTTGGAAACATAAGGAAGCCTAGGCTGTGTTTCTGGTGCACTCAGCTCTAGGGAAATATTGCTTATTGCTTCAGACCATTGCTGAAAGCAAGATGAGAGAATGTGGGCAATTATAGCTCATCCTTGTCCTGCCTGACATCATTCCTGGGCCAGTGGATACAAAGTAGGTTGCAAACATGAAGGTTCTTTGGGGTAGAGGGAAGAAATTTAAAAAATTTTTAAATGTATTTTAAATAAATACAGTTACTTATTATCATCCTTAAAATTTTTTTTTTGCTTTCAGTTGTACATATATTAGTCTAGCAGCACATATTTTTGTTTTATGTGTGTGTATTACATATATAAGGAGGGTTTGTTCAGATTTTTTCCTGGTGAGGGTGCACAATCAATGGTTTGGCAACCCCTGATCTGTGGGAAATGGTCAGCACAAGTGACCTATGCAGGTTTTAGGAAATGTGGATGATGGTCTCACTTAGCCCTCGGGGCTCCCTGTTTTCCCTAATAGCAGGGTCCCTGCCCGCTAAGTAGTCAGTAGAGAAGGAGCAGTCTAGCTCCAGTGTGGCTGACTGATGAGATCAGATTCACAAGTGGATGGTGGGCTTTGTAAAGAGTGGACTGTTTAACAAAGCCTGGCACCTAGGAAGGAATGTTAAAGAGTGCTGGTGGTAGGGAAGAGGCAGGTGAATGACCGTATGAAAAACTGTTTCGAATGGAAATTTTATCTTTTTCTTATTCTATTTTATTTGTAGTAGGAAAAGATTTCTTTCAAAGCATCTGGGCAGCATTGGGAATTTCATACCCATTATTAGAACGATTTGTGTGTGTGTGTGTGTGTGTGTGTGTGTGTGGTGACTATGTTATCATTAGGGGTATAATTTTATTTTGCGAAGAGAGAAGTGTTTCCTGTTTTATCACAGCTTTCCCCGAGGAGGGCTGGTGTATTAATTTGCTGTATTGCCTCCTGGCTGTTCCCAGGCTGTTTTTCCTCTTCATCATGGAATTTTTAATGGCCCTACTGCCTCTTGGGAAGCATGTGAGGAAGAGTTCCTTGGGGAGTGCTTCCCTTTTTTCACGTGCCTATAATTACTCTCCTGTAAGAGCACAAAGAGTTTGATAATCATGCCTGAACGGTGAAGATTTCCTCCTTTCGGGTTACTGAGCTGAGGCTGCCTGCTGCCTGGACATGGCCAGTTCCACTCCCCCAAACCCTCAGCTGTGTGAGAGGGAGTGCTCCTCAACAACCCCCTTCCTCACCGCTGGAGCCTTAACACAGCTCTGGTCTCTGCGTGAGGCCTGGGGACCGCTGGGGGGCGATGAGTGACCTCAAGGTACTCTCCTGTTTAGAATTTCATTGCTATAAACAAAGAAATAACAGGACCTTGATTTTAAGACAACGTTTGATTGATGTGTCATTTTAATACAGCCCACATGGCAAGTGCAATGAGAGCGAGTCTTTGTACCACCTAATCGATTTGTGGGGCTAAGCGGTTTTCAGAAGTGCCACTCTAGAAATAAGTAAGTTTGGTGGTTTTCATCCCTGGCTGTACTCTTGAATCACCTGAGAAGCTTTAAAAAATATATCCATGCTGGGCCACCAGGTCCCAAGATTCTGATTTAATCGGCCTGGGATGAGGCCCAGGCATTAGCAGTATTTTGAAGCTCCCAGGTATCTCTAATATACAGCCAGCGTTGGGAACTATCACCCTAAATGCATGTGGTTTTATGACTGGTGCTTTGTAATTTGCTTAGCAGGAAATCCCATTTCATAATTGGTATGAGCTCTGTGCTTTGCTGTTCTGAGCACAGTTCTATATGGGAGGTAGAACCCTGGGCTTCACGTAGCTTTGGAGAACTGCTGCAGGTGAGGAAGAGAGTGCTAGGGTCTAGTGCAGTGCCCAGCACATAGTGATTAACAAATGGGCAGAGTTGGTGGGTGGGTGTGTGGGTAGTGGGCAGGGTACCCAGATGAAATTCGTAAACCAGCTGTTTTGGTTTGGTTGTTTTGGTTGCTGGTATTGGGCTGTTGCTATTAAAGTAGTAAGACTTGGTTCCGGTATTAAGGATTGCTGCTGCTCCAACAGCAGATGGTGTGATTGGTGTTCTGGTAGAGGCGGTGGTATTGCTGTCAAGGACACAGTCATGGAATGGTAATAAGGAACTAGTGCTGTAGGCAGCTTTTCCCAAAATGAGAGATTTATTGATTGTGAAGGATAGCTTTTTTTTTTCTTTTTTAACCATTATTGTCTTAGAAAACCATAACTGGAACTTATCAATTGCTACATCTCTTTGTGTGATACACAAGTCACCAGTTGTAGTTTTTGAGTATCTTGCGGCAGTTTTGAGTTTTCTCCAACTTTCCTGACCTTTCCTCTATTTGGGGTGGTGACTTGGTAATGTATCACCATTTCCATTTATTCCTTCTTAATCTCATATTAGTGTGAGGCAGACTCAGGTAAGAATCTTGGCTTTACCTGGGTGAAAGACTTAACCTCCCCATACCTCAATTTCCTCACCTTGAAAATGAAAATATTAATATTTTGGGGGCTAGTGGGGCTCAAAATGAAATAATATATTTGAATATTTAGCATACTGGTAGCTAAAATTATTATTTTTGTTATATAGTTACCACCCTACACTGTTCTTAGGATAATTGCAGTTTTACAAACCTTGAGTTGGCTTCCAGAGTTGTTTGCTAATGAGAAGTAGTACAGCTTCCTGAGGTGCTTAAAATGACCTCAGGTGGACTATAAGAGGAGTCATTTGGACAGTGCTGGGTGAAAAAGAGAGACCTTCCTGCCCGATAGAGAGTTGAAATGTGATAGGCTGCACTCATTGTAATTCATTTTATCTGTTCACAAACGTTATGATCTGCATATCAGAGTTGTGTGCCCAGCTGGCTGTGCCACTTGACAAGGAGTTTCAAAGAGCAAAAAGAAGACTCAATTCATACTGTTTATTTTGACCTTTGGAGCCATAGTAAACAGCCTCAGGTTTTACCTCAGGGCTTGGGGGAAAGAACCTTTTATTAGTCCTCTATCTGTTGGGATGCTGTGATGCACAGCAGCTCTTGCTCACCTCTTTAGTGCCTTGGTTTTGGTCATGTGTTAGAAAATGTTTCTGCTCTAATGTTGTCCATAAGGCTGCCCAATCCTACTGGAATTCCCATTATATAGTACACAGTTCTGGAATCTTTTGTCCGCTGTTGGACAGTCTTGTTTATAGCAGCTCTCAGCCAGCTGGCATCTTACTGCCAGAGTGGAATGATGAAAGCATTTTCTCTCTCTCTGTTTTGCTATTGTAATATACCCATCCTTCCAACTGATG